>NW_028270151.1:66951737-68151737 GCF_037043375.1 Chiloscyllium plagiosum
AGGAACAGGAGAATCGATGTTTCGGGCATAAGCCCTTCTTCCTGAAGAAGGGCTTATGCCCGAAACGTCGATTCACCTGTTCCTTGGATGCTGCCTGACCTGCTGCACTTTTCCAGCAACACATTTTCAGCTCTGATCTCCAGCATCTGCCGCCCTCACTTTCTTTCATACCCTGTACCCTCTGTCCCCATCTCACAGGGGCCTGCCCAACATAGCCCCGATAACAACCTGGGGTTACCATTACAATAGGCTACTCCTCATTGGAACTACCTGTAATCACAGCAGTGACCATCATTCCAACCTTACACTGCCATGGTGACAGAGCTGTCAGCTGATTAGTCCCACCTATCTAAAGTGGAACTTCCTCTCAAGAGGGAGGGGAAAGTCTCACCTTAAAGTGCCTTAAATTAACACCACTCACAGGGGTAAACTGCTGGTGAGTCACTATGGTGGGTTGGGGGTTTCACCACCAACATCTTAGCTGGGCTGTCACAGACCAGGCTGCACCAGAAATCCAGTCCCAGGGCAGCAAATGCTGCTGCGCAGAAATCATTTAAAATGAAGAACCTCAATTTAAGGCTCCCATGAAATCAAATACCTCTTGAAGTACTGATATGAATTAAATAGCAACTGCTCTTTATCCACTGATTCATTTTGCTTTGTAGATTTTTTATGAATCACAATAACTATGCTTTATAGCTTATCTTTAATATGCGCTGTCAGCACATTGGTGAATGCAGTATTGAGAAAAGTCAGTTGAGTATATTAAATGGTGAAGCAGTTTGCGACAAGGGTTAATCCTATATCATATCTGCTTAACCCATGAGATACATCAATGTCAATTACTAGGAAGCTCAGACTTGCCTGTTGAAATGATCATTGCTGCAAAGAGGAAGTCTGATGGTTACTGAATAGTTGTGGCATTTCTTCCAGCTCCCCATTCACTTATTACCTGCCTCAAAATCTTTCGTATGAAGTTATTCAATCTTCTTTCTCAGCTAGGAAGAGGATGCAGGGCTCCCCGATGAAGGGCTTTTGCCCGAAACATCGACCCTCCTGTTCTTTGGATGCTGCCTGACCTGCTGTGCTTTTCCAGCACCATACTCATGACTCTAGAAAGAGGATGCATGCTGGCGATTTTACAAAGCATAACTTTTTTAGATTAGATATATTAGATTATATTACCTACAGTGTGGAAACAGGCCATTCAGCCCAACAGGTCCACACCAACCCTCCGAACAGCAAATCACCCAGACCCAATTCCCTACCCTATATTTACCCCTGACCACTGCATCTAACCTATGGGCAATTTAGCACGGCCAATTCACCTGACCTGGATTGTGGGAGGAAACCGGAGTACCTGGAGGAAGCCCACGCAGACACAGGGAGAATGTGCAAACTCGACACAGTCGCCAGAGGTGTGAATCGAATCCGGGTCCCTGGTGCTGTGAGGCAACAGTGCTAACCACTGAGCCACCATACAGTGCAGCAACAACTTGCCCCAGGTCATGAAGTCAGCAATAGTGCAACCAATATATAGGCTATGCATGGCCAGCTCCTTGGTTTAAATTATATTTTTTGTACACTCACAATCTTGAAATAAATCATTGATGCCAAGTTATCTGGAACCAATGCTTTTGTCTTCCTTCCTTCTGCCCATCTGCCACTTTCCGCAGTCTGGATTTTCTTGGTAATGCTCTACACACCAGCTTGGCCTTTAACGTTGTCTCTGATCAAGGTCACGGATCATATGCATATGCAGTAGATGGCACTTCGCCTCAAATTAAAATTTTGTCTCAGTAAAATGTTTGCAAAGCACAACGAAAGAATGTGTTGTCTCCTCTGCAGGAATAACAAAGTCTGCTACAAGTCCTCTTCCAACTCATTTGCACTAGCCTGGAAAAGATAAGCTGCAGTGCTTGGTAGCTTCAGTCTGCTGCCTGAAAGCTTATGGGGTGGCTTTAAAATAGACTGGACCTTCCATTGGCACCAGTAAGTTGATTGGTTGGCATCCTGCACTAGTTAGGGACAAAGAAATTTTAATATCTACTCCATGGTGTGCAACTGGCTTAGCTGACCACAGATCTGGCTCAACAACATCAAGTAATAATTCCTCTCCTTCTCTGAGCACGTATGGGACTCCTGCGGTACAACAAAATATTCACAAGTCCAGTATTTCTTTCCAATATACCAACTAAAGCAAAACTGGGAAGTACCTGAAGTAAAGTGATAAATTCTGAGGGTACTTTGGACCTGCAGGAGAGATAAACAAGTTTTGGAAAAGAGTTCCTTTCAAGTATGCACCTGTATGCTGCCTCTTTTTGACATTGTCCGTAAGTAATCATAATCTCTACATGCCAATTAAACTCATCACCATACAATCCATTGCTATTATGCAGTGGGATTGTTTAATAAACTACAACCTTCTCTAGAGGAATAAAGATAAGATCAAAACTGTTGACAAATTCGGATCTGAAACTGAGCTACCACTTCCATCCGCTTCAATTGTTCATTCAGGCTAGCCGTGGCAATTCACAAACTCAGCAAACTGTTTCAATCTGAACTGAACTTCACATCTTACCATAACTAAAACTGTCAATTTTCAATTTTAATCAATGGCCCAAAGTTGATGTCTTCTCTCCTCACTCACCGGCCTGACTCACTGTGCATTTCCAGCGTACCATTCATGTTTGATTTCCAGCAAGATTTTGATTTTTGTCTTTTTCCCACATTCATGACAATGTCTCCATCAATCCCTCATCTTTTCCATCAGCCTTAAATCATGCCTTCATCTTTTGGAAGTTTGAATTCCCTCACTGACCTCCTGAGAGAAATCCCCAAAACTTTTTATCTGCACATCATCGAACACTAAGTCTTGAGCATCAATCATCATAGTCTTTAATGTGAGATAAAGGTTTTTTTTGTGGAGGCTCAACAGTTGGTGTTGACACCTTTGGCAATGGAAACTACAGAGAACCCGAGCAGTTCCCCGTGTTAGCTATAGTACCATAGGCGCGTAATTTTTGTTTTAGTATTCATTCGTGGGATGTGGGTATTGCTGGGCTAGCATTTATTAGCCATTGCTGGTTGCCCTTGAGAAGGATGATAGGGTGCTGCCTGAAATCCATCTATTCCTCTAAGAAAAAGTGGTGCCATTTTTAACGCCAATTTGTGATGATGAGAACTTTGGCATGAATGTGAAGAAGGGTTAACTGGGGAGAAGCAAACTGGCAGAATGATATCTTATTCATCTTATACACAGTATTAGACACAACACCACCTTTCGTCAGTATCATCAGTATCTTGTAAGCTCAGCACATCACTTCCTTAAAACTTATCGAGCCGGGCTGAACTCCTAGTGTGCAGTGATTGCAGAAAGAAGAAAAATCAAAGTTTCCAGACTTTACAATGAATGGCAACCATGGGACTCAGAGATTTATGTTTATGCTAGTTGTGTGAATTAGAGATGCTGCATTAAAAATGTGGGAGTGCCCCAAGGGCAATATTTATTTCAGGAGAAAAATAATTTCTCATAGGTTGTTGCAATTCCAGTTCCCAGGGACCCCAAGGGTGTAATACGAAAAGACATCCCCATTCTTAATTTGACTCATGAAAGAAAGATAAACTTAAGAATGCCAATAACCAAAAGAATAATATCATATGCACAGAAAAGAGTTAACAACTATAGTCCTGGAGATGTTGATTAGATATAGCGACATCCACATTAAATATTAGCTTACTACCGAGTCAACAAGTCAGAATACTTATGCATTGTAACCATTATGACTTCCAACAACGCAGTCTCAACATAAATTTAGAGATTGCATTGATAGATCTAATGTTCAAGCTATAATTAATGTTAAATTGAAGCCTTGTCATGTTTTATTTATAGCTATAATTTGAACTGAAATCTGATTGGGCTTTATGATGTGTACAGCTGAAGTTTTGATTGTTCTGCACTGGGTGGAATTAGCTTTCTCTCAGCATCAATAATAACTTGTATTTTATATAGCACTTTCAAGGTAATAAAGCATCACAATACTAAGGGGGATCATTATCAGCCATAATTTATATCAATCCATAAAAGGAATTATTAGGATACATGGTCAAAAGGGGGTGCAGGGGAGTAGAAAGATATGTTGCCATGTGGCTAAGGTCCAATCAAGCAAGATGGGTGCAGTTTTTAAAATTTTGGTAATGGGATGGAGGCATCACTGGTTGGACAGCATTTATTGCCCAACATCTGTCGTCTGTGAGTAAGTGGTGGTGAGCTGCTTTTGTAAAATGCTGCAGTCCATGTGGTGGACACCACAGTGTTGCTAAGATGGGAGCTCCAGGACTTTGACCCAGTGACTGTCAATAACTAGTGATATAACTCCCAAGACAGTTGAAGTTAGAAGCAGTTCATGTGTAATACAAGCACTAACAAGGACAGACTGGGTAGTTTTCTTTGCCCCCCATTTGTTCATAGGATAAAGTTGTCATTGACCGGACCAGCATTTATTGCCAGCAGTTAGGGGTCAACCATATTTCTGTAGATCTGGAGTCAAATGTCAGCCATACCAGGAAAGAACAGCAGATTCATTTCCTAAATAATATTTGTGAACCAGATTACCTTTTACATCAATCGACAAAGGTTACATAGTTGCCATTATCGTAGCGTTTTCCCCGTCAGGTTTTTATTGAATTCAAATTTCACTAGTTGCCACAATGCAATTTGAACTTATTTCTCCAGGACACTGGCCTGGGCCTCTAGATTATTAATCCAGTGACATTACTACGAGTTCAGCACCTCCCCAAAGTTAGGGTGTTTCTGAGCTGTAAACACTTGGTAGCTGGCCTTCTTTTATTGAGTTTAACCCTTATATTAGGATTGATCTTTCAAGGGATTAATTAATAGTTGAATACACGAATGCCAACAGCTACATCATACTGGCATTTCAAACTGTGGCTTGCCAACACATGAATGATAATTTAGTTAGCATGTTGAATTTGAGAAATATCAATAAATAGATTTAGAATTGACTAGACAGGATCATCAACAGGAAGAGTGGGGATGTTACAAACCAATTTAGCAGAAAACTAAAAGAGGACAAATTTACAGTATATCTATACATTGTAACAGAAATGCTAATTCTGTTTTCATACTAATTCAGACTGTTGCCTACATGTAAAATTTCAAAAATGCATACTGTATCTTTAAATTAACAACACTTTTATAGATTTCACCTCTACTGGAATCTGAGTTTATAGAAAGCAAGCAAAAACAGTGAAAGAGTCAATTTCATTCCCAGCTTTATTTTTATTAAAACGATTTGTGATTAGGAACCCTGGGGATAAAATTCAAATTCACAGAGGGCACAAAACAGGAGCAGTACATCTGCTGCCGTCTGTACTCTCTGCTCCAATTCCTTTTCCAATCACTTCACTGATTTGTATCATTACTAATGTCGAGTTCTAGCCCCTCTGATTCAGAAAGCATGACTTTTCATTTCATTTTTACCATGTGCATTTTTAAAGATCTCACAGACGTTCATGATAATTAACCCACAAATATGGCATACTTGTACCCTGTACGTAATTATAGCTCACTGTTAAGAATAGAGGTTTAACTGTGACAACCAAGTGGTGCAAATGTGCCACCTGTCAGCACTTCTGTGGCACATGGCCAACAGCATGGATTTAATACAATGGCAGTGACAATTTACAATTCATAAAAGAGGAGGCACGATCACTCTACCATCTGAGCTGCATTGGTTTTATTAATATTTTACATATTTCTGGGATAAACCTCTTACAATTTTCTATTCTGTCCAAAAGAATCTGATCATTTAAACTTCTTTAAATGGTCAGTAAAAAAAATGCACAATATTCATTCTCATGACAGCTAACGGTATCCTTGTGTGAAAACTACTCTTGAAAGGCACCACAAGCTCAGTTACATACCTAGGACAGGGACTGATGAGATAAAATCAATTATTGATACTAATACATAGTAATGGTGAGATCATGACCATCTCTACTGAGTAGCTTGGTCAATACTTCTGAGGCTATTACGAATTAACTACTTAGTGAGACTAGAGTCACAGACAGATATGGCCAGCTACCTTCTCTAAAAGATATGAGGGAATAATGGGTAATTATATAAATCTGGCAACATTCCTGGTCTTATTTTACATGATGCTAACCCTATAAAAACAGATTTGTCTAAGTCACAAATGAATAATCACTAGTTACTAATAACCACTCATTACCATCTTCTATATAAGTATAGGACACTGTCAAGTGGCATGACTAGAGAAGACCTATCTTGGGATGTCAGCAACACTGGCAAAACTCAGCATTTCATGCCCAATCCCAGGAGTCCCAAAGAAGTTATTGGTGAGTTACTTTGTTGAACAGCAATAGTGCACATGGTGCAGATGCATCCACAGTACTGTTAAGGAGTGGTTTCCAGGTTTCTGATCCACTGACAGCGAAGGATATAGTTCCATCTCAAGTTGGTGTATAGCTGGAAGAGGAATTTGTGGGTGATGGCGTTCCCTGCAAGATTCTGGAACTAGTTCAAGACCAAATTGATGGCCTGAACGTGAACCTAATGTAAAAATCCTAACTTCAGTGAGTTTAGCCAGGCTCAAATAAACCACTGACTGCAGATTCACAGAATTTCCCCTAATTCTGAACTAGTTAACAACTTCCCTCAGAAGAAATACTGGAACAGGCATGCTGATTCAAGATAGAAACAGTGATACATTTAAACAGGATTGTGAAGTGACCTTCAATCTGCATCCAAAATGTGCTAACCCTGAATTGAGAAAGACTAATACCTGATGCGCAGGAAAACAGCAGAATAATGGTAAGCTCGTCAGTGCTGATACCCATCATTCTGACAAATGGAAAGACATAGCAGGAATCAGAAGGAATGTAACTGGTCACCTTTCATCTACTCAACAGCTGTCCAAGTAAATTTGCTTTTCATTCTGTTTTCACGCACTCATATTCATTACAAAATAGGTCATTATTGTCAACTGAATCTCCTTCGAATGAAAAAAGGTAATTTCAATACTTCATTTTATCTTCAGGTCATTTTAAGTTGAAATGTAACACAGCCCCTTTTAAAATTGCAAGAAAACTGACCTGTTTGATGAAGATGATCTCTAGCAAGTTCAAACATTCGCATGTGCATATTTGTGATAGGGTTGAAGGAGCCGCAGGCAATCAATGCAACTGGAATACGGTTAATCATTTTAGCACAGTGCTGGTGTCTGACGCCAAAATTAAAGCTTAAAGGAAGGAAGAAATATAATTGAGCTGGTCAGAACCATGGACAAATATTTCTGAGATACATACAGAATCGTACTTGGACATGGAATGATATACAAAATAAGAAGTGGGAATTTAATAGACTCAGGCCAAGGAAGTAAACACCATATCTACTCAGAAAATGTAACAAAGAAAATTGTATTAGTACACAGTATAGTGGAGTGACCCAAACAGTGGAGATAGTTGTTATGGCTGTGAGGGTAATGAGTGATTTTGAATTCTAAAGAAATCAAAGCCTGTATTTACAACTCCAGAGCTCAAGCAGTTCACTGGATAATGCATTAGTGTAAATTTTGTGATTTATTTCAACCCAGTAATCCAATGACATGCATCACACTGTCATGCATGTGTGACAGTGCTGCTTTCTACTTCACTTTGCACAGTGTGCCATGCATCGGAATTCTCTCTGAACATCAAAGCACTTTCTCCCACCCTCATCTGAGAACATGACACTCAACAGCTTCATTTTGAGATGCATGTAAGTGAACCATGCCTCAAAATCAAACTTAAAATCTCTGCCTCTCATTGCTCAAACAACAGAATTGACAGCGCTCCCCATGAATAAAGGAAAAACGAATCCAAAACTCTCAAGAAGAGTAGCATTTTCTCAAGTTTTAATAAATGTAGACCTTGAAATTATGCTGTTGAAAAGCATTCAAAACATTTAATGGTTTCATCAAAAAGCTCCCTCTGTTATCTGAACAAATGTCAAATCAGTTTAAAATAAATGGGCTTGTTAAAATAGTGCAACAATGAATTTCAAACCAGTATGTGTTATCATCCTACAGGATTCTGTGAAAGCCCTATTTTTCTTCTAACCATTATTTATGTCTGATACTATAATAATACCAAATTGAAGCCAGAAATTACTGAACTAGACAGCTCATTTGCTGCAGTGTAGAACTGCATTCTAAGTGAAGGAGTCAAGACAACATCCCAGCTAAAATGCTGAAAATCTGCGCTCCAGAATTAGCTGTGACCTACTGAGATGTGCTCGTAAAGCTACACAAAGCATGTACCCAGTAATGGGGAAAATTACTTACATGTGGCTGTCCACAAGACTGTTACTACTCCAGCAGTCTATTCTCAAAGATCAGCAGAGTGAAGGAAGGTATCATTGACAATACCATCAAACAGTAATTGCTCATCGATAATGGACTCATTGATGCTCAGTTCAGGTTCTCGCAGGGACACATAGTTCTAACATGATTACAGCTTCCGTGCAAACATGGAAAAAAATGTAGCCATACTCCATAAGTGCGGTAGGAGTGACTGCGTTGACATGAAGGGAGCATTAGATTAGGTGTGACATAAAGATGTGTTAACAAGACAGAAGTCAATGGGAATCAGGGGAAACTCTCCAATGGCTGGAATCATAGCTAGCACATTGAAAGATATGTGGGTGTCAGAGGTCAATCATATCAGTCCCAGGTCATCACTTCAGGAATCTGTCAGGCCCAACCTCTCGGTTGCTTAATCAATTATCTTCTCTCGACTCGCGCGTGAGGAAGGCTTATGCTGGTCAATTTAGAACAAGAAAAATGGGAGGCTTGAATGGAGCACAGACATTGCCACATTTCTGTACCATACATTGGAGGCCAGTTAGCTCAGTTGGTGGGTTCATTTCCCATACCAGCTGAGGTTAGCATGAAGGTCATGCTTTCTCCACCTCACTGGGCAATGATGACCCTCAAATTAAACCATCACCAGTAGTCTCTCTTTAACGAGAGAGCAACCCTGTTACTATAGTGACTTTATTCTGTTTAATGCTATCCAATGAAATGTAATCCTCTTTCAAAAGGTTAAAAGTGTGAATTCCTGCAGGTAATTGTACAGCGCTCAGTAACATTTGCAACTCCTCATCTACTGTAGCAGTTCATGCCTACATGCAGCAAGAGCTGTGCAAAATTCAGCCTTGAGCTGGCAAGTTCAAGCACTAACGTAAAATACTGCGTATGCCGGAAATCTGAAATACAAACGTTATGCAAACATGATTCAACATCACGCAATGAGCACCTCCAACAAAAAAAAATTAAATCATCTCCCAGTAATATGCACAACATTGCCATCATCAAAACCTCCACTATAAAACATACTGAGGGTTACTGGTGATCAGAAACTGATCTGGACCAGCACCTCTTGGGAAGCAGTGGTAATTAGATTAGATTAGATTATCTACAGTGTAGAAACAGGCCCTTCGGCCCAATTAGTCCACAATGACCCTCCAAAGAGTAACCCACCCGGACCCATTTCCCTCTGACTAATGCACCTAACACTATGGGCAATTTAGCATAACCAACGCACCTAACCTGCACATCTTTGGAGTGTGGGAGGAAACCAAATTACCCAGAGGAAATATACGCAGACACAGGGAGAATTTGCAAACTCCACACAGTCACCCGAGGCAGGATTCGAACCCAGGTTCCTGGTGCTGTGAGGCAGCAGTGCTAACCACTGAGCCACTGTACTGCCCTAATGTCCCTATCTCTGAGCCAGGAAGCCCAGGTTCAAGTCCAGTCTGCTCCAGAGGTGGGTCATAATATTCCTGAACGGGTTCATTCGGAAATAAAATCTATAAATACTTTTGTTACAACAGCAAGTGAGGCATGTGGAATTCTGTGGGGGGAACCAACTCGTATTCCAAACTCCCCAAAACCTGTGCAGCATCTAGAAAGCACAAGTCTAAACTGTGATGAAATACTCACCACTTTCCTGAATGAGTGCAGCAACGTCAACACCCAAAACTCAATGTCTTCTCAAACAAAGCAGCTTGTTTAGCACACCATTCATCATTCACTCTTTCCACCACCAACAGAGTGGCAGCAGCCTGTACCATCCACAGCTCACCACAACTTCTCTGACTGCCCCTTTCAAACCCACAATCACTGCCACATTAAGGCAACAGATACATGGAAACACCGCCACCTGCAGGCCCCATGCTCCAAGACCCATATCACTGTCTCTTCATTCTTGTTGAATCAAAATTTTGGAAATCCTTTTCTAACAACATCGTAGGGGTGCCTCAACATCGTCATCTGTAGCCTCTCTTGAATGAAAGGTGACTCTTTTCTACTCTCAGGGTGAGTCTGTAGGTGGCTGTACAGACCGATGAAGCTTCCACTGGCACCATTACACATGGGGCAGAAAGTGGCCATGGGAAAGGGACGGTGGGGTGTTGGTGTGGCAGTGTGTTCTTTACACTGTTTTTGCTTGGCTTCCGCTTTTTATACCAATCCCAAGCTGCTTGGTATATTCCCAGATGCTTCTCCTTCATTTTGGGCGGTCTTGGGCAGGTGATCCCCAGGTGTCTGTGAGAATGCTGCACTTTGCCAGTGAGTCCTTGAAGGTATCCCTGAAGCACATCCTCTGCCCACCTGGGGCTCACCTGCCGTTTCAAAGCTGGGAGTAGAGCACCAGCTTGGGGAGTCTTATGTTGGCCACATGGATGATGTTCTCAGCCCAACGCAACTGACCCCCCCAAGGGGGTTGATGTCGGTGATTTGTTTTCCCCAGAAGATTCACAGGACTGTGCGCAGGCAGTTTTGGTGGTACTGCTCCAGCACCTTGAGGTGTCTGCTGTAGCCAGTCCATGTCTCATAGCCATACAGGAGGGCAAGAACCACCACAGTTCTGTAAACCATGATCCTGGTGTCAGATCTGATGATGTTGGCCTTGAATACCTTTTTCCTCAGGCTATTCATCAATAGCTGTTGACAGGACACTTCCAAGATATTGGAAGTAGTAAACGTTCTCTAAGGCCTCCCTGTGGACTTTGATGATCTGGGGTTCGCTCCACAATGCTGGGCTAGGTTGGTTGAGGATCTTCATCTTGTGGATGTTCAGCGCAAGACTCACGCTTTCATATGCCTCTGTAAAGGTGCTGATGATGGTCTGGAGTTCATCTTCTGAGTTTGCAAGCATCATCGGAGTACTGAAGCTTGATGACACTGGTTGGGGTGACTCTGTTTTGGCTAAAAGCAGCAGAGGTTGAATAATTTCCCACAGGTTTTGTAAATTAGGTCCACTCCAGCAGGGAGCTCGTCAGCAATGAGGTGAAGCATTGCAGCCAGGTATATCGAGAGCAGTGCCCGGGCAATGACACTGCCCTGCTTGACACCAGTCCGAATGGGGCATGGGTCAGTGGTGTCACTTATCATCTGTCATTACCACAACTTCCAAGTCATTGTGGACCAGGCGAATGATGGTGACATACTTCATGGTGCAACCAAAGCAGTAAAGGACGCTCTATAACGCTTCCCGATTGATGGCGTCAAAGGCCTTTGTAAGGTCGAAGGTAGCCACGTACAGGGAGAGGTTCTTTTCTCTGCATTTCTCATGCAGCTGTCACGCAGTGAAAATCATGTCTGTTATGCCCCTCTGCGGTTCCGGGAGGAGTTCCTCAGCCGCAGAGAGGAGACGGTTGAGGAGGACCTGGGTGATGACTTTCCCCAACTGTTTACAGCAGGGAGACTCCCCTGTAGTTACCACAGTCAGACTTGTTCCCTTTTTTGAAACTGCTCACACTGTGACATCTCGGAGCTCTCCTGGGTAGCTCCCCTCCTTCCAGATAAGGCAGACAAAGGCGTGTAGCTGCACTGGGAGCTCTCTGCCTCCGCACTTCAATGCCTCAGCGGGGTTACCATCTGCTCCAGTAGCCTTGTTGGTCTTGAGCTGGCAGATGATCATCTCTCCTTTGTGTGGGGCTGGGCATTGCTGGGCCTGTGCCACATAGCATGCTGTGGGATTCAGTCAAGAATCCTCAGATTGATGACAGAACCTAGGTTGAGGAAATCTCAGAAGTGCTCCCCCCAGGGTTGTTTGTTGGCTTCTTAGTCTTTGACAAGAGTCGCTCTGTCCTTGACCAGCAGTGGGATGGGGCTTTGCATCTTGGGTGTGTAAATGGACTTGACAGCACGGAAGAAACTCTGCACATCATGGCTGTCAGCCATTCTTTGGGCCTCCAGTACTTTCTCCACCCACCATGTCACGGGTTCATTGTTTGACCTCAGCCTTCAGTCGCCTGGAGGCCTGTCTTTTCTCTTCCGAGTGCGGCTTCTGTTTGACACTCAATAATGCCATACGCTTCCGGCTTATCAGCTCTTGGACCTCCTGATTATTCTTGTCAAACCAGTTTTGGTGCTTCCTGGTTAAGTGACCAGCCAGGTTTTTATAGGCATTGATGATGGTGGTGGCCTTGACGGCAGAGCAGAGGCTGTTGGAATCCTGTGACTCAGCGTCGCTAGGTTTGTGGAGAGAAGATGGTTGTACGTGGTTCTCTTTTCTGGGTCTTTAAGTGCCTCAATGTTGAGCTTTTTACAGCACTGCTTCTATTGTCTCCACTGCGACAGAGTTAAATATTTATGTTGATCCTGGCTCAGATCAGACAATGTTCCGTCTAGCAGTTGTCAGCTCCTGTCACAGCATGGGTGATTTTAATGTCTTTCTGATCTCTCGCTCTGACAATTGACATGGTCAAAGAGGTGCTTGTGTTTGGAGCGTTGCTGCTGCCATTTTGTGTTCTTTTTGTCCCTTTGGCGGAACAGTGTGTTGATGATGAGGAGGTTGTGTTTGCTGCATTTGGCCAGGAGTAGAATGCCGTTGGGAGTTTTGCTTCCCTACTCCCTCTTTCCCGATTAGATCATCCCAAAGGTCTGCACTTTTGCCAACTCTAGCATTGAGGTCACTGAGGACGATTAGTTTGTCCACTGAAGGGACCCAAGAGAGGGAGATTGGTCAAGGCTGCAGTTGTGTACCTACTGTGCAATGGACTGCAGGGGTTCAAGAGGAGACTCGCCATCAACTTCTCAAGGACAATTTGGGATGGGCAATAAATGCCTTTGCCAGCAATGTGCACATGCCATGAACAAAGAAGAAAAGTTGCAAGTCTATTCTTAGTAAAATTCATGGGTGGCACGGTGGCACAGTGGTTAGCACTGCTGCATCACAGCACCAGAGACCCGGGTTCAATTTCCGCCTCAGGCAACTGTCTGTGTGGAGTTTGCACATTCTCCCCGTGCCTGCATGGGTTTCCTCTGGGTGCTCTGGTTTCCTCCCACAGTCCAAAAATGTGCAGGTTAGGTGAATTGGCCATGCTAAATTGCCTGTAGTGTTAGATGAAGGAGTAAATGTAGGGGAATGGGCCTGGGTGGGTTGCTGTTCGGAGGGTTGGTGTGAACTCGTTGGGCCGAAGGGCCTGTTTCCACACTATAAGTAATCTAAATCTATAGTAATCTAAAAAAAGTACATACAAATCTCTCCTGACTGGGTGCCTTCAGTAACAAAGAGTGATTATGGAACTGACCAGGTTATTCTTCAGCTGGATTCTTGTTGGCAGCACTCATTAATGAAAGGAAAAAATTGAGGGTTTCTGTCTTATTCCAAAGATTGATTGCATAACGTGCAGCGGGGTTTAATGAATGCAATATTGCACCAAGGTTCTATTGGCACCATTTAGGGTGGACATTAAAAATCCCAGCAGACTATTTGTACAAGAGCGTGTGTCACCGTCGACATCATTCCTTCTGTCAAATATAGATGAAATAGTCAATTTCATTTCTGCAAAACTGGCTGCTTGTGTTTATGCTTAACAGGTACTGCAAATACATTTAGTTGAAAGTAAAAAGTGTTTGAGATACCAGATAAGCATGTATATTTGTCTTTTTGCTTTTTAAATCTAATTTCTAGTTATGTATGTAGTTTGTGCATGCAATCCCTCTCCCACTACTTAAGTACATGATATGGGTTTTCTTTAAAATGATATATTTTTACCCCTTTCCAATTTTGTTTCTCTCCTATTTTGAAGGGATAATATATGTAAATTAAAAGCAATCAAAAAGGTTAATGAACATTAACCCTTGTCTCAAGGAGGCTGTTATAAAATCAGGAAGGAAGTCATGTTTTCCTTTTTGTATGTGTCCCTCACCAGCACTGCTGTTTGCCTCCTTAATCGTGAGGCTTTTCCTCTCTTACTGTGAACTGCTTTAGCTGAAAGGTAGCTCATTCTTCCGGGCCTAAACTGCTCCAATTTCGACAACAGGACTTTTTGCTCCAACTTAAGTACAACTTTTACATTTCGGCAACACCGCCTCAACCTGGCTTCCGGCTGATTCCCACCCAAAACAAATGCAGCAACACGTCTAGATTTGCTTCCTTTTTCACGCTGTGGTATTCGGTCTGCAGAGGGTGCCTTCCAGTTGTATACAGTGAAGGTTCATGTCTTTATACAGCTCCCTTACCCATCAGAGGGGAAGCTCCCGTGCATGGGACACTCAGAGACCATTCTGTTGTGAATCCTAGTTGTGAGACATTGAGGGGCAGCTAGAGAGAGGAGTGGTGGGGGAACAAACAGGAATCAGACTCACCTTAGTCTCAAGTCTATTCCTTTCCCTCGCCCTCTGCTGGCTGATTCTCCAGGGTTGCTCAGAACGGAATAAGAGAAGGGACGAAACACACAGTCAAAAATTCACAACAGCAGCTACTTACACAAGACCAACTCACAGCCTATTCTCACACCAGCCCAGCTACTTGTTCAGCTACAGAACCGCGGATGCTGGAAATCGGGAACACACACAGAGCGGGGGAGAACCTCGGCAAGTCTGGCAGTATTTATAAAGACAGAGAGAGAGGGAAAGAAATATTAACTCACTTTCTCTCTCTGCAAAGGTTAAATTACACGGGGTTGGTGGGTGGGGGGGTCTTCAATTGAACTAAGGAGTTATTACTGGTGAGTGGGAAGAAATGGGAAAAGTGTTAATTAATGCAGGGTTGGGGTATGTGAGGAGTGGATGAGTTGTGAGTGAGGGGTTGGTGGATGAAGGGGTGTTTGAGTGATGAGTGGGTGAGTGAGGGGGGTGTGTGATTGAGTGAGGAGTGGGTGGGTGAGAGGGTGTGTGATTGAGGAGTGGGTGGGTTGTGAGTGAACGGTTGGTGGGTGAAGGGATGTGTGAGTGAGTGAGGAGTAGGTGGGTGAGAGGGTGTGTGATTTAGGAGTGGGTGGGTTGTGAGTGAGGGGTTGGTGGGTGAAGGGATGTGTGAGTGAGTGAGGAGTGGATGGATGAGGGTGTGTGTGTGAATGAGGAGTGGATGGGTTGTGAGAGGGGTTGGAGTGAAGGGGTGTGTGAGTAAGTGAGGAGTAATGGGTGAGGGGGTTTTTGATTGAGGAGTGGGTGGGTGTGTGAGAGGAGTGAGGTATTGAGTGAGTATGGGGAGATGTGAGTGAGGGGTGGGGTGGGGAGGAGAGGGAATGTGAACAAGGTTGGGGTGTGTAAGTAAAGTGTTGAGGATGGGCTGGACAGCGGAGTGAATGGGATTGAGGGGGTGAGTGACAGGTGAGGGGATGAGGCTGAGTAAGGGGGAGGAGAGAAGGGAGGGGACTAGGGCTGAGTAAGGGGGTAGGGGACGGGGGTGAGGTAGAGGGGGTGCATCTCTCCTTACTTGTTCTGTTAGCAATCCCTCAATTTGTATTACTTTGATGACTGAGCTACATCACACCTCACACCTGCCCACACAGAAAGCATAGTGAATGGGCATCAACCGAATAGCCAAGTCTCAAAATCTAAGGGGAGCCATGCTCATTTAGATTAAGGGGACCCAACACAGTTAGTCAACCCTGCAGCAACATTTATTATAATAGCTGCCAGTGTACTCCAAAGTACAGCATTGAAGTGCAGAGCAGTATTGTAAGTGATGTGCCACATCAGTGTGGTGAGGCTGGTATGTGGCCAATGCCACCACCTGGCATGAGTGTGAGTGGTGCACAGGGTCAGTGCCCATGGAGCAAGCCTAAGCCGTATACATGCAAGTAGTTGCAAATTGACCATTTTTGCTCACGAGCAAAAATCTAATTTCCTCATTCAAAATCTGGTTGGATATCAGACCTTTTTTATTTCTCAATGTCAAGTATCTAATTTCTGCCAATCTCTCCCTACTTTTCCAACTGGCTTACTAATGTCCATGACTGAGGCTGGGAAAAATTTGCTCCTTGTGACCAACTATTTATGAGCATCCTTAATGTCATGATTGAACACCGGTCATTTCCAAAGCACAGGAACAATTCCCTGCCACATTTACATTTCCAGTTTTTAATGTTTAACTGTTGTGGATTTGCTTTTTATGCTTATTCTTGTCTTTCTACCTAGTGCATTGACTTGATCAATAAACAACAAAAACATGGCTGCGCCTAACCCTTTCGGTGACCCCTTCCTACCTTTCTGTAATATATATTGCTTTAGCTCGAAATGGGCAGTTCAACATCCCATGGCCCTGTATGACTTTATATTATCCAGGCCGAGAATCCTGTATAAGCCCAGTCTCTCTGTGACCTATCAACAGTGTTCAAGCTGTTTCCTCTGGTATTCCAGCTGTCTTTTCTTTCACGATCATAATGCCTTCTGTGGTTTTGAACAGAAACTGAAGTTGATTCATTCATTGGACCTCATGAATATATTTTCAAAATTTCTTCTGAATCTTGATTTTTTTTTTAAATTCCAAAAAATAATCTATCCAATAGCCCCAGTATCCTGTTGCTCCTCAACAAACAGAATGATCTATTCCTGTATATTTTTTAAATTTAGAATCCCTACAGTGTGGAAACAGACCCTTTGACCCAACAAGTCCACACCAACCCTCTGAAGAGTAATCCATCCCCCTACTACTCTGTATTTACCCCTGACTAATGCAACCAACCTACACATCCTGAACCATGGACAATTTAGCATGGCCAATTCACCTAACCTGCACATCTTTGGATTGTGGGAGGAAACCCACACAGGCACAGGAAGAATGTGCAAACTCCACACAGACAGTTGCCTGAGGCTTGAATTGAACCTGGGTCCTTGGCACTGTGAGGTAGCACAGTGCTAACCACTGAGCCACCGTGCTGCTCCATATATGTTATCCTCCAGCCACACTTGACATTCGTTCTCAAGGTTTAATGTTTGTTTGCCATTTTACGGGCCCACAATTGATCATTGCTAAGTTTAAACTGTCCAATTACATTTAAAAATTAAAGTCTTCTTTGCCTTTATAAGACCTTGTATGGGCTCTCTAACCCAATAACTCTGTTTTACGAACCTACCGCAACAACAAATTCTGTTTACGTTCTGGCAAAACCTTCCTAAGAATTGAAAATACAGTGGAGAAGGAGGGTATTAATTGGGACCAAGACCTCAGACACTTTTTTACCTGTGAGTTGGTGAAGCAGCAGAATGGGAAAATATAAATCAAGATTAGGCTCAAGGCTTTCACTTATCTGCAAAGTACCTCTCTCTCTCTTTCTGTCTCCCCTTCCCTCGTACATGTAGGCAGGAGGTGAGAATCAGTGTGCATCTAGATTTGAGAGACTCAGTCATGCCACAGCAAAGTCATGAGCTGGTATTTGTTTGTAATTCAGCTGGAATCGTTGAAGTTAATGAACAATTTTACTTTCTACTCTCCAATTTAAAGTAGGTTGTCTGAAAGTAAGCTGAAGAAATGGCAGGACTGCTGAGCTGTGCGGAATGCCTATCCTCTGCCATATTAGGAGCTATGGACACTTCACATGCCGAGACAATTGTGTGGGAAATTTCTCCAGCTTCAAAAGCTTGTGCTCTGGGAGCAAAGTTCCCTCTAGACTGCTCAGCTATGTGCGCATGCAGCTGCTCCGACGTTTGGCGCATAGGGATCGGTGACAGTACACTGATCGTGGCATTGACTTCCATATCCAGAACACAGGACTCAGAGGGCCGGCAATAAAATTAGTGAATCCTGTCCTGGAGGTAAGAGTCATTGTGGTTCATCCATGAGGCTGAAATCTACATGAATAGCATGTTTGACAAGTTGCTATAACTGTAGATTAAAAGCAGGGAGGCAGGGAGGGAGTAGGTGATGGCTAGGCCATCAAGGAAGACAAAGCAGGATATGTAAGAATCCCTTGAGTTTATCTCACTCACTAATCTATTTTGGATTTTGAATACTGATGAGAGTAATGGTTCATCAGAGGGGAATATAGAAGGAGCCAAACTTGTGGCACCACTAGTTGCTCAGCTGTACAGGACATGAAAGAGCAATTCTGATAATGATTTCATTAGCAAGGGAAACAGAGGTGCATTTCTACAACTGTAGATGTGACTTCAGGATCGTATACCCCCTCCCTCCCTGGTGCCAAGGTTAAGGACATTGTAGAGTGATTACAGGATGTTATTTTAGGGAGAGAGTGAAGATTCAGAGGTGATAGTCAACATTGGTAGCAATGATATAGGTAGAAAGAGAGACTTGGTCCCGAAGGTAGAATTTAAGGAGCTAGGCATGAGACTGAAAAGCAGAAACTTAAAATCAGTAGCCTCAGGATTGTTTCCTGTACTGAAATAGGAAATTAAATGTGCAAACATGTGGCTGGAAAAATGCTACCGGAGGGAATGCTTGAGAGGTCTTGGACATTGGGAGCAATTCCTGTATATTTTTTAAATTTAGAATCCCTACAGTGTGGAAACAGACCCTTTGACCCAACAAGTCCACACCAACCCTCTGAAGAGTAATCAGAACTAATATCCTCACAGGAAGATTTGCCAGTGCTGTTACGGAATGCTTAAAAAACTTATCAGAAGAATGGGAATATGAGAGAGAAATCAGGTAGAATAAAAATTGAGTTGGTTATGGGATATGGAATAGCTATAACTAAACCTGGAATGCAGCAGAAACAAATCTCAGAATCAAACAGGGTCAAATTACAGATTAGTGTTAAAAAGACAGAGATAATTGCTCTCTGTCTGAATGCGTGCAGTTTTGTAACATGATAAGTGAACTAATGGTGTAAGTAGAAGTAAAAGGGTATGATAAAAGGACATATCTATTGACATCACTCATATATGCACTGCAGGAATTTGTGCATATCTATTTATAGGAATTGGTACCTGTGCATTTAAGCAGGCTCACCTTTAAACCTGGTGTGGCTGCAAAGAGAGAAAAGGGGGCTGTGAAGGAAGGGGTGGAGGGAGTTGTGACAGGTAGAAGGGCGCTGTGAAAGTGGGGAGGGGGATGGTAGCCCCGTTTCCTCTTAGCACACCCCACTGACCTTCCTCCCCCTCCTGGGCCTCCTCCTCCCACTGCTGAGCCCCTCCAAGTCCTCTTTCTGTCTCCCTCCTCCCCTCTGTCCTCCTTCCATCCTTGCTACCCAATCCATACTCGCAACCCCCCCCCCCCCCCCCGCCCCCGCCCCCCGCTTTCACTGCCCTGTGCTGAACTCTGTTTCAATAGTTCGTTTCTTTTCTGAGCATGTGCAGTTCCTTTGCGTATTGGGCCATTGGAATTCTGTGTGATGATGTAGCATTTTTAAAATTGTACACCTGCCTGTTTCCAATGTGGATGTGTATGCATGGCTACAACCAACATTGGGTGTCAGCAGACAATGACATGATTTAAGCGCCATGGGTGCAGGAACACAAAGACTGGAACTGAAAAATAAAGGAACAGTGAGGAGGGATAGACAAAAAGGAAAAGTAAGTTGAACAGTGTTGGTAATAATGGACAGGATCAGCTTATTTTTGAGAGGGGATCTTTAATCAGACGAGCATGGTGTATGGGTGGAGCAAAGAAACAGCAAGTGGCAACAGAGGGATAAGAGAGTTATAACTCTATAAACAGAAATTGTAATGTAGGGTGTGGTATAAATCAAGAAATTAGAGGTGCACGTAGCATGGGTGACTTGAATCTACGTACAGACTGGATAAATCTAATGCTGTGGAGTAAGAATTCCTAGACTGTGTTAGAGATAGTTTGCTGGTGCAATTCATTGAGGTAAAAACCAGAACTATTTGGCTCTAGTATTACCCAACAAGAAAAGCCTAGCTAATAATCTCTGTGTAAAATAACCTTTCAGGAATGGTAACCATAGTATGATAAAACTTCCCATTAAGCTTGAAAAATATCTAGTTCAATCTGAAACTAAAGTCCTAAATCTAAACAGTTTGAAGGTATGAGGAGAGAGTTGGATGTGGTGGATTGACAAAATACATTGAAAGGTTTGACAATAGGTTGGCAATACAGCATCCGAGGACCAGGGGAATCGACATTTCGGGCATAAGCCTTTCATCAGGAATGTCGGATGAAGGGCTTCATTCCTGATGAAGGGCTTACACCTGAAACATCGATTCTCCTGCTCTCGGATGCTGTCTGACTGCTGTGTTTTTCCAGCACCACACTCTCGACTCTGATCTCCAGGTCTGCAGTTCTCACTTTCTCCTAATAGATAGGCAATGCTAATATTTAAATAATTAATGACCAGTTTTCAAAAGCAAAACATTCCTTTCAGGCAAAAAAAAATCCAAAAGGAAAAGCAAGGAAGCCATGGCTAATTAGGAAAGTTAAACGTTGTATTAGATCAAAGGTGGATGCTCATAGTGGGCGGCACGGCGGCACAGTGGTTAGCACTGCTGCCTCACAGCGCCAGAGACCCGGGTTCAGTTCCCGCCTCAGGCGACTGACTGTGTAGAGTTTGCACATTCTCCCCGTGTCTGCGTGGGTTTCCTCCGGGTGCTCTGGTTTCCTCCCACAGTCCAAAGATGTGCAGGTCAGGTGAATTGGCCATGCTAAATTGTCCATAGTGTTAGGTAAGGGGTAAATGTAGGGTTATGGTTAGGTTGTGCTTCGGCGGGTCGGTGTGGACTTGTTGGGCCGAAGGGCCTGTTTCCACACTGTAAAGTAATCTAATCTAATCTAAAAAAGTTACCAAATATTAGTTGTAAACTTGAGGATTGGGAAAAAATTTAGAATTCAGTAAAGGAGGATCAAGAAATTGATAAAGAAATAGAGAATGAAATATGAATGTAAATAAAAAGAAACATAAAAATGGAATGTGAAAGTTTCTATAGGTACGTTAAAAAAGAAAAAAAAAGATAAATGTTAATTACAAGCAAAAACCAAACAATTTATAATGAAGAATTATTGTTATTAGGGAATGAAGCCAAACACATGTATGAGGGGGCATTAGAACATAGAACATTACAGCGCAATACTTGCCCTTCGGCCCTCAGTGTTGTGCCGACTAGTGAAACCAATCTGAAGCCCATCTAACCTACACTATTCCATTATCATCCAAATGTTTATCCAATGACCATTTAAATGCCCTTAAAATTGACAAATCCACTACTGTTGCAGGCAGGGCATTCCACATCCTTACTACTGTCTGAGTAAAGAACCTACCTCTGACATCTGTCCTGCATCAATCACCCCTCAATTTAAAGTTATGTCCCCTCATGCTATCCATCCCCATCCGAGGAAAAAGGCTCTCTCTGTCCACCCTATCTAATCCTCTGATTATCTCGTATGTCTATATTAAGTCACCTCTCAACCTTCTTCTTTCTAATGATAACAACCTCAAATCCCTCAGCCTTTCCTCATAAGACCTTCTCTCCATACCAGGCAACATCTTGGTAGATCTCCTTTGCACCCTTTCCAATGTTTCCACATCCTTCGTATAATGCGGTGACCAGAACTGTACACGATACTTCAAGTGCAGCTGCGCTAGAGTTTTGTACATCTGCAACATGACCTCATGGCTCTGAAACTCAATCCTCTACTAATAAAACCTAACAGACCATCTGTCTTCTTAACATCCTTGTCAACCTGGGTGGCAACTTTCAGGAATCTATGCACATGGCAGAACATTTAAGTTTTGGTGACCACAACACCATACATTTAATGTTTGTTTTGGAAAAGGAAGAAGATGGCCTGCAAAAAAAACAGTTTTGTATTGTGGGGAAGGCAAATTTTATTAAAAGAAGGCATCATCTGGCCAATGTAGACTGGGAACAGCCCGTTTGTGGAAAAATCTACAGCAGAACAGTGAGGGGTATTGAAAAAGGAAATTGGGAGAGTACAAGTCCAACATGTTCTCTTTAGGGTGAAATATAAGAGCAATAAGCCTAGAGAACCCTGGATGTCTAGGAATATTCAGAACTGGAGAAGAAGGAAAAGGTGGTACTTAACAAGTACAAAGGAAATAAATTGGGATTAGTCCAGATAGGTCAATGCAGACACAATGGGCCAAAAGGCCTCTTCTACTCTTCGACTCTCTGGAATACAGAAATAGCAGAGAAACTAAATTTTGTCAGCCTTCATAGAGGAAGATACGAGAAGTCTCCCTGAAATAATTAAGACCCAAGGGTCTCTTCAGAAGAGTGGAACTAATTTCAGTAAAATGGTAGTATTGGAGAAATTAATAGGACCTGAAGTTGACAAATCCCGAGGACCCAGTGACCTTTCCCTAACAAGTTGAAAGAGATGTTTGCAGAGATAGTTTGGTCAGTGACCATAATTAGGTGATTAGTGGCATATTTTAAAATTCTATTAATTATGCAAGGGGAACTGCAGTTTTGAAGGTTGCAAGTGCAACCCCACTATTTAAAATAGGAGAGAGAGAGAAAACATGGAATTATAAACCTATTTGTCTTTCGCCAGGAGTGGCAAAAATACTAGAATCTGTTATAGAGGATTTGACTACTGGACATTGAGAAAATATGTGTCTGATTGAACAAAATCAAGATGGATTTATGAAGGTGCAATCATGTTTGACAAACCTGGAAGAGTATTTTGAGGATGTTATTTGTAGCTTTGTTAAAGAGGAACCAGCGGATTTGTGAAATTTAGATTTTCAGAAAGGTTTTGATAAAGTCCCACACAAGAGGTGAGTAAAGAAAAATGAAGTGCATATAATTGGGTTAACATACTTGCATGGATTGAGAATTGGTTCATTGACAGAAAACCAAGATTGGAATAAATGGTTCATCCTCAGCCTTGTAGTCTGTGACCTGTGGAATACCTCAAGGGCCCAACTGGTACATAGGCCCCAGCTGTTCATAAACTTTATCAATGATTTGGATATGGGACCAGTTGCAACATTTCCAATTTTGCAGATGATAAAAAACTCAGTGGCAAACACTTTGGTACAGCATGCGGAATTAGATGGGCAGCCATGAATATATAGAATGATGCAACAGGTTCATAGGGTATAATGCCCTACCCATGCACTTATTTTCTTGTTTCTCTGTCATACATTAAACAAACTTTCTGCAGACTGTGCAAAAAAATGATCAGCTTGCAAAATGTTAGTACCAGTCTGTTTGTTTAAAAATCTCCCTGAGGGGAGCTGTTCATTTTGATTGACTACTCTTGTCTAACACTTCACAAGTTACAGCTTCCGACCTGCAGCTAAAGAATGTTGACTTCAGAAGTGATTGGATCAACTAGCTGTTTGAATCATTTCTCTTTTCAGGCAAATGATCAAATTCTCACTGGAGAAATGAGTTATTTGAACAAAAGTAAGACGCTGTGGATGCTGACGATCTGAAGAAAAAAGAGAATTGCTGGAAATGTTCAGCAGAATCGACAGCATCTCTGGAGAGAGAAACAAAGAAAATGTTTCAGGTTGATCGCCTTTGGTTAGAATTGAAAAAGTTTATTTCGGCTTTAAACAAGTATATAAAGACAAAAATAGAGAGAGGGAGGAAGGAAAAGGAAAATACCAAATGGGAGCACTTTGATAGAATGGAAGTTAGGTGATATCAAATTACAAAAAGTATGATGGTGCAAAGCAAATGGAAATGATAATGGTTCAAGTGAAAAACAGAGGAAGGGTCTATGGGATGTGGAACTGCTGCTGTTAAAAACAAAATGGAGTAGTGGTTAGGATGTGACATTATTAAATTCAGGGTGGAGTCCAAAAGGCTGTTAAAGTGCCTAATTAAACGTTGAGGTGCATTTCCTGAATTTACAATGAGAGTCATTGAAATGGTATAGGAGACTGACAACAGAGAATTTTTTCCCATTCATTCAAAGGTTGTGGGTGTCACTGGCTAGGCCAGTATTTGTTGCCCATCCCTAATTGCCCTTAAGAGGATGATCAGTTTGGGAGTGGGGTGTAGAGAATTAAACTGACCAGTGATAACAAGCTCGTGTTCATGCTTCTTGACTAGTTAGAGATGTTCCTCAAAGTGATCACTTGATCTGCGTTTGACCACTCCAGTGTAGAGGAGACCACATTATCATAAACTTATAAATGTAAACAAATATACAAGTAATTGAAGTACTATTTCCCTTCAAAGGACTGAATGGGGACCTGAATGGTAGAAAAGGTTGAGGTAATAGACCACGTGCTGCATCTCTTGAGCCTGATTGCGAAGGTGCCTTGGAAGAGAAGTGGAGATTGTGGAGGTGGAAAAAAATACATTTTGTTGTGACATTGCCCTGAAGGTGGTGGAAGGTGAAGACAAAGGGGAGCACATCTTGGTTTTGGGAGGATGGGAAATGGTGAACAGAAGTATGTGAAATGAAACCAGCTTGGTCAAGAACACTATCTGCATGGTGGGGCTAGAGGGAAGGAAGGATGCTTCAATTGAGAAAAAAAGCAACATATATCAGAAGCTCTCGCATGGAAAGTAGCAACTGACAAACAGTGCAATGGTGATGGAGTTGGGAGAATGGAATAAACGTATTTCAGGAAGTGGGGTGTGAGAAAGTGTAATTGAGATAAGCTGGAAGAGTCAGTGCTGATAGTGAACCATGGCCAAGGTCAGTAATGGAGATAAAGGGGTCACAGAAGAGAAAATAAGAGCCAGAAGTGAATCATGTGAATGTGAGGAAAAGATGGAAATTGAAAGCAAATTTGATTATTTTTTCCAATACATTCACAGTCGATCATGACATCGATATAGTGTAGTGAGAAAGAGGCGACAAAGACTACATGATTTAGAATTCAAGCAGAATGTTCCACAGATCCCATGTAGGCAGGCACTAGAGACTCAGTGAAATGAATGGTCTCCTTCTGTGCCATAATAATGACTACAAATCCTCACCCTAAAAGTTACCATAGCAGTTTTGTTTTATTGCAGGAAATTAAAGGAGAAATAGCAAGGTGGAAGAATGTGATGTGGATGGGAACTGGGTTGGTGTATTGTGTAAAGAAGATGCAAAACATCTTCAGATGGAGTGAGGAGGTGCAGAGGGATTGGTGCTCCTAATAAAAAGGAGACAGGCAGGGTCAGAAAACTGAAGTCTTAAAATAGTGCAGGGTGTTGGAAAAATTGTGAATTGTAAGAAGAAATTATACAAGGAAAGAAAAAAGTGGAATTGAGCTAGGAAGAAATCAGTGCAACAGGTCATGGATTAGTCGATATGTATTAGAAATGACAGGGCAGGTGTTGTACTGCAGTTGCAAAATTAAGTAGCTTTTCAATGCCAGTCTGATCCAGGGTGCAAACACCTCCAATAAGTGCTCACAGGAATTTCAGCACAGGCTGAGTTAGAGTCACTATGACACTTCAGAGGGAGGGAAAGCTACTTGGTTCCAGAGTCAGACATACTCCTTTGGATAGAATCTTCTGATTTGGTCAGTGGTCAGGGCCAGGAGGGTATGACTATGAATGAGGCAGGTAAGGAGACCAAGGAGGCAAGAGCAGAGGGCCTTTAGCCTTTTCAATTGTCCATTAGGTTTAATGTTTTTTCAACTTGTTTAGTTGAGACTAAGGGCTGCACGTTGGGTGAACGAACTGCCCATGGCACTGTCATATAAGAAGTCAACCAAGAGGGATGAATAAAAAGGAATGTACTGTTAGTAGGGGACAGTATAATGAGGAGGATTGACACTGTTCTCTGTGCCAAACAACGTAACTCCAGATGGCTGTGATTCTTGGCAAGTATCTGTTTTGTGTGAAAAAGAATTTACAGTGGGAGGGAGGGGATCTAATAGTCATGGTTAATAATAATGACATAGATAGAACTAGAATAGAGGTCCTGCCAAGAGAATAAAATAATTAGTACTAAATTAAAAGGCAGAACATTGAAGGGTTATTACCTAAGCCATGTTCAACTTAGAATAGAAGGAATAAATAGAGAAGTGAAAGATAAAGATGTGGAAGCAATGAGTTTCTATTCAGGCATTTGCATCCACAGTAGGGAAAGTGACATTTGTACAATTGGGATGGTTTGCATCTGAATCATACTGGGACTCGTGTTCTCGTGAGCTACATAACTCAGGCTTTAAACAAAATGTGGGGCAGGTGGGCAGAAGTGATGATAAGGTTCATGTTAGCAAAAGTGTAACAAATCAAGGGATAAGGTTCTGAACAGGAGATAAAAATACTAACATGGAAAATAAAGGTTCAAAGGTGGCAGGAAGAGAAAGGGGAAAAACATTTAAGAATATTCCAGTAATTAAGATTAGGTGTCACAAAGGTTACATCAAAGCAAAGCTAAAGGCTCTGTACCTGATCACATGCAGCATTCAAAACAAAGTAAATAGATTGACAGTGTACATTTGAGGTGAACAACTATGATCTGATAGCCATTAGAGGGTTTGGGTTAAAAATGTTAAAGGCGTATGACATTCAAGAAGAATAGAGAGCTCAGTAAAATTGGAGAGGTAGCACTGTTAATCAAAATTGGCATTTGTTCAATAGAACATAGAAAAATACAGCGCAGTACAGGCCCTTTGGCCCTCGATGTTGCGCCGATCCAAGCCCACCTAACCTACACTAGCCCACTATCCTCCATATGCCTATCCAATGCCCATTTAAATGCCCATAAAGAGGGAGAGTCCACCACTGCTACTGGCAGGGCATTCCATGAACTCACGACTCACTGAGTAAAGAACCTACCCCTAACATCTGTCCTATACCTACCACCCCTTAATTTAAAGCTATGCCCCCTCGTAATAGCTGACTCCATACGTGGAAAAAGGTTCTCATGGTCAACCCTATCTAAACTCCTAATCATCTTGTACACCTCTATCAAGTCACCCCTAAACCTTCTTTTCTCTAATGAAAACAGCCCCAAGTGCCTCAGCCTTTCATCATATGATCTTCCTACCATACCAGGCAACATCCTGGTAAACTTCCTCTGCACCCGTTCCAGTGCCTCCACATCCTTCCTATAGTATGGCGACCAAAACTGCACACAATACTCCAGACGCGGCCGCACCAGAGTCTTATACAACTGCAACATGACCTCAGGGCTCCGGAACTCAATTCCTCTACCAATAAAAGCCAGTACGCTATATGCCTTCATTAGCACACTATTTACCTGGGTGGCAACTTTCAGAGATCTGTGTACATGGACACCAGGATCCCTCTGCTCATCCACACTACCAAGTATCCGACCATTAGCCCAGTACCCCATCTTTTTGTTCCTCTTACCAAAGTGAATCACCTCACATTTACCTACATTGAACTCCATTTGCCACCTTTCTGCCCAGCTCTGCAACTTATCTATATCCCGCTGTAACCTGACACATCCTTCCTCACTGTCAACAACTCCACCGACTTTCATATCATCCGCAAACTTGCTCACCCAACCTTCTCGCCCCTCCTCCAGGTCATTTATAAAAATGACAAACAGCAATGGTCCCAAAACAGATCCTTGCGGAACACCGCAATAGTTAGAGATGTGTATGGTTTAGAAGGATGAAGAATTGGTTTGGGTGAAGAACAAGGAATAATAAGGGAAAGACGTTATGAGTGGGAGTGATCTACAGGCCTTCAGTTAGTAACCAATATATAAGTATACAAGAAGAAATATTAGTTCTTGTGCTAAAGAACACGAGAACACCAGTCACAGTATGATTTGGATACACACCATCCCAATTGTACAAATGTCACTTTCCCTACTGTGGATGCAAATGCCTGAATAGAAACTCATTGCTTCCACATCTTTAACTTTCATTTCTCTACTTATTCCTTCTATTCTAAATTGGACATGGGGTGACTTTAATCTATAAATAAGGTGGAAAATTCAGCTTTGATTTGGAGTCCATAGAAGTCTCTTACATTACTTTCTAAGAACAGCACATTCTGGAACCAGACAGATAGCAGGCTATCCAGTTGACAGCATTCCTGATGAAGGGCTTATGCCTGAAACATCAATTCTCCTGCTCCTCGGATGCTGCCTGACCTGCTGTGCTTTTCCAGCACCACACTCTCGATTCTGATCTCCAGCATCTGCAGTCCTCACTTTCTCTAGATAGCAGGCTATGCTAGGCTAAGTATTATGTAAAGTGATAGGATTAATTTAGGACATCAGAGTAAAGCTATCTCTTGGTGGCAGCAAGTCATAATACGGCTGATCTTTATATCCAGTTTGAAAGAGAGAAGAACGAGCCTAAGATTAGTATTTTTGAAACTTTACAGAAAAGCACTACAAGGTGTGCATGAAATTGGGGTATTAGGCTGGGAAATCGATTAAGGGAGAAACAGTGGCTCACATTTAAAGGGATACTTCAGAATACTCAGAATAAGTACACTCATACTATTAAGAAAAATTACAAGGGGAGGACCCACCATTGGTGGCTAACTAAAAACATTAAGGAAAGTACCAAATATAAGAGAAAAAGCACATAATTCCACAAAGAGTTTTCGCAGGTCAGATGTGTCATCAGAATATCAAAGATGGCAGAGAATGACTGAAAATTTAATCAGGACAAATAAATTAGAGCATGAAAGGAAGCTAGAAATGTGAAAACAAATAGCAAGAGTTTTTGTAGGTATCTAACTTGGAAAAGAGTAAGCAAATTGAGTGCTGATCCTATAGAGGGTAAGACTGGGATGTTAATATTAATTAATAAAGAAATGGCATGTGTAATGAATATATATTTTACTTCAGTTTTTTCTATAGAAAATGCAAAAAAAGTTCCAGCATTAGTTGTAAATCAGGAAATTGAGGAAAGAAAGGAACATGGCAAAATTATAATCAGTCAAGAATTGAGCAAACTGATGAAGCTGCGAGTTGATAAGTCTCAGAGTCCTGATGGACTTCATCTGAGGCTCTTGAAAGAGTTGGCTAATGAAGAAGAAGACGTGTCAGTGGTAACTTTTCAAAACTTGTTAGATTTCAGGACTGTTCCATCAGACTATAAAGTAGCAAAGATTCAAGAAATTAGGGAGGCAGAAAAAGGAAGCTATACTTTGATATCAGTCATGGGAAGGTGTTTGAGTTAATTGTTAAGGACTAGGCACTAGAAAAACTCAAGGTAATCAGGAATGGACAGCACAGTTTTGTGATTGTGTCATATCCCGTTCAATATTTAGAATTTGTTGAAGGAGTAACATGTACTGTGGATAACACCCCTTGCCTTTAGTTTGCTTTTAAATGTCTGCACTATAAAAAAGATCTGTCTTTGCTATTTCACTCTGTTGGGATACTCTGAAGGATTATCATTATAGGATTTGTGCTGTATGACTGATTTTACAACCATCTTTATCACCCTATTATTTCACAGTTTGATTGAAGCAGAACTATGAAGACAAGTATTTGTTTTTATAAAGGATTAAGTAATAGAAGCAAATTAATTATAATGAATGGACTTTTATCAGAGTGATTTTTTTGAACATTGAATTCAATACACGTTTAAAAAGTTAATTTTATTTCACCATAGCATGAGTCCTGAGATCCACTTCTGGCAGATACTAGATTAATTGCCATGGAAGTTGTAAAGGCAAAAGATTCTGGGTAGGGGGCATGGGTTGGTATAAATCAGATTATAATAAGTGCTGTTGAGGACCATTAGATGAGTAAACAAGCATAGGTTTGCATTGGAGAGTATGGGGAGCCATCAGAATACATAGAGGGCATAAATCAAAGGATATGATGGGCCGTGGCAGAGTTGGTGTAACACATTAGGTGGCAGGGGTTGACATGGGTAGGGCATGGGAGATGTATACAGAATGTGGAAGGGTATGTGTGGTGAGGATTAGTGGGCTTTGTTTTGTTTTATTTTGATCTATTAATAGCTTTGACAAAGTCCTTATCACCAAGGTTGACCTTCCCCACAATCCCCCTTCACTGCCACACACTTTAACACACATTACAGGAGAAGTGTTTCTAACTCCATTTCTCACTTGCACCACTACACTTGGAATGAAAATCAATTTGCTCCTGAATTAGGCCTGTGGAATCTGGAAGGTTCCCCATTCTGAGCTCAACAAAATTCAAAACAGTCCCTTTTGTTTTTTAATTTCTCCCCAAGTTCCCTGCCTCTGAACTTGTTTAAAATCTTGGACATCTGTAAAGTTTTGTGCTTCTGATGAAAGATTGTTGACCGGAAATATTACATTTACGTCTCCCTGCACAGATACTGCCTGACATGCTAAATTTTCCAGCAGTTTCTGTTTTGATTTGAACAAGATAGCAACCGAGATATTCTTTCCAGGTATTGTTATTGAACAGAATAACTTTGAGTATGAAATATGTGCCAATGTCACTGGAGATGAAATTTTCTACTAAGCAGATTGTAGATCAGGGTCTGTGAACCTGTACTTTTAGCACCTTAATGTGTACACTGAAGCCTACATTTTCACAGCTCTCTGGATATATTCCAGTTCAACTCCCAGCTCAATCAGGCTGTGCAAATCCCTACTGTATTTCAGCTTTCCTCAGGCAAGTTCTTTGATGCTTTTCAGCTTTTAATAGTTGGCTGCATATATCCTGACTTTTCCAACCATGCTCATGGAATAAGGAATAAAAAGGGAAGAGGGAAATTACATAAAAAAGTGGGAATGTGGTACAGAATGTGGTAAAATAAACCACATTCACTGCACATAAGGATCATACTCATGAGACACTGGAGTTAATTTGACAATATATCATCTTGCACTTGTATTTTCACCAAGGCAAAGACATAATTTTATGCAATTTAATGAGAAGAACTGGAAGACACAAAGTTTATGCAAATTTTATTGTAAAGTAAAGCAAGTTGGCTCCACCCAAGGGACAGGACTAACAAAGTAGGAAGTCTGACAAAAATTAAGCAGAAGTGTTACAAGAATAAAAGGATGAATCAGATTAATCTTTCCATTCAATAACTCTTGAAAAGAGGAAAAGAGTTATGAAGTACAATAGTTAATAATTCTCATCATTCAAGGAGAAAGAATGTTGGCGAAGGAAAGCAAGGAGAACAACGAGCATAGTTGATTTTTGAGGAAATTTGTTAAACAGGGTGACAATGTGGATGTGTGAATAAGGAGCGAGAATAGGCCATTTAGCCAATTGAGCCTGCTTGGTAATTTACTAAAATCATACTAATCCTCAAATTCACTTTGCTGCCACTCCAAAACTTTTCACTCTCTTGCTGGCCAAGAATCTATCCATCTCCAACTTTAACATATTGAGAAACAAACAAAATAAGAGCAGGAGTAGAACATTAAAGCCTGCTCCCTTATTTATTACAATTATGGCTGATCGTCCAACTCAATAGCATGTTTCCACTTTTCCCCATAAACATTCTGCTCAAAAACTCTGCTTCCACTCTCTTTATAAGAAGTGAGTTCCAAAAGTATAAGTCTCCTTCTGAGAAAAAAAATTACCTCATCTGTTTTAGATGATAACCCCGGATTTTTTAACAGTGACCCATTGTTCTAGGTTCCCTCACAAGACGAAATATTGTTTCCACATCTACAAGACAAAACGACTCAAGATCATTAAAATTTCCAATCAAGCTACCTCTTATTCTTCTAAACTCCAGGGGATAAAAGTCTAACCTGTCCAACTTTTTCTCATACGAATCCTACCTATGCAAGGTATTAATCTGATAAACTTTCTCTGTATTGCTTCCAGTGCATTTATACTTGCCTGAAATAAGGTGACCAATGCTCTACACAGCACACCAGATGTAGTTTCACCACTGTCCATATAAGTAGATTATAATCTCTCTACTTTTGTACTCAGTTTCCTTGCAATAAATTTCAATGCAAGAGGCCTAACAGGGAAGGCAGAGGAATTCAGGGCATGGTTAAGAGCATAGGACTGGGATATCATAGCAATTACAGAAACATGGCTCAGGGATGGACAGGACTGGCAGCTTAGTTTTCCAGGATACAAATGCTATGGGAAGGATAGAAAGGGAGGCAAGAGAGGAGGGGGAGGGGGAGTGGTGTTTTTGATAAGGGATAGCATTGCAGCTGTGCTGAGGTAGGATATTCCCGGAAAGTTATTTGGGTGGAACTGAAAAATAAGAAAGGGATGATCACCTTATTGGGATTGTATTATAGACTCCCCAATAGTCAGCAGGAAATTGAGAAACAAATTTGTAAGGAGCTGTCTCGTTATCTGTAAGAATAATAGGGTGGTTATTGTAGGGGGTTTTAACTTTCCAAACATAGAGTGGGACTGTCATGGTGTTAAGGGTTTAAATGGAGAAGAATTTGTTAAGCATGTACAAGAAAATTTTCTGATTCAGTATGTGGATGTACCAATGAGAAAGGTGCAAAACTACTTTTGCGAAATAAGACAGAGTGGGTCACTGAGGTGTCAGTGGGGGAGCACTTTGGGGCCAGCGACCGTAATTCTATTAGTTTCAAAGTAGTGATGGAAAAGGATAGATCAGATCTAAAAGTTGAAGTTCTAAATTAGAGGAAGGCTAATTTTGATAGTATTAGGCAAGGACTTTCAAAAGCTGATTGGGGGCAGATGTTTGCAGGTGAAGGGCCGGCTGGAAAATGGGAAGCCTTCAGAAATTAGATAACGAGAATCCAGAATCAGTATATTCCTGTTAGGGTGAAAGGAAAGGCTGGTAGGTATAGGGAATGCTGGATGACTAAAGAAATTGAGGGCTTGGTTAAGAAAAGGAAGGAAGCATATGTCAGGTATAGACATGATAGATCAAGTGAATCCTTAGACGAGTATAAAGGCAAGAGAAGTATACGTAAGAGGGAAATCAGGAGGGCAAAAAGAGAACATGTGATAGCTTTGGCAAATAGAGTTAGGGAAAATCCAAAGGGTTTTTACAAATAAATTAGGGTCAAAAGTGTAACTAGGGAGAGAATAGGGCCCCTCAAAGATCAGCAAGGCAGCCTTTATGTGGAGCGATGGGGGAGATACTAAACGAATATTTTGCATCGGTGTTTACTGTGGAAAAGGACATGGGAGATATAGAATGTAGGGAAATGGATAGTGACATCTTGAAAAGTGTCTATATTACAGAGGAGGAAGTGCTGGATGTCTTCAAACACAAAAAAGTGGTTAAATCCCCAGGACCTGATCAGGTGTACCCTTGAATTCTGTGGGAAGCTAGGGAAATGATTTCTGGGCCTCTTGTATCATCGATAGTCACAGGCGAGGTGCCAAAAGACTGGAGGTTGGCTAACATGGTGCCAATGTTTAAGAAGGGTGGTAAGGACAAACCAGGGATCTGTACACCGGTGTGCCTGACATCTGTGGTGAGCAAGTTGCTGGAGGGAATCCTGAAGGACAGGATGTACATGTATTTGGAAAGGCATGGACTGATTAGGGATAGTCACCATGGCTTTGTGCATGGGAAATCATGTCTCACAAACTTGATTGAGTTTTTTGAAGAAGTAACAAAAAGGATTGATGAGGGCTGAGCGGTAGACGTGATCAATATGGACTTCAGTAAGGCATTCGATAAGGTTGCCCATGGGAGACTGATTACCAAGGTTAGATCCCATGGAACACAGGGAGAATTAGCCATTTAGATACAGAACTGGCTCAAAGATAGAAGACAGAGAGTGGTGGTGAAGGGTTGTTTTTCAGACTGAAGGCCTGTGACCAATGGAGTGCCACAAGGATCGATGCTGGGTCCACTACTTTTCATCATTTATAGAAATGATTTGGATGTGAGCACAAGAGATACAGTCAGTACATTTGCAGATGACACCAAAGTTGGAGGTTAGTGTACAGTGATGAAGGTTACCTCAGAATACAATGAGATCACGATCAGATGGGCCAATGGACTGAGGAGTGGCAGATGGAGTTTAATTTAGATAAATGCAAGGTGCTGCATTTTGGGAAAGCAAATCTTATCAGGACTTATGCACTTAATGGTAAGATCCTAAGGAATGTTGCTGAACAAAGAGACCTTGGAGTGCAGGTTCATAACTCCTTGAAAGCAGAGTCGCAGGTAGCTAGGATAGTGAAGAAGGTGTTTAGTATGCTTTCCTTTATTGATCAGAGTATTGAGTACAGGAGTTGGGAGGTCATGTTGCGGCTGTACAGGTAATTGGCTAGGCCACTGTTGGAATATTGCATGCAATTCTGGTCTCATTCCTATCGGAAGGATGTAGTGAAACTTGAAAGAGTTCAGAAAAGATTTACAAGGATGTTGCCAGGGTTGGAGGTTTTGAGCTCTCGGGAGAAGTTGAATAGGCTGGGGCTATTTTCCCTGGAGCGTCAGAGGCTGAGGACTGACCTTATAGAGGTTTATACAATCATGAGGGCATGGATAGGGCTAAGAAACAAGATCTTTTCCCTGGGGTGGGGGAGTCCAGAACTAGAGGCCATAAGTTTAGGGTGAGAGGGGAAAGATATAAAAGAGACCTAAGGGGCAATCTTTTCACACAGAGGGTGGTGCGCGTATGGAATGAGCTGCCAGAGGAAGTGTGGAGGTTCATACAACTGCAACATTTACAAGACATCTGGTTGGTATGTGAATAGGAAGGATTTGGAGGGATATGGGCCGGGTGCTGGCAGGTGGGACTAGATTGGCGTGGGATATCTGGTCGGCATAGACAAATTGGATTGTATGGTCTGTTTCCATGCTGTACTTTTCTATGACTCTATGAATAAATGAAAACATTCTAATATTTCTGACTACCTTGCTGTACCTGCAATTGATGCACTCAGACACCCATATCCTTCTGCATCTCAGACCTTGGCAATCTCTCATCTTTTCGATAACATGCTCCCTTTTTTTAATCTTCCGTCGAGTAATTTACCATTTTCCCACATTTTGAGTACTTGCCAGATCTTTGTCCACTTACTTATTTTATCTTTGATTTGTAACTTACTTACGCCCTCATCACAACATATTTGTACGTACCTTTGTGTTATCAGCGTATTTGGCAACCATCCCTTCAACGTGTCTGTTATATAAATTTTACTCAGTTGAATTCCAGCATCGATCCCTGAGGCAGAATATTCACCATATCTTGAAAAAGACTCCAAAAGATCCACTTTTGTCTATTTCCTGTTAGCCATTCAATCTTCCATCTACTAGGAGAAAGTGAGGACTGCAGATGCTGGAGATCAGAGCTGAAAAATGTGTTGCTGGAAAAGCGCAGCAGGTCAGGCAGCATCCAAGGAGGAGGAGAATCGACGTTTTGGGCATAAGCCCTTCTTCAGGAATGAGGAAGGTGTGCCAAGCATGCTAAGATAAAAGGTAGAGAGGAGGGACTTGGGGGAGGGGCGTTGGGAATGCGATAGGTGGAAAGAGGTTAAGGTGAGGGTGATAGGCCGGAGAGTGGGTGGGGGCGGAGAGGTCGGGAAGAAGGTTGAGGTCAAGAAGGCGGTGCTGAGTCCGAGGGTTGGGTCTGAGATAAGGTGGGGGGAGGGGAAATGAGGAAGCTGGAGAAATCTGCATTCATCCCTTGTGGCTGGAGGGTTTCTAGGCGCTCTTCCTCCAGGCGTCGTGTTGCCATGGTCTGGTGATGGAGGAGGCCAAGGACCTGCGAGGGGAGTTAAAGTGTTCACTCACGGGGTGGTTGGGTTGGTTGGTGCGGGTGTCCCAGAGGTGTTCTCTGAAACGTTCCGCAAGTAGGCGGCCTGTCTCCCCAATGTAGAGGAGGCCACATCGGGTGCAACGGATGCAGTAAATGATGTGTGTGGAGGTGCACATGAATTTGTGACGGATATGGAAGGATCCCTTGGGGCCTTGGAGGGAAGTGAGGGGGGAGGTGTGGGCGCAAGTTTTGCATTTCTTGCGGTTGCAGGGGAAGATGTCGGGAGTGGAGGTTGGGTTGGTGGGGGTGTGGACCTGACGAGGGAGTCGCGGAGGGAGTGGTCTTTCCGGAACAGGTCCTTGGCCTCCTCCATCGCCAGACCATGGCAATATGACGCCTGGAGGAAGAGCGCCTCATCTTCCGCCTAGGACCCCCCCCAACACAAGGGATGAATGCAGATTTCTCCAGCTTCCTCATTTCCCCTCCCCCCACCTTATTTCAGTCCCAACCCTCGGACTCAGCACTGCCCTCTTGATATGCAATCTTCTTCCTGACCTCTCTGCCCCTACCTTCTCTCCGGCCTATCACCCTCACCTTAACCTCCTTCCACCTATCGCATTCCCAACTCCCCTCCCCCAAGTCCCTCCTCCCTATCTTTTACCTTAGCCTGCTTGGCACACCCTCCTCTTTCCTGAAGAAGGGCTTATGCCCGAAACGTCGATTCTCTTGTTCCTTGGATGATGCCTGACCTGCTGCGCTTTTCCAGCAACACAATTTTCAGCTCCAATCTTCTATCTACGTCAGTATGATATCCCTTAGCTTTTATTTTTTCCAATAACATCTCTGTTCCAAATGCTTTCTGGAAATCTAAGCCCAATACATCCATCAATTCCCTGTAATCCACAGCACGTTACTTCCTTGAAAAAAACTCCAATGGATCAGTTAAATGTGATTTTCCCTTCACTAAACCATGTTAACTCTGCCTGATTACCTTTAATCTATTTAAGTGGTCTGCTATATCTTGTTTAGTAATAAAAGTTTCCCTATGCATATGTTAAGCTAACTGGTCTATAAGTTTCTGTTTTCTACATTGAGTGATAACGTTAATTAGGGTGCTCAGTAGAGCAAGAGACAATAGAAAATAAGTAAATATATAAATAGCCAGACTCATTAGTTAGATGTAAGGGGATAATATTAAAATTAATTGAATAGTATGTCAACATTAAAGAGATCAGAATTATATGAAGTAAAAATCTTGTATACATAAGTAATTAAATAATAAATGGAAAAACTAAAATGATGCATTAAATATGAGTAAAGGGGATTTTAAGCAAAATGACAGGACAGCTCCATGCTTTGCCAAAATTTTCTGTGCCATATGGGGACCCCAAGAATGTATTAATGTTTCCTGGATAACTATGTATTTAGGAAGTGCTCAAGTTGTTCAAACTTATTCTGAGGATCTTTGAACTTAACACCCACCTGGAGTCACTGCACGCCATGCAGGAGGCTGGGATTTACCAATATTGTATGTTCTGGGAGATGGCCATGAGGCAGCTTGGTGGAATTTACAAGGATTTGGGGGACCACATTGAAATTGACAGAATACTGAGAGAATAAAAAAGAACTGCGAGTGCTGGAATTCTGTAACAAAATAGAAATGATGAAACATTAACTCTTCTTTCTCTCCATATCTGCTGACAGACCTGCTGAGTTTCTCCAGCAATTTCAAAATACTGAGAGGCCTGGATAGAGTGGTTGTGGAGAAGATATTTCCACTAGCTGGTGAGACAAAGATTCGAGGGCATAGCCTCACAGCGATTGGGGCAACCCTTTAGAGCAGAGGTGAAGAAGAATTTCTGTAGCTTGATGGTGGTGAGTCTGTGGAACTCATTGCCGCCTCAGGCTGTAGAGGCCAAGTCTTTAAGTTAATTTAAGCCAGAGATAGATAGGTTCTTCTTGATTGGTAAATATTATGGGTACAAAGTAGGAGAATGGGGTTGAGAAACAAATCAGCCATGATCAAATGGTGGACCAGACTCTGGGCTGAATGGACTAATTCTGCCCCTGTATCTTATCGTCTTATTGACCACAAGGGGTTTGGAAGTAAAATGGCCACCCATAAATGTAGGAAAAGACTGGTACTGACGGAATCCATTGGGTAAGTGCCATCCTCAGACTAGTTTTCAGTGCTGGTGAAAGTGACAATGCCTCAAATATGTACAGAACATACCCACAGTACTATGGGGTAAATGACTACAGGAATGCAGCAAAGTGTGTGAATGCAATGGTTGCAGTGGATTCAGTAATTAGGAGGAGATTTCTGTAACCATCAATTTGAGTTTCCTTGGAGCATCAGAGGCTGAAGGGTGACTTTGTAGAGGTTTATGAAATTATGAAGGGCATGGATAGGAAAAATATACAAGGTCCTTTCCCTGGGGTGGGGGAGTCCAGACATAGACGGCATAGGTTTAGGGTGAGAGGGGAAAAATTTAAAAGGGATCGAAGGGGCAACTTTTTCACACAGAAGGTGGTGCGTGTATGGAATGAGGAAGTGGTGGAGGCTGGTACAATTCCAACATTTTAAAAAGCATCTGGAAGGGTATATGAACAGACAGGGTTTAGCAGGAAATGGGCCAAGTGCTGGCAAATGGGAGTAGATTAGTTTAGGATATCTGGTCAGCATTGACCCAAGGGTCTGTTTTGGTGCTGTATACCTCTATGACTCAATTGTCACCTCACTGGAAGCAGCTTAAGCACTAGGTAGGTTGCTTATCTTAATTCCAGGGCAAAGGTTATCACTAAATGGGTACTGAATATTATGCTGCAGGGAAACAGAATGACCAGACATCAAGGTCCATGTTGAAACCAAGAACATCGGTGAAAGAAGGGTTGAGTCTGACAGACAGATAGAGTTTCAAGAACTCACGTGGAGATATTTAAAAAATTACAGGACCTCAAATGTGGTGGTCTCTGGATTACTGTCACTGCCACATGCTAGAGAGAATAGGATCAAATGAGACAAATTAATATGTTTCTGGAGAAATGGTGCAGAGGCAGGAATTCATAATTCTGGGCAGGGCAATCATTTCTGGGATAGGTTCTCGCTGCACCTGAATGAGACAAGGGCAATATCTTTGCAAAGAGTGCCATAAGGAAATAAGGAAGGTTTAGTGGAATTTGGCAGCTGGAGTGACATCAGAATGACCATTAGGGAAGAAATATAAACTATACACAAGATTGGGAGAGACAAATAGCATTAGAACAAAGGGTGGATCGGGAATAGAATGTATCAGATAGTTGTGGGCAAAAATGGGAAAATGTAAATGGGTCTAAAGATTGAAAGTACATGTGCATAAAGTACATTGTGATAAATAAGCCAATTGATTGCAAACACAGTAGCCTTGGAATTGTGATATAGTGACAATAATGGAGAGTTGGCTCAAATGTAGAAAGAAATGTCATGTAATATTCCTTGCTACAATGTGTTTAGGAAAGGAAGAAAAGGGATTGGGGTTATGGGGTGTCAGTACTCATCAGACGTACAATTACAATGTGAGAAAGCACTTAAGAATTCAAAGAGATCATGTCGTGCCACTTAGGCAGATTATATAGATTCAATTGGACACGGACTACATCCTGGGTCACTGCTTGTGAGGATTTCCTTAATGATGTCGATGGCTATCATGGCAGAGACTATGTAAATAATGGTTCACAGTGCCATCTGGGAGTTAATGTAGCTGAAAATGTGTTGCTGGAAAAGCGCAGCAGGTCAGGCAGCATCCAGGGAACAGGAGAATCGACGTTTCGGGCCTGTTCCCTGGATGCTGCCTGACCTGCTGCGCTTTTCCAGCAACACATTTTCAGCTCTGATCTCCAGCATCTGCAGACCTCACTTTCTCCTGGGAGTTAATGTAGTCTGGTAAGTACTGCTTTAATGTGAGGGTATGCCCTTTCCCTTTGATAATCTATTTAGTTAGAAATAAGAAACAATAGAAGAGATAATACTTTTCTGTTATATACTGGAGGCCATCAAGAAGTGAGGACATGAACACCAAATGAAATTGCCAGCACATTGCTTGAATGCAAGACTTTAGAGTAGAAATATCAGCAGTCTTTCTTTAACTTAGACTGGGAAAGTAAGAACCACTCCTTAAAATATGTACAAGAGAACTTTGTTGCCCAGTATATTTCAAACCCAAAGGAGGATTAATCAAAGGTGGATGTAGCTCTGAAGAATGAAATGGAAAAAGTAGAAACATATCAGCAGGAGAGCATTTGGGAAGTAATGATTGCAGTATAACTTGACTTAGAATAACTGAGTAACATAGCATGGAAAGAACTACTTTTACTGAGTTGCAAATATATAGGAATCAGGTGGATTGAAATCAAAGTTTGGTTGTTAAGACAGTGAAAGAGCACTGGGAAATCTTTAAACAAATAGTTACGGTACAGACTGCGACACATTTCATGAGGAGGGAAGGAAGAATATCAAAAGTCAAAACTATCTGGATGACTTAAAGAGATTAAAAAGGAGGCCTTTTTGTTGAGCTCATAATTAAGTATAGAATCAAGCTACATTCAAAAAGTACAAGGGAAAACTTAAATAGTAAAAAAGAGAATCAAAGAAACCCTAAGGACTTTTAGTTTAACAAAATAAAAACTTCGTCGAAGAAAGGTGGACAAGTTAAGGAGCAAATATATTCTTGTGGAAGCAAAGAACATGATGGAGGTAATAAATGAGTACTTTCATCTGTTATTATTAAAGATGATGCTGTTATTGTAGTGGTGGAGACTGTAGTAGTCAAACTAGTTACGTTAGAAATAGATGAAGAGGAGGGACTTCAAACATTGTCAAGGATCAAAATAGAAGGTCACCCGGTCTAGATGGATGCTTCCGAGGACCCTGAGAAACGTAAGGGTAGAAATTGTAGAAGTTTTGTCCACAATCTTCCACTCCTTCACAAATGTGGAAATTTGCCAAAGGACTGGAGGATTACAAATGTTGCACAAAAAAGGAGGCTGAATAAACCTAACAATTACAGGATAATCAGCTGAACTTCAGTGGAGCGCAAACATTTAAAGGTGTTACTTCAGGATAAAAGTAATTGGTGCTTTTTAAAGTTAAGAATTAATAAATGAAAATCAGCATGGAACTGTTGGATGCAAAACATTTCTGAATAACTTAATTTAGAACTTCAATGAAATAAAGAGGAGGATAATATAGTTAATCTGTATCGATGGACTTTCAAAAGGTGTTTAATAAAGTGCAATAACAGGTTCGCAGAATTGAAGCTTGTAGTGATTAAAGGACCTCTAGCTACACGGAAACAAAATTGGTGAAGGGACAGAAGGCAAAGCAATTGTGAATGGTTGTTTTTCAGTGTTGTCAATGCAATTACCCGCAGACTAAAGAACCACTTGTCTCTTTAAAATAATATAAATCATTGCTATTTTGGATATACAGGAAACAACTTCAAAGTTGTCACATGATACGAAGCTCAGAAATTTGTGAAGAGTGAGGATAATAGTAACCTCACCATGAGGATGTCTATTGTGAGGTGGAATGCTCAAATAGGAAACTCTTGTTGGACTGAAGGGTCTGTTTCCATACTGTACATCGCTATAAGTCTTGTAACCTGGCAAGCCAAGTCACTATGTATTGAACCCCTCACATACAATTTTAAATCCAGTGGATGGAGGCATTATCTATTTGGGCCTTCTGTCTTTAGGGGCAGTTTGGAGATGGTTACAGATGTGGGTGAATGCCAAGGTTAGAACCACGGCTGGTTCGAAGGTCCACCTTGGTTCTCTAAGACTTTGGTCCAATTTGATAAAAGACTTAGGCCCTCTAGCATACATTTTCGCACCCATCCCCATTCCTCCTCATCTCCTGTGTTACCTCCATGCCCTTAATACTCCATTGACCCACACCTTAATGCCAACATCTTGGGCACTCATAGTACAGGCCACCAATTCACTTATATCTACTCCACAGCCAATCAATTTAAAACAACTTCAATGTCCCATGCTACCTCCATCCATCATTATATCTCCATCCCAGTCTACAGTCACTCCTCTGTGTCCGCCGTTATCAAGACTTCAGAAATTATGCAGAGATAAAAGAAAATTAAACTTCTAACAATTATTATAATTTCCAGCTGATGTTATTATTGGATAAGTTAGATCCCAGACTGAATCCTGGCTTGTAAGCTATTGCAGTCCCAGCACTGATCCCCGAGGCACACCACTTGCCAGTGATCTGCAAACAGAAAAATGCCCATTTATCCCCTCTCTTTGCTTTTTGCTCGTTAACCAATCCTCTATCCATGCTAATACATCACCTGTAACACTGTACACCTTTAGTTTTGCAGCAGTCTTTTTTGCGGCACTTTGTCAAATGCCATCTGGAAATCCATATACACCACATCCACCAGTTCCAGGTTGTCCACCACGCTTGTAGTGTCCTCAAAGAATTCCAGTAAATTAGTTTAACATGACCTGCTTTTCATGAACCCATACTGTGTCTGCCCAATGGGACAATTTCTATACCAATGCCTATCTATTTCACTGTTCATGATAGACTCAAGCATTTTCCCCACTACAGAAGTAAAGTGTTTGCTGTTTTCCAATCTGCTAGAACTGCCCCAAAGTCCAGCAAATTTTGGTATATTACCATGAGCGCATTTGTTATTTCTCTCATCATCTCTTTTAATACCTTAAATGGCCTGCTCCTGCTTCTATTTTCTGTGTTTCTATGAATTAAACTTTCCTTGTGGGAGTTTATATGAGTTCCCTGCTTAAGCTGAAAATAAAATCACGGTAATAATCCAATGATTAAATTAGATTTTACCAAGCACGTGTGGCCTTACCGTCTGTCAGTTGGAAATGTGGGATCTAGTCCTTTACTATGAGTTAAGTGACTAATGCGTTTTATTTGCCCAAGAGTCTGGTTTCCATTGGATGGACAGATTCACCATTCCTCATCCTCCCTATACTGTCCATCCGAAGGAGCTTGCCAAAGATGCATTTCAATATGATCAAGCTCTATGGTTTAAAAAAAATACAGTCCGCAGATTCCTCAAGAACAAATCACGACAAACAGACCAAACACAGCCAGAAACCTTAACCACCTTACCATACATCAAAGAAGTTTTAGAAATAACAGCCAGACTACTAAGACCCCTCGGAATCCTAGTAGCACACAAACCCACCAACACTCTCAAACAAAAACTAACAAACTTAAAAGACCCAGTACAACCCATGGACAAAACCAACGTCATCTACAAAATTCCGTGCAAGGACTGCCACAAACACCACGTAAGACAAACAGGAAGAAAGTTAGCCACCAGGATACACGAACACCAGCTAGCCATAAAAAGCCACAACCCTCTCTCCCTCGTAGCCCTACACACGGATGAAAAAAAACACCAATTTGACTGGGACAACACATCTATCCTGGGACAGGCTAAGCAAAGACATGCCAGAGAATTCCTAGAGGCCTGGCACTCCAACCACAACGCCATAAACAAACACATAGATCTAGATATCATCTATCAACCGCTCAGAAAACGAACAGGAAATGACATCACCACAAACCCCAGGAACCCCATCCAGGACAAACATATAAATAGAAAGCAGAAGACAGCAGCTTCGCTTCACTTGGAGGTTGCCACTGATGATGTTACCTAACCAGGTAATGAAATGTCTGGATACCAAACCTACAGCTCAGCGAGCAAACCTACACCCTAAATGGTGTTCTCAGTTCTGATCTGCGCATAACCGGACCCAATGCGGAACACAACCCAAGCTTACTTTGTTTGAAAGCAAACTGAGGCTGACAACTTGCTTTACTTGACATAAGCAAAAAAATCTTAGTGTGCTGCAGGCTTTTTGGAAAATGTCCAGGCATTATGGTTTATTGGCTGAGAGCCATGCTATCATTTCAACCAGTTTCATGGATGCTGCTTAAAATCTCACATGTACTTGACACCCGAGGCTACCCTAGAAAGAGTATGTTAGCATTCCCTCAGGTAACATAAACTTACCAGTTGTACAAATATGAGAAGAATACCAGTATCTGTTTCTGATAGACCATTATCGCTCAAAAGCAATAAAAATTCTGCTCGTTCAAGATCATTAACGGCAGTCTAGGGCACCAGGAAAGAATGGTTTGAAAGTAACTCGGATGAGCACTTAATTAAAATTAATGTGCCTAGTACATACTTCTGTCTAGTCACCACATTACTACAGTAAGATGCATTTATTTTCCTGAGTCAGGGTCCCTCTCAAAAGTACGGTTTTCAGATTTAGCAAAAGCAGGCTCAAGCTGATTGTTGAAGTGGGCCAACGTTGATTCTGAAACATAATAAATGACAGGAAAAATTCTAAAATGTCATTAGTAGAACACAGAATCTAGTGGTTTTCTTTTTAATAGAGGAAATTCTGTATAATACTGCTAGGCCAGCTCATAATTCCTGCACTTCATTTGGAGCATCTGCAACCACAGCATGAATATATGGTTTAGCGGCTAATTGCCCAAGAAGATTATTTATCCTTGGAACTGAACCATTACCCTGTGATGACTAGAAATCTGGTCAAGGACACTTAGGTCACCATAAATATAGAATATTTTCTGAGAAGCAGATTATAACACTTTCTCAGCTGAATTGTGACAAATAAAGTCACATTTTAAAAAGCACTTTGCAAACTTGGAAGAAATTTTATGATTTCACAATTGGGAAAAGTACATCCAGGCATAAGAAAATAGCAGCACATTTCTACCAGTCATTTGAAAGGCCAACTTTGCTTTCCGCTTGGGTACTGAAATATTAATTTGACAGTGATGAAGCAATTCACTCATCAGGAATAGCTTTATTTCTGCAATAATACTCTTAACCTATCAATGTGAAAAGAGAACACAGTCTTTCGCACAATGCAATATGCTTTCTATCTATGTAACACAATTTATGCTGTAATATAAGTGAAACCAGGCCCAGGTTTATGTCACCCTGTCTGAGAAACATTGATTTAACTGACTCATCTGGAATATCTTAAACTAATTATCTGATACATCCTGAGAAAATCTTCCATCCTATTAGTGATACAATGCATGTCTCATTTTCCCTCACAATGAATATTGTGCCATTTTTTTAGCCCCTAATACTCTTCAATTTGCTTTTGTTTTCACAGTCGTTCTCTATCTCCATATATTTCTTACAATCTTAAGAATGTAAGCTGTTAGTTTTTGTTTCATCAAATCAATACATTCTTGAATAATAGACTAAACTATATCCCCTACCTGGTCTCAAAATCAATGCTTTCTTGCTTAATTAACTACATTCATTAGTAATTCAGCTTCTCTAACATGTTTTCAGAAATGCTGTAACATTCAGAAGAATACATTGCTTTGCCAATTCAATAACTATAGAATAATTTACAGCATAATGCTAATTGTTCAGCTATTACTTGTCTGTATAAGCTTCAATACAATTCTTAATGACTTGAAGGAAACTACTTCATACACAAAATAAAAGTATTTATCCAAATAATTGTAATTGGGTAATGACTTCTGGACTGCATAAATTCTTGTTGAAGCTTTGAATTACTTAATGATGATGAACAGTGTCTTTCCACAAAAAGGTTAGAAAAAAAAGTAAATAGGTTATTGTAACTGGCAGAGATTGCACATTCAGTAGAGAAAGAAACAATATATGTCTTTCTTCATGTTCATGTGACATTTCTTAATGCCAAAATATTTTGAAAAGAAATTATGACATTTAAAATGATGTTTAGTGTGATCTATTATTTTCAATTATTTTAAAGAATCGTGTTTTTTTAAGCCTTGAAATTTTAATGCAAGACTTCACAGGGTAGTATCCAAGGCCCAAACATGTTCGGCTGCTTGATCATTAAAGGGCCTTCCTTCAGCATAAGGTCAGGAGTAGGATATTCACTGATGATTGCATAATTTTCAATAGCATTCTCAGCTTCATGTGCAACAAGGCTTGGATTAATAAGTGGTGAGTAACATTCACACCATATAAATGTGAGGCAACGACTATTTCCAAAAAGAGAGAATTGAACCATCTGATGTTGGCATTCAATAGAATGTCTGAATTTGCAAACATCAACATCATTGACCAGTAACTTAATTGGATTAGAAAATGTAAATACATTAACTACAAGAAGAGGTGACAGACTGAGAATCCTGCATCATGCATCTCAGCAGACTCCTGAACCCTATGTACCATCTGCAGTCAGAATATGAATAAATACTCCCTCCTTGCTGGTATGAGTACAGCTCCATCAAATCAAGAGGCTGACTCCATTTGATACCAAACAATCCGCTTGACTGGCACCCCTTTCACCACCTTCAGCATTCACTATCTCCCACCAACAGCTTACATTCATAGGAAAATATATTGTCACAACACAGGGATAGCAGGCCAAACCAAATCAACCTATCAAAGGATTTGCAACACAGTGAAATTAAAACATTCAATGATGCTCAAAATTGCCCAATTGTTCCTCATCAGACTTTACAAATGGCGGAGTTCAAAACTTTAACAAAAATTAGCAATTTATTACTGAGTCTAACTTTTGCAGGAAAAAAACTAAACAAGGTAATCTAATTAATATTCATCATTTAAACCCAATCTTCTTTATAACCCACACACCGACAGATCAACAGACAGTTAAGGGATAAAATAAAACAAAATTGTCATTTGCCAGTTAAATTAAAGCATTTCAGATGATGGATGCCAAGCCTTAGTGCAATCCTTAGATAATGAGTTGTTCCCAGGCATGCAACTGTATCGATAATTTCAAAGTCACCAGTCAACATGAACAATTTGAGTAGACTTCCAGAATTGTTTACTTATTTCTTACGGACTGGAATTCTATTCTCAAAACATCCATGAATTCTTTAGCTGGATCAAAAACTGTGAAGCTTCCAATCTTACTCTGCACCTGCTAAAACCAGTCAGGTTGGCTGGTCCTCCCTTGATTGACCAACTCAACATCCAACATACTGCCAACCTAGAACATAACAACATTAATGCTAAATAGTCCTTCATGTTCCTGAGATTGATAATTAAGTTGCATGATCTCCAAGCCAGTCACCAACAGAAAATATCTGCGCTTACAGTCATAGAGATGTGCAGCATGCAAACAGACTTGTCGGTCCAACTCATCCATGCTGACCAGGTATGCTAACTTAATCTAGTCCCATTTGCCAGCACTTGGCCCATATCCCTTTAAACCCTTCCTATTTATTCACCCATCCAGATGCCTTTTAAATGTTGTAATTGTACCAGCCTCAACCACTTCCTCTGGCAACTCATTACATACACGCACCACCCTCTGCGTGAAAAGGTTACCCCTTAGGTCCCTTTTTAAGTTTTTCCCCCTCACCCTAAACCTATGCCTTCTAGTTTTGGACTCCCCCACTCCAGGGAAAAGATCTTGTGTATATACCCTATCCATACCCCTCATGATTTTATCAACCTCTACAAGGTCATCCCTCAGCCTCCAAACACTCTAGGGAAAACAGCCCCAGCTAATTCAGCCTCTCCATATAGCTCAAACTCTCCAATCCTGACAACATCCTTGTAAAACTTTTTTGAACTGTTTCAAGTTTCACAACATCCTTCCGATAGAAGGGAATACAGAATTGCACACAATATTCCAAAAGTGGCCTAACCAATGTCCTTTACAGCTGCAGCATGACCTCCCATGTACTCAATGCTCTGACCAATAAAGGAAGTCATACCAAACACTTTCCTGACTGTCCTAACTACCTGTGACTCTACTTTCAAGGAACTATGAGCCTGCACTCCAAGGTATTTTTGTTCAGCAAAACCCCCAGACTTTACCATTAAGTGTATAGGTCCTGCTAAGATTTGCTTTCCCAAAATGCAGCACCTCACACTTATCTAAATAAAACTCCATTTGCCACTCCTCAGCCCATTGGCACAGCTGATCAAGATCCTGTTATACTCTGGGTAACCTTCTTCACTGTCCACTACATCTCCAATTTTGGTGTCATCTGTAAACTTACTAACTATACCTCCATTGTTCAAATCCAAGTCATTGTTTTATTTTCTTTTAAAACATGCAGATGTTCAAAGTTCAATCTTAGTTTCACCCTCCAAAAATTGAGAAAAATGAAAGAAAAATAGTGAGGGTCTCTATACACCATGTACAACATGTGATTTGGAGGTGCTGGTGTTGGACTGGGATATACAAAGTTAAAAATCACACAACACCAGGTTGTAGTCCAACAAGTTTATTTGGAAGCACTAGCTTTCAGAGTACTGTTCCTTCATCAGGTGGTTGTGGAATATAAGATCATAAGACACAGAATTTATAGCAAAAGATTATGGTGTCATACAGTGATATATTGAACAAACCCGGATGCAAAACCTGCATTCTAAAAGATGAAAGACTTAACAACCCAGGTTTGTTCAATATATCACTTTGTTACACAGTAATCTTTTGCTATAAATTCTGTGTCTTATGATCTTCTACTCCACAAACACCAGATGAAGGAACAGCACTCCAAACGCTAGTGCCAACCAAATAAACCTGTTGGACAACAACCTGATGTTGTGTGATGTACAATGTACACTGCCATAATTCAACAGGGGTCCTTCGGCAGCACCTTTTCGCTTTTTCTTTCATTGGATAGAGTTTGATGAATATTGTCACCTTCCTTACCCAAATAGAATGACAAATAATTCAATCAGAGGCTTTTGTGGCACAAGTGGTAACGTCCCTACCTCTAAGCCAGAGGGTCTGGGTTCAAGTGCCACCTGCTCCAAAGGTGTGTGATAACAATCTAGACTTTATTTTTACAAAAAGCCTTGCCTAAGCCTGGTCTCACTTAGTAACAGATAGCCTACATATTCTATCAAGGATGATGTGATGGAAACCAGAATTATAATGAATTTTCTGCTGCCTAGTCTAGGAACACTGGACCTAATTTTAGCAGCCAAATGCTGACATGGCTGAGACAAGCTAATTGAACAATCGAATGTAGGACCCAGGACCTAACAGGCCTATATGTCTCAATACAATACCAGGTGATGTATTTATCTATTGAGCTATTTTCTGTGTTTTGTACTAAGTTGTTTTCTGTACTTCATTTGGAAAATTCTGCAAAATAAATATATTTCCCACTTATCCTATTTGTTTTAAGCCAACACTGAAACTGAGAGCACACTGATGCAGCTCAGAAAATATTGTATGTAATCCAAGGATGTACCACTGAGCTGATTCTGCAACTTGAATCCAGAATAAAGTATTTAATACTGATAAGGATCAGAGCACAGTGAGAGTGTATCAGTACTAAACAAGGGACTGAATGTTTCTATTTACAGTTAAAATGTGGTGGCGAGTGTGTTTCATGGTATCCAGGCCCATGGTGTAGTTTCTCACCTAATCTTCCATTTTCCACCTCATGAAATATTCAACTGAGTTGTAGGGCATGCTTCCTGGGGAATCAAGTGGCAGGCAAAGAGAAAGTGCTCCCCTCTGGTCAGATGTTCCAGTTTCCAAACTGCTAGCACAATATTTAAAGCCCAGCTGCTCACTACCTTAAACACTGTAAAGCAGGAACTATTATGTAAGTGCTTCAGGACCCTATCACACAGCTACCCCTTATATGGCACAATGTGTGGACTTGGTTAGAATAGTTATAAGGAACTTACTCAGAGACACATTACAATGTAACGCACTGGAACACACAAGTACACTAGTTAGTCCTTACTTGATGTAACTATAAATCAGTGTGTAGTATTATCAGTAATTACTAGATATAACAATATTTAATACAAAAGTACAATAAATCGTGTAACTTTGAAGTCTAAGCCCGAAGACCTGCTTTGCCTTCTCGTCAGCCAGGCTGTATCAAACCTAAATGTATCATGTGGCATTAGAATGACAATAATGGAATTCACTGCCTAAAAAATCCTGGCAGCAGTAAAAATCAAGGAATATACCTGAGATCAGGTTGCCTGAAGAAGGAACGAATTAGAAAAAATAATTTTTCAAAAAAGTTGTCAATACAGTTTTAAGACAGAAAAGTCACCAGAAAAACTGAATACCTGTTATAAAAGGTATTTCTCTAAAGACAAATCTCCTGGAGAGAGCACACCAGAACACTGTAAATCTTAAAATGCCTTTTGTAGCCAGTAATAGGGGAAATAAGCTCCAAAAATGAGCAGACCACCAGCAGCTAAGGCAATAAATCTGAATCAAGTCCCTGTGAAAATAAAGCTGATTACTAAGTTGAGGAGCAAAGCAAAGACCTCTCCAGCAGTGAATTAACAAATTTCTGAACTATTTACTCAATGTAAACAGCAGCAAGATAAGATCAGTTGTCAGTTACTGACTTAAAAAAATATCAATTATAAAATGGAAAAGAAATCAAGGAAAAAAAATCATTATTGCAATTTAAAGTATCAGAGTCTTAAAAGTGATGTTAGTGAAATCTTTATTAATTTGAATGTTTGGGTGAGAAATTTTAATTAGTAACTAAGATGCTTTATTAATTTTAATGGAATTGGCATTGAAAACAGAGAGAAAAGTGTAAATTCAACCACATATTGTTGATTGCAGCACAAAAGATGCCTCAGAAGCAGAAATAAATGGACATTAATGAGTCGTGACAACTCTCTTTACAGTGAAAACAAAACTGAATGGCAGCCATCTTCGATACAGAATTTTATTGAGTAAATGTTACCCACAAATCTTTGGAAATCCTTCAGCCATCTTGGGCCAAGAAATAGCTTCATTTGTGTCAATGAAGATGCCATTCAGAATTTAAAACATCACAAATGTCAACAGCTTTTTGTTTTACTCCTACAAAAACCTACAAGAACAAGGGTTCAACACCAACTATCCTCAACTGAGAATACAAGGCTACAAAATTAGTGCAGTAGAAGGAGATAAAAAAAACTCAAAATATTCTTCCAAATCAAGAAAATATTCAACGACTTCAAGTCCAATCAACAATCAGACATTGCATCAACATTCTCTGGCATCAGTTTTTCCATCAGAAAAATAATAATTGTCAGATCCATTTGATACATCAATGAATTGGCAGATATGGGAAGCACAATTCCTAAGTTCACCAACAGCTTCATGACTGGACACCACATCAAATAGTGAACAGAATAAATAGGATACTGGTGAGATTAAGCTTCATGAGCAGATATCAACTCCCAGGAGTGTTTGTGGAATGAATTAACAATTATTGATGATTGTTAATTCACTGAATTAACACTGTTACCTGATCTAGATGCGAATGACTGAGGAGAACCAATTCAATCTCTCATACATTCCAGCATGTATGACACACAATCTCTTCAGTCAAATTGATTGAATCCCTGATCTAAAGTAAGCCAGCAGAAAGAAAAAATCAAGTAGCCAACTTTACCTGAAGTGTTTCTTTACTTTGTCAAAGACCTTTCTGATCTACCTATCAAAACAACTGAATCAAGTCTTGGGGTTGAATGGGAGATTACCTATATGTGCAAGAAAAATAAGTAATTTAGATAGCTCATTTAGGAACGTCTATAAATGTTAATCAGTGTCTTTGATGGACTTCACAGCTTTGGAGTAAATGAGATGATTTCTATGACAATGCTCTTTTCTGAGCAGATGTACTCATTGTGGACAGAGTTAAGAAAATTTTAGAATAATCACTCAGAAACACTTTAGACTGTAACTCCTTGAAAGAAATTCAGAGACCATATGGACATTAATAAAGAAGGTAGTTTAGTCTTTGCCTTAAGTAACTATAAATCAGAGCCACATATATCAATGATTACTACATGTAACAATATTTAATATGAAAGTGTAATTAGTCATGAAACTTTGAACCCAAATTCACAGTATGGCATCAAGATAAAAGAGGAACTAGCTCTCACATTGAGGTGTATGTCATCAGAAGTGTCCAAGAGGAAAAGCAAGCTAGCTGCCCACATCGAGGACATGGATCTGGAGGTGCTGGTGGATGGGCTGGTGGAGAAGGGGAATGGCTATTTCCCTGTTGACTACCAAAGGAGGACACACCAACAGACCTGGCCAGCCAGGACAAAAATTGCAGTTCTCTGTCCCCATTAAAAAGGGACACTCAGCAGTGTTGCAAGGAGGTCAGTGATCTCCTGTGCTCTGCAAAGGTAATTGTCATCATCCACAAACACTGAAAGGCCAGAACTCAGTCTAACTCTGCCACTCCACACATATCTCACCAAGGCTGAATGACTACAACCCACAGTATTCATTTGCCTGTCAGGAATTTGTATTACCTAGTTTCTCAATGGAAGAGAACAGAATTGGATGAGGAATGTAAAGAGTTGGGATTTTAATGTGATGCAAATGCATGGAAATAAGATAGTCTTCGCTCAAAGTTGAGACTCTGAAGTCTCCATTTAAGGCTTGTTAGAAAATCTTGGAACATTTTTCTCAACATCAAGAATTTGATTACTTCATTCTCGCCATGTTTTGTCACCATAATTGCCATTATTCTTACCACACCAGGAAGAGAAAAATCCTGTCATTCTGAAACATTTCTGAAAGAGTAATTGTGTGTGTGTGCGTGTGTGTGTGGTGGGGGTGGGGGGCGGGGAATATGCCTGTTGGAATCAAAATGCTGATTCTCCTGATGTTACAGAATTTAGGCATTCCAAATGAATAACAGTTCTTTTGCTAAGGATGCATCTATTCAACATAAATCCATCTTGGAAGATAGTCTGGTGAATGAAAAAGCAACTGAAGTAATATTCCCATCGCATTTCTCCAGGAGGTAAAGCTCTAGTGAACTCTTGAAATGGTTTATATTTGATACATCCATCTGTATAATGTACAAAGACTTTTAGTAGTGGCATAGGTTTGGATGAGCTAATTTTTATAAAATAGAAAATTGAAGTTTTGATTTAATGTTTTTGCAAAATCTTGTTGTGGGGGACCACCAGTCTACAAACCGATGCAATTTGCCTTGGACAGGATTATTGAAACAATGTGCAAAAGTGAGTAAAATATCTTATAGTTCTCTTCAATTGTATAATTTGAACTGTGCCCCAACAGCATGGCATTTAGATCATTCTTACATTGAGTTGTTGGCTTAAATATTGCATTCTCACCATTAAATTTGCAATTGGTGAACTTGAACATCTCTGCAGACAACTACAATGAGTGGTCTCTGAATATTAAATTGAGGTTCACCATACTTGTGTATGGTGGTCAGAGAGCTTTGCTTCAGGGGGAGCAGCAGCTGACATGGCCTAATAATGAGGACAAGTTGCATTATATTGGCTTGTGCAGCAATTGACAGATCTGAGCTAACCGATTCCAGAACCAACAGATCAGATCTAAGCTCTGCAAACCAATATCCAGTTGTGAATACTGTTGGACAATTAAACAACACATTTGAAGAGAAAAGTCCACAAATATCCCCTTCTGCAATGATAAGGAAGCCCAGCACATCAGTGCACAAGATAAGTCTGAAGCATTCACAGCAATCTTCAGCCAGAAGTGCCAAGTAGATGATTCACCTCAGCATCCTTCAATGGCCCCCAACATTACAGATGCCAATCTTGGGCCAACATGATTCACTCCATGTGATATCAAAAAACAGCTGGAGGCACTGAATGCTGCAAAGCTTAAGGGTCCTGATAGCATTCCAGCAATAATACTGAAGGATTTGTGCTCCAGAACTTGCCGGTCCACTTGCCAAGCTGTTCCAGTACAATGGAGGAGAAAGTGAGGACTGCAGATGCTGGGAATCAGAACTTAAAAATGTGTTGCTGGAGAAGTGCAACAGGTCAGGCAGCATCAAAGGAGAAGGAGAATCGACGTTTCGGGCATAAGCCCTTCTTCAGGAATGAGGAGGGTGTGTCAAGCAGGCTAAGGTAAAAGGTAGGGAGGAGGGACTTGGGGGAGGGGCGTTGGGAATGTGATAGGTGGAAGAAGGTTAAGGTGAGGGTGATAGGCCAGAGAGGGGGTGGGGGCGGAGAGGTCAGGAAGAAGATTGCAGGTCAAGAAGGCGGTGCTGAGTCTGAGGGTTGGGACTGAGAAAAGGTGGGGGGAGGGGAAATGAGGAAGCTGGAGAAATCGGCATTCATCCCTTGTGGTTGGAGGGTTCCTAGGTGGAAGATGAGGCGCTCTTCCTCCAAGCGTCATGTTGCCATGGTCTGGCGATGGAGGAGGCCAAGGACCTGCATGTCCTTGGCGGAGTGGGAGGGGGAGTTAAAGTGTTCAGCCACGGGACGGTTGGGTTGGTTGGTGCGGGTGTCCCAGAGGTGTTCTCTGAAACATTCCGCAAGTAGGCGGCCTGTCTCCCCAATATAGAGGAGGCCACAAAGGGTGCAGCGAATGCAGTAAATGATGTGTGTGGAGGTGCAGGTGAATTTCTGATGGATATTGAAGGATCCCTTGGGGCCTTGGAGGGAAGTGAGGGGGGAAGGTGTGGGCGCAAGTTTTACATTTTTTGCGGTTGCAGGGAAAGGTTCCGGGAGTGGAGGTTGGGTTGGTGGGGGGTGTGGATCTGACAATGGAGTCGCGGAGGGAGTGGTCTTTCCAGAACGCTGATAGGGGTGGGGAGGGAAATATATCCTTGGTGGTGGGGTCCGTTTGGAGGTGACGGAAATGACAAAGGATGATCCGATGTATCTGGAGGTTAGTGGGGTGGTAGGTGAGGACGAGTGGGGTTCTGTCCTGGTGGCGATTGGAGGGGCGGGGTTCAAGGGCGGAGGAGCGGGAAGTGGAGGAGATGCGGTGGAGAGCATCGTCAACCACGTCTGAGGGAAATTGTGGTCTTTGAAGAAGGAATCCATTTGGGTTGTTTGGTATTGGAATTGGTCCTCCTGGGAGCAGATGCGGCGAAGGCGAAGAAATTGGGAATATGGGATGGCGTTTTTACAGGGGGCAGGGTGGGAGGAGGTGTAATCTAGGTAGCTGTGGGAGTCACTCGGTTTATAGTATACGTCTGTGTTGAGTCGGTCGTCCGAGATAGAGATGGAGAGGTCTAGGAAGGGGAGAGAGGAGTCTGAGACGGTCCAGGTAAATTTGAGGTCGGGGTGGAAGATGTTAGTAAAGTGGATGAACTGTTCAACCTCCTCGTGGGAGCAGTCATCAATGTAGCGGAGGAAAAGGTGGGGGGTGGTGTCAGTGTAGCTGCGGAAGATGGACTGTTCCACATATCCAACAAAGAGGCAGGCATAGCTGGGGCCCATGCGGGTGCCCATGGCTACCCCTTTGGTTTGGAGGAAGTGGGAGGATTGGAAAGAGAAGTTGTTCAGAGTGAGGACCAGTTCAGTCAGTCGAAGGAGGGTGTCAGTGGAAGGATACTGGTTAGTTCGGCGGGAAAGGAAGAAGCGGAGGGCTTTGAGGCCTTCATGATGGGGGATGGAGGTGTACAGGGACTGGATGTCCATGGTGAAGATAAGGCATTGGGGGCCGGGGAAGCGAAAATCATGGAGGAGGTGGAGGGCGTGTGTGGTGTCCCGAACGTAGGTGGGGAGTTCTTGGACTAAGGGGGACAGGACCGTGTCAAGGTATGCAGAAATGAGTTCGGTGGGGCAGGAGCAGGCTGAGACAATGGGTCGGCCGGGGCAGTCAGGTTTGTGGATTTTGGGCAGGAGGTAGAAACAGGCGGTGCGGGTTGTGGGACTATGAGGTTGGAGGCGGTGGATGGGAGATCCCCTGAAGTGATGGTCTGGGAGATGATGGTTTGGTGGTGGGAGGTGGGGTCATGGTCAAGGGAGCAGTAGGAGTGGGTGTCCGCGAGCTGGTGTTTAGCCTCAGCAATATAAAGATCGGTGCGCCAAACTACCACTGCGCCTCCCTTGTCTGCCGGTTTGATAGTGAGGTTGGGGTTGGAACGGAGGGAGTGGAGGGCTGCAAGTTCCGAGGGTGAGAGGTTGGAGTGGGTGAGAAGGGTGGAGAGGTTGAGGCGGTTAATGTCTTGGCGGCTATGAAGAGATCGAGGGCGGGTAAGAGGCCAGCACGGGGTGTCCAGGTGGATGGGATGTGTTGGAGGTGGGAGAAGGGGTCGTCAGAGGGTGGGTGAGAATCCTGGTTGAAGAAGTAGGCGTGGAGGCGAAGGCGGCGGAAGAATTGTTCGACGTCTCGCCATGTGTTGAATTCGTTAATCCGGGAGTGTAGGGGAATGAAGGTGAGGCCTCTGCTGAGGACTGATCTTTCATCCTAAGAGAGGGGGAGGTCTGGAGGGATGGTGAAAATACAGCAGGGCTGGGAGCTAGGACCTGGTGTGGGGCTGGAGCTGGGAGTGGGGGTGGGGTTAGGCACGGGGGTGGGGATCGGCGCGGGGGCGTGGTTAGGTGTGGGGGTGTTGATCAGCATGGGGGTGGAGATCGGCGAGGGAGCGGGGATCGGCACGGGGGCGAAGATACATTCGGCGTGGTCGGTGTGTAGGCGAGTGACGTCACTGGGGGCGGAGGTAGATGCTGCGATGACAACTCCGGGGGCGGAAGTGGCTGCGGCGAATGCAGAAACGGTGTTGTTCCCGGTGGCTGTGGACCCCGCGGAGGCCGCGAATCTGTCGGCGATGGTCTTCCTGGCGGTTGTCTGGGCAATGATCGCGGAGGTTGCATGGTCGGTGGAGGCGGAAGTGACGTCATGCTTCACCACGGCGGTTGCTGCAGCGGCCGCATGGTTAATGGCGCCTGAGCACTTCCGGAGGCCGATGGAAGATTCTGGAACAGTTGAGGAATCCGGAGTGTGGGGGTAAGTACGTGAAAGTTTTTGGTACTGACTGTCTTTAATTTCTGATTTGGCTAGGAAGAACTGTTTGTTTAGTGTATAGACTCTTCTGTGGATGAAGAACAGTAGAGGTCCTTTGCAGGTCTGTGAGAGTGTTGTCCTGAGCTGGGGTAGGGCTGATTGTAGGGAATGTAGGTAGCGGCGCATGGCTGCAAGCGTGGAGCGGAGGATCCGGAGGGAGGTCTGTTGCTGGAGGCTTCGGATTTGTTGTAGGTACTGGTTGTCCTGGTTGGGTCCAAATTTTGTTGGTCTAAACGTAGTCCGGAGTCCATGCGGGGTCAGTCAGTTCCATAGACAGGTGCTGAGGAAGGAGATGTGGCTGTGGTAGCGAGTCTATTTGAGGACGTGGCTGAAGAGCTTCAGGGCAGATGAGATGACCTGGTGGGTGCAGTGAGAGAGGGACTCACTGAGATCCTTGTAGAGGGAGGAGGAGAGCTTCTTCAAGGAAGGCATCCTTGCAAGAGAATTCACAGTAGGTTAAAATCAACTAGGAGAAAGTGAGGACTGCAGATGCTGGGGATCAGAGCTTAAAAATGTGTTGCTGGAAAAGCGCAGCAGGTCAGGCACCATCAAAGGAGAAGGAGAATCGACGTTTCGGGCATAAGCCCTTCTTCAGGAAAGAGGAGGGTGTGCCAAGCAGGCTAAGATAAAAGGTAGGGAGGAGGGACTTGGGGGAGGGGCGTTGGGAATGCGATAGGTGGAAGGAGGTTAAGGTGAGGGTGATAGGCCGGAGAGGGGGTGGGGGCGGAGAGGTCAGGAAGAAGATTACAGGTCAAGAAGGCAGTGCTGAGTCCGAGGGTTGGGACTGAGAAAAGGTGGGGGGAGGGGAAATGAGGAAGCTGGAGAAATCTGCATTCATCCCTTGTGGTTGGAGGGTTCCTAGGCGGAAGATGAGTTGCTCTTTCTCCAGGCATCGTGTTCTCAGTCCCAACCCTCAAACTCAGCACCGCCTTCTTGACCTGCAATCTTCTTCCCGACCTCTCCGCCCCCACCCCCTCTCCGGCCTATCACCCTCACCTTAACCTCCTTCCACCTTAACCTCATTCACCTTAACCTCATTCCCAATGCCCCTCCCCCAAGTCCCTCCTCCCTACCTTTTATCTTAGCCTGCTTGGCACACCCTCCTCATTCCTGAAGAAGGGCTTATGCCCGAAATGTCGATTCTCCTTCTCCTTTGATGCTGCCTGACCTGCTGCGCTTTTCCAGCAACACATTTTTAAGTTCTGTTCTAGTACAATTACAAGGAGAAAGTGAGGACTGCAGATGCTGGAGATCAGAGCTGAAAAATGTGTTGCTGGAAAAGCGCAGCAGGTCAGGCAGCAGCCAAAGAGCAGGAGAATTGATGTTTCGGACATGATTCCTGAAGAAGGGCTTATGCCCGAAACATCGATTCTCCTGCTCCTTGGATGCTGCCTGACCTGCTGCGCTTTTCCAGCAACACATTTTTCAGCAGTACAATTACAACACTGGCGACAATGTGGAAAATTGCTCAGGTATGTTCGGTACGCAAAAACAGGACAAATCCAACCCGGCCAATTACTGTCCTATCAGTCGACTATCGATCATCTTCAGTTGATCATTAAGGCTTTTGAGACAGCACCTTCCTAACCCACAACAACTTTCATCTAAACAAGGCCAACAGATACATGGCAACAGCATCAACTATAAGTTCTCCAACAAGCCACTCACCATCCTGACTTGGAAATATATCACTGTTCCTTCCTAATTGTTGCTGGGTTAAAATGCTGGAATTCCATCCCTATTGGCATTGCAGGCCTACCTGCAGCACATGGACTGAAGCAGTTCAAGAAGGCAGCTCCCCACCATCTTCTTAAGGGATGAGCAATAAATGCTGGGACTTCGAGACATTTTTCATTTATAGAACATAGAACATAGAACAGTACAGCACAGGACAGGCCCTTCAGCCCACGATGTTGTGCTGACCATTGATCCTCATGTAAGGTACGAACCCTCAGATTTCTGTGACCATATGCATGTCCAGCAGTCTCTTAAATATCCCCAATGACCTCGCTTCCACAACTGCTGCTGGCAACGCATTCCATGCTCCCACAACTCTCTGCATAAAGAACCCGCCTCTGACATCCCCTCTACACCTTCCGCCAAACAGCTTATAACTATGATCCCTCATGTTAACAATTTCTGCCCTGGGAAAAAGTGTCTGGATATCAACTCTATCTATGCCTCTCATTATCTTGTACACCTCAGTTAGGTCCCCTCTCTTCCTTCTTTTTTCCAATGAAAAAAGTCCGAGCTCAGTCAACCTCTCTTTATAAAATAAGCCCTCCATTCCAGGCAGCATCCTGGTAAACCTCCTCTGAACCCTCTCCAAAGCATCCACATCTTTCCTATAATAGGGCGACCAGAGCTGGACGCAGTATTCCAAGTGCGGTCTAACCAAAGTTTTATAGAGCTGCAACAAGATCTCACGGCTCTTAAACTCAATCCCCCTGTTAATGAAAACCAAAACACCATATGCTTTCTTAACAACCCTGTCCACTTGGGTGGCAATTTTAAGGGATCTATGTATCTGCACACCAAGATCCTGCTATTCCTCCACACTGCCAAGAATCCCGTCTTTAATCCTGTACTCAACTTTCATGTTCGACCTTCCAAAATGCATCACATCGCATTTATTCAGGTTGAACTCCATCTGCCACCTCTCAGCCCATCTGTGCATCCTGTCAATGTCACCCTGCAGCCTACAACAGCCCTCTATACTGTCAATGACACCTCCAAACTTTGTGTTGTCTGCAAACTTGCTAACCCATCCTTCAATCTCCTCATCCAAGTCATTAGTAAAAATTACAAAGAGTAGAGGCCCAAGAACAGAGCCCTGTGGAACACCACTCACCACTGACTTCCAGGCAGAATACTTTCCTTCCACTACCACTCGCTGTCTTCTGTCGACCAGCCAATTCTGTATCCAGACAGCTAAATTTCCCTGTATCCCATTCCTCCTGACCTACTAAACGAGCCTACCATGGGGAAACTTATCAAATGCCTTGCTGAAGTCCATATAAACCACATCCACCGCTCGACCCTCATCAACTTGTCTAGTAACATCCTCAAAGAATGCAATTAGATTTGTGAGGCATGAACTGCCCCTCACAAAGCCGTGCTGACTGAATTTAATCAAGCCATGCACTTCCAGATGGTCATAAATCCTATCCTTCAGAATCCTTTCTAACACCTTGCAGATGACAGATGTGAGACTGACTGGTCTGTAATTGTCGGGGATTTCCCTATTTCTTTTCTTGAAGAGAGAAAGTACATTTGCCTCCCTCCAGTCCTCAGGTATGACTCTGGTGGAGAGCGAGGATGCAAAGATCTTCGCAAGCGGCGAAGCAATCACATTTCTCGCTTCCCAAAGCAGCCGAGGACAAATCTGGTCTGGCCCTGGCGACTTGTCAATCTTAATGTTTGTCAAAATTTTCAGCACATAAGCTTCCTCAATCTCTATCCGTTCCAGCATGCTTACCTGCTCCTCCATGGTTTCATTCACTATTAGGTCTTTTACTTTAGTAAATACAGAAGCAAAAAACTCATTTAGGGCTTCCCCTACCTCCTCAGGCTCTATACACAAGTTCCCTATGCTATCCCTGATCGGCCCTACACTTTCTTTGATCATTGTCTTATTCCTCGCATACGTGTAAAATGCCTTTGGATTCTCCCTAATCCTTCCTGCCAAGCCTTTTTCGTGCCCCCTCCTGGCTCTCGTCAGACCATTTTCGAGCTCCTTCCTCGCCTGCCTGTAATCCTCTAGAGCTGAGTAAGACCCTTGCTTCCTCCACCTTACGTAAGCTGCCTTCTTTCTTTTGACGAGAAGCTCTTCCGCTCTCGTCATCCAAGGTTCCTTTATCTTACCCCTTCTTGCCTGTCTCAGAGGAACACGTTTATGCATCACTCGCAACAACTGTTCCTTAAACAGTCTCCACATGTCTATAGTGCCCTTTCCATGGAGTAATTGCTCCCAGTCCATGCTTCCCAACTCACATCTTATAGCATCATAGTTTCCTTTTCCCCAATTAAATATCCTCCCATTGTGCTTGCTTCTCTCCTTCTCCATAGCTATGTAGAATGTGAGGCAGTTGTGGTCACTATCACCAAAATACTCTCCCACCGCAAGATCTGACACCTGCCCTGACTCATTACCGAGCACCAAATCCAAAATGGCCTCTCCCCTTGTCGGCCTGTCAACGTACTGAGTTAGGAAACCCTCCTGAACACACCTTACAAAAACAGCTCCTTCCAAACCATCTCATCGAAGGAGGTTCCAATCAATATTGGGAAAGTTAAAGTCACCCATTACAACAACCCTACTACATTCACACTTTTCCAAATCTGCCTACCTATGCTTTCTTCAATCTTCCTGCTGCTATTGGGGGGCCTGTAGTAAACCCCTAATGAGGTGACTGCTCCCTTACTGTTCCTAATTTCCACCCACACTGACTCAGTAGGCAGACCCCCCTCGACAATGGTAACTTCTGTAGCTGTGATACCCTCTCTGATTAGTAGTGCTACACCCCCTCCTCTTTTCCCTCCCTCCCTCCCTATTCTTTTTAAATGTTCTAAACCCTGGAACATCCAGCAACCATTCCTGCCCCTGAAAAACCCATATCTCTGTTATGGCCAAAACATCATAGCACCAGGTACTGACCCATGCTCTAAGCTCATCACTTTTATTCCCGATACTCCTTGCATTAAAGCAAACACACTTTAATCGATCCCTTGGTTCTTTCCCAGGAAATTCCTTCCCACTGGCTGCGCTACCTCTTGCTATTGCCTCATCTCCATCAACTCTCACCACCAGTGTATAGCTCAGGTTCCCACCCCCTGCTATATTAGCTTCTTCTGAAAAGATATCTAAGTAAATAAAAACAGCCAAAAGAAAACTAGATATTCCTCAGACAAAGCAAGTTGATGGGAAGAGTCTATGAAGTTTACACCTTGCTTTCTGAAGAGGCTTCTATAGATTGAGGTAGCAAAAAAGCTTTTCTAACATATGAGTTGGTTCCCCAAAGCTTACAGTAAAATATTTTGGAACATTGGAAGCGACCTTTGCAGATATATCCAGAAGTTGAGAGATGAAAGTAAAATTGTATTAAAGGTAGAGACTATGTAAGAAACCCTTGGAATTCTCTTGGAAGAATTTAAAATGCCACTCCCTATGTCAGTAAGAACTCAGATACAAAACTCAGAATTTTGCAATGCAAGACTGTAAATTCCCCAGCATGTCCTCTTTACGCTACATAGGAAGGGGCTGACAGTGGAAGTGATTTCAGTAGGCCCAAGTATTTTCCATTGTCACACCTTCATGCAGATTGATGAAATTTATGATGTAAATCCATGGGAATTATCCAAATAGACCCATGCAAAGAAAGATACCCAGACTGACAGTATAACACAACAGGATGTAGTTCTGAGCTGCAGCTGAGAGAATTATATACAGTGCTGTGAGTGCAGGGGAAGCAAACAAGGTACCTGAGATTTACAAGGCATTCTTTTCCAGGGCAAAAGTAACTATTTATTCCTGAAACAATCCTACATGGATTCATGGATATGACTGCTCAATTCCAAGAAGATGTTCTTTTGAGAACAATTACTGCTATGGTAGTAGCAGAGAAGGTAAAAACAAGGACTGCAGATGCTGGAAACCAGAGTCTAGATTAGAGTGGAGCTGGAAAAGCACAGCAGGTCAGGCAGCATCCGAGGAGCAGGAAAATCGACGTTTCAGACAAAAGCCCTTCGTCAGGAATAGAGCTCCACTCTAATCTAGTAGCCGAGAAGTTAACCCAGTTCTTATTTCAATGTGGATTGCTGATGGAGATCCGCCAAGATCAAGGTTGAAAATTCCAGTCAAATGTTTTTATGAGAAATTCTGAGTAGTTTGATTCTAATACTCTTAACACACTGGGTTAGTGGTAAGCACTGCTGCCTCACAGCACCAGGGCCCCAGGTTCAATTCCAGTCTTGGACAACTATTTGTGTGGAGTTTGCAAATTCTCCCCCTGTCTGTGTGAGTTTTCTCCCATGGTCCAAAGATGAGCAGTTCAGATGAATTGTCCATTCTAAATTACCCATTGTGTTAGCTGCATTAGTCAGAGGGGAAATGAGTCTGGGTGGGTTAATCTTCAGAGGGTTGGTGTGGATTTGTTGGGCCGAAGGGCCTGTTTCCATACTGTAGGGGATCTCATCAAAAACCTTTAACTACCACCAATAGACCAGAGGAGCTTTAAAAAGATATCACAAAACTGGCAAAACAGTGAGCACAGCATAGTGTCAGGAATATCCTCATAATTGGGACAAAGGATTTATGTTTCTATGATTGCCACATGGGATTCAGCTAATGAATCTACTTGTCTAAGTCCTTCTGAAAGAGTTTATGCTCATGAGATAAGAGGATCTCTGAAGCAAATTAAAGACATATTTTTCAGGATTGAAGGATGTGTCTTTCATGTTAGACTATGTAGCTGTGTTCGAACAGAAGCTTATAGCAACCTGCAAAGTTGGACAAGAACAACTTAAAGTAACATAGAACAAAACAATGGGCTGACAAGTATTCAAACTCCTGACTATTTCGATCAGGGAATGAGGAGTTAGTGTTACTGCCTTTGTAAGGTGAAACAGTGCAAGTACAGTTCAGTGGCATTTAAAAGATTTGGTAAAGTCAATTATCTGATTGCTGAAAAATAGTATTAACTGTGTCACAGCAACATGTGGAATCAATATCAACATCAGGAGGAAGAGGATAAGCAAGTATAGGTGTGCCAGAAGAGCAGAAGAGGGTTAAAAGGATAGTGAGACTGAGTGCAAAGGGAAATATGAACAATTCCCAAATTGAACCATTGACTATACAGCTGGGTGACATTGAAACGTTGGAAGGATAAATATCACACTTTCATATTTAGAAGCAAAAGAATGTAAAAACCTAATAAGGCATTTATTTTTAAAAAACTGTTTGATTGGTCATTTATTTGAAACATGATTTGGATAAAATGTTTAATTGGGCAGCTTGGTCACTGAAACACAAACAAATATATATTTTGTGTTGTGACAGTGGAATAATGGGCCTAGAGCAAGAGTACACAGTTGTAACCTCAGTCATAACAAGATAACTTTCTTCCTAAAAGTTGCACAATAATGAATCAACAACATCAACTTGAAGAAGCAAATCAAAATCCAGCTTCTCCTTTAGTTGAAGTTTTGCTGCATAATGTTGTATTTGCACCACAGGATACTTTGGCCTTGAATTAGGTACAATACCAAAATGATACTGGGACTTAGCAGGTTGGACTGTGAGGACAGGTTGCAAAAACAGATTGCTTGTACTCCTTTGAATGTTGACGATGGTGGGGCAATATTATTGAGGTGCTTAAAATGTCAGAATTGATCAATACGTTAGATAGAGAAAAGCTATTTTCTCTGGTGGAGCAAATCATGAAGATTGGGACTACAAGCTAGACAGTTCAGAAAGGGAATCAGAAAGCATTTGTTCACACAAAAGTCAGTATAAATGCAGAATTCTCTTCCCTCAAAAAAGACTTTGGATGTTGGGCCAATTGGACAAGCAAAGTTCAAATTAACATATTTTGTCAGTTAAGGAGATCTGAAAATATGGAGTAAATGCAGTTTGTTACATAGACAATTCATCACTGAAAGTCTTAACTGATACCATTCAATAAGCTCCGTAAGGACATAAAGGAATGTTCCTGGGAGGAGTGAATTAGTTACCAGTTCAGTTGTACTCCAGTGCTATGTTCCACGTAACTAAATTGTAATGTGTACTTCGTCGTGCATTTAACCTGAGATCTCACAAGGGACAGTCCTATATTTCAGATATAATACGGCTAACTATTAAGTACAATGTCATAAACCAATTCTGTTCAACAAGACCAAGCCATTCTTTTGGAGAAGACTCTGTGTGGGCATCCTTCCCCATTCGGTATCAGTGACTTAAGCTAATATTAATGTGAAGGATTAGTAGTAGTGAACCTTGACAAGGTGTCTCAGATGGTTCTGGTGGACATAACCACAACACATATAACAGCTGAGGTACAATCTTCCATGATATAATTAAATCACAGAGCAAGTTCAAGGGATTGAATGGGCCATTCCTAATCTTTTTAAAATGTCCTGATACTTGTGCACCATGGAGATAATCTGAAAACCTTGGAATGGAAAATTACAGAGCACTGGCCAGCTACAATCAGTTTTTCACTCTTGCTGAAGTATTATTCTGTGAACATAGATAAAATTTTGTTTAGAGCACTCTCATGGTCCAGATCACAAGCTGAATATTATAAAACAACTGAAGATTGATTTATACCCATAGGCATTCCAGGTATTATGCTCCCTGGCTCATGAACCATCGAAAGAAGATTTGCCCTATTTGCTCAAACAAAATATTTCTTAATTTTAAAAAACTTCCACTGATCTCCATTTAGCTTTCTTTGCTAAAATAGCCTGAGTATCACAAATCTCTCAACATAATTATTGTGTCTTATTCTGGCATTAATCTGTTAAAACAGTGATGTATCCCTTCTATTAATATTCTTTGACAATCGTAACTCTAGGTCTTTCTGTCCACTCTCATCATCTTAATTCTTATTTAGTGTTCCGAGATATATTACCTCATAACTATTTCACCTTAGACAAATGCTAATTTTAAGGAAAAAAATTCTTCCCGTGGAACATCAGGGCTGAACTCCCACTGACCTCTCATATTCAATTAGCAAACAGCAGCCATTTACATTTGTTCTGATTTTTGAACTTGGGACATTTGGCTTATGAAATGATTCAGTCTGCATATACGTGACATTTTAGATCCCAGGTAAGACAGGTTTTTTTTCTCTGAAATGGCATTTTCCACTGCACATCTTTGGGACATTTCTTTTATATGGGTTTCATTTTTATTTTGGCGATAAAACTGTTCCACCTAGTTAAGGTCAATCTATATCTCAGTGGAATCTTCATCAATCACAATTGAAAACCACTAAATATATCTCAGTACTTAAATATTAATACCGAATTATCTCATTGGTTGCAGATTACATACCTAAGTACATACTACAAAAACAAGAAAGCTTTCTGATGATTTTAAAGACTATGGTCTCTGCGACAAACTACGGTGCTTTGTCTTCAGCTCTCCCTTCTTCTTGATTATTATCTAAAGATGAACCAGATCTTTTGTAACCCTGACCGAGGGGGATGGAGACTGCTGATGATGTCTTCAAACCCCAACCCCACAGCCAACATTCTGAGATTAGTTATCCTGCTACTGGTTTGAAGCTAAATAAAGGATCAATGGGTGATGAAAACTGAGCAAGCCGAAGTGAACTGCATATTTGGCTAGGTGATGGATCAATGGAGACACAGTGCCAAACATTTCAGGGGGTATTTCCAAATAATCACAATGAGTATATTTTCACTACAAAGAAAATTTACAAAGGAATGACCCAACTTTGTTGTTTAACAAGGGAAAACATCAAACAAAAGAAAACAGTATTGAACTGTGCAAAGCTGTGTGGCAGGTCAGATGATTATTTAGAATATAAAGAACAATTGAGAATAACTAAAAGGTTAATCAACAGGAAGCAATTAGAGTATAGAGAAAGCTAACTAGGTGTGTTAAAATGCATATCAAGAGTTTCTGCAGGCACTTAAAAAGGAAAGAGTAAGTGAAGTGAGTGTTGGTCCTTAAAAGGGTGAGAATGATGCATTAATAGTTGGTACCAAGGAACTGGCACATGAAGTAAACAAATATTTTGCTTCCACCTCCCTTATAGAGATACAAAAAATTTCAATATTAGTTGTAAATAAAGAGGTGAAAGCAAGAGACAAACTTTGCAAAATTACAATCATGAGGGAAGTGGTACTAAGCAAACTGATGCAGCTGCAAGCTGACAAGTCTCTAGGTCCAGATGGACTTCCACCTACAATTTTAAAAGAAGTGTCAAAAAAGATTATGGATGCATTGGTGTTAATTTTTCAAAATCCACTCAAGTCATGAAAGCTTTAATCAGAGGGAAAGTAGCATATATAAGCCTTCTCTTCAAGATAGGAGGAAGGCAGGAAGTAAGAAACTATCAGCCAGTTAGCTTGATGCCTGTCATGGAGATGGCGTTAGAATCTATCATTTGTTGAATTAATTGCACTAGAACAGAATACTTCTTTTTCCCAATAATCAAGTTTTGCACTACCAAATGATTAAAAGAGATTATAGCTGCACACTTAGAAAAGCTTACAGTAATCAGGAAGTGTCAGCAACATTTTGTTAAAGTGGAGTAGAATTTAACCAGTTTATTGGAGAACTTTGAAAGAGTCACATGTCCTGTGGATAAAGACGAGTCAGTAGACAGATTATACTTGGATTTCCAGGAGGCATTTGGTAAAGTGCCACACCATAGTTTATTCGTGAAAATAAAAGCTCGAGGATTACACATTAGTGTTGACAGAAAATTGGTTGGCAGGCAGAAACCTGAGTGAATGCATAAATGAGTCATTGTTTGATTGTCAGGATGTGACAATGGAGTCCTGCAGGAGCCTGCGCTGATGCTTCAACGTTTATAACTTATATCAGTGATTTAGAATGAAATGCAGTCATGTTCAATTGAAGCATTCAAGAAAGCATCAGATGATTACTCAAATAGAAAAAAATGTTATGCAGTTATTAGGAAAAGGCAAAAGATTGGCATCAAGTTACAATGCTCAGTGAGCCAGTACAGTCATGATGGACCAATTAGACTCCTTCTGCAACATAACATTCTGTGATCCTCTCTGCATGGTAGCTAAATGCACAGATGGCACCAAACAGGTAGGGAAGTATATTGTGAAGAAGATGCAATCAATTTGCATATGGCTATAGGGAAGCTGAGTGAGTGAGCAAAGACCTGGCAGGTGGAATATATTATGGGAAATCTTCACTTTGGCAAGAAGAATGAAAAAATAGAGTATTACTTAAACAGAGAAAAACTGCAGTCTTTGAAGGATTCGAGTGTTTTGGTGTATGAGTTACAGCACATGATCAAGAAGGCTAATGGGATGCTGTCCTTTTTTACAAGAGGAATTGATCTAAAATTAATGGTGTTAAGCTTCATTTAGGATTAGCAAGACCATATCCAATATACCATGTATAGTTGTACTTTCCTTATTTAATGAATGTAAATGCATTGGAGGCAGATCCTAAAAGGTTTACGAGATTGACACCTGCAATGAGTGGGGCGTATTTTAGGTTGGAGAAACTGGGCTTTTTCCACTGGAGTTTAGAAGGTTGAAGGGAAGTGACTTGATTGTATACAATCCCAAATAGTCTTGCCATGGTGGACATGGAAAAGATGTTTCCTCTTGTGGGTCAGTCCAGAACAAAGGGGCACTGATTTAAAATTAGGGATCACCCTTTCAGGACAGAGCTGAGGAAAACTATTTTCTCTTCGACAATTGTGTGAATTTGGAACTGTCTGCCTCAGCTGTCTGTGGAGGTGGGGTTATTGAATATTTTAAAGCCAGAATTGGATATATTCTTGTTAGCCAGAGAAATCAAAAGTTATCAGAGGGAAAGTGAATTGTGGAATTCGAGATGCAACCAATCAGCCATGATCTTATTGGATAGCAGAAAAGGTTTGAGTGTTGAATTGTCTAATGCTGCTCCTATTTCATATGGTTGTATGTTGCAGATGTGATCATTGAACACCCTGTCAAAAGGTTCTGTCACTGCCCTTAATTTGGATGGTGTCTCTGCCATCTCCATAATAGTCATTGAGTCATACAGCATGGAAAAAGACCCTGGGGTCCAACCAGTCCATGCTGAGCATAATCCCAAACTAAACTAGTCCTACCGATGTGCTCCTATCCCATATCCCTCCAACCCTTTCCTATTTGTGTACTTCTCCAAACATCTTTTAAACGTTGTAACTGTACCCACATTCCACCACTTCCTCTTTGCTTCCTGACCTGATGGTGGGATCAGCATCAATAAATGAAATTGCAGCCTGTCATCTTTGTTTTCAAATTCCTCCACTACCTCTCTCCACTCTCCCACCCTCACTGCTCTCCCGCACCCGCCTCATGCAAATGAAGTTGAGGCCAGCAAAGGCAAAGCAATAAAAATTATGAATGTTCAAATGGTCAGAATTGGACGTGTACCTAGCCCTGCACACTCTTGCTGCCACAGAATACTTAAAATCTCTGCATTCCTCCAATTCCAGCCTTTTGAACATTCCTAAATTTTGTTGCTGTGCCTTTGGTGGCCATGCCTTCAGCTGCATGGGTATAAGCCCTGACATTCCATCTCAACACTTCTCTCCCATCTTTTAAGATGCTTCTTGAAGCCTAGTGACCAAGATATTGTCCATTTCTTGTAGTATTTCTTTATGTGGCTCAATATAATATTTTATGAGATAGTGTTCTGAAGAAAATTCTTGGGGTATTTTGTCACATTAAAGATGCTATATAAATACAAGCTGTTGGTATCTTATTTCTGTTACAATTTGTGAGATCAATTGTCAAAGACTGATTTTAGACAAGAATGTCTGTTCTGCATTCATAACTGTACTGTTATTGAATATTTCCTTTGCTGTCTTGAACAATGGCTAAAGAAGATCAATGTCATACTATGCTTGGGGCAATCCAATCTTTATTTTGGGAGCAGAGACTTGTCCTTTTGATCCCAAGATTACATCACTGAAGTGGAAAAAAACAGTCAAGGCTGTTTCACAGACAACCACTTGGTTTCAACATCTTATAGAAGAGTTACATTCACAGAATGATTGGTCAATTATGGAGATGTTTCCATTATGTCATGTGCGAAGCTCAAGGGCAGACAAGTGGCAACACAGTCAGCAGCACTTTCAACCAACACAGGTAGCTGTAATAGGCACATTAGAAAGGAATGTCACTACATTGCCCCTGCAGAGAACCAGAATTGATTTGATGGGCTAAATGGCCTTCTTCTGTTTTACAACCAGTCTGTGATTCTATGTTTACTTGCAACTTCAACAGTAGACTCACACAGGCATTTTGGTGCACATCATAGCCATTCATTAACACTTACAATTGGAGAGATCCAAGATGACAGCGACTCAACAAGTCTGAGTCTATAGTGCTCCTCCCAAGACCTAGGCAAAGTGGGCCACCCTCCCCCACCACACTCACCAAATCAACTAAAAATAGTTTTTATTTAATGTAATTAGTGGTTTAGTACTAAATTTATACAGTTCAGTCTCCTGTAAAAATGACTAGGGGGAAAGGAGCCTGCAGCTCTCAGCAGGCAGGAGCCCCTTCCCCACCCTCCCCAGCTGCAGAGAGGCGTCCGCAGCCGCCCCGTGGGACTTACCTACGGCGGCGAGCCTCGCGGAAATAATCTCCAAACTCAACGTGAAGATCGATGCTTTCATAGAAGAGTCCCAAAGTCGGTGGAATTCACTCTCGGCCGCACTACAAAAGCACAGCCGGGACATCGAAGAAATTGAATGCCGAGTCAGAGGGGCGGGGCTAAAGGCCCCGACCTCCGAGGCCATTGCAGAATCAGCCGTGGATTGGGTCCGGACTCTCGAGCAGCACATTGGCGACCTCGAGAAAAAATATTCGTTTGCTGGGCCTTCCTGGACGGGAAGAAGAAGGCCAGCTTACAAGGTTCCTTGAACAGAGGCTTCCACAGTTATTGAATCTGGAGGCTGGATCAGGCCAGGTAAGGGTGGAATGGGCCTACCGGGTCACAATACGCGGGCCTGGCTCGAACCAGCGCCCCCGCCCGGTCCTGTTCCGGCAGCAGAGCTATAAGGTGAGGCAGATGATCTTGGAAGCCTCCAGAAATCTTGGGAAAGATCCACAAGCCATGACTCATAAAGGATCCAGATTATGTTATTTCAGGACTTTTCCCCAGCTTTGGTTCGAAAGAGGAAGGCGTTTGATGAAGCAAAGAAGTGTTTAAGGGATTTAAACATTCAATATTCCTTGCGCTACCCAGCTATACTACGCTTTAGCCATGAATGGTCCATGTTTAACTTCGGATCACCGGAGAAGGCCAAGGAACTTTTGGACTCTCTTAGACAAATTATAAGTGTTAATTGATGGTGTTTTGCCCTACCCCCACCCCGGTTTACCCCCCTTTTTTTTCCTTTCATTATCTCACTGTTTAATATTATCTCCGGGGGGTGGAAAGAAGGGCTTATTTATTCATCCTTTACTTAGCGATTTCCTTTCCCCCCTTTTTTTATATATAAAGGCCAGGGGGTCTAGTTAATGTAGATGGGGGGAAGGTGGCTACCTTATCTTATTTTGTCGTTGGAAGCGGGGTTGTTTTCCCCTGTTATTTTGTATTAATATATTTAATTATTATTTGCTGATTTTATAGTCATATATAGTAATTTTATAGTCATATATGTTCATATATGGTATTAACATTACCAATTATATCCAGGTGTTGGTGTGGATGGGGGGGGGGGGAATAGGGTACTCACTGTTAATTCTAGTTCAGTAGTATACTTGAATTTTCTTTCGTGGGGTGCCTGGGTCAAGGGTAGAGCACTGGTTGGGTGAGGTTATGATGGGTTTTTTGGAAAGGAAGTGATGCCCCCTTGGAATAAGGGGGAAGATCTCCATTTAAATATGTTTTATACTTTTTATTTACTATTTAGAAATAGTTTTTTTTATTATATTGATCTGCATGTACTAAAGAGCTTTTATTTTTGTGAATTTTAAATGCTCTATGCTCGGGATGTTTTGGATAAATACGGGTTTTGTTGTGATCTGATGTTAACATATTCCGAGCATGTATATCACTGCTCAATTTATGTGTTATCCGTTGGATTTTTTTTTTCTCTTGAATAATGTAAGAATTTTAATGATACTCTCTGGTTAGTTGTAACTTAGACGAGTAGTTAGTTGAGTTCTTGCTTTTTTTCTCTCTTGGTATTTCTGTTTTCTTGTTTGATAGATTTTGGTTATCATTTATTTAAGATTTAACTGTATATTAATGTTTGTACTTGGGTCTTTTTTCTTTTTCTTTTGTAAACTTGTGGAAAAAAAACACTTACAATTGTGTGAATTTGCAAACCATGCACATATTACAATTCATACACTTAAGAAGCATCACTTTAAAATTAACACCAAACATCACTTAGTTAACACAAACACTCATGACCAAACTAAAATTGGATCCACTTTCAATATATTTGAAGTATTATTGCTTTCCAGAAAAGGACAGTAATTCATTTCCCAAGGAAAGCCAGTTAAACATATTTAATTAAAACTAGACATGTATCACAGCAAGATGTTCCCATGTACATGTTCAAAAGAAAGCTATGTTGCATAACTGCAGACATCACCAGGAATGTAAGGAATGATAAGAAGCCATGTCTTTCAAACTGGCTGCAATGTTGTGTGTGCTGTGGTGAATCTTGTGTTTTCAGTAGTTGACCTTTAAGATTTTGCTGCTGTTTCTCAATCTGATTGGGGGCAGATGTTCACAAGTAAAGGGATGGCTGGAAAATGGGAAGCCTTCAGAAATGAGATAATGAGAATTCAGAGCAAGTATATTCCTGTCAGGGTGAAAGGGAAGGCTGGTAGGTATAGGGAATGCTGGATGACTAAAGAAATTGAGGGTTTGGTTAAGAAAAAGAAGGAAGCATATGTCAGGTATAGACAGGATAGATCGAGTGAATCCTTAGAAGAATATAAAAGCAGTAGGAGTATACTTAAGAGGGAAATCAGGAGGGCAAAAAGGGGACATGAGATAGCTTTGGCAAAGAGGGTTAAGGAGAATCCAAAGGGTTTTTACACATATATTAAGGACAAAAGGGTAACTAAGGAGAGAATAGGGCTCCTCAAAGATCAGCAAGGCGGCCTTTGTGTGGAGCCACAGAAAATGCAGGAGATACTAAATGAGTATTTTGCATCAGTATTTACTGTGGAAAAGGATATGGAAGGATATGGAAGACTGTCGTGAAATAGATGATGACACCTTGCAAAATGTCCATATTACAGAGGAGGAAGTGTTGGATGTCTTGAAATGCATAAAGATGGATAAATCCCCAGGACCTGATCAGGCGTATCCTAGAACTCTGTGGGAAGCAAGAGAAGTGATTGCTGGGCCTCTTGCTGAGATATTTGTATCATCGATAGTCACAGGTGAGGTGCCGGAAGACTGGAGGTTGGCAAACGTGGTGCTACTGTTTAAGAAGGGTGGTAAGGACAAGCCAGGGAACTACAGACCAGTGAGCTGACGTCAGTGGTGGGCAAGTTGTTGGAGGGTATCCTGAGGGACAGGATATACATGTATTTGGAAAAGCAAGGACTGATTAGGGATAGTCAACATGGCTTTGCGCGTGGGAAATCATGTCTCACAAACTTGATTGAATTTTTTGAAGAAGTAACAAAGAAGATTGATGAGGACAGAACAGTAAATGTGATCTATATGGACTTCAGTAAGGTGTTTGACAAGTTTCACCATGGGAAACTGGTTTGCAAGGTTAGATCTCATGGAATACAGGGAGAACTAGCCATTTGGATACAGAACTGGCTCAAAGGTAGAAGACAAAGGGTGGTGGTGGAGAGTTGTTTTTCAGACTGGAGGCCTGTGACCAGTGGAGTGCCATAAGGATCGGTGCTGGGTCTTCTACTTTTTGTCAGTTACATAAATGATTTGGATGCGAGCATAAGAGGTACAGTTAGTAAATTTGCAGATTACACCAAAATTGGAGGTGTAGTGGACAGCAAAGGAGGGTTACCTCAGATTACAACAGGATCTTGACCAGATGGGCCAATGGGCTGAGAAGTGGCAGATGGAATTTATTTCAGATAAATGTGAGGTGCTGCATTTTGGGAAAGCAAATCTTAGCAGGACTTAAACACTTAATGGTAATGTCCTAGGGAGTGTTGCTGAACGAAGAGACCTTGGAGTGCAGGTTCATAGCTCCTTGAAAGTGGAGTTCAGGTAGATAGGATAGTGAAGAGGGCTTTTGGTATGCTTTCTTTTATTGGTAATAGTATTGAGTACAGGTGTTGGGAGGCCATGTTGTGGCTGTACAGGACATTGGTTAGGCCACTGTTGGAATATTGCGTGCAATTCTGGTCTCCTTCCTATTGGAAAGATTTTGTGAAACTTGAAAGGGTTCAGGAAAGATTTACAAGGATGTTGCCAGGGTTGGAGGATCTGAGCTACAGGGAGATGCTGAACAGGCTGGGGCTGTTTTTCCTGGAGTGTCGAAGGCTGAGGGGTGACCTTATAGAGGTTTACAAAATTATGCGGGGCATGGATAGGATAAATAGACAAAGTCTTTTCCCTGCGGTCGGGGAGTCCAGAACTAGAGGGCATAGGTTTAGTGTGAGAGGGGAAAGATATAAAAGAGACCTCAGGGGCAACATTTTCACACAGAGGGTGGTACGTGAATGGAATGAGCTGCCAGAGGAAGTGGTGGAGGCTGGTACAATTGCAACATTTAATAGGCATTTGGATGGGTATATGAGTAGGAAGGGTTTGGAGGGATATGGGCTGGATGCTGTCAGGTGGAATTAGATTGAGTTGGGATACATGGTCGGCATGGACGGGTTGGACTGAAGGGTCTGTTTCCATGCTGTAATCTCTATGACTCTATGTCCCCATGTGATGGCAATAATATTACAATTTGACCCTTTCCATCAGGGAACATTGCCAATCCCTCTCCAATTGTTGTAATGCTTATGCAATCAGTTGCTTACTTAGTCAGGGTCCCAGTTTGGGATGTAACTCAGTTGGCTGGGATGTTCCATAAAGCAGCAATGGCAATCCATAAGATAAATTTCAATGACTAACATGAATGCGAGTGACTGGGTAAGTGAAAGAATGAGTGAAAGGCAGAGTAGGACAATGAGATTACAGGTGAGCAGGTAGGGGTCAGGTGGTAGGTTTAGGGTTACTGTGGTACTGTAAGAGATGGGTAGGGTGGCAAATGGGTCTGGGTTCAGGAGGTGTAAATGGACCATAGGGAAGATGGGTTGGGTTGAGAGGAGTAGTTAAGTCAGGGGGTAGTCTGGAAGTGGGGACGAATCAGGCCAAGTCTGTGAGATAGTGGGTCACTTCAGGACGGGTACTGGGGAGGCATTTAATGTGAGGAATTGTTGGGTCATCAATGTAAATGATTTGGTGGTGAGTTGTATAAGTATGCTGGAGATAGACAATTTCTTTGTTTAATAGTTCCTGGGTAAATATCCAGGTAAGTAAAATTGGAATAGTCGCAAATGTCCAAATCTAACCTCAAGTCTAAAACTTTAACTGAGAATCCCAGAAAGGCAGGGAATTGCTCACCAGATGTTCAAAATTCCTGGATAATTCCCAAAGAGGACAGCATGTTAGGACTTCTGTGGGGTCCCAATGCAGATGTTGGATTGTACTGCCAGTGTCTGATTATCTAGAGACTGAAAGATCTGCGCCAATGTATCTTATCACAGCTAGAATATGGAGTTGCACAGAGATAGCTACACTCCACATCACACAGGAATCAGCCCTCCAGCTTTACTTTACCATGAAAGGTCTCTGACATGTTTGATTGTCTTAAGATCGAGGAATCATGTCTATTCCTTGAGAAATGTACACTGATATGTGTCATTTTCCAGCAGTAGTAACATAGCATTTGCATATTAATGGACAGGATTTTTGACAGTTGCACAAATGGTTCTTTGTGTTTAATCAATGATGCCTCAGGACAGCAAGCAACATAGTGAATACTCTGTTGTCCTTGCTGCTGCTGCTGGTTCCTGTTGAAATGTTTGTATTAGAAAGAAATATCAGCTTCCGTCTGTGCGCTGTAAAAGGCCCAACCATAACCTTTACTAGATCGCAGAGTAGACAATTAACTGGCTGCATCAGGCAGTTGTGATGCACACCAAATCATAGTTTCTCTGTCAAACCTGAGCTTCATCATGAATTATTTCCATGTAAGGACTAGATTTGAATCTGTGGATATTGGACCTGCTGTTCTGTCTCGCGGGTTCTTTACAAAGTCCACTTCCTCCATTGTTTTTTCCACCCACAACTCCCCACTTAAATAACCAGGAATGGCTGCTGTACCTATGCACTGGGTAAAAATACTTCTGTCAATGCTGTTCTGATCTTTTTTTTACTTTTACCATTTGCTTGTTCAACTAACTTAGATGTCTCAGTCCAAGTTGTGAACTCAGCCTTCTCTTTTATCCTTATTGGCCAATGGAAATAACAGAAGGGTGTAACACAAACCCAACTGCAGATTTGCTATCACCTATTGCAGAAAATCAAAATTAAAATTTACTCCATTATCTAAATTGAGAAACTTCCTTCATATGTTCAATGGAATTCTTGACACTTTGACCAATTTAGTAGTCCCACTGGGTGAACACAATATATCACCAGCAAAAAAATCTATCTTGTAACATTTTGTATCACATCACTAGTCACAATATTAGAAAATCTTTGTGCTGTTTAAAATGACACAATTGCCAACAGCAAAAAGATTTGCAACAACATTTTTTACTTATATGTGTTTTCTCTGATTATCATTTGAGCACATAAATTAAGACAATCAGCTCCTGAGGTCGAAAGATGATATAGGAAGAAGGGTGCTTCTGTTGCTCGTTTATAAAGCGTGTACTTACACTTCTTCTTCAGTTCCATGCACAAAGGCAGATTTGACCCATAGCACCATAACCTCCCTCATGAGTGTGGCAAGAAACACGTCCTGAATCCATCCAGGTGGAATAAGAAATGAACAACATGTTGGTACCAGTTTGATCCATATCAGCCATCCAGCCAACTGAACCGACTGTCACTTGTGGAAACATACACTTTTACATGCATGTTGTAACTTGGAGTTCTGAATTGTGATTGTAGAGGCTTCATCACATGGCTGACCAGGAATCTCTTCTATTCTTACTGCCTTGTTTACAATGACGTTACACATAATAATCAAAGGAATCTCCACCACATGTTTTGGTTCACTTTAAGGACACAATTGACAAAACTGTTAGGAGAATATTTAAATGCAATAGCTACTCTTCCTACTCCCACATTATCACCTTTTGGTATCTTACAAAGGTCTATTGTTGTTTTCTATCGACATGCATTCCTCTGAAATCATAGTGTCAGTGTGCTTTCAATACCTTTTATACAAAAAAAGCATATTCAGATACATGTATAAAACAATACAGATGTTATTGAATTAAGGTGCTATGATCCCAGCTGATGGTAGTACTAGACAAGTCAGATGCCAGAATGAAATCTGCTTCATGGATCCATTTGTTTATTTTAGTTAATGTTGTCGTCAATCACTGAAACATTCTTTAACAACAGAGTATCTACTACACAAGGATTTTTTAAAATCAAGCTACATAAATATAAAACACAGTTTAGAAAAGACTTAATTCACACAACAAATCAAAGTTCGCTATCAGTTTCCCAACACCATCAATTACAGAAATTCAAGTGCAGAGAAATTACTCCTCGATATCAAATCTTTCACTTAATCAATTCTCCCCAATTTATCTCCTGTGAATTGCAAAGTCTTCTTTCATTAATAGTCATAAGAAATTATAATTTAAACTTTCTTCACTTCTAACAAACTACAGGTTTCTAACCAAGCTTTTCTGATTTGGAAGTTTCATGAAATAGACATTTCTACCAAGTTGAATATGCTTTCCTTGAACTGTCCAATATTCATATAAGGAGAGAAAACTAAACTTGCTTCTGACTCCAGACAGATCTCCTCCAAAATACTCTAAAATTTTCAACCTCTGGATTTTATAAACTAAATTCAATTCTTGTTTATTCTGAATTGAAAACAAGCTAATAGACTTGCAATGTTTATTCTGCAACCTTCTATTCTCCCATCAATTTAGGCACCAGTGTCTTTAAGGTGAACCAAACCCATATGTGGCTGATATTTCCTTTAAGCATTACATGTAACATTACTGTAAACCAGGTAGTAAGAGTGGGAGGAATTCCTTATCAGTCACAAAATGGAAAGAAAATGAGACCCTCTGCAACCACAATTCATAACTCCATGTTAAACAACTGAGATATAGGCTATTAATCGAGAGGGGATTGAAGTTCATAAGGAGGAGGTGCGAGCATTTCTGGAAAGTGTGAAAATAGTTAAGGTCCCCTGGGCTGGATGAGATTTATCCTAGGATTATCTGGGAAGCTAGGGAGAGATTGCAGAGCCTTTGGCTTTGATCCTTATGTTGTCATTGTCTACAGGAATAGTACCAGAAAACTGGAAGATAGCAAATGTCTGCTTGTTCAAGAAGGGGAATAGAGACAACCCTGGTAATTATCGACCAGTGAGCCTTACTTCTGTTGTGGGCAAAGTGTTGGAAAGGATTATAAGAGATAGGATTTATAATCATCTAGAAAGGAATCATTTGATTAGGGATAGTCAACATGGTTTTGTGAAGGATAGGTCATGCCTCACAAACCTTATTGAGTTCTTTGGGAAGCCTTCTTCAGACTCATGCCCGAAATGTCGATTCTCCTGCTCCTTAGATGCTGCCTGACCTGCTGCGCTTTTCCAGCAACACATTTTCAGGTCTGATCTCCAGCATCTGCAGTCCTCACTTTCTCCTATTGCAGAAAATAGGCGAGTTGTAAGAAGGCAGAGGGTGGTGGTTGATGGGAAATGTTCATCCTGGAGTTCAGTTACTAGTGGTGTAGTGCAAGGATCTGTTTTGAGGCCTCTGCTATTTGTCATTTTTTTAAATGACTTGGATGAGGGTGTAGAAGGATGGGTTAGATTAGATTCCCTACAGTATGGAACAGGCTTTTCGGCCCAACAAGTCCACATCAACCCTCCGAAGAATAACCCACCCGGACCCATTCCCCTAACCTACCCTATATTTACCCCTGACTAATTCACCTCACACCTCACCTCACCTGGCCTGTACATCTTTGGATTGTGGGAGGAAACTGGAACACCCGGAGGAAACCAACGCAGACATGGGGAGAATGAGCAAACTCTACACAGACAGTTACCTGATGCAGGAATTGAACCTGGGTCCCTGGTGCTAACCCACTGAGCCATTGTGCCAGCCCTAGTAAATTTGCAGATGACACTAAGGTCGGTAGAATTATGAACAGTCCAGAAGGATGTTGCAGGTTAAGGAGGGATACAGAAAAGTTGCAGAGGTGGGCTGATAGGTGAAAAATGGAGTTTGATGGGGAAAAGTGGGAGGTGATTCATTGTGGAAGGAGTACTGGGTTAATGGTAAGATTCTTGGTAGTGTGGATGAACAGAGAGATCTTGGTGTCCAGGTGAATAGATCCCTGAAAGTTGCCACCAGGTTGAAAGGGTTGTTAAGAAGAAGTACAGTTTGAAGGAGGGATTGAGTTTTGGAGGTATAAGGTTATGTTGCAGCTGTACAAAACTCTGGTGCAGCACACTTGGAGTATTGTGTACTGTTCTGGTTGCCGAATTATAGGAAGGATGTGGAAGCATTAGAAAGGGTGCAGAGGAGGTTTACCAGAGGGAAGGTCTTATGAGGAAAGGCTGAGAGACTTGAGGCTTTCTCATTAGAGAGGAGGTTCAGAGGTGACTTAAAGACATACAAGATGATCAGAGGATCAGATAGGATGGACAGTAAGAGCCTTTTTTCTCACATGGTGATGGCTAGCGTGTGGGGACATAGCTTTAATTTGAGAGGTGATAGATGTAGGACAGATGTCAAAGGTAGGTTCTTTACTCAGAAAGTAATAAGAGTGTGGAATGCCCTGCTGCAATAGGAGTAGACTCACTAACCTTAAGGGGAATTAAATGGTCATTGGATGAAAATGGAATAGTGTAGGTAAGATGGGCTTTAAATTGGTTTAACAGATCGGCGCAACATTAAGGGCCGAAGGGCCTGTATTGCGCTATAGTGTTCTATGTACTAAACATGCACCTATCCCATAAGCTTCATTATATAAACATCTTGTTCTGGGTGATCATGGTCTCTTGCTCTCTGACATGTATTGGATTAGGTCACTGTCTTGGAAGGGCTTTCTGACCTTTTTTCCTTTCAAAAAAAAATTCTCAAAAGTACTCAACATCTTGATTCCATTACAGTCAGTTCTGTTATAATGCATGTTTCTTCAGTGCAAATTGGTTTTAACATGATTGAAGAATTTAGACTTTTATTTGTAGAGTGTGAACTTTCCTTACATGTGTTGGCTACAACACCATTGCGGCCCCATCAGTTTAAATGGTGTGGCTATTATGTGATTTTCTTCTAATGCAAGATTACACGAGAATGGAACTATGGCATTATATCAGAACTGACTGTATTTTGAAATCCAAACTCTGAAAATGATATGATGTATAGATTATATACCATATCATAGATGCAGGCGAGAGGACCTGGAAAATATCTTCAGTGGGAAAATAATAGATTACCCCAAAGATGTACAAACTATCATTCTGATAGAAATTCCACAAGAAAAGAGGACACAAAAGAACTAAGGAGTCAACGTGTTGTGCACTTTCTTGAAGTTGTCTATCTTGCTGAGGTTTGGGACTGAATGTTTTGGAGGACCATGAAGTCCCACCATAGGTTCCAAAATTCGGAGGTAACCTACAACAGCAAGATACAATCTGGGAGTATTCTCCATGTGGCTGTTGGATGGCCTGGTTCAAAGAGATGATGGTCCTGTCAGAGGTCTGCTATTTTAGCAGCCCCACTGCTAATGATAGTCACTGCTGAGGCTGCACCATCGGAAAGATGGCATGATGTTCACTGGTGTGGACACGGTCACCTTTCCCCTCCCTCCCAGAACCAAATTAGTGTTCCTCTTTGTCTTCACCTGCTCTCCAGCCACATCCATATTCAATGGATCACCTTCTACTACCTTCATTGTGATTCCACAATCAAATACATCTTTACTCCTCCTCCCATTTTATCATTCCAGAGGGTTGTTTCTCCATGATAACCAGGTTCCCTTCCTCATTCAGACACAATACCCTATCCTATTCCCATTGCACCTTACCATGCAACATCTGATTTTTAACTCCTCCTTCCTTAGCATCCAATGCCCCAAGCATTCCCTCCAGGTGATGTCACAATTTACGTATATTGTTTCATGTAGTGTACTCTGTTCACAGCTCACCATGCAATTGCCAATACACAGGTAGATCAAACACATATCGGGTGAAGACTTTGTTGAACACATCCAATCTGTCTGCAAGAACATGACCCTGAGCTTCCAGTGACCTGTCATTTAATTCTCCAACTTGCTTTTATTTAGGTCTTCAATCAAACATACTGCTCCTCTGAGGATCAGTGTTAGCTTCAGGGACAGTACCTCATCTTTCAAATTGATGCTTTACAGTGTTCTGGACTCAACATTAAGTTCAACAATTTCAGACCAGGAGAAAAACCTGTCCCCATTTTGTTTCTATTTCTTTGCTCAATCTATTTTATTTTATTTCCATCAGCAGCACATCTGCTTAAGGCACATCTTTTGTTTTATTGTTTCTTTTCTTGCCCATCCCAATGGCCTCTGGTCCTGGAAAATGAACTGTTCTGTTATTTAGAGTCTCCTGTCTTCCACTCTATTAAAGAGCTTGCTTCGGATTCTTTCCTGCCAACACCAATCCCATTCCGTATTTAACTTTTCCCAGTTCTGATTGAATTTACAGATCAAAATCTTCGGGGGATTAGAATAATTTGGGCTATAGGGAAGTTTGAAACATAAATAGACAGGAAATCTGACCAGTCATGATGTTAGGAACATTGGATGCCATCTTTCATACTTTTGCAGAGTGGCGTGTGAGTTTCTTACTGGGCAGCAGTGAGGAGGCAATCTGAGGGAATTGAAGCTTGTTAAATGCCTTATTAAGGCTGTAATTATCTCATTAATATTGAGCTTCTTGTCTTACCAAACACGCCAAATAAACCAGATGTCGAGAAGTCCAAGCAGGTGCCTGGCTACTTAAGCTCATCGCTGGCTGTAACCAGCCTTTAAGTTGGACATTGAACATACACATCTCAGCATGCTCCACGGGCACCAAAACCACACATATCTCATGTCCATGGACATTAACATCTGACATGTGGCAAGATCTAAAAACTCTCAAGATGCATCTCTAACTCACTTGTAGGATGATGTTGAATTTCAATGCTGCACCTCATGACCCAACAGCAACTATCATTGTCATGCTGCAGCAAGGACACTGTACCCTCAGGGACACACACCCAGCTCATGGACTGGACAAGGTTACACCTCTAGCCTCACCACTCACAGCCATAGTGCTCATTCACTGTGGGACTAACTGGATGCTTACAGCATCCCTGTCTTGCATTGCCTTGTTGAAACGTTTTGCACAATGCTCCCTCAGCCAGAATTACCATGCTCACATTATTGCTGTGTTGCCATGCTGTTTAGTGCAGACACAAATCCAGGAAACTTGTTATGGTTGTCAGCAGGCCTCAGTCAAGTCAAGAAAGTTAGCCTTTACTCAAGTATGGTCCCAGCACAGTAAATCAAGGGCAGCCTCCAGTATAAGTCCTGCATCCTGGAAACAGTCAGCTCAGGTCAGTCAGTGTTAGAATATATTTTTCATAAATGATGAGGAGCCAAATGTCAGGCAGCCCACCTCCTGTCTTGATTCTTCCTACCTTACTGTGGGCTGTTTTCCTCCTGGAATGAAAAGGAGGTGTTTCAGAGGTGAAAGTGAGTGGTACAGCTGTTACTTCAGTGCAGGTGAAGAGGTGTTCCAGGTAAGTGAGTAGGCAATGCAGAGGGCATGCTGTGTTAGTGCTGTCAGGAGCTGCAGTGGGTAAAAGCGAGTGATGGAAGATGTTGAGAGTGATAGGGCATGATCCTTGCTGTGAAGAGGCAACGTTGGACCAGGCTGGCATGATCTGGTTTTGTAGTCTTGGCTGCTGGCCCTGGCGTCTTCATTACCCCTGTCCAGCAGGTTGTCCAGGTCCCTTCCTACAAAGCAATCACAGATTTCCCTGTCTGCCATATCTGTGGTAAATGTCAGAAATCCTGCAGGACAGTTCTGGAAGCATACTGCTTGTTTGGGTGCACAACGGGCTTTTTAAGGTGGCACAGGAGCAGGGGATGCAGGTCTTTTGGAGAATCTCCACTAAGTGGCAAGTTCTTCTGGGAACGGCACATGATAATTTGGAAATAGAATCAGACATAAGGGACACATGGAGGTGGTAGTGTGGGGGGTTGTTGGTTGATAGGTAGTTCATAAAGTGTGTTTGATAAAATATAGCAGGATATCTGACTGGGCTTTGAAGCGAGGAACACTTGCAAAACATTTGATGCAAATTGCACTTTACCAAAGAAAGTTTATGATTAAGCTTATTAATTCTCTCTCTCTCTCTCCACAGATCCTGCTTAACCTGTTGAGCGTTTCTTTCTCCCAGCATTTTCTATTTGTATTTCCCGTTTCAGCATCTGCTATATACTTGCTTTCAATGTCCTGACACCTGTTTTGTTTCTAAAGTTATGTTTGATTTTCCGAAAAGTAGATGAGGCATAAATCCTATTTTAGGAAGCTTGCTTGGCTGTGTTACTTTACAAACTCATATTCCTGTGAGAGAAAGCAACAAAATGTTCTTCACAGTGAGATGAAAGTGAATAAGCAGCAACAACCAGTTACATTACATCCAATTCTAAATTTATAAGGTAATAAAACAAAAAGGCAACCGCTGACTAACTAAGCAGAGAGTTCCTAAAGAATTGTTTGCATAAAAATATGTAGCCTGAAAGTGCAAGGCAACTATTGGAAAACGAATTGAGTGAAAATAATGTATCATCAATCAAATAACAATATTTTCATTGGGAATAGGGATAAGAAGCCAAGGAAAACAAGGAACTGGAAACAATCAATATGTATTCTATTCAGAATTAGTATACAAACTGAGTATTATACCATCTGTGTGTGGTTGGAATAATAAAACCGACATTTGCATATGTACCTGAGATGAAAAAAGAATTACTCAACAATTGAACATGATAGTGTCCCGTTACTATCCAATAGACAGATTAATTGCCATTTGAAAGTTGCGTAGGTATAGTTACAAAAAAGACTGGCCAAATAAATCAAACAGAAACCAAGGTATTAGTCCTGATATTGTATGAACATCAGTGAATGTGAAGGTCATTCCTCTGCTTCAACACAAGTGTTTAACAATTTCAAAAATGTTTTCAGATGATTTGATTGAGGAATAGAAAAACTGTGGTAAAATTTGGTTTTTTATCATTTAATGGAATCTACAATAGCCAACAAAAACAGGAAGTGATTGAGAAACTGAGTTAACATTTCAAGTCTAGTGATCCTGAAAGGTACTGGCGAAGGGTCACTGGACACAAAAACATGAACTCAATTTCTTTCTCCATACATGCTGCCAAAAGTGCTGAGTTTCTGTAGCACTTTATGTTTTTTGTTTCAGATTCCCAGCACCCACAGCTCTTTGTTTTACTCGACAAAAACTAAGTCTTGAAGATACATTGATTTACTGAAAGAGTCTTGCAAATTCATGACAATCTTTAACAGACTTTTATAATACCAAGGATAGCAAAGACACAATGTTTGCACTATAAGTTTTCGTTTAGATATTTTTATAGAATTGTTATGTATATCTTGTATATCTTGCCAATCTTGAAGTAAATTGCAGTCTCTATCACTGCTCCCCTCCTACCCCCTGATGAGCACCATCTGCAAATGTAGTTCAGCAATTCATCATGGCTTCATTTTAAGGAGCATTATGAAGGAAGTGAGCAAGATAGAAAGGTTTCGAAGGAAAATTCCAGAGTTCAGGCCCCAACCACCTGAAGAAATGGCTACCAAAGTGCAGTGATTAAAATATGGGAGCACAAGGAGTCCGAATTTGCAGAGTGTGGAGATCTCAGAGGGTTGTAGGGCTTAAAGGAGATTATGGGGGTAGACAGATGAACAAACTGTGAAATTTATATTGTGCAGTGACACAAAATAGCACTTCAGCCTTTATTTTACATTGAAACTTGATATTCTTACCACACTGAGTAAAAATACAAAACAAGCCATAAATTTTCTATCAACCATTTTATAGTTTTACCCTCATGTCTATAAGAAGCATTCCAAGTTCAATTGGAGGAGTGACATATCTCTGTAAATAGGTAATTGTAGACAAGTAACTGTAGACAGGAAATCCTGAACTGCTCCTTTCCAGTAAGAAAACCTTGTCTATGTATTAATACTCATATTGTTTTACAGCTGAAATCTACCGTTATACCTTAAAGTATGATTTTATAATTATGATAGAGATTCATAAAATGCAAGATAAATGATATTATGAATTTTTCTACAACTTTACAAATATTCATGTCATCCAAATACGACATGAACACCACACATGTGCAACAAACTTACAATATACTTAATTCTCTGTTGTTCTCTCTATTACAATCATGTGAAAGCTATAACCTTCATTTGTTTTGACTGTTGAGAGGAAAATGTTCAGTGCTGGAAATTTTAATCTTTAGGAACTGTGTGAAGGTTGCTGTGTTCGATATTGAACTATATTAAGCCACTCTAAGTAACAACAGTTTTTTTCTATGTGCTTCACATATCAGTTTATTTTCTATGCAGTTTTGGAGGCCATCTCTTCCCATTTCTACAATAAACTATTGACATAGAAATATTTATTGTATTCTTTGCTATTTTATTGTACACCAAACCAAGCTTTGGAATTAATTTTGGAGAATCGACTAGCAATTTATTTCAAATTTATTCATCTCCATAATGGTTATTGACATTGCAGAAAAACAATCTGAATATAAAACAGAATAGAAGATAAAGATTAACATAGTAGAACCGAATTGATTAATTACGGAAAATAATATTAAAATTACAGCAAAATAGACAAAGATATGAGAAGATAAAGGAAGCATAAATAAAATTTTAAAATATAATTTATATAAAATTGGGTTGCTCTATTTATTTTGGTAATTTCAGACACAGTGTAGGAGTAAAATACTTGAGTAGTGTTATTAAGTTGATTTTAGCATTAAATTTAACATCACAGATCATGAGTTGACATTTTTTCAAAATCTTTTGCCCTGGAAAAGTAGGATTTTTATAGGGTTGCAAGAAGTCTTAGAATTAAAACAGTATTAGTATATTTTTCTCTCTAATTTGAGATTTGCATGACAACTTGTCATTCTGTAACAAAGTCTACAACTAGATCTACTCTTATTCCTCAGCAAAGTGATGGAGAGGTCATCTACAGTGCTATCAAATGGCACTTGCTTAACAATAATCTGTTCACTAATGCTTAGTTTCGCTTGCACCAGACCCATCTGGTTCTTAACCTATTTACAGACATGGTCCAAACATGGACAAAAGAGCTGGTGCCAGAATTGAAGTTAGAGTGACTGCCCTTGAAATCAAGGCAGGACTTGAACAAGTGAGGCTTCAAGGAACCACAGAATCAATGAGAAAACTCTCTGTTGTCTGGAATCATACCTGACAAAAGTGTAGATAGTTATGGTTGTTGGTGGTCAATCATCCCAGCACTAAGATCTCACTGTATGAGTTCCTCAGGATCGTGTCTTCACTAAATCATCTTCAGCCGCATTGACAGTGACCTTCCCTCCATCATAAAGTCAGAAGTGGGGGACATCTGCCAATGGTTGCACAATGTTCAGCAACATTCAGGACTTCTCAGAAACTGAAATGGCCTGTGTCCATGTGCAGCCAGACAGGGTTTGGCATGATATATGACAAGTAACATTTCTGCCGCACAAGAACCAGGCAATGATAATTGGCAACAAGAGAGGATCTAACCATTGCCCCTTATGTTCAATGACATTACCTTTGATGACTTCTCCAGTATCAGTTCTAGGGGTTAACCATTGACCAGGCCATTTAAATACTATGGCTACTGAGAAGATGAGAGGCCAGGACTGTTGTGGTGAGTAACTCACCTCCTGTTGCTCCAATGACTTTCCACCATCTATAGTGCACAGGTCAGTGGTTGAATGAAATGCTCTTTATTTTTTTGGGTGGGTGACACTCTAGCAATTTTTAGAAAGCTTGACATTACCCTGGACAAAGCAGCCACTTGATTGGCATCTAAACAAGCACCTTCAACATTCACACCTTTCGCCACTGTTGCAAATGGCAGCAGTGTGCATTGTCTACAATTGTATTGCAGTAACTCACCAAGACACATCTGTTAGCACCTTCCAAATCAACAGCTTCCACCACCAGGAAGAACAAGGGCAGGAGATGCATGAGATCACCATCATCAGTAAATTCACCTCTCAGCTACACAAGCCATCCTGACTTGGAAATTTCTTGCCGTTCCTTCATTGTCATTTGGGTCAAAATCCCTTCCTGATAGCACTATACTCCAAGAACTCAAGAAAGTAGCTCACCGTCACCTTCTGGAAGGCAATACGGGACAATAAATGTGGACTGAGGCATTGAGGTGGGTCCGGAGCCCTGGTGGCTAGACACAAGTCCTGTCATGTCACGTCATGTTACGTTTTACATCATGAACTGAAGACACACTCCTTAAGGTGAGTTTGATGCATTTAATGGTTTCTAACTGAACATTTATACTGTTTTGAATTCTCTGTGTGCTTGGTAAGCCAGTATTTTGCATTTCTCGCCATGGGTTTTGAAATTTGCCCTCAGGTGTAATGCTGCTTTACACCAGACCAATTGTCTTTACAAAATGTCAACATTTGGCTTTATTCCAGTTGCAAAAAGCAGGGCTACTTTTAATTCTACTCTGACATTCCGAGGTTTATGGCTGACAGTAATTCATAGATTATTAACCAGAATTTCATGGCTCTGTTACTATGCTGACAGGAGAAGGGAGCCAGATTTAGTCATGCAAATTCTCAAGGCTGGCTCATGGATGCTAATCTCTTGGAATTTGTAATGAAACCAGTGCCAGTGTAAAACTTATTGTTTTCAGGCTGAACGACAGGGAAATCTGCAGATGTAATTTTCTGACCTGATGAGAATGAATGCTATCTCCCCACATGCTAGCAATCATTTTACATAAGGGTAGATAACAATTGCTGCAGTTTGGGTGTTCCACAGAGAATTACCCTGCTTATACTAGCAAGCAGTAACTTCAGCTGTCTGCCTCAGAAGACAGCACTGTGCACTGTAGATATTTTCTCATCAACTTGTTCAGAGATTTCTGACACACCTCTAGAGCAGGTGAGGCTTGAACCGCAGGTCTCCTGGCCCAGAGGTACAGGTACTACTGCTGCGATACAAGAGTCTTACGTATATGGACATGCAGGGCTCTTTTCCCAGCAATTGCATTTGAATATTAAAGCAATGTATTTTCTGGATATCTGCTTTATAACTTTTAAATGAATTATAGCGTGTGTTAAAAAGCATAAAGGATTTCCAACAGACCCCATGAGCACTTTTTGCACTCGGTCACATGTTGCATTCTGTGAGGCATAACACCGAAATAGCCCGAGATTACTCCATTCCAATGGGCCCTACCTCAGGATTTACATCTGCTCTGCACTCTCAAAGTCTAAATGTACCCTTTAAATGCAGGTTGGCAAATTACGTTGTATGTAATCGTGCCGTTGATGTCTGTGCCAGTGGGCTCAGAGGTAGTGATAAATCCGGCATGACAAAGATGCAAAAGCCGAGACAGTTAACATTGCAGCAAGCTCAAGAATCTGGGTGAGGTGGGATTGGCACAGATATCAAGAAGCTGCATTACCCAATTCTCATGCAGGAGGTGGCTCCATATTTAAAGGGCAAATAGCCCTATATTATAGCTGCATCTCACAGCATGATGCTCCTCTCAACGCTGATCCTCTCCAGTTTTCGGGCATAAAGAAGTACAGAGTAAATAATCCCCATTTTCCACAATCTCTCTTTTCTTTTAAAGTTTACCTTCTGAATTGTCCTCTCATTTTATATTCAAATACTAATGCTGCATTAATGGGTGGTAACACCATTCCTTAACTATGTGCTGCCCCTTTAATTCTTGCATGGAATATTCTTGGTTTATGAACTTGCTGCCTCAGTCTCAATCCCTTAGAATATAAGATTATCCTGTTTCAACACAGAAACAAACCTCCAAAAATAATCCATTGCTCTGTGACTCACTTTCCTGCAAATCGAAAAGACTCTCACACAATGAGTCAGGTAAGGCACTTCTAAGTCACCAGCATTCAATGGGTAGACTATTAAAGGCACAAGAGACTTGAATAAGTTTAATCTAACTTGGGAGAGTGTGCAGAATCACAAGGAATAGGATTTAACTGAAACATAAGTGGTTAATTATGCATAAAGATGAGATTCCCAATGCTAACAGACAAGTTTCCTGAATCCTTATCTTCCCACCGCCAACAAAATGAAGTACCCTTTTCCCAGCATTGGGTTCTAGTGCACAATTGTCTAAATCGATCCACCATCTTGCTTGTTCCGATGGACTCCACAAATCCAGTTCAATGTTCAAATTTGAATGTTTGAATGGACAACCGTTCCTATTAATCTGGCTCAAACTATTGAATTTGCTGCCACACAGAGCACTAATTTGTTCACCAGTATCTATCAGTATGAACCATCCAAGGTTAAGATATTTGAAATCAGCCTATTCAGACATGTTATGACACACTTCTGGAAAGGTGGGACTTGAATCCAGATTTTCTAGCTCAGAGATAGGGACATTACCATAGTACCATAGGAGTCCACGATCTAACTTCTATGCATGACAATGTAAAGAGAAAGCACTGGAAGTACTCAGCGAGTCAAAGAGCATCTGTGGGGAGAGAAATAGACTTAATAGGCTAAATAATACACGTCCCCATTGAGTGTATGTTTGCTGTGGGGGAGGGGAGGGGGTGGAGTTTGGGAATGCATGTAACATAGGTTAAATGGCTAACCCATCATCTTCTCACCCACTCCCCTACTCCCCCCATAAAGGAAGGTGGTTAGGCACCAAAATCGGTACCCTTCCTGCTGTATATAATTCAATAACTAAGGGTGAATTGAGATTGTCAAAAGCTCATTTGACCCCAGTACTACATTACCCGATGGTAATACATGGATGTGGCAGAACAATGAGTGTGGGCATGCTTTTTTTTTAAAAAAGAATTATAAACTGGCTGGAAGGAAATGGGTATACTATCATTAAAGGGTGCCCCTTACCATCAGGGACAATCCCCTCCCCTAGAAGATAAAAACTATTCATAAAAACCTAAATCTTCTTCCTCGGGGTCTAGAACTCCTGCTACACCAAGACTGTGGACCTACCCCACTCCAGTGTTCGTTGGGCCTCCTACAGTCACAACAGCATATATGATGGAGCTCTGGTGCTGTCAGCACAGTTAGAACTGCTGGCCATTCGCTGTGAGATCATTTAGCTCACCTGTAGTGCATTACATCTGTGGGGTGGCCTTGTTCAGGGCATGTTCCAGGCCACCGACATTTTTTCTTTTGATATGGATGGGTCTGAGCTCGCCACAGAAGCGTAATGTTCTGACCAACATTCCAAACCTGTGATTTGTTTTTGTCAAGTCCTTTGCTAGGACCTAATATATTATGTCTATTTCTCTCTCCATGCTTGCTGTCTGACCCACTGAGTATTTCCAGCACATTTACAGATGGCATTTCGGATATTCAGCATCCACAACATGTCTCCTTTTGTAAAGGATATTGCATTGTGAGATGATCCAGTACTGGGTGGAAAGAATCCCAATCTTAAATAAAGTTTTGGCTCTCCCATCACATCAGCTAACATTAAAAAGGGAGTGCACGCGATAAATGTGAAGCAACCCTTTTTTTTCCATTCACTCATGGGCTGTTGGCATTGCTGGTTGGCCAGCACTCATTACTCATTCCTGTTGCTCTTGAGAAGGTGGTGGTGAGCTGCCTCCTTGAATTACTGTAGTCTGTTTGGTGCAAATACACAACAATGCTATTAGAGAGGGAGTTCAAGTAGGGAGAGATTATATGAACAGATGAAATCGTCATAATGTTACAAATCACATTTGTCACAAATTCAGTCTTCCGCAACATCTCTCACTTGAAATATTTGATTAAGTTTATTTGCTGAATTAAGCAGTCAATTTTATTATTGAGCATGGCAAATCTGTCTCCTTGTTTCTCTTAAATCCACATGCTGCCAATGGCAACATCATTTAAAGACACAGTGCTGACCTTTCCTGGCTTGGAGGTGGAGGTGGTGGCTCAGGCTGGGATAATCATCAGGAGCAGCGATGAGGTAGCGCCCTGAAGCATTTGCACAGTCAGGCAACTTTCTGAGGCACAGCCTGTGAATCTGAAATGGCAGCCAATTAGTATAATTAAAGACCCGCTATCGGCAAATTTGTGGCCTTGCCAGTATTTTGTCAGTGTCGACATGGCCCTCTGCCACATGTGAAGTCCTTCCTGTCACAGCTTAGTGAAGCCCATCAGAGCCAGAGGCTCCATGCTGACGGGCCTGGTGACCAATCCCGAGCCAGCAGAGGAGATTCCCCATCTATCCTGCTTGCTTTACCACTCTTGGTTCTGTGTTGTAACTGACCACAGTGACAGCACCTCAGCAGTGCCCAACTCCATCCTGGTTGGGTGTGCAGCATCAGAGGCATGCCCACCATCCTTAGTAGGAGAGCAAAACTAGTGGTGACCAATTTGTTCTGGAAACTCAGTCCCAGCACATGACGCTTATCTGACTCTGAAACCTGTGATAAAATCTAGCCTATGAGATCAGGCTTCATGTGTGTTGGTGACACCTACAACTGCCCCTCAATGTCTCTCTCAATCCTTTCAAGCGCATCTATTTAGTCAAACTGCTTGCCTACTACTCAATCTTCAATGCACCACACCTTCTTCCACTGAAATATTGGGAAGCCCCACATCAGTATCATGGGCTCCAGTCACAGTCTCTGTTTCCCAGCTACTGAGCCTCAACATCCCCCCCACTCTCCGCCACTCCACCCCCACTGGCCAATATCTCTGGCTTTTAGGTTTACCACCTCGGTGTCCTATTTGCTCCTAAGTTGAGCTCCCACCTCAATATCTCAACCAGACAACTTATTTTCACCTTCATACCACAACTCAACACTCGCCTTGCTGCTGGAACCTTGGGTTTTGAATGTCCAGATTGATCTTCCCATTGACTTCCTGGACACCTCCCACCCTCGGTAACATTGGGCTCATTCAGAACCCAGCCATCCACAATTCACACCAGGCACTCTTCCTTCTCACCCTTCCATAATCTCATGCCTTTCTGTCATAGTGACCTCCTACAGCCCTACAATCCTCCCAAAATTCTCCATTCCTCCAATTCTGGCCTATTTGCACATTTCCTATTTTCTTTCTCTAATCATAGGGAATACTGCCTTCAGCAATCAAAGCTCTAAATGCTGGAACTCCATTTATAAACCTTCCTACCTCTCTTTCCTCCATTAAATATTTAGTCATTGACCTGATAAGCTGGAGTACTGTAGACAGTATTGATCTTGTTAGCCAAGGAAGGATGGAAATGCATTGGAAACAGTCCGGATTTCCGAGACGAGTACCTGGAATGGGTGGGTTATCTTATGAAGAAAGGCCGGACAGGGTGGGCTTGTATCCACTGAAGTAAAAGGTGACTTGATTGAAGCATAAAGGATCTGGAGAGATCCTAACAGGGTTGATGTGGGGAGAATATTCCCTTTATGGGAAAATCGCTTTAAAAAATAAGTGATCAGCCTTTTAAAACAGAGATGAGTTTTTTTTCTCACAAGAGAGTGGGGGGGGGGGGGGGGGGGGGTCTTTGGTACGATCTTTCTAAACGAGCAGAAGCAGAATTCCTGAATCTTTTAAAGGAAGAAATAGAATCTTGACAAGCAAGTGGGGTTTGGATGTGGGATAGTGGAGCGTAGGTGGGTCTGATGACTAATCAGATCAGCCGTGATCCAATTGTGTGGTACAGGAGGGTCAAGGGTCTAAATCCTGCAGCAGCCAAATTATTGTGTCGGTCATATCCCCTTTTGGCTGGGTGTCATTTGTCTGATTACATTGCTTTGAAGGCACTGTGATATTCACTCCGTTATAATGGCGCTGTGGTAAAATCACTACTTCGGTCCTATCTTTAAAACGCATCAACTTTTCCGCTTTGTACTTCCATTTTACAAAGATTGGATTGTTCCTGAGAGCACCTTGTTGATTGCAAAAGCTGATTCAGGACCAAAAGCCCCAGATACTGTCGGCGGAAGGTCTTAACCAGGTTCAACGTTCTGAAACTTCAAAGTTGCATGTCTGCGGAGGGCAGCCGACAGTGCAATGGACTCAAGCAATTAATGTGCAGCCCAGATTGGACTCGATGTTACGGCAGAGTGCAAGGTGAGGGAGATCAATGAATGGAAATAAGGAGGGAACTCAGCGAAAAGAGATCGGGATGACGGTACAGAAGGATGCACCAAGTGCCCTCTCACTGGGGAGTTGGGAACTTGATGTTGGCAATGAATATGTATGAATCTCCAGCTCTCCTCTCCGTGACGTCGCCGTGGTCCCGGGCTGCGCTAATCTGTTGTTTCTCTCTCTCCCTTTAATGCGGCGAGTAGTGGCCGCTTTTCAGCATCGGCCGGCGCGGAGAGTTGCTGGCTTTATCGCCCGTTTTCCCGCACTCGACACCGCCTCGGAGGGAGGATCTCGGAGGGAGAAGAGAGGGAAGGGCGAAAAGGAAACCACAACCCGGTGGCCGTCATGCAGCTGAGAACAGCGTGCGCCCAGGAAAGCGCTGTGCTCCTGCTCCTCGGCTGGCTTTGCGGCGTCCTTGCACACAGAGGTGGGTTTATGGAGAACTCTCCCGGGTCCCCGGCAGCGACTGTGTGATAGGCGGCTGACCCTCACTCGCAGCCTCCCTAACCAAAGAGAATACACCCTCAATCTTGCAGACGTTAAGTTGCAGATGTTTGGGTTGGTTTATGTTAAGTACTGTGTTAGTAGTGTGTGCCGACATAATTTAGATTCAGGTTCACTGTAAATCCCAATAGTGAAAACTTCTCCATATTTGCTAGTCTTTTTTTTCTTAAACTAAAGGGTACTGACCCAGGGACTGATAAACATGATAGTCCCTGGGTCAGTACTCATGATAGGTGTTCTCGCATTCAGTATACACTCAGAGAGAGTCCCAATTTTGGGTGAACTCTTGTACAGAAGGGATTATGATCATTAAGCGCATTTGGTTCACCATCAGGTGGTGACTTCCGGGGACGAGGTTATCTCCAGCTCAGCGACCTGAGTAATTTTCCTTCAAATAACCACCTCCGGTTAAGCCCTGTCCCCTTTGGAATTAAGCAAAGAGAAATAGGCAGCGTTTTGGGGGTTCGCCACCGAGTAAATGTTCAGGGCGCGAGGAAGGATTGACATGTTTTACATTCGGATTTTCGCTCACTTGTGAATTGGAGCAGTTAGCATTTGGAGAAAATAACTCAGCGGCTGCCAGGATATTAGAACCTTCTCCAGGGAACTCAGTTCCTTCTCCCAGGGGAGAGTGAGACTGAAAGCTCTTACTACATGTGATAGAATCACGCTCTCCCTCGCGGCGACACCTGCCCACTCCCCCAAAAAAAGTGAATTGCACTTCAATTGAGTGAGTTTAGTATTTGATATCTGGGTACGTTCCGATTTCTGAAGGCAAGGCTCCACGAAAACCGATATGCCAAGCATCACATTAGAGTGAACGTGGGAAGGTTACTGTTGGATTTAAACGCCTTTCCCGCCCAGTTTACCGAGTCAGTATTTGTCCCCGGGCGGTATCTGCTATGCCCATTCCTCATCATGCTAAAGGTTGAAGCGAGTGCCTGTCATCTTGCATCCTTTAGTAGCGTGCACACTATACTCACGGCGGATGGGTGGCTCTTGTGTGTAAACAAACGCAGGGAAGAATTTCGGAAAATCGAGGTGGCAGATCCGCAACCGCCTGTTTTGGGCCACATTATCTGCAATTCAGATTTTCCTTCCACTGTGTATTTAGCAGGAGTTGAGAGTTGGAGCCGACCACAGCCATGACTAACTAACCTTCTATCATGCCTTGCCTGTTGTGAACATTTATTTTTAGAAAAAAAGCCCCGGAGGACAAGTTAGTTTTCTGCTCCATTAGTTCCAATCACTTCCCAAAAAGAAAGGGGTGTCAGTGACCAAATTGCTGAGTTAATCAGGCGATAGGTAATGAGCACGTGTAAATCTGAAATGTACGGGAAACGACCTGGTGTCCCACAACCATAAATATGTCACCTGAATAAATGGCTCCCAGCTTTTGGGGGAGGTGGGTGGGGTGGGGAAGAACCCTTGATGTCACCTATTCTAAGTTTCAACAACAATGTCGATGCCAGAAATCCGCAATAAAAACAAAATGCCTGAAGTTCACCTTTCAGGTCATCGGAACCTGAGAAAAAACGCACAGGTCTGGAGGCGTAACTGTGGCAATACCGCTGAGTACACGCTCGGTTCCTTCTGCCTGTTGAGGAACAAGCTTTGTCTCCATCACCAGTTGGGCTCAATGCTACAGAATCGACCTTTAACGATTCCAAACACTAAGTTGTAAAGGGATGTTGCTAAATCAAAACGAACCTTATTGATTGTGCCCAGTGCTAACGAAAGGGTTAATGTGGTTTCCAGAGAATGTTCCCAGATCAGTTCAGTGCCCTGAGCGTGACCTGTCCGTTTGCCGTCACGGTCCTTGGGATGATTTACATTCAGCTCGGTCATCTAAACCACATGATTGCATTTGACACTGAAAGTAAATGTAAGGTATTTCTGCTTAAGAACAATAATTTGGTCGCATTTACATTTGCATACACATCGGGTGCAGTGGAGTGGCAGATGTGAAGTTTAACAGATGAACAACTGCGAAAAGATAAGTTGAACTTGCAAAGCATCGGGTTTACAATGGACACTTAGAATGACTAGGGAACTAAGTCTCTCACGGTTGGAATAGCAACAGAAATGTGCCATGCTGCTTCAACCAGTTTAATGGTGCATGATTTATGTGGAGCCTTTGAAAACTGCTGCATTATCGAAAAAGATACATAAATCTTACCTAAGAGAGTACAGTCACACAATACAGGCTTAATGATACAAATACGATGGGTCATTCGGTTTCATGTTTCAAAGTTTTAATTCAGCTTCGCGATAAGATGTGCCAGATTGGGAGGCGTGGTTTTTTTTCCCAACCTGCCGATCGGGTGAATCTCTCTTTTAACTTCGGGTTTCTTCCAGCGAAGAAATGCAGTCGTAAATTAGACAGGGTGTCAAGTTCACCGTCTGGACGAAAACTCGCCTGGTGGGAAATTGAGAATGATTCTGTAAGAATTTTGGCTTTGAGGTTTCCCACAGAGATGTGGAGATGACTGTGTCCTGGCTGATTAGATTTGAGGAGTTATTCTTCTAGAATTAAGAATGGCATAACCCCCCTCACTCACAATGTTCACAAAAGTTTAAACATTGTGCAGTTGCTTTGAGGTAACTGGGATATAATATTAGTGACTGGGATGATTTCAACATGGGTTGCAAATTCAGGTCATCATATCAGCACTTTCTGTTGTGGGGTAGGTAGGTAGCTTGCATGGATTCTTGAAGGACAGGGGAATGCCGATTACTTGCCAAAAAGAGGGCTAATCACTGTCAAAAAAAGCCTCCAGCAATCAGTCTGAGCCACCTTGACAGTAGTCTGATATTCCATACGCCGAGTCAAAGTGCATGACCCACGGGGTCGCAGCTTGCCATTGTGTTTGTATTTAATGATTTCACAGACACCCGATATAAAAACTGAATGACCTGCCCCCAGTCTGACCCCACTGATTATTGCTTCAAGCTGATTTATAAGCAACATTCTTGGGCCTGCTCAACAATATATCAAACTGTGCTTGCTTTCTGTACAGTTTAGCTTTCACAGAAACAAAGGTCTTGATTTTGTGGGCAAGTGGAATTAAAACTACAGCCTCCTAAAACTACTCAAAATGACAGTGACTCGCATTTACTGACTTGTAATACTTCAAATCATTGAGAATACTTCTCAAAGTATGACAAAAGTTGAAACTTTATTGCTGGAACAGCACAGCAGGTCAGGCAGCATCCAGGGAACAGGAGATTCGACGTTTCGGGCACAGGCCCTTCTTCAGGAATGAGCAGAGAGTGTTCAGCAGGAGAAGATAAAAGGTAGGGAGGAGGGACTTGGAGGAGGGGAGTTGGAAATGTGATAGGTGGAAAGAGGTCAAGGTGAGGGTGATAGGTCGGAGTAGGATGGAGGCGGAGAGGTCAAGAAGAAGACTGCAGGTCAGGAAGGCGGTGCCGGGCTGGAGGGATCCGGCTGAGACAAGGTGGGGGGAGGGGGGATGAAGAAACTGGTGAAGTCCAAGTTCATCCCCTGCGGTTGGAGGGTTCCCAGTCGGAAGATAAGACGCTCCTCCTCCGACCGTCGGGTTGTTGTGGTTTGGCGGTGGATGAGTCCAATGACCTGCATATCCTCGGTGGAGTGGGAGGGGGAGTTGAAATGCTGTGCCACAGGTTGGTTGGGTTGGTTCGTCCGGGTGGCCCAGAGGTGCTCTCTGAATCGCTCCGCAAGTAGGCGGCCTGTCTCCCCAATATAGAGGAGGCCACACCGGCTGCAGCGGATGCAGTAGATGATGTGGGTGGAGGTGCAGGTGAATCTGTGGCGGATATGGAAGTTTCCCTTGGGGCCTTGGAGAGAAGTGAGGGGGGAGGTGTGGGCGCAAGTGTTGCACCTCCTGCGGTTGCAAGGGAAGGTGCCGGGAGTGGAGGTTGGGTCGGTGGGGGGTGTGGATCTGACAAGGGAGTCGCGGAGGGAGTGAACACTCTCTGCTCATTCCTGAAGAAGGGCCTGTGCCCGAAACGTCGAATCTCCTGTTCCCTGGATGCTGCCTGACCTGCTGTGCTGTTCCAGCAATAAAGTTTCAACTTTGATCTCCAGCATCTGCAGACCTCACTTTCTCCTCAAAGTATGACAAAAGCCATCTGATCAATATTTTAATCAGGCTTTCATCCACACATTTACTTGACTGACTCTGGCTTTTAGCAGTTCTAATTAAGGAACGTTTCACTTTTTTTTTGTCATTCCCCATCAGGTTATGAACGTTTTCTGTATCCCAATTAAGCTGAATTTGGATATCTCTATTGCACCATCAATAGCTCTCAAAGTTGAATGGAGTCAGCGCCAAAGAACCTAGCATAGCCAAGGAGGCTATCCATTCAACCACAGCTGACTTAGATCTGGGGACAAACCAGAAAATCGAAGATATAGGATAGCCTGGCAATTTAAGAACAATTTAAGTTAGTAAAGGTAATTGGTCTTTTTCGGTATTCCAGTATCCCTGGTTGTAAATTATTTTACTCAGTCTGGATTGGAGGACTTCTTCCATTTCTCTCTGCCATCTTATCTGATTTAACAACAATTCACCAGAATCCTTTAGGAGTACAGAAGTTAACTGTTACGGTAGTCAAATCTATGAACATGTGAACATTTGAGAAAAAGTGTCCAGCAAACTCTTGCTGGAATTTGTGAGAAATAAGCAATTTGTATAATATAACCCATTCAGATTTGAATTTGTTGCTTGTATGATAAATCCAGTCACTCGTCAGCTCGTGCTTTTTGATTTGCGTTGTTTTTTCAGGCTGACAACATTTCAAGTTTGAAATGCTCATTCTTGTTTTCACATTCTCCATGGCCTCACTTCTCCCTATCTGTACTCCTTCTGTACTCCTTCAACCATGACCTTTTGAACATCTCTCTTTTAATCATTCCAGTACTACTGGCTATGCTGTCAGATTGTTAGGCCCTTAACTCAGGAATTGATACACCAAATCCCCTCTTCTCCTTTAAGATATTCTGCAGACCTACATCCTTTGACCAATTTTTGTTCAGCTTGCCTCATTCTCATTATGAGACTGGATGTCTTTTTGTTGATACAACTATATTGTGTATTGGATATTGTACTGTAGTAAAGGTGCTAACTGCAAGTCATTACTTCTCACATTGAGCGCTCTGTTTCAGTCCAGTTTCTAAAAATGTTTACTTAATACATATACCCTAATAATGGACATCATCACATGGTACATATATTGTATATCAGATATTCTTATCTGAACCTGAAATTAATGCAAGTAGATTCAACTCTCATATAAGTCACATTTAAAATTTAAAGTTGCTATAAATAGCAAATGTATGTGCATTTAAATCATGCAAAAGAATAAAGAACCTAGTAAATAATTAGTGGGAAACCACATTTCTACACATTTTGGATATTTATAGAATGTTATAAATCATTTGCACTTCATGTGCTATATCGCTGCTTACAATAGAAGCTCAGAGAGTACATTTTCGAGACCACCCAGTTGAATCGGTCACTTCTTTTACACTTTCATCCAGAGTCAAAATAATGCCCCATCGAATTTTTAACTCCAGTTTCCATTCTTGTGTTTCAAGTTGCTGATACTAATAGAATGTGAATAAATGCCAATATCACTGAATCACAATTCTCTCAATGAGGAAAAGCCAAAGAACAGTCCTTGCCAAACTTCTAAGAGTCAACAAAATAAATCAGAGATAGCCGTGCAAATGAGCTGAATTACTTTAAGGATCTGGTTATCACAGCTCAGGTTATTGTTGACCCTAAATACACAGGATGTAAAATCCTTCTATAAACCATTCACCTTGGTCACGCCGTAACAACTATATATCTTGCATTATTTTATTATTGCAGTACATTGTATCCACTTAATAATCTTTTAGGTGTTAATTATTTCATTTGCTCTTGTTTTAATGAGTGAGCTTTTGTTACTCAACAGACTTTGTTCTTACTTTCATGGGTGACCTTTTGTTACTCAACAGACCTGGGTATTACGCACTATCATGAGTTACAACCTTGAGTAAATTGTAAATGTTGGTCTTTTCATGTGGAATTGGTTTTACTATATAGCAAAAATCATGCTTTTGACAAATTTAACATAATTTTACGTTAACATTTCCATTATCTATACTTTGCTTGTATTTGTTTGCATTGAACAGCGAACCACCAAAGATATATGTAAAAAATCAAAACTAAAGTAATACTTAGCCGAACGCAAACAATATCACAGTCTAAATAAATCTTTAAATTATAAATTTTAATGAAATAATACATTAAATTTAACCTGGTGTCATGGGTGGCTCAGTGGTTAGCACTGCTGCCTTACAGCAGCAGGGACCTGGGTTCATTTCCAGCCTTGGACGACTATCTGTGTGGAGTTTGCACATTTCTCCCATGTCTGCTTGGGTTTCGTCCAGGTGCTCCAGTTTCCTCCCACAGTCCAAAGATGTGCAGGTTAGGCAAATTGACCATGCTAAACTATCCATAGTGTTCAGGGATGTGTAGGTTAGGTGAATTAGTCAGGAGCATTGCAGTGTAATCGGGGTAGGGGAATGGGTCTGAGTGGGTTACTCTTCCGAGGGTCTGTGTGGATTGGTTGAGCCAACTTGCCTGTTTCGACACTGTAGGGTTTCTATGATTTCTGTGATGACTTTAACACTAAAATCATTGACTACAAGACTGTATCTTTCACAAAGCTCTTCATCAGAAAGTGCGCGAGCTGACTGACTACATAATGCTGACGCGGAAGTCCAGCTCTCCTGAAGATTCTCCCCGGGTTTGAAATAAAGTTCCTTCTAAATGTAGACTACAATTCCCAGTTTCAAGCTAAGTTTCAAGGCTTGAGAACCGATTGCTTTGCTGTTGTAGCTGAAAACGCTGAATTTGCATTTTGCAGGCAGAGGATCCTGAGGCTGGATTTTGCCATTCAGCTAGTGCCAGAGATGGAATTGCGTATCTTGTGTATCAATGAATGGGAGCACGTTTTATAAAAGAAAGGTCTGCAATTCACTAATTGCGTTACAGCCAAATCACGTTTAATAAACATACGTTATAGGAGAATCACTTGTATCCTGTGTCATTCCTATCTCCTCAGATACCAAAGCAGTATTTGTCCTTGAACAGCAAGTTGAGGACTTCATTTAGGCTTGAGCTGATGTGTGGCAAGTAACATTTGCAGACACAGAGGGTGGTGTGTATATGGAATGAGCTGCCAGAGGAAGTGGTGGAGTCTAGTACAATTGCAACATTTAAAAGGCATTGGATGGGTATATGAATACCAAGGGTTTGGAGGGATATAGACCGTGTGGTGGCAGGTGGGACTAGATTGAGTTGGGATATTTGGTTGGCATGGATGGGTTGGACCGAAGGGTCTGCGCTGTAAATCCGTATGACTCTATGACTCTATAACACAAGTGCCAGGCACTGACTATCTCCAACCAAGAGAGAATCTAGCTATCTCCTCTTGATGTTCAATGGCATTGCTATGACCTGACTTCTCACTATCAATGTTCTGGGGTGGTTACCATTGACCAGCAACTGAAATGGACCAGCAAAATAAATATTGTGAATACAATAGCCATTCTGTGATGAGTAAATCCATATCTGCCACCCCAAAATGTGTCTTTTATGTGCAATACGTGAGTCACAAGTGTGATAGAAGTACTCTTTTCTTGGCTTGATAAGTGCACCTTAATGTCATTCTAGAAGCTCAATACCATCCAGGTCAAAAAAGGTCTACTGATTGTTGACTCCATCCAACACAGATACACTATGATGTGTACTATAAAATGCACTGCAGCAACTCACCACGGTCCTTCACCATCATGTTCCAAATTCATGACCTCGACCACCTAGAAGAACAGTGGGACACAATCTTTTCCATGTTTCCTCTAAGTCACACATCATGCTGACTCAAATCAATACCATTGTTCTGACGCTACTGCTGGGTCAGAATTATGGAACTCACTAATGTGTACCTACATCATATAGACAGCCACAGTTCAAGCGGGCGCCATCACCTCGAGCAATTCATAATGGGAAATAAATGCTGATTCAGCCGTTGATGGCCACATTCAATGAAAAAGAAGTTAAGTTTGTTCTAATTTAAGAATTTTAGATTACATTCAGTTTATTAGGACAGAAGTCTGGACTGATGTAAATAGAGAGAAACAGTTTTTCCTCCATCACAATATAATTATGATAATTTCTGCTGCTTGACTATTCAGCATTGTCACATATTTTTCCAATCAGTATCTGGTTAAACGTTTGTCACAATTTCAAGATTATGTACAGTTAAAGCTAATTTATGGTCAAATGAATTTTAACATTCATTGTAAAGGCATTTTTAATTTTAAAAATTAATGAATTTCTTTCCTCCATGTTTTATGGTTTATTTGGAATTCATTGTGCACTTATACCAGTATTTACTACATTCATGGTTTATTAATGCACAGCTTCAAAAATAGCAGCAGAGTACTCAAATTTGGGGAGTCTCCCTAATGGTTATTTACAACAAAGTTCAGTGTTTTACCATTGCCTTGAAAAATAAGTCCAAAGAATTGGATTTAAGGAAGGTTTCTTAGAAGGGGAGAAGCTGATTCACCATTTACCCCTGTGAGGTGAATGATCATTATCATAAAAGTAACATTTTTAAATGTGTAGGATTTTTGGAGCCTCTACATGCATTTACATTGTCATATATTCACTTGAAACATTTAGAATTATAAGTGTTTCTCAACATCCTTGTCCTTGTGCTCTAAAATTGCTGATTGGAGGCAGCTGGGGAGTAGGCATTTTGTGAACAAACTTGTGCTCCAATGACATTGTAAATTGTGAAGGGAAGGTGCATTTCCAGTTCATCAGATCAGTGAAGTGGAATTTGCTGTCACTGACGAGTGAGTCATCAACCTAATATGTGCTTGGTTGGCTAACTCTAGTCAGTAGCTTTTAAATTTAAAGCATTGGAATAGCAAATAACCTGGGCACCAAGCGTGCGTATTTCCCTTTCAATTATGGAACAGTTCAGATGAATAAACTTTCTCACTCCACCCTCTTTGCAATGTAATTTTATATTAAATATTTACTACTCAATTACAATTATCACATCTTAAAATGGTTTTAACTGTGCGAATAAAATATGGAATCTATTAACTAGCGTGAAGACCATCTGTTCAGTAAATACTGTGATCTCCTATACCTGAAAGTTTGCAAATGAAAAGGATTAGCCAAATAATTATGCATAAAATAATCTTAACATGTTTCAATGAATGAACAGCTATATCTTTTTGCTTTTTTATTTACTTACACGTTAAGCTTTCTTGTCATGTAGATTCAAGTACAGGAGCACAATGAAAAGCATACAATGTTGCCTCACACATGCCATCTTAGTTCTGAAGATACCTAGGTACAAAACCTAGGTACAAGTAGTAATCTAGACAAATGAAGTTGCAGTAAAGGTTTACTGTTATTCTTAATATATAAGTAGAAATTAAAGAAACAAAGTTAAAAGTTAACATTAGAGTCTTTCCTTCTATTAAGTGGGGGGAATGAAGGTAGAAGTTCAACAGTGCACTCTTTGCAAGGGTTTAGTCTCCTTCGCTTTGGCTCACTCTCTGGGAAACCTCTGGCTTCCTGCTCTTGACGCTGCACATGCCAGGGGACGTCCCTCATCAACATGTCGGGCTCGCTCTGACCACATTGGACTCAGGCCCACAACCACTCCACACACCGGACCTCCAGCCTGACCCATGGCCCCTGCCTTGCGCCCAATGATGCCATCACCATTATTGCCTCTCTCCAGAACTCTAAAGGTATGTTTTAAAAGAAACGAGAAGGAGAGAGGAGGGGAGAAAAGAATACGGATGGGCCATATCTGGTGCTGCCATCTTGAATGGCTGACTAATGAAGAGGAGACAGTGAGAAGACAATGATAACAAGGAGCTGGAGGGAGACTGTAGTCAGGAAGCAAAGACGATGAAAAGTTCAGAATGACTGAAGCGGGGATGAGTGAAATTGCTATTTACATGTGATGTGTATAGATAATGCAATAGCGCAACAATGTCATAATTTGCAATTATGTTTGCATTTCTCAATAATTGGGTGAATTTCACAATAAAACAACTAAGATCTTTACCATGCCAAATTATTTATAAAGGTAAATGCATTTTTATATCTAGAAGGAAGAGATTTAGGCCTCTACTATATAAAGAACAAAGAACAAAACAGCACAGGAACAGGCCCTCCAGCCCTCCAAGCTTCTGCTGCCACATTATGCTCTTCCATACTAAAACTGTCTTCATTTACGGGATCCTTATCCATATATTCATCCAGGTGCTGCTATTGTGTCTGCTTCCACCACCTCCTCTGGCAATGCATTCCAAGCACTCACCACCCTTTGTGTGAAAAACTTGCCTTGCATATCTCTTTTAAACTCAAGCCCCTCTTACAAACTTTGACTCTGTCTCCCCTGGAAATTGACCCCTTCTCCCTGGGGGAAAATTTTCATACTTTACACTCTATCCATGCCATTCACAATCTTATAAATATGTATTAGGTTGACCCTCAATCTCCTGCATTCCAGTGAAAACAAACCCGTCTCGCCAACCTTCATTGCTAAAGTCCCCCATACCAGGCAACATCCTGGTAAACCTTTTCTGTACCCACTCCAAAGCATCTACATCCTTCTGGTAGTATGGTGACCAGAACTGTATACAATATTCCAAGTGTGGCCTAAATGAAGTTCTATAAAGCTGCAGCATAACTTGTCTATCCTCACATTCAATGCTTATTCCAATGAAGACAAGCATGCCATAGACCTTTTTTTATTACCTCATCTACCTGCACTGCCACCTTCAGTGATCTGTGGACCTGCACACCCAGATTCCTCTGCAAATCAATACTCCCAAGGATTCTGCCATTCACTGTATAACTTCCACTTGTACTTGACCTTCCAAAATGCATCACCTCACATTTATCCAGATTGAACTCCATTTGCCATTTTACTGCCCATGCCTGCAACCAATCTATATCCTGCTGTATCCTTTAACAATCCTCTTCACAATCTGCAAATTCCCATCCTTTGTAACTAGACCAGTTACATTTTCCGTCAAATCATTTATGTAGATCATGAAAAGCAGAGGTTCCAACACTGTTCCCTGTGGAACACCACTAGTCACAACCCTCCATTCCAAAAAGCACCTTTTCAGTGCTACCCTCTATCTCCTATGATTAAGATGTGGAGGTGCCAATGTTGGGCTGGGGTGGACAAAGTTAAAAATCACACAACACCAGGTTATAGTCCAACAGGTTTCTTTGGAAGTACAAGCGTTCGGAGTGCTGCTCCTTTGTCAGGTATCTAATGAAGGAGCAGCACTCCGAGAGCTTGTATTTCCAAATAATCCTGTTGAACTATGACCTGGTATTAGCCTCTGGCTAAGGCAGTTCTGTATCCATCTTGCCAGCTCACCCCGATACCATATGACTTCACCTTTTGTACCAGTCTGCCATGAGAGACCTTGTCAAAGGCTTTATTGAAGTCCATGCAGACAACATCAACTGCTTTTCCTTCATCAATTATCTTAATCACCTTCTCAAAAAACCCAATCAAGTTAGTGAGATATGACCTCCCCCTCACAAAACCATGGTTAATAAGTCCAATTGCTTCTAAATGATATAGATCTTATCCCTGAGAATCTTTTCCAATAGTTTTCCTAACGCCGACGAGACGCTCACAGGCCTGTAATTTCCAGGATAATCCCTGTTAACCTTCTGAAACAATGGGACAACACTGGCTGTTCTCCAACCCTCTGGGACCTCACCTGTGGCTAAAGGTGTCTGTCAATGCTCCAGGAATTTGTTCTCTTGCCTCCCTCAATATTCTGAGATAAATTCCATCAGGACACAGGAATTTACGGATAAATAGTTTACTTGTGAGTATTTGTAGAATCACTAAGTTGCCTCCTGAAAATTAGAAGTTTTATGACTATTGGTGTTTAATGACCTGTTTCTATAGTGACATTGATTCACTAAAACTACTCATTAACAGAATATCACCAAGTGATTCTGTGAACTTGACTGACCATAAAACAGCTGCGAGACTGAAATGGATTTGAGCAGAATTTAGATACCAGTGCAGTTTTGCTGATTTTTATTTAAGTAGATGAGTCCATAATTTATTTCATTTTGATGGATATTGCAGCAATACTTTTCAGGGAATAAATCTACATTTACATTAGCATCCTATGTTATTCTCAGATCATCCTGAAATCCCTCACCGTCATTCAAATGCTGCTGTGAAGTATAGTTATCGTTCTAATCTTGGGAATCATAGCAGTGGGTTTATGCACAGCATGGTCACATTCAAAGCAATGACATTAACAGCCAGATAATATGTTCTTCTAGTTTTGGGATAAATGCTGACTAAGATATTAGAAGAACTCCATTTGTTATCCTTTTTAAAAATGTCATTCAATTTATTGTACTTGAGCATCTCAGTTTATCATCCTATCCAAAGGAACATACTTAAGACAATGTAGTGCACCATCACTATAGTATTCACGTGACAGTTAATATAGATATTTTCTAATCAACCTGTTCAGAGATGTTATGACACACCTCTGGAGCAAATGTGACTTGAACCCAGGCCTCCTGGCTCAGGAGCAGGGACACTACCACTGTGCCATGAAAGCCCTTCCAGCTGTGGTTACATGCTGATGTTTTGCAGAGGCTCTTGAAATTAGCACATTATTTACAATCATCATTCACTCACCAAACCATGTGAGAAGTCTTCTTATATTGTCTACCTTCCACTGCATGTTTACTCAAGCTCTAAAACGTTGTGTACTTTGGATTTGGATGACTTTTGATTTATGTTGAAGTAACATTCCATTTCCCCTTATGATTTTTCTTCCCCTGAAAATAACGATGAGTCTTCGTTCTTAAATTGTCTTTTGCCAAGATCTACTTTTAGTTACTTTTTTCTGAACCCTTATTGCCTATATATACTTTGTGTTTAAAGTTATTTAGATGCCACAGCACACACCATGCAAAAATGGAAACAGAAAATGCTGTAAGTGTTCAGCTGGTCACGCAGCCCTGGAAAGAGGGAACAAAATGATTAGCCTGATTGTAACACTATAACTAAGTGGGCAAGACTTTACCTGCCTTAATGTTTCAGGCTAGTGCCCTTTCACTATTTCCCACTGTGCAGATGCTGGCTGATCCCTTGATATTCATATTATTATTTCAGATTCCCAACATACAATTTTTTTGACTATATTCCCTAATTTTCATTAACCATGACCTGTAGCAGCCTTAAACTATCTGCAATTAGAAGCAGTGATGTTTGCGACATAGCAGTATTCAAACTATAAATGTAATTAATCTTTTTCACACTATCTGAAACATCTGTGATATTTCGTTAAAAGTTCTGCCACTAAGAATGGCTGTAAATTAGATTGCGTGAGGGACACACCCACTGAGCAGGTGAACTATTCAGTGCGATTCAGCAGCTATGTTTGTGTGTTGAAATATTTTGATTAATGATGTCCTATCAACACTGCACACTCTTAGATTGTAAAATATTAATTAACTATCAAAGCTGTCAATCTTCTTTATATAGGATGGTGAGGTTGAAAATCTGAGCTCTGGTCTATAATATTTTAATGAAAATGTGCTGAGAGAATTACTTGTGTAGAAAGATTAATGTTATTAACTACAATGAAAAGCTAATTTAAAAATGCATTTCTTGTTGCCTGTAACAAGTAGAAAATGAATAAAAGATTGAAATATTTCCATTTGAAAATTAGAAATCTAATACTGCAGAAAGCTTTTCTTGAAATTTAAATTGCTTTTGGAAACCTAGATCCAACCTCTTTTCATTTCTTTCCTGTTTTCTACATTGCTTTACTGTGACAATGCCAAATGTCTGTTACTTCACTCAATGTCAGACTAACTTATTCCATCTCACTAGGTCTGTCCAACACATCAGTGGCTTCTTTGCTGAAAGCCAATGATGGCATCTTATGAGACTGCACTCAGTAACATTTCCATTTTTATGTACGGTATCGACTTTTAATGCACTTATTTTAGATGCTAGTGAATTCTCACTTGCCATTCACTTATCTCCCCTGTGCTTATCAACCTTTGTTCCTGCTCAAACAATGCCTCCATTTTAAAGTTCATATCTGTGTGTTGACATCTTCCCAAGATCAGAAGAGTGGATATTCACTGATTTCATAATGTGAGCACCATTTGTGGCACTTAACACTATAGCGGTTCATGGTCATATGCATGAACACCTTGTCAATATCCAGATAAACGGGAAGTAACATTGGCGGCAGACAAGTGCCAGAAAGTGACTTTCTCCAACAAGAGAGATTTGAACCATCACCTGATAACGTTCAACACCATCACAGAATTCCCCATTATTCGTATCCAAGGGTTACCATTGACTGGAAACTGATCAGTATCCCCCATTTAAGTGCTGTAGTTAAATGAGCAGGCCAGAGGCTTTTTGTTCTCTGGTGAATAATTCCCCAGTGACTATCTACCAACTAGAAGGCATGATGCAGGAGTCTGATGGAATTCTCTGCAGCAACACTCAAGCTCAATAGCATCCAGGTCAAACCATCCCATTTGATTGGTACCCCATCCACCCCACCTTCGGAATGCACTCTTTCAATCACCAATTTACTGTTACAGCAGTGTGCAGCATCCGTAAGATGGACTGCCACAACTCACCAAGCCTCTTCTGTCTTGACGTTCCAAAACCTGCAATCTATGCCAAGTGAGAGAGCAAAGGCAGCAGATGCATGACAACACCACCATCTACAAGTACTTCTCCAAGACATCCACAATCCTGATTGGAAATATATCACCAGTTATTTTCTGTTGCTGGGTAAAAATCCTGAAACTTCTTGCCTGTCAACATTGTGTGTGTCCCCACACCTCAACGACTGCAGCAGTTCAAGAAGACAGCTCACCACCATAGGTCAGGCAAAGTAGACCTTAAGCGCTGTCCTAGCCAATGCCACCAATCGCCCATGAATATTTGAAGATTATTCCAAGGCCTTGTGTCTCCCAATCTCTGAAACATTCTCTAGTTGTTCAACTGTCTAAAATTACTTGTCATTCTTCTAATTCTGGCTCGTTGCAAATCCATAATTTTCGTTGTTTAATTATTGGCCATCATGCCTTTATCTGTTTGGGTCCTAGCCTTTGGAATTGTCTTCCTAACACAGGGGGTCCCTGATATTCAAACATCTGATTTATGAATACGATCCCATCTGAGTTTAATTTTAAAGACAACGTCATTTCAGCATTTCCTGTATTTACAAACAGCTGCTTTATATTGTCTTGCATTGTGTTTGACTTGTGTACTAATCAACTTGTGAACAGGTCCTGGGTACAGTCTGTACTTTCTCCCTCCCTAACCCTCTTCCCTTAAGACATTGCCTAAAACCTGTACCAACAACCTGTCCTAACATCTGTTTTAAGTGACTGTGTGTAATTTATTTGATAAAGCTCCCTAGAAATGGCTTGGGATGGTTTTAGTTATTCTCAACTTTCTTATTAGCCACAATGTATTGCCTCTTCCTAGTTGCTTTCAAGAAAAGTGATGAGCCACTACCGTGTTCCCACTGATGTGATATATCTGTGATCCCTTATTGCTGTAGGAGGGAGGTGCAAGATTTTGGTCCATTTCCAGAAAACCAATGGTGAAAAATTTCCAAATCAGGAAATGTTACTTGGAGGGGGAACTTGCAGATAGTGATGGATATATGTGTCTGATGCTTTAGTTCCTTTCGGGTGCTGAAAGTTACCATTTGTTATTGAAAGGAATTTTACAAGTAATGGTCTCAGCCAGTGAATAAAGAGTTAACAGTTATTCCCTTTGAAGTGATGTTGTGTATCTCAATTCACAAAGCCAGGTTAGCTAGACAGAGCAGTATCCAGTAAGAATAGAATTGTAGCTTTCAGTTCAACGGAAGATAATGTACACAGAGCTTTGTGAACACTGTAAAATAAAATGTACTCATGCAGAGTGGAAGATCTTCTGTTATGATTACTTTATAATGGTGACACTCTCTTGCTTTTGCCAGTGTGTAATATTGCATACCCACCTGATGGCAAATTCAGTGTTCTATTCTCTTTTGTTCAGTGTTTCACCTAAAACTGATTCAACTAATTGAACACTCTGTACAATTAATTCACTGTGCTTCTGTAGAGAGAGATAATTAGTCAACTGGAATCCACATCTCTTAATTTTAAACAGATGTCAAATGTGACCCCCTGATGTTTGCTCTCGACAATTGATGTGACTAGTCTACGTTATCACTAAATTACAGCTGATGTAAGTGAGTTTTACATGTTACGAATCTCATTCAATCATTACATTTTGTTCTTTCAAACCATCTGGATAGCAGGTAATGAAACCAGGACACATGTAACACGTCAATCTCTTGAGTTTGTGGTTTGGCAGAATATTAGTACTTTTTTTTAAATGTTGTTTTATTGGCACAAATGATTAATGACCTGGACTCAGGTACACAGATCATTTCAGAGTTTGTAGATGATGGAAAAGTTGAACATGTAAACAATAAGGATGACACTTAAAACCACTTAAGGGAAATAGATTAGATTAGATTAGATTACATTACAGTATGGAAACAGGCCCTTCGGCCCAACAAGTCCACACCGACCCGCCGAAGCGCAACCCACCCATACCCCTACATTTACTCCTTACCTAACACTACGGGCAATTTAGCATGGCCAATTCACCTGACCTGCACATCTTTGGACGGTGGGAGGAAACCGGACCACCTGGAGGAAACCCACGCAGACACGGGGAGAACGTGCAAACTCCACACAGTCAGTTGCCTGAGGCGGGAATTGAACCCGAGTCTCAGGCACTGTGAGGCAGCAGTGCTAACCACTGTGCCACCGTGCTGCCCACCAACTAGTACTAGAAACTAGTACTTTTTAATTCATTCGTAGGATGAGGATGTCACTGTCTAGGCAGCATTTATTACCCATCCTTAATTACCCAGAGAGCAGTTAAGAGTCAACCACATTGCTGTGGGTCTGGAGTCACATGGATGCCAGACCAGGTAAGGATGGCAGTTCCTTTCCCTAAAGGACAGTAGTGAACCAGATGTTTTTTCTGACAATCAACAATGGATTTGTAGTCATCATTAGACTCTTAATTCCAGATATTTCGTTTTCCTCTATTTTCCTCAAATTCTGCCATCTGCTGTTGTGGGTCCACACAACATTAACTGAATCTCGAGATTAACAGTCCCCTAGGCCATCCCCTCCCTAAGTAGAAGCTAAAACTGAGATTTAATGCTGTGAAGGGATGCATTTTAGTAGGAAGAATGAGGAAATGGAAAATTAAGTAAATTATACAATTATTAAAGTGTTGCAGGAGCAAAGAGATTGAAGGTGTAAGTGATCAAACTCTTGAGAATGGACAGGTTGAGAGAATTGTGAAATAAGATACAGGATCTGTTTTTCAAATATACACCTAAAGTACAAAGCAAGGAAGAAAAATATGTTTTGTCAGCTGGAGTATTACATTCAGGTCTGGACACAACACAAAAAGAATTGGATATTATGCAGAAGAAAATTTACTGAAATGGCATCCAGGATGAGCAGACTGGAGAAATTGGAGCTGTTCGGCTTTACCGAGGAAGTGAACAGATTTGATAGAGTTAAAAATCACACAACACCAGGTTATAGTCCAACAGGTTTAATTGGAAGCACACTAGCTTTCGGACCGACACTGCTTCATCAGGTGACTGTGGAGGGCTCAGTCGTAACACAGAATTTATAGCAAGAATTTATAGCAAGAATCGAGCCCTCCACTATCACCTGATGAAGGAGCGTCGCTCCGAAAGCTAGTGTGCTTCCAATTAAACCTCTTGGACTATAACCTAGTGTTGTGTGATTTTTAACTTTGTACACCCCAGTCCAACACCGGCATCTCCAGATTTGATAGAGTTATTTAAAAGACACCAATGGCAGAAGGGTCATCGGCAAAACAACCAGGGGTCAGATAAGGAAGTATTTTTGTGCACAGTCATCTAGAACACACAATCTCTGAAGGGAAGTGGAAATAGATTCGATGGTGACGTTCAAAAAGGAATCTAAATCTTCTCCCCTTGAGGAGTTATCAAGAGCAGTGAGAAAAGTGAGGTGAAAACTTCTATCAAAGGGATGGTGCAAGCACAGTGGATGGACTCAAGTCCTGTACCTCCTCATTCCAAGATGGTGACAGGCTTCAGAACATTTTCTTTGAGTATTTGCAAATTGGGCTGGTGCAGTTAAAACACCTAAAACTATTTTGTAAGAGAAAAAAATGGTCTTTTGTGATTAAAAATATCTGACACTTCATGTGGAATTGAAAAATGATTACTGGGTGCATTGCAATTAAAAGGCCATTTGACTTTGCAAAGCTGAAGCTGCTTGAAACTATTATTGAACCTCATTAATGGATTACTGCCTTGCAGTCACTCAGCTACAGATATGATTGTAAGTAAGTACGTATTTTAATTTCACTAGTAATTCTGTTCAGTTTTTGAAACTTTTAGTTCAGGACCATCTGTCATTCTAATGAGTAATTACCAGGATCTCGTGTACTTGCTGGTTGATGTTCATACAGAAATCATTGTGAAAGTTTATCAAAAACAATATGTTGCTGATTACAGGAATATTCTATGCCAATACACAATATATTATTTTACATCATTAAAATAATTGCCGTTTTCAATGGATTAAATTAGGATAATAATGGTGTTTTTAAAAAATTATTGAAGATGAATTTAAACTTTTTGGAGATCACTGAATAATATAGACATGATTAGGATGCCCCTGAGCTGAAAAACATATCGAAGCATATTTTAAACAAATAATTGGATTTGTTTCTTCTGATTCAGGTGGTACGTTTGTTAAGAAAAAATCAGGGGGCACAATATCATGGGCTGCATTTTACAAATATTGGCTTGTCAATTTTGGGAAGTTTCAAGAAAGGCTTCTTTCCATGAGTCCGAGTGAGCTAACTCTTGCAATTCTCTGCTGCTTCCCTCATTCTGTATACAGCACATCTCCGTTCTGCTTGTACTATCCTGCACTTACCAGAGGTGGAAGTACTACCAAGACCTTCCAAGAGCTTTAACACTGGTGACAGATTTAAACCCCAGCTGTGCACCAGGTCAATGGCTGTCAGCCCTTCATAGTACACACAGGGAAAAGGGGAGGAAAACAAAAAAAAAATGCTTCGAGGGCACATGAGTGGTATGGGAGACACTTGCTTGCAAATACACACACATTTGTAAAAGTGTTTCTATTTTACAATCTGTCTGATCGATTGTCATTCCACCTGCAGCAACAAGAATCAGTCGACATGGCCTTAGCACCATACCATGTCAGAACTACACCTAAGGAGTGCTGCTCTTCTTTCCTAATATCTATCATAGCATCTTTTTGTGGTTCAGTGTTGGAGCATCACACAGTGGAAGGTTGTCATATGGTTGAATATGTTAATTTTTATTGCACAAGAGCAAAAGAAAAGGAAAATCTGCATTTGCCTCTGGGAACAGACAGGGACTGCTCATCACTTTGAGGAGCATTGAATTTCCGGTCAATGAATGCTCACTGCATTCAGTTCACATCTTTTGGACCTATGCATTGGTTAAGTTCTGTCTGGCTTGATGCACTCAATGTTGCACCATTCTATAATGTTAGAGATGATATTTCTCCTGCTCAGTATCCTCATCGACTTCCTTGGAAGACTGCTACTTCAGCCCAAATGCTTCAGCATCTGTCAAATCCCATCTTTGCCTGGAATGTATTAAAAACATCTCACCACACCCCCTCGCTCCACCCAAGACTGATTCAGGCATCGTATCCCCATCAAGAGGAGGCCAGTCGGCTGCTCCATGATAGCCCCAATTGAAGAATAAACTGCGTGGTATCTATCTTCAACATTAGTCAGGGGTTCGCAGAATAGAGTCATTACCCATGGTTGCAGACAGTTGGCCTTGTCTGCCAGTAGCCATCGTTGTAAGATATCCAGCCTTTGAAATGAATTAGGCACATGGTGCAAGCTTCAAAAATGTGTAACCGATGATCACAGATGACTTGTATGTTGATGGAATCGAACCCTTTTCTGTTAACGCTTTCTGCTGCATTATGATGTGATGCTCTCTGTTGTGTTCAGCACCTGAGGGAAGCAAACCATATTACAAAGCCTGCTGCTTGGCTGCAGCACTGATCTTGTCATGGGGAGATGAGATGGACCAATTTGGTTTGTCACCAATTGTACTGGTCACAGTCTTGATATATTTGTGGGGTGAGGTTAGACAGATCCCACACAGATCCTCACTTGGAATCAAGCTGTTGCAAAAAACTTTAGTGCAGCTGTCACTTTAGCCGCTGGAATTTGATGGTCTTGAACCCCCTTCAGGTCACAGGCCCAGCAGTTGGAGTTCCCAGAACATTCTCAGTCTCCAGTGGCAGTACACCTTGCTCAGGTGGAGGAAATGGTATCAGGAGCAATAGATGCTGGGTCTTCTGGAACTCCTGCACATCTTGAAGGTACTTTCAGCTTTAACCTTGTCGTAACAGGACTGTTCAGCAGCCTCTGGAAGTTGCTGCTTGTGCTTGGTTTGTTACTGCATCTGCTGCTCCTCTTCAACTTTTCTGTGCCTTTTATAGCACTATGGCCAGAGCATGATGACCTCTGCTGTGACTATTTCCATTGGCCAAGGTGCCAGTGGCCTGTGAGAGGAATAGAAATCAAACAGGTTCTTAATAATTTGAGCAAACTGTATTCGCATCACACACAAATGGTACGCATGCAACTTCTGAAAAAAGGTCACTGGACTGGCAATGTTAACTCTGCTGTCTCTCCATAGGTGCTACCAGACTTGCTAAGTCTCTTCAGCAATTTCTATTTGTGTTTAAGAAGGGCCATGGAATGCCTTTACATTGAACTTTGACTTAATGGACCACACTGAATTACTGAAACCTTGACCCCAACTCCCTTTCCATGCAAGAAAGGCAGCATTGCATTTAAGAGTATGTTGGTGAATTCTTGCTATTGAACTTGAGAGGAAATCAGCTCCATGCCCTTGTGCAACCTACATGTTTTTGGATTTTTTCATTTCATCTGAAGGCCACAATACTCAAAGATTGAGTGTGGTTGTGTCTGTTCCACAGAGATGTCTACATCAATCTGTAATGACCATGACACAATCAAGATTGTGACCTGAAATCATCTTAGAGTCATGTTACATTGTTGTACACTGCATGGGTTTCACAGGTAGGGAATTATAATTGCAGATATCATTAACTGGTGTTGCGTAATTGCCTGCTTAATACAATTGCCCCCTTTTAAGGTCCTCACATAGCTCACAAGTAGAGTCCATGTACTCAGACAGGGAAAAAGACACTTAGTCCATTTCATTGATGGATCATTGCTTACAGACGTTCTGAGCTGCCTGGATTTCTGTCTGTGTAAAGCGCCAAAACAAGAGTGAACTACTGTGAGCCTGCACCACAAGATGGTAGGATATATGAACTGAAGGAGATCATTCAGCCCATTGAGTCTGCTCTGGCATTCAATGAGATCATGGCTAAGCTGAAAATCCTTAACTTCACCGTCCTGCCTTAAAAATTTATGCCAAGCCATGCCATTAGCTGCAGTCATTTGATGCAGGCATCCAAGCTCTTTTTTTTCTCTTTGGATTGAATCTATTTGTGATGGAAACATTTTCCAATATATATCGGGTTGACCTCCATGTGACCAAAGATGAGAGGATGTTTGCCCTTAATTTACCTGTGAAATGGTTAAATGGTTCTTAGCTAAACATTTTTCCCTTCTTCTTGTCTTCTAGATAAATATTCCCAATTAAATAAGCTGAGTTCTTTTATAGAAATAATTGGTTGGAAAGCTGGTGGTGCAAAGGATGTGACCAATGGAGTGCCACCTCCACTCCCTTTTTGTCATTTTTATAAATGATTAGGTTGGGAACACAGGAGGTATATTTAGTAAGTTTGCAGATGATACCAAGGTTAGTAGACAGTCAAGAAGGTTACCTTAGAGTACAATGGGATCTTGATCAGATGGGCCAATGGGCCAAGGAGTGGCAGATGCAGTTTAATTTAGATAAATGCGAGGTGCTGCATTTTGGAAAGGCAAATCGGTGCCGGACAAATCAGTGTTGGAGTTATACACTTGACGGTAAGGTCTTGGGGAGTGTAGCTGAACAAAATGATCTTGGAGTGGAGGTTCATTGTTCCTTGAAAGTGGAGTCACAGGTAGATAGGATAGTGAAGAAGGCGTTTAGTATGCTTTCCTTTATTGAACAGAACACTGAGTATAGGAATTGGGAGGTCATGTTGCAGCTGTACAGGACATTGGTTAGGCCACTTTTGGAATATTGTGTGTAATTCTGGTCTCCCTCCTATAGGAGACATGATGTGAAACCTGAAAGGATTCAGAAAAGATTTACAAAGGTGTTGCCAGGGTTGGAGAATTTGAGCTATAGGGAGAGGCTGAATAGGCTGGGGCTATTTTCCCTGGAGTGTTGGAGGCTGAGGGGTGACCTTATGGACGGTTATAAGATCACGAGGAGCACGGATAGGGTAAATAGACAAGGTCTTTTTCCTGGGGTGAGGGAGGCCAGAACTAGTGGACATAGGTTTAGGGTGAGAGGGGTAAGATATAAAAGAGACCTACAGGCCAACCTGTCCACGCAAAGGTGGGGTTCATGTATGGAATGAGCTGCCAGAGGAAGTGGTTGAGGCTGGTACAATTGCAACATTTAAAAGGCATCCGGATGGGTGTATGAATAGAAAGGGTTTGGAGGGATATGGACCAAGTGCTGGCAAATGGGACTAGACTAATTTAGGATATCTGGTCGGCATGGATGAGTTGGACTGATGGGTCTATTTCCATGTTGTACATCTCTATGACTCAATGACTCGATATATTATCATTTATATTAAATAGAAGAATCATCCTGAAACTGAAATCTTTGACACATTACATGTGTAAGTTGTCCAACTTTATATATTTTTAAATATATTTAACCCTGCCAAGTGAGTAACCACCTATTAATAGCAATAGAGTATGTAAACAACATTACCAACAACTCTTTTTGAACTTAACAGCTGTTAATGACAGTCCCTTGAGATAAACACGTTACAAAGCTGGCCTGTTGTGTTGAGGCAGAAGAATGCTGTACTTTCTCTGTTGAGAAGAAATTGTTGGAAAAGTAGGTGAACTGTAGTAAGAACAGTCATCCATTCCAAATTTCACATTCTCATTATATCCCTTTGCATATTTTCTGATTTCATTTAGATGTTTAGAAATGATCAAAATTTATTGATCAAAGTATGGTGCTCCTGTTTTACTTAGCCCTGTGGTATTCTGTCTGGTATATCTCTGACGTATTGATGTAATATATTCTTTATCCTTGTGTTTAATAAGGATGGGGTCTTTGAATATATTCTGAGGGGATTGGAATGTATCTTTGCTACATAGTTATGGGACTTTTCAAGACAAAACCAGTGACATGATATATACCTCTATTGTCATTTAGAATTTCTAGTTTACCAATAACATGTAACTTCAGACTTTCACATTTTGTACGTCTTTGGTCATTTTAATAATTGAATTTTTTAAAAGATCAATTGACTTTGAAATACTACTGTATTTAACACCACTTACTGTCAAAACATCTTGGTATCATAATTTGATGTTCTTCGGCTTAAATCAGTTTTAAAAATCATGAGCGATGGGTTCAAGATTTCTGTGTGTAACTCTTTGCATAGATCGCTTAAGTATTTCTGTCAGATGGACTGGCATTAATTTTTCAGTTATACAATCCTGGGAATTCTTTTAAAAGGTGGATGAACAATTCTGCATTGAATATTAATGTGAGCACCCACAAAATATTGTTTGCTAATTTATTCAAAATACCAGTAGCAGTTTAGATCCCTTTTATGCTGCCTTATGATTTTTGCTTAAACACTGTTGTGATTGCTTAATTTATACTTGCTTGTTAAGTTAGATGACCCCAGATAAAAACATCTATTGGTATGGTGCTGTAGGTACAGGGAAAACCATGTCTTTTTACAAATTTATACTTTCTGATGTTGCTACACCTTTGTTTCATGGTAGCCAATAGATACCAAATTTCTGACGCTGTAATGCTGTACATCTTTCTTGACTATCTTTTGATGTAACATGTATTATCCTAGATAGTTAGTTATTTAGGGGCAGCTCATTGGATCATGTTTTTCTTTGGTTTAAAAGCAAAAATGACGTGATCATGATTGACTCAATGAAAATCAATGGCCGCCACCACCTACTCCACCCCCAACTACCACCATCACCTAAACAACTCCTCCCCCCCCCCCCCCAACAACCTCAAGTCTCACATGACAAAAGGTCATCACGCTTATTGATACTGGCACAAAAAGGTTATATCACTAAAGTTAAAGAACGAAACCAGGCAAAAATAATACCAATCTTCCCAATGGAATGATTTATTGTAATGGGTATCTTTTTGCTATTGAATCATTACTTTCTCCTATGTGACTCATTACAATATTGGAAGATTGCCAATGGATGAGGGATTTGAAGTTTAAAGGTCTTTCTGCTGTGAAGTGGGAGAACTCCAGTCTTTCTCCAGCAACTCAGTAGCAGAATTGTGAGAAAACAGCTTTGAAGCATATTTTCTCTAAAATGAATGTTGTTAATATGTGATTAATTTTGAATGAAAATAGACTCAGGTCTGTTTTGCTTCTTGAGAAACTTGACTTTCTTTTATCCATCCCACTTAGCTCATCTCTATAATGCGACTTGAAATGCATAAAATACAGCTTTAATATTTGAAGAGCTTCACTCAATGTACACTGTAAACATTCAGTACAGGGGACATTGTCAGATTCATTTATTTTTAAAATATCTTAGTTGTGAACTGAGAATAGTAGATATTTTAAGTACCCAGCAAACTCCTGGTGTACCTGTGCAAAGGGTCAAACTACTTATGTGCATCACCTGGAGATTTCGAAAAGATATGACCATGTCAACAGGTTTGAATGAAGGGTATAAGATGTGCTTTGGGGGAAACTCTTTGTGAAAATGCAGTTGAATTTTTAGATGGGGAATAGAGATTTGCTTCTGGTGGGGGTAAGAACAAACAAAGACATGAGAAAATGCAAAGAAAAATCACTCATTCAGGGATGACAGTATCTCCAAATTCTTGTAGAGTGGAGGAGACAAGGTGTCATGGAGGCTGGATGGAGAAAACCAACAAGACAGAAAGCTGTTGACCTCATTTTATGAGGAGGGTTGTAAAGAGAGAGATCCTGTTTAAATTATTAGGTGGGAGAAAAGTCACCATCATCTTACCAGTCAGTAGGGCTGCTCATTCATTAGATACGACTGACAGAAAGAGAGACTGTTTTGATGAGATGTATCCTTCTCTTCAGGAAATCAATCAGTTGTTGCTGGGGTGGAATAATCTCACTTTATGAAACAATGCAATGCCTTTGCATGTGTAAATCCACAAGATGGCTATTATTTTATGAATCTGGAAAGAGTGTATATGCAAGGGCTTTTTTTTAAAAAGTTCCCTTTTGTCATACTCCATTGGGAAATAAAGTTTTGACAAGATTCACAGTGCAACATGTTGGCTCAAACTATGTTAAACTATGTTGATGGTTACTCTGTCACATAGCTTTGTTGATTATCTCACTTGGAATGAAAACTGAAACTTTTGGGCATCATCAGCTCAGACTACAGAAGTGTTGTTTCATGTAATTACCCTTATCAAAACTAGAAGATAGGATACAAGAGAAACACGAAACACTGGCAAAGCAGAGCAGGGGATAGGAAACTTTGAGTAGAGAGGTTTTGATGGCAAAACTATTATTTTAAACTCAGCCATTTAAGAGAAAAGGATGAATATTGATTACTTGCTATGTCATAGCTCACTCAATTTTTTAGGCTATATTGGTGTTAATGGTGTTGGAGGGGAATGAAAAAGGAGTATAAACAGAACTGAACTTTCATCACTCCCAACCATTTAAAATCATGTTTTCAAATCTGCAAGTGACCCATTTTCCTCTATCTACCTATCTTATTGCCCGTTATTCACATTTTGTTTCTTATTTTCTTTCTCTGGATTTCTTTTCTATCTCATATTGTCACTCTACCAGTAAACCATTGTATGTTGTCATTTAAGAACATTGGAAGCTTTCTGTTTCTTTCCTCCATTCCTTTCCCTATTTTCCTGTTTTCTTTTCAAATGCTGTTCCCTTCCAAGTTTGACCGAAGGGATCGCTCTTAATACATTAATTGCTGCATTCTCTCCAATGATGTTGTCTGACTTGCTGAAGTTTTTCACCATTCCTTCTGGTTTTTGGTTTCTTCAATTTTTCAATTTTTTATACGGGGTATTGGGTAGGCTGGGTTTGTTTACTTTTGATCAGAGGAGTCTAAGCAGGGATCTGATTGAGCTATATAAAATTATGGGAAGCAGAGACAGATCAGATCATGAGAATCTTATCTCCAAGGCAGATGTGTCTAAGACCAGAAGCATAAGTTTCAGGTGAGAAGTTAGCAGTTCATAAAGAATTTGAGAAAAAACATTTTCAACCAGACGGTGGTTGAAATATGGAACATGCTGCCTTAGAGGATGATGAAGGCAATATTAGTAGGCAGTGGACCAAGCGCAGGTAAATGGGATTAATGTAGTTTGGTGCTTGTTGGTCAGCACAGACCTTGTTGGCCAAATGGCCAGTTTCTATGCTGTATGACTCTATGACCAAATCTTTTAAGTAGCTTTCCAGGAGGTGTTTGTTGGTAGGGGTCTGTCTTTGCAAGTGATTTAAATCTTTGTTTCTCTCGTTTGAGCCGCTATTGTGCCTATCGTTCAGAGTCATAGTGATGTACAACACAAAACAGACCCTTCGGTCCAACTCGTCCATGTCAACCAGATATCCTGACCTACTGTAGTCCCATTTTCCAGCACTTGGCCCATATCCTCCTAAACCTTTCCTATTCATATACGTATCCAGGTGCCTTTTAAATGTTGTGATTGTACCAGCCTCCACCACTTCCTTTGGCAGCTCATTCCATACACGCACCACCCTTTGTGTGAAAACATTGCCCCTTAGGCCCCTTTTAAATTTTTCACCTCTCACACTAAACCTATGCCATCCAGTTCTGAACTAGCCCCACCCCAGGAAAAAGACCTTGTCTATTTATCCTATCAATGCCTGTCATGATTTTATAAACCTCTATAAGGTCACCCCTCAGCCTCCAATGCTCCAGGGAAAACAGTCCCAGCCTATTCAGCCTGTCCCTATATCTCAAATCCTCCAACCCTGGCAACATCCTTGCAAATCTACTCTGAACCCTTTCAAATTTCACAACATCCTTCCGATAGGAGGGAGTGCTTAATAAACACTTTGGTGAATTAGACTCTTTGTGGATACACGGCACGGTGGCATTGTGGGCAACACGGTGGCATTTGTGGGCGGCACGGTGGCATAGTGGGCGGCACGGTGGCATAGTGGTTAGCACTGCTGCCTCGCAGCGCCAGAGACCCGGGTTCAATTCCTGCCTCAGGCGACTGACTGTGTGGAGTTTGCACGTTCTCCCCGTGTCTGCGTGGGTTTCCTCCGGGTGCTCCGGTTTCCTCCCACAGTCCAAAGATGTGCAGGTCAGGTAAATTGGCCATGTTAAATTGCCTGTAGTGTTAGGTAAGGGGTAAATGTAGGGGTATGGGTGGGTTTCGCTTCGGCGGGGCGATGTGGACTTGTTGGGCCGAAGGGCCTGTTTCCACACTGTAAGTAATCTAACCATAATGGAAAAATTGCCTTCTAACTTTCTCTGTGTGATGCTCACTCAGCACTGGATCAGCAAATACAAAATCAAGATTGTAGTTCACTGTGATTTTTTTCTGATGAAAAAATTAAGAAACTTAAAGAGTTATTGTGTGCACTAATCAATAATCAATATGTTTGGAATGACTTACTAAAGTCTTGGCCCTTTCAGAACTCTATCCTCTGTTGAGTGCACTGTTAACAGTTGGCAAATATATATTTGTTACAGCAGTTCTACTTAACACATTACTTATGTCAGAAAAAAAGGAGACTGATATTGCAGAAAATGTGCTACAACTTTCTCTTATAGTTAAATGGCTACACTCTCAGCTGTTGTTTTCTGATGTGTCACATTTTTCACTACCTGCTATACGAGACGTTGAAGTGTGTCCCTTCAGCTGTACTAATATTTATACATGATTCTGAGATGAAACACAAATTTGGCAGCTGCTAGACTCCCTAGTGGTGAACGTTACACAATTCGTTTGAGTAAATGGTGCACTTTGTACAGCCTCCATTGTATTAACAACTACAGGAAAGTCTTAAATTGACCAAATAGTCAACATTAAGAAACTAAATTAAGGTTGTTCAGAAAAACATTGTGTAATAATCTTAAGTTTTCTCCTTTTTTATGATCAGAACTTCAGAGGGTTAAATCTTTAAGACTCTGGTTATACAAATACTTTGTTCTAGGATTAAAGGGGAAGTCTTTCTTTTGGTTCTAAGGTACTAGTATTGATATTTAATGGTCTCCATACAGTTCCTACAGAATTAACCTTTACCTAAGTAACAAGCTCACAATTCAGAATTCTTGCAGTATAGGAGGGAACCATCTGATCCATCATGTCTGCACTAGTTGTCTGAGCATTTTAACTACCTGTCAATGTCCTGCCGCTTCTGTGTAACCTTGCACCTTGTTTCTATTGAAATAAACCATCCAGTGTAACTGTGGCTCAGTCAAACACCTCCACCACATTTCCAGGGCTGAGCATTTATACCCTTACTACTGACTTTTTGAGGAAGTTTTTCCTGCCTTGCACTAGCTTCTTCTCCAAAATACTTCTTAATTATGCTTTTTTACTTCTTCATCTATTTACAAGTAGGAACAGATTATATCTATCCGCACTGTAAAGACCTCTCAAGGTTTTGAAAACTTTTATCAAATCACCTCTGAGCCTTATCCTCCACAAGGAAAAGAGAATTAATTTCTCCAAGCTGTCCTCATAATGAAGGCTCATGCCTGGAACATTTCTCATAACCCTTGTCTGTACTCTTTCCAATGCACTTCTATCCTTCCTGTTTGGTGCCCAAAACTGTGTACACACTGCTCCAGGTGAGATCTGAGCAGTGTCTTAAATTTAAGTTCCTCACAAGCTCCCTGCTCTTATGTTCTATGTCCCTATTAAATGAAGCCTAAAATGCCATGTGCTTTAGTAACCAATCTCTCTCTCCATCTAACTGCCAGCTTTACTGACTTGTATTCACTTCTTTTGCTCCTGCACACTCTATATAGTGTTAGCCTTTTTTATACAGCCTCTTGTTGTTTGGACCAAAATTCATTACCTGATGCTTCTCTGCATTGAACATTATCTGCTACCAACTTGTCCATGCCGTCAATGCGTCCATGTATTTTCAAAGTTCAAAGTTAAAAATCACACAACACCAGGTTATAGTCCAACAGGTTTATTTGCAAGCACTAGCTTTCAGAGCGCTGCTCTTTCATCAGGTGAATGTCATCTGATGAAGGAGCAGCATTCCGAAAGCTAGTGCTTCCAAATAAACCTGTTGGATGATAACCTGGTGTTGTGTGATTTTTAACTTTGTACACACCAGTCCAACACCGGCATCTCCAAATCATGATTTTCAAAGTTCCACACTGTTCTCCTGATTTACAATTTGGCCACATTTTGTGCCATCTGCAAACTTGGAAGTTGCTTCCTGCACACCAAGATCAAGATCATATATGAATGTCAGGAAAAGCAAGGGTCCCAATTTCCTGGGATACTCTGCTAAATATTGCCAAGATTGTCAAATTGTTTTACTTGTATCGTTATCTTAGCCAAAAAAGGTAGAATCTCACCAGGTTTGATCACTAATTGCAAAAAACATTTATTATGGGTAAATTTAGTCATTAACAAATGGCAAAACAGGTTATTTACTACCTCAATGTAACCTTAACCTGTATTCCCTTTAAATCCAAACATTCACAGATTGATACACAGACTGATTTGAGACGTGGATGTACAGCTCTGCAAAGTTATTATGGGTGGAAAATAAATAATAGAAAAACAAAAACCTTGTATCGAGTCCAAACTACAAAGGTGGAATAAAGTGACTTTCTCACAGTTCTTTCAATTTCTGTTGACAAGTCGATAACACTGTCAGCCTCAGTGAAGTGGACGATCCCTAGTTAATACAGCTGGTCAGTTAAACCCAGGCCTTTTATTGAGTTTGTTCAGTTTTAGAATGTTGAAATGTTGCCTTTTTCTCACAGGGAGAGAATAAGAGTGGGAGCAAAGGAGATCACTGATTCCTTGTAAACCTCTTCAGAACAAAAGGGGCTTTCTCTCTCCAGAGGAAGAGACATGTCCCTCTGTTGCAGGTTTTTCAGAAGTTTCTTTTCAACTACTACACTCTGCAATCTTTGACAAAACAGAAAATAATAGTTGTTGGAAGGCAACCTGTAGCTCAATGCACCTTCTACTGGTTTAAGTTAAAAATCACACAACACCAGGATGTAGTCCAACAGGTTTATTTGGAAGCACTAGCTTTCAGAGTGCTGCTCCTTCATCAGGTATCTGTGGAGCAGCATCATAAGACACAGAATTCATAGCAAAAGGATACAGTGTCATGCAACTGAAATGATATATTGAACAAACCTAGATTGCTGTTGTCTTTCATCTTTGACCAGCAAATGACACAAATCCATCTTACCTCTCTATACAGGTCTGCTATTCCAAAACCTTACATTTTATAAACAATAATTGAAGCATAAACAGTTCCACCTTTGACATCAAAGTTCCAAACAGTCACATGGTAAACTGTCTGCAATTGCAGTTACTAGCAGTGTTCCGCAAGGATCTGTTTTGGGACCATTGCTGTTTGTCATTTTTATAAATGACCTGGAGGAGGGGCGAGAAGGTTGGGTGAGCAAGTTTGCGGATGATATGAAAGTTGGTGGAGTTATTGACAGTGAGGAAGGATGTGTCAGGTTACAGCGGGATATAGATAAGTTGCAGAGCTGGGCAGAAAGGTGGCAAATGGAGTTCAATGTAGATAAGTGTGAGGTGATTCACTTTGGTAAGAGTAACAAAAAGACGGGGTACTGGGCTAATGGTCGGATACTTGGTGGTGTGGATGAGTAGAGGGATCTTGGTTTCCATGTACACAGATCTCTGAATGTTGCCACCCAGGTAAATAGTGCAGTGAAGAAGGCATATGGCGTACTGGCTTTTATTGGTAGAGGAATTGAGTTCCGGAGCCCTGAGGTCATGTTGCATTTGTATAAGACTCTGGTGCGGCTGCATCTGGAGTATTGTTTGCAGTTTTGGTCACCATACTATAGGAAGGATGTGGAGGCACTGGAACGGGTGCAGAGGAGGTTTACCAGGATGTTGCCTGATATGGTAGGAAGATCGTATGAGGAAAGGCTGAGGCACCTGGGGCTGTTTTCATTGGAGAAAAGAAGGTTTAGGGGTGACTTGATAGAGGTGTACAAGATGATTAGGGGTTTAGGTAGGGTTGACCATGAGAACCTTTTTCCACGTATGGAGTCAGCTATTACGAGGGGGCATAGCTTTAAATTAAGGGGGGGTAGGTATAGGACAGATGTTAGGGGTAGATTCTTTACTCAGCGAGTCATGAGTTCATGGAATGCCCTGCCAGTAGCAGTGGTGGACTCTCCCTCTTTATAGGCATTTAAACGGGCATTGGATAGGCATATGGAGGATAGTGGGCTAGTGTTGGTTAGGTGGGCTTGGATCGGCGCAACATCGAGGGCCAAAGGGCCTGTACTGCGCTGTATTTTTCTATGTTCTATGTTCTAATCTGAGCATTGTCCAAAACTTCCATTTTTCTAGTTTTTATTCCAAACAATATGTAGTTTCTCATGTGAGGGACTCACAAGTTAAGATGTGTGCAAATGGAAAATGAAATAACATCCCTTTAGTGCAAAGGGATAAAAGGATAAAGGAAACTTGCTACAGTTGTCCTGGTGAGAGTATTCAAGGAAGGATATATTTACATTGGATATAGTACAACAAATGTTCACTCAGTCCCAGGAATGAGAGAGGTGTCCTATATTGAGACACTGCTAATTTGAGCCTGTATTCTCTGGATTGTTCAAGAATGAGAGATGATCTCATTGAAACATTCAAGATTCTTGAGGAGCGTGGCTGGTTGGATGCTGAATATTTTCCCTTTTTTTGCTGGGAATTCAGAACAAAAGGGCACAGTCCAAGGATGGGAAGCCAAATGTATTTCACTTTAAACAGCTATAAACCATTGGAATTTTCTGTGCAGGGCTTTCTGGATATTACATCATAGAACATAGAACATAGAAAAGTACAGCACACAACAGGCCCTTTGGCCCGCGATATTGTGCCGAGATTTAATCTTAATGTCAAATATAGTAACTTAACCTACGCACCCCTCAACTTACTGTTATCCATGTGCATGTCCAGCAGTCACTTAAATGTCCCCAATGACTCTGCTTCCATCACCACAACTGGCAACGCATGCCATGCATTCACAACTCTCTGCATAAAGAACCTACCTCTGACATCTCCTTTATACCTTCCTCCTAATATCTTCAAACTATGACTTCTCGTGCCAGTCAATCCTGCCCTGGGGAAAAGTCTCTGGCTATTCATTCTATCTATTCATTATTTTGTATGCCGTCATTGAATGTGTTTAAGGCTAGAGAGGCAGATTTCTGGACCCTCTGAAGACTGTAATTTTCAAAGTCAGCTTTAAGCCATGTTTCTCATGGTGAAACACATTTTAAAACTGACATTCCTCTGGTCAGTTTAACTACTCAGTCATTATATGTGTCTATGATTGGCCTTTAAAAGATAAATTGCATTCTGGGCTTCTTGAGGAGCGTGGCTGGTTGGATGCTGAATATTTTCCCTTTTTTTGCTGGGAATTGGGCGGCACGGTGGCACAGTGGTTAGCACTGCTGCCTCGCAGCGCCAGAGACCCGGGTTCAATTCCCGACTCAGGCGACTGACTGTGTGGAGTTTGCACGTTCTCCCCGTGTCTGCGTGGGTTTCCTCCGGGTGCTCCGGTTTCCTCCCACAGTCCAAAGATGTGCAGGGTCAGGTGAATTGGCCATACTAAATTGCCCGTAGTGTTAGGTAATGGGTAAATGTAGGGGTATGGGTGGGTTTCGCTTCGGCGGGTCGGTGTGGACTTGTTGGGCCGAAGGGCCTGTTTCCACACTGTAATCTAATCTAATCTAAAAGGGCACAGTCCAAGGATGGGAAGACAAATGTATTTCACTTTAAACAGCTATAAATCATTGGAATTTTCTGTGCAGGGATTTCTGGATATACCATCATAGGACATAGAACATGGGCTTGTGTGATACGCAAGTTATACAGTAAGCTACTTTGGATTCTGAGTACCAAATGTGTGCTGCCAGTAAATGTGAGGGTCATATACTTCCTGTCCTCCTTTTATCCAAAATGAGTTAGTTTTATGTCTATGTTAAACAGGTGTAGAAATAGTAGTAATGCATGTTATGTCGTCTTTATTGCCATATTAACAATTGTTTATACCATCTCAGCTGGCGAAGATGTACCACAATAGCTTTGAGAAATAACATATCTGTTAATGGGCCAGAAGCTGTGTTGAAGCTAGTCATATCAACTTCAGGAACGTCTTGACTCATAATTTTATTCCAGTTAGATCACTGATGTTCCATTGACACACCCCAGATTCTTTAAGTCAGAATGGACCTCTCTCATTGTTAAACTAACAGATATAGTCCTCAGAAGAAGGAGCAGTAACTGTTATATGGAGTTCTTCTGATGGATTACGGAATCAGGGTTAGAGGCAAAAAAGCTGCTGAGTCTGGAATCCAGAGTAGCCAAAGAGGACACTGGAAGAACACAGCAAGCCAGGCAGCATCGGGAGGTGGAGAAGTCAATGTTTCAGGCCTAACCCTTCTTCAGGACCAGTCCTGGCTTGCTGTGTTTTTCCAGCCTCCTCTTCGTCGGCAGAATCAAGGAGCCACGAAAACCATAGACCACCAATTTGCCAAAAGCATAGATGTAAGAGGCATAAGCAACAGGAGCAGCTATTCAATAATGGAAAGAATTCCTAGCCCGGGTCTGGAAAATGTGGCAAACTCCATTTCAGAGCCAGTCAGATTTGGAAGGCTAACCAGGAAATATTAATGGAGTCTTGTTGAATGGAGGTGATGTGATATTTTTATGAAAGGATGTAAATGTGAGTTGGACTCCAGTGAGAGTTAATTGCAGTTCCTATTTTGATCACTATTTATTTTGATCTACTTTGATTATATTTAAAAGAAAACTAATTTGCATTTTTTCCAATCCTCTGAAGGTTTGCGAGCACAAATGAAAATCAGTTCAGCTTATCAAGGATAATTTTTTTCCATCTCTTGCTTTGCACCACTTCATTATTAGATATTGACCACTTCTGTATGTAAGCTGTTTAGATTTCTTCTGTGAGTGACCAGTGTAATGTTTTCTTTGTTTAAGGCTGGCCTGAAACTTAAACTTTGACTTCATGAAACAGCTGTTATATGCTTGCTGAGTTTGAAACATAGTGAATATGGGCCATTTTTGTTATGCCATTAATGAAGTGGGATTGAAACGTATTTCTCTTTGGACAAGGTGTTGAAATGGAAATACGTTATCAACCTGAGTTGAAATTAAAATCAAACAAAGAACTGGTGGGCAGAATCCTGAGGGACAGGATGTACATGTATTTGGAAAGGCAAGGACTGATTCGGGATAGTCAGCATGGCTTTGTGCGTGGGAAATCATGTCTCACAAACTTGATTGAGTTTTTTGAAGAAGGAGCAAAGAAGATTGATGAGGGCAGAGCAGTAGATGTGATCTATATGGACTTCAGTAAGGCATTCAACAAGGTTCCCCATGGGAGACTGATTAGCAAGGTTAGATCTCATGGAATACAGGGAGAACTAGCCATTTGGATACAGAACTGGCACATTTTGTCATTTACATAAATGATTTGGATGTGAGCATAAGAGATACAGTTAGTAAGTTTGCAGATGACACCAAAATTGGAGGTGTAGTGGATATCGAAGAGGGTTACCTCAGATTACAACAGGATCTGGACCAGATGGGCCAATGGGCTGAGAAGTGGCAGATGGAGTTTAATTCAGATAAATGTGAGGTGCTGCATTTTGGGAAAGCAAATCTTAGCAGGACTTATACACTTAATGGTAAGGTCCTAGGGGGAGTCACTGAACAAATAGACCTTGGAGTGCAGGTTCATAGCTCCTTGAAAGCGGAGTCGCAGGTAGATAGGATAGTGGAGAAGGCATTTGGTATGCTTTCCTTTGTTGGTCAGAGTATTGAGTACAGGAGTTGGGAACTCATGTTGCGGCTGTACAGGACATTGGTTAGGCCACTGTTGGAATATTGCGTGCAATTCTGGTCTCCTTCCTATCGGAAAAATGTTGTGAAACTTGAAAGGGTTCAGAAAAGATTTACAAGGATGTTGCCAGGGTTGGAGGATCTGAGCTACAGGGAGAGGCTGAACAGTCTGGGGCTGTTTTCCCTGGAGTATTGGTGTCTGAGGGGTGACCTTAGAGAGATTTACAAAATTATGAGGGGCATAGATAGGATAAATAGACAAAGTCTTTTCCCTGGGGTCGGGGAGTCCAGAACTAGAGGGCATAGGTTTAGGGTGAGAGGGGAAAGATATAAAAGAGACCTAAGGGGCAACATTTTCATGCAGAGGGTGGTACGTGTATGGAATGAGCTGCCAAAGGAAGTGGTGGAGGCTGGTACAATTGGAACATTTAAGAAGCATTTGGATGGGTATATGAATAGGAAGGGTTTGGAGGGATATGGGCCGGGTGCTGGCAGGTGGGACTAGATTGGGTTGGGATATCTGGTTGGCATGGATGGGTTGGATTGAAGGGTCTGTTTCCATGCTGTACATCTCTATGACTCTATAACTGTGGGAGCTGGAGATCTGAAACAGGTTTTGAGCTAAATTAGATTAGGTTATCTGATCAAGGTGCAGGTTGTTAACCTGTTTTGCTGCTCATTTAATATATATTCTGTTTACATTATCACCAGTAGTATTCTAAGGAAGCTGTCCTAATTTTATATTAATGGTGTCTTGATCAATGGAGTGATGTGATATGTTTTATGAAAGGATGTAAATGTGAAATCAATTAAGTAGTTCATGATTTGGTGATATTTACATTCGGTAACCAGTGCACAATTAAAGCTGAAATGCCAAAATGCAAGACACAAAATATAATTTGGGTTCATACTCCATAGAGAAAGTGAGGACTGCAGACGCTGGACAATGAAGAGTCAAAAAATGTGGCGCTGGAAAAGCACAGGAGGTCAGGCAGCATCCGAGGTGCAGGAGTGTCACTGTTTCAGGCATAGGCCATTCATCAGGAATGCAGAGGGGGAAGTGGGCTGAGAGATATCGACCACTAGTTTTCAAATCTCCCACCCCCCCCATCGCCAACCTCATCCCAGATACAATCCTTCAAATCGAGAGACCGCCCAATTGATCTGTCCTATCTGTCCATCTTCTTTCCCACCTACCCACTCCACCCTCCCAATTGACCTATCACAATTACCTCATACCTGCATCCACCTATCGCCATCCCAGCTACCTTCCCCCAGCCCCCCCCCCCCCCCCCCCCCCCACCGAGTTGGCCCGAAGGCTCTGTTTCCATGCTGTGCAGCTCGATGATACTTTTTGTCATTCAAAGTGAATTTGGATCCTTTTAACCATAATGTGAAGCATACTTTCACTCTAAATTAGCATTTTTAGAATGCATGAACTTTGCCAGCCTGTGTTAAGCTAACCTAGAACATCCACATCTATGTTGCTGGAAAGTTTTCTTGTCAAGCATTCAATTTAAATTGAATATTCAAGCAGAGATTTGAAGAGTGTCCAAGGGCAGAATTTAATAGTTATTACTTTGCCTTCTAAATCTTTGCCATTGTTGACTAGGTATGAGGAAGATGGCTGTCAGACTTTGGTTACATTGATACATTTCTGTGGAATACTAATGCTAGGTAAGAAAAAATGCTCTTGCATGTTGAGAATCAAAGTTTGTTAATGAAGTAACTAATCACCCTCACCTTTTTCATTGATCTGGCAACTGTCTGACTGTGATGGTGATGATGCAAGAGCATTGAGCTGAGTAAGCTATTTGACTGCAGTAAGTCCACGGAAGCATGAACCGTTGATGCTGAGTGCAAAATTGTTCCTCCCAGTAAGGTCATAGACAATGCTAGGCTGTATCATACAATGTCAGTGTAGGGTGTAACTGCAGCGAAGTACAGAATTCACTGCAGCAACAATCCTTGATTTCTGGTCTTACTATTCTAGGGGCCCAGATGTTTCTGTTCCAAACTGGGGTAGAACTGAGGTTGGATAGTGGAAGTATTGGCTGTCAAGCAGCATGGTGGGACTTTTGGCTTAGTGTCAACTCTCCATTGTTTTTGTAGTGTGGGAAATGGCTCAGATATATGAATAGACCTGTGCCTGTTATGAAGCTATTGGAACAAATGAAAGTCTTCACTTTAGATCCATTTGAACTTTGCAGGAGGCAGCCGGGATTTAGGAGCTGTTCATTCTGTGGACTGTCATCTTTGGGTTGAGCAGGTAGAGTTGTCAACTGTGTGTGGAGAGAGAGTCCTCAAAAAGACTGGTCTAGTCTATTGCAACACTTTGCGGATATCTTTCTGAACTGCCCACACAGGCTGATCAATAATTTGGAGGAAGTAGATGTCCCATAACCATCTTTGTGGAAGGCGCAAACGTCAGAGCAAAGACAAGTTGTAAAAGTGATACACACAGTCTACAGAGAGGTTTTGATAGGTTAAGTGTGTGGGCAAAATTTGGCTAATGGAGTATAATTTGGGTATTATGAAGTTGTACATTTTGGAAGGGACAGCAAAAGAACAATGTTATATAAATCATAGAAGTGAAAATAGATGCTATTAGGTCAGCACCAACCCTCTGAAGAGGATCCCACCCCTTTCACCCCACATTTGCCATGTTAACTTATCTAATCTGTACACGAGTGGGCAATTAGGTATGATTAGTCCACCTAACCTGCACATCCTTGGACTGTGGTAGGAAACCAGAGCACCCAGAGGGAACCATGCAGACACAGGGAGAATGTGCAAATTACACAGTCACCCAAGGCTGGAATTGAACTGGGTCCCTGGTGCTATCAGGCAGCAGTGCTAACCACTTAACCATTATGCTACCCATCCTGAGAAAAGCTGAAGAAAGCTGCAACACAAAGGCACTTGGGGGGGTACTTGTATGTGAAACACAGAAAGCTAGCACACTGGTGCAGCAGGTAACCAGGGAGGTTAATGGAATGTTGACCCTTATTTCAAGGGGGTTGGAGTGCAAGTGCAGGGAAGTTGTACAGCAACAAAACAAGGTGCTGGTGAGACCACAGCTGAATTAATGTGAGCAGCTTTGTTCCCTTGTTTAAGGAGAGATATTAACTCTTTGGAAATAGTTCAGAGAAGGTTCACTGGGATGATCTCTTGTATGAAGGGATTGTCTTATGAGCAAAGGCTAAACAGGTTGGTACTCTATTCACTAGAGAGTAGAAGAATGAGAGGTGATTTTGTTAAAACATTCTTAAGGGGCTTGACAGCGTAATGCTGAGAAGATGTTCCCCTCATGGAACAGTTTAGGACCAGAGGGCATAGTCTCAGAATGAATAGCTGCCAATTTAATACTGAGGTAAGAAGGATTTCTTCCCTTCTTGCCTCAGAGAGTTATGGAGTCAGAGTCCTTGTGTATCTTTGAGGCTGATATAGATTCTTGATGAGTAGGGCAATCAAGGATTATAGGGAAATGCCAGGAAAGTGGACAGGAGGAAGATCGGATCCGCCATGATTGAGGGGCTGAACAGCTTATTCCTGTTCCTATTTCTCATGGTTCCAGAACAGAAGAGAGAATGCTCAGAGCCTTCATTGGCTGCATTAGCAAAGGAACTCTGAACCCAGTAAAGTGAAGGCTCCAAGCAATGTATTCTTCAAAACGGTTAACAACTGAGAATATGCTGTTTTGGCAGGCCAGTTTGCGGAGGGTCTTACAAATGAGGGAGTAGCAGTGAGTCACTTGAGAAACAGTTATTTTATTCTCTTGCCACAATGTCTATTGTCAACTCTTTAGAGTTGGGGGACAAAAAGTGAGCAGCATGATTCAGGTACAATACTGACATTCAAGGGAAGCGTCTTTATCCTGTCTATTCTGGATTGAGTCTGCCTCAATCTCCAATCTTGGCAGCCTCACTAGACAACAGACTCACCCTTTACCTCATTTAGGCCCTGTCTCGGGGAGAACGTTGGGCTTGGAATGCATGAACTCCTCCCATGAGAGGGTTGCAAACTTTCTGGTAGGACGGGATTTATGAAGGTGGCAGGTTCAGAACCAGGCATTGTGTGTACCTCCTGCTTGCTGCCTCCTGTCAGGAAAATCCAGTCCCCATATTCTTGCAGTGCAGTAATTTTTGAAAAGGAAAAGGAACAGTGTGATGATGCATAACAACAGTGTTGGACTATTCCCCTTACAGTGACCTTGCAATCAGCTGCATTATCATGAGTGACACTGCACAGAGGCAACTGCTTTAAAGGAGCAGACTAGGGTCTTTGCTATGCGGCATTAAACTTCTGAAAGCAAATACAAAACAAGTAGAAATTCTTGGAAATACTGACCAGGTGTAACAGCACATTTGGACCAAAAGCAGAATTAATGTTAACGCCACTTCTTTTTCTACAGACGTTGTCAGACCTGCTGAGAATATCCAGCATTTTCAGTTTCTATGTCTGTTTTCCAGCTTCCACTGAAATTAAAATTTGTTTAAATACAAATTAGAACTGAAACAAATGAGGGAAATGAGCACCATCACTGGAAACCATATTGAGGGAAACAAAGTCCTGGAATGCTTTATTTTCATTCAACTTCTGAGGTTGATAAAAGGACACTTATTGCTTGATCATTTGAATTTTGGTCGTGTGTCTGTTGACTACTCTGTGCTGTTAGTCAAGCCGTTGGGTGCAGTAACAGAGAAACTAAAACTGATCTTGAAGCTTAATAGTGGCCACAGACATCTGGAAACACATTTGTAGTAGAGCTCCTGTTTGTGTGTGGAGCCAGGTGTCTCATGACTGCATATCTCTGGAGCACAAAACAATAACCCTGGAAAGGATGGGGAACAGTTTAAATTTACTAGCACTACCTCTTTCTTCACTGGGAATCCCTCCTCTGCTGTAGGATCAATGTATTTTGGGGTTCAAAATCTATTGGCCATGATTGGTAAGGTCGGTCTGCAGGTAGCAATGATGGCAGGAAGGCTATACTCATTCATTGCCTCTGGATAAAAAGCTAATGCATATTTGAATAGTTCGCATAAGATATGTCTTTGTTTAATACTGCAGTAAATGCCCTCAAAATAGTTTGGACAGAAGAGAAAGGGGATAATATATTGCAGCAGAGATGCCAGGGTCAGATTGATCCCATAAAACCATATGTGGCAATGTAGTAGCAGTTTTGTAAACATGACACACTAATCAACAAACGAATTCCTGCACAACTGATTAAAAATACATTGGTTCTACAATTTAGAGAGCAGACTGTCATGTACTGGGAAATATGTGACCACTTTAGTTTGATATATGTCCTGCCAAGGTTAGATACCCAAATTACAGAGGTGAGCATAGATTCACAGCACCATGTCCAGCTTGAGGGCAAAATAAAAATGCAAATCATTCTTCAAATGGAATCAATTCACAAGAGTATGTAGATTGTCGAAGAAGACTTCACTTATCTCTTATTGAAGCTGAAATATAGCAAATTCATACTATCACAGACCATTTTAAAGTATCAAAGTTGCAATTATGGACATTTCTATATCTCTCCTCATTCACATTGGTGCTAAAGTATCTATGTTTATAAAACTCGAATTGTTTGGGCAACGTTCTTTCACTTTTGTGGTATGCACACTTGAAGCTTGCAATGACTTAATTATTAAGCTTTTGGTAATGATGATTCTTGCATTATATTACAAAATCATGAAACTTGATAGGGTGCCTATTTGTGTATCCAAAGACAATACCTTATGGGCCAGGCCTGTTCAACATGCTTGGCTTCAAACTTGAAGATCTCACTGGTGTGCACAGGAACATGATCAATGACACTGACTATTCAGAAAGGTATCTTTTCTTATTTAGCAAATCTGGGGAGGTTATGGGATACTGTCATGCTCATTACATTAGCACATCAACTCTATCAGTTTCACAAACTGGTATCTATGTGATCCATACCAAAGGGTCACAGGAGCTAAAATGACTTCATGCAGATAAAATTATTGACTGTATCAACTCACCCCCATGGATATCCAATTTAGTTATTGTGTGATGCAAAAATGGCAAACGTGGGAAATGCATTGACTGAAGACAGGCAACAAAACAATTATTCCAGATAATTATCCACTTGGTACTTTCTGAGAACTGTTGGCATCTTTACATGACTCCAGAGGGCTCATGAAACTTGACATGTTAGAACATAGAACATAGAAGAATACAGCGCAGTACAGGCCCTTGGGCCCTCGATGTTGCGCCGATCCAAGCCCACCTAAACTACACTAACCCACTATCCTCCATATACCTATCCAATAACCTCTTAAATGCCCATAAAGAGGGAGAGTCCACCACTGTTACTGGCAGGGCATTCCATGAACTAACGACTCGCTGAGTGAAGAACCTACCCCTAACATCAGTCCTATATCTACCCCCCCTTAATTTAAAGCTATGCCCCCTTGTAATACCCGACTCAATACGCGGGAAAAGGTTCATACTGTCGACCCTATCTAACCCCCTAATCATCTTGTACACCTCAATCAAGTCACCCCTAAACCTTCTTTTCTCTAGTGAAAACAGCCCCAAGTGCCTCAGTCTTTCCTCATACGATTTTCCTTCCATACCAGGCAACATCCTGGTAAACCTCCTCTGCACCCGTTCCAATGCCTCCACATCCTTCCTATAGTATGGCGACCAAAACTGCACACAATATTCCAGATGCGGCCGTACCAGAGTCTTATACAACTGCATCATGACCTCAGGACTCCGGAACTCAATTCCTCTACCAATAAAAGCCAGTACGCCATATGCCTTCCTCACCGCACTATTTACCTGGGTGGCAACTTTCAGAGATCTGTGTACATGGACACCAAGATCCCTCTGCTCATCCACACTACCAAGTATCCGACCATTAGCCCAGTACCCCATCTTTTTGTTATTCTTCCCAAAGTGAATCACCTCGCACTTAGCTACATTGAATTCCATCTGCCACCTTTCTGCCCAGCTCTGCAGCTTCTCTATATCCTGCTGTAACCTGCCACATGCTTCCTCACTGTCAACAACTCCTCCGACTTTCGTATCATCCGCAAACTTGCTCACCCAACCTTCTAACCCCTCTTCCAGGTCAACGGAGCAATCTTCAGATGCCACTACTTAAGTAAAGCTGATACCTTGCTGCGTTTGTGAGTAGTGAAGATGTACTTCTGTATAGCAGAACACTCTTATCAACTAAGTTCAGCACTGAGCATGTTATAGAAAACCTTCAGTTTGTCAAATGTGAGAGAACACTGAACCTACTTGGGCGACATGGTTGTTCATGGAAGGCACCAAGCGGAATACAATGAGCAGTATTCACTCCATTCAACACTATTTCCCACTGAGCAATGACAGTTGTGTATTCAAGACATTTTGAGATTGAATGCTAGTGTTCAATGTGACAGTAGCTTGGGGTAAAGCCTGCTCAATATGATGTCAAAGCCATTACTGTACTTCTGACCTGTCTAGCGTAAATGAGTTAGCATTGTTTCTCACTGCTACTGCCTGATCGCAAATCGTTTCCTAAATTTACAGATCATGGCACATCTTCAAAAGTTATTAAACAAAGACATATAATGGAAGTGGACAATCATGCAGTAACCTGATTGCCATATTGAAGTAAAAGATAGCGTCTCTGCCAGTCCTCATGCATTTCAAACCCTGTGCAGAAACATATGCTACAACACATGTTAGGAAATATGATTGTGCTCTCAAAACATTGGAGGAAGCAATTAACAAATGATTAAAGCACCCAGCATGTTGTTGGAAATCGAATACACTCAGCAAGAGAGTTGGAAACATGAGCCTGCATTTATGCTTGTGAACATTGGAGCAATTGGTAGAAGTTGACTCATTCAGTCATTATCAAAGCCTGGGAGTTAATAGTCTACCCTTATTAGTTGGTGCATTTTCCATGGCAACACTATACCAGTCAGAGTCCCTGAGACATCCAATTGTCCCCTTCTTTCATACAGTATGCATGTTAGATTTCCCCATGAAGTTTTAATTTGGCAAATTGTCCTGACGAGTGAGAGACACAAAATTTCAACAGGACTTTTTCTTTCCAGCAGGATTTAAGATTCTTTCATTTTATGTGGGAGACAAAGATATTGTGCTCAACAGTTGGTGTTGGATGGTGTGCATCTGTTGACTACTCCGTGCTGTGTGCTGTTTGTCAGACCTGTTAGTGTCTTTGCAGAGAAAATGTATGTAAATTGTTATGGCTGCAGGCATTTTAAAACCATTTGTAGTAAAATTCCCATTCAAATACACAATCTGTGTCATGTCTGCATGTTTGAGGCCCAAAGCACAGTACATGTATTTTTCAATAATTCAACTTTGATTCAGTAATTCAACCAATACTTTCATAGTGAAAATGTTAGTTGAAGTTTCTTCTTCACAACTTAGTGAAGTAATAAATCAGTTTTTTGTTTTCCAAACTTAAAGCTAAGATACTTTGTGCCCTTCATTCCAGCAGTCTTGTTCAATTGAAAGAATAACAATATCTAATCCAGCTTCTGAGTAAATTAAACGTCCTTTCGCTGGAACTTGATCATATGGGAGCAGCCAACCGTTCCTCACAGCTCAGCCTCACTGTCAATGGGATGCATTGAGAGCTATCATTCAAATCTACACTTACATTTATTTTCTATCAATGTAACATGGCCTTCATTGTAAACTAGGGAACAGTTTTTCTAATATTAGCTGAGCAGAAGGATCTGGAGAATGATTTAAATGATCAGGAGTGTGGCAGAAGATTACAATAAGAAGATCATTTACAACTATATTTTTTTACATTGGGTGCATAATTTAAAAGCTACTACTATTCCAATGCAAGTTCAGCCTTTTCTTCCTTTCATGTACAGCCAATTGTTTCTGTTTTTGGAACTTGCCATTTTGAGAAGAACTACATATTGTAGATTTTATGATTTACTGATATTGTGCTGTCTTTGCACATCTTCTGGGATGGCTTTGAAAAATCCAGACTGGGCTGATGGACGTTTCAAATGGGCGATGGGCCTGGCCAAGTAATAGCTTGAACCAAGCTGAAGAATTTGGAGCATTTGGTAAAAGAGGCAACAGTGACATGAGTCACACTATTCTTTGTGCAGTGTGCATTTAGGATTAAGTGTGCATCGCCTGAGTAAAGAAGATCAATTCAGTTGATGATTTGGAGGTGCCTTTGTTGGACTGGGGTGTACAAAATTAAAAACCGCACAACACCAGGTTATATTCCAATAGGTTTAATTTGGAAGCACTAGCTTCAAACATCTTTATAAGGACTTGCTTTGCATAAGAACCTTGGAGAAATAACATCAAAATAGCTGAATTAGTATGATGAGTTTGGGTGTGTATTCAACTTGTAAAAAACTAAGAGTGTCAATGAATTGCAGGCACATTTATATGAATGAATCTAACATAACTCATGTAATATCTTTTCAATGTCTACATCCAGCTGTAAATCAATATTGTTCAAAAGAAATCTGGAATGCAGTCTGCTGTTGTCAGCACTGAAGGATTTTCTGCACATGACTTGGCAATTTTGATATTTATTCTGTGACAAATGCTCGTTGGGTTTGTGAGGAAGCAATCACACAGAAAATTAAGCATATACTAGAATTTCAAAAGCATGTGTTGCAATGGCTGAGCCTCAGAGCTGTGCTGTTAGTTAAAAATCTCTGTTACTCTTGCATAGATACCTTTCATGTTGTATTTCTGATGTGTCCTGAAAGTGAGGTTTCACTACAAATGATAGAGGTATAGATTGCTTTTGGTGAGCATTATTAATTTTAAGCTATACTCTGATTGCAGTGTGACTGCTGGATGTTGTTGTATTAGCATACTGGAATTCGACGTCCACATTGCAAGGGTATGTAGGGAATGTTTTAAATCTGGATGGGAGTTTAGGGAGAATTTACAGGTTACTGAGGATTATATCTGCAATAAATGCCATTAGTTTTGAATCCTATCAGATCAAATGGATCGGTTGGAGAGGCAGTAAGAGGCAATGAGGAATTTACGAGAGCAAGGGAATGTGATGGATGGCAGTTATAGGAAGGGGGCAAATCTCAGATACAGTCACATAGATGGGTTAACTACAGGAAAGGTAAGAGAGGTAGACAGGTAGTGCAGGAGTCTTCTGTGGTTATCGCCATTTCAAACAAGTATTCTGTTTTGGAAAATGTAGGGGGTGATGGATTCTCAGGGGAAGGTAGCACAAACAGCCAAGCTTCTGGTATTGAGACTTGCTCAAACAATGAGGGGTACGTCAGGCTCCAAGCAAACGATTGTGTTAGCAGACTCTCTAGTCTCAGGTACAGACAGACGTTTCTGTGGCCAGCAGAGAAAAAGCAGAATGGTGTGTTGCTCCCCTGGTGCCAGGATCAACGATGTCTCAGAGAGGGTGCAGAATGTTCTCACAGGGGAGAGGGGCCAGCAGGAGGTCATTGTGCACATTGGAACCACCGACATAGGAAGGGAAAAGGTTGAGATTCTGAAGGGAGATTACAGAGAGGCAGGAATTTAAAAAGGAGGTCCTTGAGAGTAGTAATATCTGGATTATTCCCAGTGCTATGAGCTAGTGAGGGCAGGAATAGAAGGATAGAGCAGATGAATGCATAGCTGAGGAGCTGGTGTATGGGAAAAGGATTCACATTTTTGGATCATTGGGGGTGAAGAGACCTGCACAAGAAGGACAGATTGCACCGAAACTGGAAGGGGACTAATACATTGGCAGGGAGATTTGCTAGAGCTGCTCGAGAGGATTTAAACTAGTAAGGTGGGGTGTGGGGAACCCAGGGAGATAGTGAGGAAAGAGATCAATCTTAGACTGGTACAGATGAGAACAAAGGCGAGTCAAACAGACAGGGCAGGCAGGGACAAGGTAGAGAACAAGGTAGGACTGATAAATTAAACTGCATTTATTTCAACGCAAGAGGCCTAACAGGGAAGGCATATGAACTCAGGGCATGGTTTAGATTAGATTCTCTACAGTGTGGAAACAGGCCCTTCAGCCCAACAAGTCCACAGTACCCCTCTGAAGAGAAACCAACCCAAACTCATTCCCCTACCCGATATTTACCCCCAACTAACGCACCTAACACTGTGGGCAATTTAGCATGGCCAATTCACCTGACCTGCACACCTTTGGATTGTGGGAGGAAACCCACGCAGACACGGGGAGAATGTACAAACTCCACACAGTCAGGCGGGAATCGAACCCAGGACCCTGGTGTTGTGAGGCAGCAGTGCTAACCACTGAGCCACCGTGCCACCCTTGGGCGGTTAGGAACATGGGACTGGGATATCATTGCAATTACAGAAACATGGCTCAAGGATGAACAGGACTGGCAGCTTAATGTTCCAGGATACAAATGCTACAGCAAAGGCTGAAAGGGAGGCAAGAGAGGAGGAGGAGTGACGTTTGTGATAAGGGATAGCATTGTAGCTGTAGTGAGGGATGATATTCCTGGAAATACATCCAGGGAAGTTATTTGGGTGAAACTGAGAAATAAGAAAAGGATGATCACCTCATTAGGATTGTATTATAAACCCCCTAATAGTCAGCAAGAAATTGAGAAACAGACTTGTAAGGAGATTTCAGTTATCTGTGAGAATAATAGGGTGGTTATGGTAGGGGATTTTAACTTTCCAAACATAGACTGGGACTGCCACAGGGTTAAGGGGTTAGATGGAGAGGAATTTGTTAAGTGTGTGCAAGAAAATTTTCTGATTCAGTATGTGAATGTACTTACGAGAGAAGGTGCAAAACTTGACCTACTCTTGGGAAATAAGGCAGGGCAGGTGACTGAGGTGTCAGTGGGGGAGCACTTTGGGGCCAGCGACCATAATTCTATTCGTTTTAAATTGTGATGGAAAAGGATAGACCAGATCTAAAAGTTGAAGTTCTAAATTGGAGAAAGGCCAATTTTGATGGTATTCGGTGAGAACTTTCAAAAGCTGATTGGGGGCAGATGTTCACAGGTAAAGGGACGGCTCGAAAATGGGAAGCTTTCAGAAATGAGATAACGAGAATCCAGAGACAGTATATTCCTGTCAGGGTGAAAGGAAAGGCTGGTAGATATAGGGAATGCTGGATGACTAAAGAAATTGAGGGTTTGGTTAAGAAAAAGAAGGAAGCATATGTAAGGTATAGACAGGATAGATCGAGTGAATCCTCAGAAGAGTATAAAGGCAATAGGAGTATACTTCAGAGATAAATCAGGAGGGCAAAAAGGGGACATGAGATAGCTTTGGCAAATAGGGTTAGGGAGAATTCAAAGGGTTTTTACAAATACATTAGGGACAAAAGTGTAACCAGGGAGAGAATAGAGCCTCATAAAGATCAGCAAGGCAGCCTTTGCATGGAGCCCAGGAGATGGGGAAAATGCTAAATGAGTATTTTGCATCAGTGTTTACTGTGGAAAAGGACCTGGAAGGTATAGAATGTAGGAAAACAGATGGTGACATAGAGGAGGAAGTGCTGGATGTCTTTAAACGCATAAAAGTGGATAAATCCCCCCGACCTGATTAGGTGTACCGCAGAACTCTGTGGGACGCTCAGGAAGTGATTGCTGGGCTTCTTACTGAGATATTTATATCATCGATAGTCGCAGGTGAAGTGCCGGAAGACTGGAGTTTGGCTAACATGGGGCCACTGTTTAAGAAGGGTGGTAAGGACAAGCCAGGGAACTATAGACTAGCGAGCCTGACATCGGTGGTGGGCAAGTTGTTGGAGGGAATCCTGAGGGACAGGATGTACATGTATTTGGAAAGGCAAGGACCAATTATGGATAGTCAACATGGCTTTGTGCATGGGAAATCATGTCTCACAAACTTGATTGAGTTTTTTGAGGAAGTAACAAAGAGGATTGATGAGGGCAGAATGGTAGATGTGATCTATATGGACTTCAGTAAGGTGTTCAACAAGGTTCCCATGGGAGATTGGATGGCAAGGTTAGGTCTCATGGAATACAGGGAGAACTAGCCATTTGTTACAGAACTGGCGCAAAGGTAGAAGACAGAGGGTGATGGTGGAGAGTTGTTTTTCAGACTGGAGGCCTGTGACCAGTGGAGTGCCACAAGAATCAGTGTTGGGTCCTCTACTTTTTGTCATTTACATAAATGATTTGGATTCGAGCATAAGAGGTACAGTTAGTAAGTTTGCAGGTGACACCAAAATTGGATATGTAGTGAACATTGAAGAAGGTTACCTTAGATTAGAACAGGATCTTAATCAGGTGGGCCAAAGGGCTGAGAAGTGGCAGATGGAGTTTAATTTAGACAAATGTGAGGTACTGTATTTTGGGAAAGCAAATCTTAGCAGGACTTATACACTTAATGGTAAGGTCCTGGGAGTGTTGCTTAACGAAGAGACCTTGGAGTGCAGATTCATAGCTCCTTGAAAGTGGAGTCACAGGGAGATGGGACAGTGAAGAAGGCATTTGGTATTGAGTACAGGAGTTGGGCTGACAGGACATTGGTTAGGCCACTGTTGGAATATTGCTTACAATTCTGGTCTCCTTCCTATCGGAAAGATGTTGTGAAACTTGAAAGGGTTCAGAAAAGATTTACAAGGATGTTGCCAGGGTTGGAGGATTTGAGCTATAGGGAGAGGCTGAACAAGCTGGTACTGTTTTCCCTTGAGCGTCGGAGGCTGAGGGGTGACCTTATCGAGGTTTATAAAATCATGGATAGGAAAAATAGACAAAGTCTTTTCCATCCACCCTGGAGGCTCCCTGCCTCCATTCCTGATGAAGGGCCTTTGCCCGAAACATCGATTTTCTTGCTGCTGGGATGCTGCTTGACCTGCTGTGCTTTTCCAGCGCCACTCTAATCTAAACTCTGGTTTCCAACATCTGCACTCCTTACGTTTGCTTGAAGTCTTTTCCATGTGGTGTGGGAGTCCAGAACTAGAGGGCATAAGTTCAGGGAAAACTTGTTCTGTTGTGGTTCTGTTCACCGAGCTGGAAGTTTTTGTTGCAAATGTTTCGTCCCCTGGCTAGGCGACATCATCAGTGCTTGGAAGCCTCCTGCGAAGCGCTTCTTTGATGTTTCCTCCGGTGTTTATAGTGGTCTGTCGCTGCCGCTTCCGGTTGTCGGTTTCAGCTGTCCGCTGTAGTGGTTGGTATATTGGGTCCAGGTCGATGTGTTTGTTGATGGAGTTTGTGGATGAATGCCATGTCTCTAGGAATTCCCTGGCTGTTCTCTGTCCGGCTTGCCCTATGATAGTAGTGTTATCCCAGTCGAATTCATGTTGCTTGTTGTCTGCGTGTGTGGCTACTAAGGATAGCTGGTCGTGTTGTTTCGTGGCTAGTTGATGTTCATGTATGCGGATTGTTAGCTGTCTTCCTGTTTGTCCTATATAGTGTTTTGTGCAGTCCTTGCATGGTATTTTGTACACTACATTCATTTTGCTCATGTTGGGTATCGGGTCCTTCGTTCTGGTGAGTTGTTGTCTGAGCGTGGCTGTTGGTTTGTGTACCGTTATGAGTCCTAGGGGTCGCAGTAGTCTGGCTGTCAGTTCCGAGATGCTCCTGATGTATGGTAGTGTGGCTTGTCCTTTTGGTTGTGGTATGTCCTCGTTCTGTGGTCTTTCTCTTAGGCATCTGTTGATGAAGTTGCGCGGGTATCCGTTTTTGGCGAATACCTTGTATAGGTGTTCCTCTTCTTCTTTTTGCAGTTCTGGTGTATTGCAGTGTGTTGTGGCCCTTCTGAATAGTGTCCTGATGCAGCTTCGTTTGTGTGTGTTGGGGTGGTTACTTTCATAGTTTAGGACTTGGTCTGTGTGTGTGGCTTTCCTGTATACCCTTGTAGTGAATTCTCCGTTCGGTGTTCTCTGTACCATCGCGTCTAAGAATGAGAGTTGGCTATCCTTTTCTTCTTCTCTTGTGAATCGGATTCCTGTGAGTGTGGCGTTGATGATCCGGTGTGTTTTTTTTTCTATTTCCGTGTTTTTAATGATTACAAACGTGTCATCGACATATCTGACCCAGAGTTTGGGTTGAATTTGTGGTAGGACTGTTTGTTCTAACCTTTGCATAACTGCCTCTGCTATGAGTCCCGAGATTGGTGATCCCATGGGTGTTCTGTTGATTTGTTCATATATCTGGTTGTTGAATGTGAAGTGTGTTGTGAGGCACAAGTCCAGTAGTTTAAGTATGCCGTCTTTGTTGATAGGTTCAGCGTCCTGTTTTCTGTTCTGTATGTCCAGTAGGTTGGCTATTGTTTCTCTGGCTAGGGTTTTGTCAATCGAAGTGAACAGTGCCGTCACGTCAAATGATATCATGGTTTCTTCTTTGTCTATGTGTATATTTCTGATGATGTCCAAGAATTCCTGTGTTGGACTACTGGACTTGTGCCTCACAACACACTTCACATTCAATAACCAGATATACGAACAAATCAACGGAACACCCATGGGATCACCAATCTCGGGACTCATAGCAGAGACAGTTATGCAAAGGTTAGAACAAACAGTCCTACCACAAATTCAACCCAAACTCTGGGTCAGATATGTCGATGACACGTTTGTAATCATTAAAAACACGGAAATAGAAAAAAACACACACCCGATCATCAACGCCACACTCACAGGAATCCGATTCACGAGAGAAGAAGAAAAGGATAGCCAATTCCCATTCCTAGACGTGATGGTACAGAGAACACCAAACAGAGAATTCACTACAAGGGTATACAGGAAAGCCACACACACAGACCAAGTCCTAAACTATGAAAGTAACCACCCCAACACACACAAACGAAGCTGCATCAGGACACTATTCAGAAGGGTCACAACACACTGCAGTACACCAGAACTGCAAAAAGAAGAAGAGGAACACCTATACAAGGTATTCGCCAAAAACGGATACCCGCGCAACTTCATCAACAGATGCCTAAGAGAAAGACCACAGAACGAGGACATACCACAACCAAAAGGACTAGCCACACTACCATACATCAGGAACATCTCGGAACTGACAGCCAGACTACTGCGACCCCTAGGACTCATAACGGTACCACAAACCAACAGCCACGCTCAGACAACAACTCACCAGAACGAAGGACCCGATACCCAACATGAGCAAAACTAATGTAGTGTACAAAATACCATGCAAGGGCTGCACAAAACACTATATAGGACAAACAGGAAGACAGCTAACAATCCGCATACATGAGCATCAACTAGCCACGAAACAACACGACCAGCTATCCTTAGTAGCCACACACGCAGACAACAAGCAACATGAATTCGACTGGGACAACACTACCATCATAGGGCAAGCCAGACAGAGAACAGCCAGGGAATTCCTAGAGGCATGGCATTCATCCACAAACTCCATCAACAAACACATTGACCTGGACCCAATATACCAACCACTACAGCGGACAGCTGAAACTGACAACCGGAAGCGGCAGGGACAGACCACTATAAACACCGGAGGAAACATCAAAGAAGCGCTTCGCAGGAGGCTCCCAAACACTGATGATGTCGCCTAGCCAGGGGACGAAACATTTGCAACAAAAACTTCCAGCTCGGTGAACAGAACCACAACAACGAGCACCCGAGCTACAAATCTTCGCACAAACTTTGAAACTTGTTCTCACAGAGAGTGGTACGTGTATAGAATGAGCTGCCAGAGAAAGTGGTGGAACCTAGTCCAATTGCAACATTTAAAAGGCATCTGGATAGGTATATGAATAAGAAGGGTTTGGAGGGATATGGACCAGATGCTGCCAGATAGGACTCTATTAGGTTCGGATATCTGGTCAGCATGAACGAGTTGGACCAAAGGGTCTGATTTTGTGCTGTACATCTCTGTGACTGTATGACTCTATAATTGTTTCCACTTCAGCTTTAACAATGTATTAGCTCATCAAGCATTACCAGGGCTGGGCAAGTGGAATTCCTCACAGGAATGTGTGATCAAATTGGACTGTGGATGGTGAATGCTCAAAGGATCATTTCTTCAGCTACAATTTCTTCATTGGGTTGAGATTGAGAATCCCAGTCAGGACCAGCTGCAGCGTATGCAAAGGTGAACTTCTTCTTTGACTTATTTCACCATGAACAGATGAGCAAATGACTTGTCACACTTTTTCAGCTGCAATATGATTGAAATCCATCTCCAGGGCTACCTGCTCCATTTGTACTGTCTGGGTCCTTGAAATAAAGTGACTGTGTCTCTATTAGCTATTAACTTGGTTGCGTGTGACAAGGAAATTTCCAGAGCTGTGCCTTGACTAATTCTGGTCCAGTTAGCCTTGTATAGGGCATTACATTTGGAGTTAGTAATCTCGAGGATGATAGAACACATCATGTCAAGAACCTGTTTATGGCCTGGAAACTAGAGAACCAACAGTCCAGCCTGGATAAAACATGATGCCAGTTATTGTGCTGTGTTAGCATGAAACAGTGAAGAGACAGCCATGTGGAAGGAAGGGAGGTGAATCGATTGACCATTTCTTTCTCTAACAGATGTACAAATAAGATTGGAAAATACATTCCATGGCAGTTATGATGGACAACTTTAGCAAGCGGTCAGAAAGGATGGCTGCCTGCAGGCAGGAAAAAAGTTGTTGCCAACCCATTTTTCACAAAAGTTATGTTTAGAAATGATTGCCAAAAGTTGAGTGGAGATAAAGTTGGCTCAGGCGGCTTCAGTGTGATAACAATCCCAATGCTCTCGGCAGGATTTTCACAAAAGGCATCAGAATGAAAAGCATGATTAAATCACGATAACTTCAATCACACTTTTAAGGGAAGAGGATAAATGAAGTCTAAAACACATTACTGCACTGGCATAAATAGAAAGATGGGAAGAGTGAAAGTGCAGTTGCTCATGGAAAGCTGTGACAGGGAAAAGGGAGAATTTACATTTATATAACACCCTTCATGATTTTTCAGTGACCCCAAATGATTTACAGTCATTGAAATGGTTTTGTACTGTTGCAGGGAAATATTAAAGTTGTTCTATTTGGCTTGTAGATTGATTGACTGACTGGTTGCAGAAAATGACTGACTTGCTAAAACCTAGAATGATACAGTTCCACAGGATGAGACCATTCAATCCTCCTTACTATGCCAGCTTTTCGATACACTGATTTAATTTGTCTCCTTGGCTGCTGTTTCAGCATAGACCTTCCATTTATTTTTCCCTCAGGTATTGATTTGATTCTCTTTTGAAAGTCATTATTGAATCTCTTCCCAGCAGCTTTGCAACAACAAGTCCAAACCACAACTGTGTGCTTGATTTATGTGAAAGATCAAGTTTCTTTGTGATGACTTCAGTTCTCCTGCCAACCACTGTGAAATCTGTGGCCTGTGGAGCAGAATTTTATAATCCTCAGCCACACGTGTGGCACTGGAAAAGCACAGCAGGTCAGGCAGCATCCGAGAAGCAGAACAGTCAGCATATTGGGCATAAGCCCTCCATCAGGAATGTGGCATGATGCCCAAGGGGGCTAGGAGATAAATGGGAGGGGGATGGGGCTGGAGGGAAGATAGCTTGGAATATGATAGCTACATGAGGATGGGGGGAGTGGGGGGGAGTTGATGGTGATAAGTCAGACTGGAGCGGATAGGTGGGAAGGAAGATGGACATATTGGACAGTTCAAGAGGGCAGTGTCGAGTTGGAGGGTTGGATCTGGGATAAGGTGGGGGGAGGGGATATGAAGAAACTGGTGAAATCGACATTGATGCCATGTGGTTGGAGGGTCCCAAGGCAGAAGATGAGGCATGCTTCCTCCAGATGCTGAGTGGATGGGATTTGGCGGTGGAGGAGGCCCAGGATTTGCATGTCCCTGGCAGAGTGGGAGGGGGAGTTGAAGTGATCGGCCACAGGGCAGTGGGGTTGTTGGATGTGTGTGTCCTGGCGATGTTCTCTGAACCATTCCACAAGTTGGCGTCCTGTCTCCCCAATGTAGAGGAGACCACATCGAGAGAAATGGACACAGTGAATGAGGTGTTTGGAAGTGCAGGAAAATCTCTGCCAGATGTGGAACAATCCTTTGGGACCTTGGATGGAGGTGAGGTGTGGGCGCAGGTTTTACACCACTTGTGGCAGCAGGGAAAGGTGCCAGGAGTGGAGGGTAGCTTAGTGGGGGACATGGACCTAATGAGGGAGCTGTGGAGGGAGTGAAATATGTCTCTGGTGGTGGGCTCTGACTGTCGGTGGTGGAAATGGGAGAGGATAATGCATTGTATCTGGAGATTGGTGAGGTGGAAGGTGAGGATCGGGGAATTCCATCCTTGTTGCGGTTGGAGGGGTGAAGTTCAAGGACAGAGGTGCGAGAAGTGGAGAAGATGCACTGGAGGGCATTGTTGACCATGTGGGAGAGCAAATTGTGGTCTTTGAAGTCAGGGGCCATCTGGGATGTCTTGGAATGGAATTGTTCCTTCTACAAGCAGATACAGCAGTGGCTGAGGAATTGGGAGTAAGTGGTAGCAATTTTACAGGAGGCTGGGTGTGAGGAGGTGTAGTCCAGGTAGCTGTGGGCATCGGTGGATTTGAAATAGATGTCTGTGTTGAGTTGGTCACCGAAAATGGAGATGGAGAGGTCCAGGAAGGGGAGGGGGTGTCTGAGATTGACCAGGTGAACTTTAGGTCAGGGTGGAAGGTGTTCATGAAGTTGATGAACATTCAACCTCCTCATCAATGTAGCGGAAGAAAAGGTGGGGAATGGTGCTGGTGTAGCTGTCGGAGAGGCAGGCATACCCAATGAAGAGGCAGGCATAGCTGAGTGCATGTGGATGCCCATGGCGACCCCTTTGGTCTGAAGGAGAGCTGCATCAAAGGCCCCAAAGGATCCTACCACACCTGGCATAGATTTTCCTGCACATCCAAATACCTCATCTACTGTGTCCATTGATCTTGATGTGATCTCCTTTACATTGGGGAGACAGGACGCCAACTTGCTGAGCATTTCAGGGAAAATCTCTGGGACACACGCACCAAACAGCCCCACTAAACTGTGACCGAAAGCTTCAACTCCCCCTCCCACTCTGCCAAGTATGTGTAAGTCCTGGGCCTCCTCCACCGCCAAATCCATGCCACCTGTGCCTGAAGGAAGAATGGCTCATCTTCCGCCTCAGGACCCTCCAACCATACAGAATCAATGTCGATTTCATCAGTTTCCTCATGTCCCCTCCCCCCACCTCATCTCTGATCCAACCTTCCAACTTGGCACCACCCTTTTGAACTGTCCTCCCTGTCCATTTTCCTTCCCACCTATCTGCTCCACCCTCTTCTCCAACCTATCACCATCACCCCCTTCATCTACCTATCACATTCCCAGCTACCTCCCCCCCTCCCCCTCCCCCAGCCCCACCCTGCTCCCATTTATCTCCCAGCCCCCTTGGGCCCCACTCACATTCCTGATGAAGAGCTTATGCCTGAAACATTGACTCGCCTGCTCCTCGGATGCTACCTGACCTGCTATGCTTTTCAGGTGCCACATTTTCTGACTCTGATCTTCAGCGTCTGCAGTCCTCACGTTCCCCTTTTATAATCCCCAGCCAACTGTCTTGGAGGAAAGAGAAGCCCATATGGTGAGCACTGCCAGTACGTCCCCCCACCCCCAACCTGGTAGTGGTTTCCGAGGGTGGTCAAGGCTGGGTGGCCCACCTATCCTCCCCACAATTACTGCTCTTACGGGCCTCTTCCTGCATAGCCACAATATTCTGGCAGGCTATTGGAGGTCAGGGATGCATGGGTGGGTTGCACGTTAGCCAGCTTGGGCAGGGACGAGAGGAGAGTGGCTGTACCCAAGACCTTCTACTCATCAACATGTCCACATCTTCCCTCCCACCTTGGCCCTTTGCAACTTGGTCCCTCCGAGTGATGTCATCCATTCTGTGACCTCTGCTGCACCCTGCGCTCCTGTACTGTGGGAATCCCGTTGGTGCTGGACATTGTTCCAGCTGCTGGGATGGGAGACAGCAGCCTGTCCATCAGCTGGCCACAGCACAGCCACCAGGACTGGGCATGGATTGCCCACTGACCTTTCGTGCAGGTGGTACATTCACCATCAGAGATGGTATCAGTCATTATTTTGAACATCATTCAAAAATTTCTATCGACTGCTCAATGGAGAACAGACCCAATTTCGCCAAACCCTCCACATCCCTCGACCTGGTATAATTCCAGTAAATCTCTTCTACACTCTGTGCAAGGGTTTTACATCCTACCCACAGTGTGGTGCCCAGAGTTGAATACAGTGTTCCAGATGAGGCCTGACAAGATTATTTTAAATGTATACGTTCAGCACAACTTCATTATTTAAAAAAATTCTATGCCTTCATTGATATCGCCAAAGATCCTTTTCTTTTATTAAACAGCCTTTCCAACTTTTGCTTGTTGGAAGGATGCAGATGAATAGATCTTCAGGGAATTTGAAAGGATCCTCAGGGAGATGTGAACATTGTAGAATAGTTCTAATGAGACACATTAATTATGTGTATGTAGACTAGAATAATGGAATATTGTGTTCCTATGTTGTGTTCAGGAAAATATCCTACAGCTGCATGTTTCCAGTCAATTATATACACTCGACTGATCCTGCAGCCTTATCCTATCCACCATTGATAGCAGCGCCTTCATTCGTATGGGCCCCCAAGCTGTAGAATGCATTTCTCCACTTCTCTACGTGGCTTTTCTTCCTTAATATGCTTTTTCCAACCTCTTTGAACAAACAATTTGGCCACATGTTTTAATATCCCCTTGTAAAAGACCATAAAATATAGGAGCAGAAGCAGGCCATTTGGTCCATTGTATCTTTTTTATCATTCAGTCATGTTTCTCAATCCCATTCATCTGCCTTCTCCCCATAACCCTCATCCCCTCACCAATCTGTCTCTGTCTTAAATCCACTCAATGACTTGGGATCCATAGAGTCACCATCTGGCTGAAAAAACTTCCTCCTCATCTCAGTTCTAAGGAGCTGTTCATTCATTGAGAGGCTGTTCCCTTGATTCTTAGTCTCTCCTGCTCGTGAAAAATTTGATTCCAACTTCTCACCCTTCAAACTGCAGGGTGAATTCTCTCATAGCTATTGCCCCACCTCCAGGGTTCCTTCACCTGAGGCCCCTATTCATTACATAGCATCAAATCCAGACTTTTTCTCCCTAATGGGCTCCACCACAAGCTGCTCCAAAACATCTCAAATACATTCCACAAATTCCTTTTTTTTGGGATCCGCTACCAACTGATATCATCAGTTCACCCACCCACTGAAGTTCCCCACAATTATTGTAATTGCTCCTTTTCTATCTCCTAATTTACATGTATTTTCTTCCCCACATCATGACTACTGTTAGGAGTCCTGTACACAACTCCCAACAGGGTGTTTTTTCCCCTTTACAATTCTTCAAGCATACCTATACATTCTATGCAGTATGACTTGATATCACTTCTTGCTATCGATGCAATTTCATTTCTTATCAAGAATGCAACCACATCCCCTCTGCCTGCCCTTCCAATAGGTACATGTGTCCTTGGATATTTAAATTCCAGCTCTGATCCCTTGCAGCCACATTTCTGTGATATCCACAACATTGTATCTGCCAATTTCAATCTGCGCGAGAAGCTCATTTACCTTGTTTTGTATTCTGCATGCCTTTAACATCCTCTGTCCTGCATTGACTGTGCCCCTTTTCATAGCTGTCCCCTCATCTGCTGTATCTGAAGTTAGATTCCTGACCCTTTCCATACTCTCAAGATTAGAATGGTGCTGGAAAAGCACAGCAGGTCAGGCAGCATCCGAGAAGCAGGAAAATCAATGTTTCAGGCAGGAGCCCATTCCTGATGATGGGCTCCTGCCTGAAACATTGATTTTCCTGCTTCTCAGATGCTGCCTGACCTACTGTGCTTTTCCAGCACTACTCTAATCTTGACTCTAAGCTCCAGCATCTGTAGTCCTCACTTTCGCCTTTCCATACTCTGTCTTATTGCTTGTTTTGGAAGCTCTGCTGAGCAACCCCCACCCCCCACTTTAATTCTTTCCATAATTTTCCATAATTCCCCATTATCTACCAACTCATAGCCCTTGTTCTCAGCATAATTTGGGTGAAGGCTGTCCCACTGGAACAGTTCCCTTCTTCCCTAGTATTGGTAAAAATATTTCACGAATTCTAACTTGTTTCTCCCTCGCTATTCTTTGAGCCAGGCAATTACCTCTTTAATCTGGTTTATTGTGTCAATTTGCTTGCCACGCAGATAGTAATCCAGATATTATCACCTTTAATAATTCCACTTTCTACTTAAACCCCTGGCTGCTCACGTTCCCTCAGAGAACCTCTTTCCTCTTTCTAGTTATGTCATTGGTGCCTATTTGAACCATGGCAATGGATTCCCCCCCGCCCCCAGTTCATCTGCGTCCCAGATGAGATATCCTGAACTCAGGCATCAGGCAGGCAACACACCCTTTGGGACTCTCAATCCTGGCCACAGAGAACAGCGTTTATTCCACTGACTAAACTATCTCCAATTACAACTACATTCTCTTTCCTTCCCGCACTCGAATGATTCCCTGTACCTTCGTGCTCTGGACTATTTGTTCATCTTCACTATGCTTCCCAGCTTCACACAAATGGAAACAAAAATCTCAAACCTGTTAGAGAAGCTCAAGAGCTGAGGCTCCTTCAGCAATATCTCCTAGATCTGTCTACGTGCCTTGCTTGTATTCATACCCTCCTGTCCATGACCACTGACCAAATTTGGGGTTGTTAATCTAAGGAGTGTGACTGCCTCCTGAAACACAGGATCTAGGTAATAATCCCCCTCCTTGATGTATCACAGTGTTTGAAGATCAGACTCCAGCTCATCAACTCTGGGTCAAAGTTCCTCAAGCAACCAACATTGCTGCAGATGTGGTCGCTATTCAGGCTTCAGGTGACTGATAACTGTCACTGAGTTAGCTACCTTATTAACCTTTTCATTGGACTACTGAATTTTAAACATTTAGAAAGTTAAAAGAGAAGAGTTACCAGTTGTCTTCCCACACTGCCTCCAAATTCCCTGATCTCTGCACTGACTCAGGCTGTGTCACACTCAGGATGTGATCTCTCCTTCCTGACTCTGCAAAGCTCACTGATGGCTCATTTTGTTTTATAATGCTCCTACATCTTGGATCTTTATTATGTTAAAGGTGAAATATCAATGTAAGTTGTTCCCAATGATTGTCTGCTCATTTCTGATCCACCTACCTAATTTCTGCTGAAGTTCTACTATTGATTGATAAATTGATTGTTGTTGCATGTTCCAAGATACAGTGAAAAGTGTTGTTTTATGAGCTATACAGGCAAATTGTACCGTACAAAGTGCACCAGAGTAGCAGAAGAGTGCAGATTAGTGTTACAGCTATGGAGAAGGTTCGGAGAGAAAGACCAGAATTAACATTTGAGAAATCCGTTTGAAAGTCTGACAATAGCAGGGGAAGAAGCTGTTCTTGAATCTGTTCATACATGTATTCAAACTTTTATATCTTCTGCCAAATGGAAGAGAATGAGAGAGAGTGTAACCGGGGTGGATGGGGGTCTTTCATTATGTTGATTGTTTTCCCAAGGCAGTGGGAATTATAGATGGAGTCAATGATTGGAAGACTAGTTTGCCTGATGGACTGGGCTACGTTCATGACTGAAGTTTCTTGCCATCTTGGGAAGAGCAGTTCCCATTGCCATGCTGTGATGCATCCAGATAGGATGCTGTCTATGGTACATCAATAAAAATGAGTAAGATCCCTTGTGGATTGACCAAATTTCCTTAGTCTCCTGAGGAAGTGGAGGTGTTTCTGTGCTTTCTTGACCTTTGTCCACCTGGGTGGAGCAGGACAGATGGTTGGTGATTGTCTCTCCCATGAACTTGATGCTCTTGATCGTCTCCACCTCAACTCCATTGATGCAGACAGGGGCATGCCCTTCATTCTGATTCCTGAAGTCAATGACCAGCTCCTTCATTTTGCTGACATTGCTATTCTCATTGTTAACACCCTTTGAAGCTTTGTCTCATCTGCAAATTTCTGTGCTCAAATCAAGATCATCTATCAAAAAGCAGTGGTGCTAATACTGACTCATGGGCACACTACTTCCCTCCAGTCTGAAATAATTCAGGGTGTTCTTCGAAGTTAATTTTGGTGTAATGGACACGGGAGATTAGTGAGGAGAAAGTGAGGACTGCAGATGCTGGAGATCAGAGCTTAAAAATGTGTTGCTGGAAAAGCGCAGCAGGTCAGGCAGCATCAAAGGAGCAGGAGAATTCCTGAAGAAGGGCTTATGCCCGAAACATCGATTCTCCTGCTCCTTTGATGCTGCCTGACCTGCTGCGCTTTTCCAGCAACACATTTTTAAGCTCTAACGGGAGATTAGTGCACTGGATGAGAATGAATTGGAAGTGAGAAAAATGCCTTGCAGATTAGGGAAAGCAATTATTTTCCATTGAAATGTGCACAATGGGAGATTTTGCTTGGAGCACAAACATTGCAAGAGATTTGATAGTAATTCCTGAATAAAAACTAAACTATTTGTTTTCTACTAGGTAGGTCTTTATGATTCACACCATATACATACAGTCAACACTATCTTTGATTTGAATGAGTGCACAGTTACTCGATGATTATCTGGTTTCTAACTTGGATGTTACTTGCTGAGTTCCAACTTCATACTTTCCTGACTGATCTATGAATTTTCTGTTGAGTACTAACAAAAGAAAGTAGAGTCTGTGAATAGCTTGAATGGATGAACAAATTTGGTATCCACTGCCAAAACAAAAATCAGGCAAGTCTTATGCTACACAGGCAGTAAAGTCAAAATTTTACCCTTGAGATCTTAATCCATGATTATAACATATTTTATTTATTCTCTTGTCTCTGATTTCCAATGTCTTTTCATTTTTCTCTGGGTTTGCATTTGTTTTTTGTTTCTCACTCTGTTCTTTAACCCTTTTTCTTTATTCTTGTTATTTTTCTTATTGCTTCTTTTTTTTTATCTTTGATTCTTTCCTACTTCTTAAATGTTTCTCACATCTCTCCCACAGCAATCTCACAAAAAAAACTCATCTGTGTCCATCAGGATCTTGGCAATTGCCTTTAACATGATCAAATAAAAGATAACTTCAGTGACAAGTTTTATTAGCCGCCAGCAATGGCATGATATATTCTCTTTTGGCTGTAAGATCACACACAATAATCTTTGAAAATCATCTTGATGATTTCACAAATTTAGACTTTCCACAATATATTTTTTTAATGAGTTAGAATTGAAAATACCCTGTACATCAGTGATTTTCCCATTTCTGCTTCCATGAATTAGAACCCTGTCACCTTTCTACATACAAGAATTGTCATGGATGTGAAAAAACCTTATCAAATGTCATAAAAGATGAGAATTCCTGCTAGTCATAACGTTAGCTTATCTCTTGCTAAGAGCTTTTCTTAAAGAAATAACAATTATTAGTATTTCATTTTCTTTGTCCCAATTGAATTTTTCAGTACATCCCTCTTTATTTTTAATGGCATTTGTCTATTTCCCACATCTGTCAACGGTTTTGCTGAAAAAACGTTTGCAGGAACATGAATTTATCATATTTAAAGCACTCCAACTCGCAATAGCATTTTTGTGGCTCTCTGAATGACCCACCAGTGTCCTAGTTGCCATAGGGGCTATAATTACTGTAAACGTGACAAACATATTGTTGCTGTCAATCTGTACCGAAACTATTTTGTTTTCACTTTCTTCTTACAGTATAACTTTCACAGAAGTAATAAAAACTGACAGTATGACATTTCATAAAATCAATATGCACATTTCTATTCTCTGTTTTCCAGCTCACAATGTAAAATATGCATTGTATCAAAATCCATTTTCAGCACCATTCTTATGATTCAAAATTGAATGCTTGAAGGAAACTGAGAATCTTAGAACCAAAGCATTTGTATTCTTTGTCATTCTCTCCTAGGAATTGAAATAATAAGAACTGGTTGAACAGTCATTATGCTTAAAAATAACTCATTATTTACCACTAATTATCATTAATGAAGAAGATTCATTTGTGGGTGATAATCGACAGACTGGAGAATAGAAGCCCATGTCTGTTCACATCATGGAGTCCATTATATAATGAACGACTGGGGACAAGTTCTTCTTCATGTTATAATTTGCCCTCCATGCAGGAATCTCATTATGTAAATTTTATTTGATTTTATGATGTGGACTTTGCTGCATAGGTTCTATTTATTGCCCTTTATACTGATGAGGTGGTTGTGGATTTCTTCCATGAAGTCTTAGCAGTCCTTATGATAATGATTCATCTGTAATTAAGGAATTCCAAGGACAATGAAGGAAAAATGTATGTGTCCTGGTTCCCTGCAAGGAGGGGAAATTACAACATAAAGAAGAATCTGTTCCCAGTCATTTATTATAGAATGGACTCCATCATGTGAACCAACATGGGCATCAATTCTTTAGTCTGCTGATTAAATAAATGTTGTGGACCTTGCAGGTGATGATACTCCCTGCAATGTTGCTTGTCTGTCTCTTTTGCAAGTATGCAGTGGTAGACCATAAGTTATCTCTGGGCATTTAATGGGTGAGGATTTAAGTCATACACATCACACTCTGGTTTTGCCTCTTTTGATTGCTACAGTGACCTGTTTTAAATTAAATGGGTTAATGCTTCTTTTAAAATAGCAGACAGAATATGTCATTTGATTTTTGAGAGTTAGTTGACTGATCTTATAGTAGTGCTTCCTGACCTTGTAACGCATAAGAATTGAAAACCAGACTAATTTTCAATGCAATGCATTACTTGAAACTTCAGCTGTATGAGAACCATCAGTCAAATTTGTAACCTTTCAGCCAGAAGGTCGCTGCAAAGGGACATTGATTGAAGTCAATAACTGTATACTGCATAAAATGAACTGAATTTCTTCCAAACGAAAGCTTGGCAAAATGCGATAAGTATGGAAGCCTTTTGTTTTCTTTCTATTACTTGTGTAAATAATGCAAAATATTTACTAGAATGGACTGGAGCAGTAGTAATTGAGAGAGAACTTGAAAAGTGCAATTCGTAACCTTTTGCTCCCCCAGTAAAGAATTTATTCAACCTAACGACTCCTAATGGAAATGCCACAATGGAAGGCTTAGATTATCCTTGTGTGCTTTCTTTTTCTCTGATATGCTCTTGCACGAATATTGACCATGACTGCAAGTTATCTTTGCATTCAATAGCAATAGAACACCTTGTACTTCAGAGAGGAAATGGTTCCACATTACTATAATGTCCTTAATTCTTATAGTAGAGTAGGGAGTCTGTATTTCACAAGGATAAATTTGAAGTATTTACAAGCAGTTGGTTGGGTCACAAAGTTTTTATAGGTAGGTTCAATTATTTCCAAGGTTGCAAGGTTTGTGGTAACCTTGGTTCAAGCGTGTTTTGAGCTGCATCTCAACTAACTGCTGTTATCTTGTACTTAGCAATACCATGAACTATTCTTGTGTCTTTTTATTCCAGTTTTTGAACAGCAACAGCAGGTTGGTGAAGGTCATCTGAGATTAATACTTAGCACTTGGACGTTATCTGAAAGTTACAGACATCAGTGTTCAGTACAGAGTTAAGAACATTGTCCCTTTAAAAGCTAGAGCCAATAATGGAGAAGATGCAGCAAGGTACTAATCTTACAAACTTCAACCTTTAGAAGAGCTTTAAGTTTTCTTTCCTTGTCACTTGCTGGGTTTGCATTTATATATTCAGTTGGGAAAATTTCCCCTTACTTCAGATGAGTCTTGTAATTACAATTTCCCTTCTCACATGATCGTTGATGCCCTCCAGCATTTTCAAAGAATCTGTTGATTTTCACGTCTTTATATTGGAAACCTTATGGATCTTGCTTTTGATAGCTTTCTTTTGTTAACTTGCTTTAAACTAAATATAGGGGGACATGCTATTAACATAAAAAATATAAATTTGTTATTGCCAAAATATTTGTATTCTAGATATATTTTCTTCTGCATAACAAAACCTATAACACTGACTTAGTATTTTATGCATGGGCCCGCATAGGCCCCAGCTGTGCCTGCATCTTTGCCGGGTATGTGGAACTATCCATCTTCCGCAACTACACCTGTTTCATCACCCTTTGCCTCTGCTACATCGATGACTGTATTGGTGCCACCTCATGCTGCCACAAGGAGGTTAAACAGTTTATCAACTTCACTAACACCTTTCACCCCAACCTCAATTCACCTGGATCATTTCAGACCCCTCCCTCCCCTTCCTGGGCCTCTCCAGCTCCATCTCCGACGAATGACTAACCGCGCACATCTATCACAAACCCACCGACTCCCACAGCTACCTGGATCACACCTCCTCCCACCTTGCCACCTGTAAAAATGCCATCCCTTATTTCTAATTCCTCTGCTTCTGCAGCATCAGTTCCTAGGATGACGAGTTCCACCTTAGAAAATCCCAGATGACCTCCTTTTTCAAAGATTGCAATTTCCCCACTCACGTGATCGACGATGCCCTCTAGCACAGCTCCTCCATTTCCCGCACCTCTGCCCTTGAACCCTACCCCTCCCAATGCAACAAGGACAGACCCCCCAGTCCTCACCTTCCATCCCACCAACTTCCATATATATCACATCATCCTTCGCCACCTCTGCCACCTACAAACAGACCCCACCACTGGGGTTGTAGTTCCCTCGCCACCCCTATCAGCATTCCAGAGAGACCATTCCCTCCGCGGCTCCCTTATCAGGTCCACAACCCCCACCAGAACACACCCTCCTCCCAGCACCTTCTCCTGTCACCACAGGAAGTGCAAACCCTGCACCCACACCATTCTCCTCACCTCTGTCCAAGGCCCCAAAGGATCCTTCCACATCCGACAGACATTTCCCTGTACCTCTACTAATGTCATCTACTGTATCCATTGCACCTCATGTGGTCTCCTCTCTATCGTGGAGACAGGGCGCCTTCTTGCAAATCATTTCAGAGAACATCTCTGGGACACCTGCACCCACCAACCCCACCATCCTGTGGTCAAACACTTCAATTCCCCCTCTCATTCCGTCAAGGACATGCAGATCCTGGGCCTCATCCATCACCAAGCCCGAACCATCCGATGCCTGGACGAAGAACGCCTTATCTTCTGCTGTGGGACCCTGCAACCACATGGAATTAATGTGGATTTCACCAGTTTCCTCATTTCCTCTCCCCCCACATTATTCCAGTTCCAAGCCTCCAACTCAACACCATCCTCTTGACTTGCCTATTGCCTTTCCCATCTATCCGCCCCACCCACTTCTTCAATCTATCACCTGCTCTCCCATCTTCATTTACCTATCGCATTCACTGATAACTTCCTGCCAACCCCACGCCCCTCCCATTTATCTCTCAGCTCCCCCGCCCACAAGCCACATTCCTGATGAAGGGCTTATGCCTGAAGCGACAAGTCTCCTCCTGCTTGGATGCTGCCTGACTGGCTATGTTTTTCCAGCACCACACTCTTGATTTGGTACTTTATGCCATTAATATAGTTCACACCTTTCTTTGGGTCTTGCATTTTACTTGGTGGTAAAATCATTGGCGGTATTTAGATCATTAACTGTGTGGATGGGGAGATGATTCGCTCTTTGGCTTCCTCCCAATATTTCCCTGGATCTAGTTCTTTATTACAGGACTAGTCCTGTATTACTCAGACTCATGAGAGCATGAAAACTTGCTATGTGGATTGATCACACATTTAACTACATTTGCTGCATTAAAGATGTGAATAAAATTTATTGAAGGAAGGAAGTAGAATCATAGCAAATAAACAGGAATATATGTTGGCTTCATCAGCCATCTTGATTTGACCATGATTGACAACAATCTCTTAATCAATATCAGCCTCTCTCTGGAAAAATTCTCAAGAGAGATGCAGAAACCCAACATGTTATTCTGCTGTGGGAATAACACTTGCTGTATGTCAAATGTTATTCATTATGAAAAGAAACATATCAATGAATACGTTTGTTCATTAGGTGGTACATGACATACACAGCTCCTCATTTCTGCTTATTCATATTGTAAGGCAGATGTGCTGGCCTCTTCCCTCACCAATGGGAAGAAGGTGTCAGTGACACAGAAGGGAAAATGAGCTGCATGTCACTGAGTTTTATGGATGCCCTATTCAAACTGATCTTATTCACATTTAGTCTGTGCATTATGAGGCCTGAGCAGATAAAATTAAAGCCTTATTAAGCCTGTATGTACTCAGCTCATACAAATTCAAAGATTGGGATTTTGCTGCAGAAATGCTGCAAATGTGTATCGGGTGTTTTCACCCAAATATGAGCTGAAAGCGAATTTGACATTGATGGTAGAGTATGCAAGTTGATGACAGGTCTGATCATTTGATAGAAGTAAATGGCAGTTAGATGGTCAAACACGAAATAGATTGGGGTGGCCCATTCAGGTGCTTAACCATCTCCTCCATTCCATAAGGCCATAGTTGACCAGATAGTTCAGAAATGTGTCAAATTTGATCTTGAATATTTTCAATGACCTAACCACTTCAAATCTCCTGAGACGGAAAATTTGTGATCTTGAGGGAAGCAGTTCCTTCTTGCCTTAAACAAGTGACCCCTAACTCTGAAACTGTTACCCACTTTTAGATTCTCCAATGTGGGAAACAACCTTACAGAATGGACTCTGTCTAGCCCCCTCAGAATTCTTTTTTAGTAAGAGCACTTAGTCCCACTGTCTGCAACTGGATCCTGTTTTCTGTCCCACAGGCCACAGTCAGTGAAGATTGGGGAGAATATTTCATCCTCACTAACACTCAACACTGGAGACCCCAGGGGTGCATACTCAGCCCTCTACTGTACTCACTGTATGCACGTGACTGTGTTGCCAAATAACAGACTAATGCTATTTACAAGTTCACTGATGACACCACCATAGTTGGTTGAATCTCAGATGGTGACTAAACAGACTACCGACGGGAGGTGACAGACTTGGAAAAATGGTGCACTGAGAACAACCTGGCTCTCAATGCTGACAAAACCAAGAAACTCATTATTGACTTTTGGTGGAATGTTACTCATGCCCCCTACACATTAACAGCACAGAGTTGAGACGAGTGGAGAGTGTCAAGCTCCTGGGAGTGGTCTTCAACAACAAGCTTTCTTGGACTCTTCATATGGACGCAATGGTTACAAAGGCCCAACAACATTTCTTCTTCCTCAGGCAGCTGAGAAAATTCGGCATGAATTGTCAACTTTTATAGGTGCGCCATTGAGAGTATTCTATCTGGATGTATAATTACCTGGTTTGGCAACTGTACCATTCAAATTCGTGGACGATTACAGAGAGTGGTGAACGTGGCCCAAACAATCACAAAGGTCAATCTCCCATCTATAGGGTCCATTTACCAGGCCCACTGTCAAGGAAAGGCCACCAACATTCTCAAAAATCCATCCCACCCAATGCTTTTCCACAACCTCTACCATCAGGGTGAAGGTACAAAAGCCTGAATACACACACCAACCAGTATCAAAATAGTTTCTACCCTACTGTTGTTAGAATACTGAATGGACTCACAAATTCTGCCTATGCTCTGACTGTATTGCTCGCAAGACAAAGCTGTTCACTGTGCCTCAGTACACATGACAATAAATTCAATTCAGTTCAATTCTCATCTTCTAAACTCCACTGAGTACAGGCACAGTCTGCCCAACCTTTGCTCATAAGACAGTCTTTCATCTTGGTGAACTTTCCTCTGTGATTTAAGGAGACCAAACTGAACATTGCATTTTAGGTGCAGTCTTACCAGTCTTACCTGGAAAGCTGTAGCCAGACTTTAAAACCAACATTCTGTTTGCCCTCCTACTTACATGCTGTACCTGCTAATCTTTTGTGATTCATTGACTGTCTATTGGCTTCCTGTCACTAGTCAAGTTCATTTCTGTTTTTTACGTTAGAATACATTGTGGAAAAAAAAATAGTCAAGTCAAAGACAGTTTCTCTTGTATGCAACAAGGGGAAAAAATGGACAACTCACTCTGAGTAACTGCTGTGCAATTCAGTTAAAAGATCAGGTTGATCATCTTCCTTCTTTTGTGGAGAGTGATGTGTGAGACATACGGAGGAAGAAAAACAATCTGTAAAAACGTAAGGGAAAAGTTACATTATTTTAAGCATAAAGAATCAATGCATCATTTCCTATTGCAAGCAAAAACGCAGATCTCAAATCCAATAATGTTTGTGCTTTTTAATAATTTCAGGATTGGAGGAGTGACAGTTTTAGGTTAGCGATGGGTACTGATAGGACAGTAAATTGCTTTTTACTGAAAAGACCATGTGCAATGAAAATGATAAATCCATCTATGATGCACAAAATGAAGTTACTAGGGTCTAGTTGCATTGGGTCTAATACAAGTCCCACTATGGTACAAATCTAACTACTTTAGTGCATGGAAATATCCTATGTTGGTTGACATGGGCAAATTAATGAAACAGAAGTGTCAAAAAGAATGTCACAAAATATTGCAAAATTCTTCATGGATATTAACAGGCATGTTGGGGCAGAAGTCATTTATTTAGTTACAGAATAATAGGATAAGGCGATTTATTATCATTGGCTATGCTTGTTAATTGCTTTCTAGGGTTACAGGTGAAATTGTATTAGGCTTTAGATTTGCAAATTAATGGTGTTGTGGCATTGATGCTAAATATGTTACTGAAAAGTAAATATGTTTACTTCATCGGTGTTATTGCCAGCAATTGGTTGAATAAGTGTTCTGTGTTTGACATGTTTTTAGATGCCTGTATGGGTTTTAACTCCCTGAAGTAATGCAGTGTTTGATATGATTTATCATCACGTGTATTTTGCCACAAAATATTGTGAAAAGTGTATAGAGGGAGCAGTAATACAACACATTTCCCTTTTTTATGTGTATTCAGACCTAAAGTTCTGAGAATTTATGTTTATAAAGAAAACAACACAATTTTACCAATTTTGTTTCTTCCCTGTTTCCCTTTTATTTCTGGGTTATTTCAAACCTTTATTAATGAGCGTACAAATGAAGACCAAGTGCAGACCCCTTGACATTTGCTTTATTTGTGGGTGGAGATTTGCATTTATTATTGTATGGGGCCATTCACTGATGTAACCAATCACCTGTTCCAAAATATTTACAGTCTTCCACATTACCTTTTGGCTGTTGACCTTTGGTGTTCTCTAATGATTTAAGATATGTATAAGACAGCCAAAACTTGGCTCTCAATTTTGATTTGTCTCCTTTAGAAAAGTGAAGCTTCAGGACCCGCCTGTACATTGATTAGGATCACAGGGGGAATGGAGGGCAACTCCCATGCGATACTGCTCTGTTGCGTATTACTTTGGTACACAAATAATTAGTAAGCTCATTTTACTTTTCTCTTGATTTCACGTCTATCTGTAAAGCAAGTTTCTTGAATTTTTCAGGTTGCTGTTTTCCCATGTTGGAAGCTGTAGTTTGAAAGCAAAGGTTTACAAGTTGGCCAATTGTCTCTTACCATATGAACAAATAATTCCCTGTGAAACAAATTTTAAAAAATCAAATTACCTGGGTGTAAGCAGAACATGCTGGAATCTCTTATTAAATAGTGGAGAGGAGGTCTGGCAAGTCTTATGTCCACGGTAGGTGTGTCCTCCTTGTGATCCAAATTTGAACAGCTCATTTTTAGCCCCTATTTTTCCAGTTTCAAATATTTCACTTTAATAATGACCAGCATCATTGTCTTATGTTTGCAACAAGTTCAAAGGCTAATTGTACTTGGTAGCTTGATTAAATGTTCTTCTGTTGCAGAATCACACCTGATAAATAGTCCTGAGTGTGTGAAAAGTTATGCCGACAACTTATTTAGGATGGTCAGTCAGGTTTGTATTATTGGGTGGAAGTGAGTACTGCAGATGCTGGAGTCAAGATTAGAGTGGTGTTGGAAAAGCACAGCAGGTCAGGCAGCATCCGAGGAGGAGGAAAATCGACATTTCGGACAAAAGCCCTTCATCAGGAATGAGAGCTTTGTAGTATTGTGTAGTAGACTTGCACATGCTGGTAGCTGCATATATTATTACAGGATCCTACTTTTTGTCAATAGAACATGTACTTGCCATGCCCCTGTTTCAGCTCCACTACATAGGTCATACCTGTTCTCTGGTTCATTTCTCAGGGTAACTCAGAAAACTTTACCTATTCTTCTCAAGCCACAGTCTAATTGCTGTAAATATCTGCAGTTAAATTACTGTTTCATTTCAGTAATGGAGGTAACTTCGCAAACTATGAGATCTGAGTAAATTTCTACCTCCGTGTTAGATTGCACCATTTGTTAATGACAAATAACCAACAGATAATTGAGCTCCCAGTTTTAAATAAATACACTTTTTAATATCATAACCACTTCTGATACTGCTGATTCTGAAACCCCTTCCCACGTGGTTATAGATGCCCTCCAATGCATCTCGTCCACATCCCGCACCTCTGCCCTCAGACCCCACCCCTCCAACCGTAACAAGGACAGAACGCCCCTGGTGCTCACCTTCCACCCTACCAACCTTCGCATAAACCAAATCATCCGCCAACATTTCCGCCACCTCCAAAAAGACCCCACCACCAAGGATATATCTCCCTCCCCACCCCTTTCCGCCTTCCGCAAAGACTGTTCCCTCCGTGACTACCTGGTCAGGTCCACGCCCCTGTCCAACCCACCCTCCCATCCTGGCACCTTCCCCTGCCACCGCAGGAATTGCGAAACCTGCGCCCACACCTCCTCCCTCACCTCCATCCATGGCCCTAAAGGAGCCTTCCACATCCATCAAAGTTTTACCTGCACATCCACCAATATCATTTATTGTATCTGTTGCTCCCGATGCAGTCTCCTCTACATTGGGGAGACTGGATGCCTCCTAGCAGAGCGCTTTAGGGAACATCTCCGGGACACCCGCACCAATCAACCACACCGTCCTGTGGCCCAACATTTCAACTCCCTCTCCCACTCTGCCGAGGACATGGAGGTCCTGGGCTTCCTTCACCGCCGCTCCCTCACCACCAGACGCCTGGAAGAAGAATGCCTCATCTTCCGCCTTGGAACACTTCAACCAAAGGGCATCAATGTGGACTTCAACAGTTTCATCATTTCCCCTTCCCCCACCTCAGCCTAGTTCCAAACTTCCAGCTCAGCACTGTCCCAATGACTTGTCCTACCTGCCTATCTTCTTTTCCATCTATCCACTCCACCCTCCTCCCTGACCTATCACCTTAATCTCTGCCCCCACTCACCCATTGTACTCTATGCTACTTTCTCCCCACCCCCACCCTCCTCTAGCTTATCTCTCCACCCTTCAGGCTCTCTGCCTTTATTCCAGATGAAGGGCTTTTGCCTGAAACGTCGATTTTACTGCTCCTCGGATGCTGCCTGAACTGCTCTGCTCTTCCAGAACCACTAATCCAGAAAATGGTTTCCAGCATCTGCAGTCATTGTTTTTACCTACTTCTGATACTTAGCAGAGCTACTAATGCAATGAACACCCATGAAGATATTTCAAAATGTTACTGCTGGTTTGCAAGGGAGTGGTTAAACAAAGGGGGCAGGATTATTATTGTTCTTGATCTTTAATTACCGGAAAGACACACTGAACCTGTCATTTTCAAGAACTAGAGAATGAGTCATCGATAAGCTGCTTCACATGTTTTGCAACAACGAGGTCAGATGACTATTTGTTAGATCCTCAAAAGTTTGTTTAATCTCCTTTTATCTATTTCGGGAAATTGCCTCCAAACATTGTTTCTTTATAGAGTCATAGATGTACAGCATGGAAACAGACCCTTCGGTCTAACCCGTCCATGCCGACCAGGTAGCCCAACCCAATCTAGTCCCACCTGCCAGCACCCGGCCCATATCCCTCCAACCCCTTCCTATTCATATACCCATCCAAATGCCTCTTAAATGTTGCAATTGTACCAGCCTCCACCACATCCTTTGGCAGCTCATTCCATACACGTACTACCCTCTGCGTAAAATAGTTGCCCCTTAGGTCTCTTTTATATCTTTCCCCTCTCACCCTAAACCTATGCCCTCTAGTTCTGGACTCCCCGACCCCAGGGAAAAGACTGTGTCTATTTATCCTATCCATGCCCCTCATAATTTTGTAAACCTCTATAAGGTCACCCCTCAGACTCCGACGCTCCAGGGAAAATAGCCCCTGCCTGTTCAGCCTCTCCCTGTAGCTCAGATCCTCCAACCCTGGCAGCATCCTTGTAAATCTTTTCTAAACTCTTTCAAGTTTCACAACATCTTTCCGATAGGAAGGAGACCAGAATTGCACGCAATATTCCCTACAGTGGCCTAACCAATGTCCTGTACAGCCGCAACATGACCTCCCAACTCCTGTACTCAATACTCTGACCAATAAAAGAAAGCATACCAAATGCCTTCTTCACTATCCTATCTACCTGCGACTTCACTTTCAAGAGCTATGAACCTGCACTCCAAGGTCTCTTTGTTCAGCAACACTCCTTAGGACCTTACTATTAAGTGTATAAGTCCTGCTAAGATTTGCTGTCCCAAAATGCAGCACCTCGCATTTATCTGAATTAAACTCCACCTGCCACTTCTCAGCCCATTGACCCATCTGGTCCAGATTCTGTTGTAATCTGAGGTAACCGTCTTCGCTGTCCACCACACCTCCAATTTTGGTGCCATCTGCAAACTTACTAACTGTACCTCTTATGCTCGCATCCAAATCATTTATGTAAATGACAAAACGTAGAGGGCCCAGCACCGATCCTTGTGGCACTCCACTAGTCACAGGCCTCCAGTCTGAAAAACAACCCTCCACCACCACCCTCTGTCTTCTACCTTTGAGCCAGTTCTGTATCCAAATGGCTAGTTCTCCCAGTATTCCATGAGATCTTACCTTGCTAATCAGTCTCCCATGGGAACTTTGTCGAACACCTTACTGAAGTCCATATAGATCACATCTACTGCTCTGCCTTCATCAATCTTCTTTGTTAATTCTTCAAAAAACTCAATCAAGTTTGTGAGACATGATTTCCCACGCACAAAGCCATGTTGACTATCCCGAATCAGTCCTTGCCTTTCCAAATACATGTACATCCTGTCCCTCAGGATTCCCTCCAACAACTTGCCCACCCCGAGTTCAGGCTCCCCAGTCTATAGTTCCCTGACTTGTCTTTACCGCCCTTCTGAAATAGTGGCACCACGTTAGCCAACCTCCAGTCTTCCGGCACCTCAGCTGTGACTATCAATGATACAAATATCTCAGCAAGAGGCCCAGCAATCACTTCTCTAGCTTCCCACAGAGTTCTCGGGTACACTTGATCAGGTCCTGGGGATTTATCCACCTTTAACCGTTTCAAGACATCCAGCACTTCCTCCTCTGTAATCTGGACATTTTGCAAGATGTCACCATCTATTTCCCTTCAGTCTATATCTTCCATATCCTTTTCCACAATAAATCCTGATGCAAAATATTCATTTAGTATCTCCCCCATTTTCTGTGGCTCCACACAAAGGCCGCCTTGCTGATCTTTGAGGGGCCCTATTCTCTCCCTAGTTACCCTTTTGTCCTTAATGTATTTGTGAAAACCCTTTGGATTCTCCTTAATTCCATTTGCCAAAGCTATTTCATGTCCCGTTTTGCCCTCCTGAATTCCCTCTTAAGTATACTCCTACTTTCTTTATACTCTTCTAAGGATTCACTTGATCTATCCTGACTATACCTGACATATGCTTCCTTCTTTTTCTTAGCCAAACCCTCAATTTCTTTAGTCGTCCAGCATTCCCTATACCTACCAGCCTTCCCTTTCACCCTGACAGGAATATACTTTCTTTGGATTCTTGTTATCTCATTTCTGAAGGCTTCCCATTTTCCAGCCATCCCTTTACCTGCGAATATCTGCCTCCAATCAGCTTTCGAAAGTTCTTGCCTAATACCGTCAAAATTGGCCTTTCTCCAATTTAGAACTTCAACTTTTAGATCTGGTCTATCCTTTTCCATCACTATTTTAAAACGAATAGAATTATGGTGGCTGGCCCCAAAGTGCTCCCCCACTGACACCTCATTCACCTGCCCTGCCTTATTTCCTAAGAGGTCAAGTTTTGCACCTTCTCTAGTAGGTACATCCACATCCTGAATCAGAAAATTGTCTTGTACACACTTAAGAAATTCCTCTCCATCTAAACCTTTAACACTACGGCAGTCCCAGTCGATATTTGGAAAGTTAAAATCCCCTACCATAACTACCTTATTATTCTTACAGATAGCTGAGATCTCCTTCCAAGCTTATTTCTCAATTTCCCTCTGACTATTAGGGGGTCTATAATACAATCCCAATAAGGTGATCATCCCTTTCTTATTTCTCAGTTCCATCCAAATAACTTCCCTGGATATATTTCCAGGAATATCCTCCCTCAGCACAGCTGTAGTGCTATCCCTTATCAAAAATGCCACTCCCCCTCCTCTCTTGCCTCCCTTTCTATCCTTCCTGTAGCATTTGTATCCTGGAACATTAGGCTGCCAGTCCTGCCCATCCCTGAACCATGTTTCCATAATTGCTATGATATCCCAGTCCCATGTTCCTAACCATGCCCTGAGTTCATCTGCCTTCTCTGTTAGGCCACTTGCATTGAAATAAATGCAGTTTAATTTATTAGTCCTACCTCGTCCCTGCCTGCCCTGACTGTTTGACTCACTTCTGTTCTCAGCTGTACCCGTCTCAGATTGATCTCTTTCCTCACTATCTCCCTGGGTCCCACCCCCCCACCCCCCTCACCTTACTAGTTTAAATACTCCCAAGCAGTTCTAGCAAATTTTCCTGCCAGTATATTAATCCCCTTCCAATTTAGGTGCAATCCGTCCTTCTTGTACAGGTCACTTCTACCCCAAAAGAGATTCCAATGATCCAAAAATGTGAATCCTTCTCCCATACACCAGCTCCTCAGCCATGCATTCATCTGCTCTATCCTCCTATTCCTGCCCTCACGAGCTCGTAGCACTGGGAGTAATCCAGATATTACTACCCTTGAGGACCTCCTTTTTAAATTTCTGCCTAACTCTCTGAAATTTCCCTTCAGAGTCTCAACCTTTTCCCTTCCTATGTCATTGGTTCCAATGTGGACAATGACCTCCTTCTGGCCCTTCTCCCCCGTGAGAACATTCTGCACCCTCTCTGAGACATCCTTGATCCTGGCACCAGGGAAACAACACACCATTCAGCTTTTTCTCTGCTGGCCACAGAAACATCTGTCTGTACCTCTGACTACAGAATCCCCGAACACAATTGATTTGTTGGAAGCCGACGTACCCTTCATTGCATTAGAGCCAGTCTCAATACCAGAAACTTGGCTGTCTGTGCTACATTCCCCTGAGAATCCATCACCCCCTACATTTTCCAAAACAGCATACCTGTTTGAAATGGGTATATCCACAAACGACTCCTGCACTAGCTGCCTACCTCTCTTACCTTTCCTGGAGTTACCCATCTATGTGACTGTATCTGAGACTTTCCCCCCTTCCTATAACTGCCATCCACCCCATACTGTTGCTGTTGCAAATTCCTCATCGCTTCTATCTGTCTCTCCAACCGATCCACTCGATCTGATAAGATTCACATCCAACAGCATTTATGGCAGATATAATCTGCAGTAACCCTTAAACTCTCTTTAAACTCCCACATCTGACAAGAAGTACATATCACTGCAAAGGCCATTTTTGCTCCTTCACAATCTACAGACCCAGAAAATAACACCGTCTTATTCCTCTACAAACACTGCCCCAGGTTAAATTAATAGCTATGGCCTATATTTTAAGTTTAATCAAGAGACTTACCTCCAAAAACATATAATCAAGAAAGAATTCACTATGCTCACTGCAGCCTTTCTCTTGGACAGACTTAAAACAACAATTAACTTGTCTAATTCTGTGCTGTGAACTTCGCCCAACAATTCCTCCAAGATTAGTTGTGAATTTCACTGTTTGTTAATTTTCCCAGGTGCACTCCGATGTCCAGCGATACACGAATTCAAACAGCAAAGGCGGTAACTGTGCTGGTTCTCTCTCTCTCTGTCTGTCTGTCTCTCTCTCTCCTGCACTGTCCTCACCATGTGCTGCCTATATCTGCTCTTCTCCCTTATGACGGAATAAATTTTGCAATGGTTGCTTAAGAACATTTTGTTAACTTATTACTGATGAAGGATTTCAAACGCCAAAATAAACGTGCATCAGGGGGATGAAAATTGCCTTGAAAATATAAATGTTTGTCAGTAATATTTTGAAGTTTGATCATGGCTCCCAAGTTTTGCTTGAAGATTCAAGAAGTCAGTACATTCATGGCACCATACATTTAACTGATAAAGTCCTGGAGCAAAATTATACAGTGGAATTTAAAATGGAAAGCAGAATTAATTTGGATTTTGCTGTAAAACTCAATTTCACATGCTTTTAAAATGAAAAAGTTGTAGCTTGAAGGTAATTCTTACAGTAGAAATGGAAATATTATTTGAGGTAAAAATAGATTTTTTTCTGCTGTACCTCAAGCTTACAAGATGCTTCAGTGTGCCTTTGGGATGTCTTCATACAATGCATTTGCTGCTACATTGTAGCGCTGATGATTAGAAAACTGAATCTCCTTTTGCTTTATGCAGTTATAATTCAGACATTGATAAATGAATGAGATATCGTTAACTGCTGGAGGAAGGATAGCTGTACGCCTGATGCTTTAAAGATTAGGAATGCATTAATCCATATCTGTTGAAAAGTGATTGTTGTCTGCTGTATGGCTTTTGTTTTGAATTTAATATTTGTGGAGCAAACATTTTTGAAGAAAAAAGCATTATTTCAGCAACTCCAGCTAGTAATTATCATATCATTACCTACAAATCAGGCTGATTAAAGCAGGGAAGATTAGAATTTGGGATCGGGAAAGTGAGATATCGCTGATAAAGACGTTAGAGCAAAATATCGACTAATCTGTTTACCAGTTTTATGTCATCTCTCTATTTCATGTCAAAAAATTGTCAACTACTGGGTAGGAACAGTTAATGATTTTTGAAATTAGGGTCGGCCAGACTTGCCAGCAGCTGGAAACGATAGCATTGACAAGGGAACGAAGCAATGAATTGTACCTGGGCTGCACGTTAATGTGGCTCAGGAGGGGGAGAAAGAGAAGGCAGTGGAAAATGCTATTTCATCTTTAACGAGGTGACTTTTTTTTCCACTTTGGTGGTAAAACTGTAGTATATCTTTTAATAAAAGTTCTTGTTATTCTGCTTGTGATTTATGATGTTTATATGATGAGTAAGCTGGAAAACATTATCAATGAGTAGCCAACTTATGATCATATTGGGCAAGTGGATCAAAGGTATGAATGTAACAGCACTGAATGCATCTATCATGTGTGATTTAATTGAATTCTTCAAATATTGATTTTAGGTATTTTTGAACAAAATGGATCAAGAGCTTACTTAAAGGATAGCTGGATCCTTTTGACCTTAATTTTTCTGATGGACGATCATAGGCAAGAACAGTGCTCTGTTTCTTTGTAGTTCAATGGAGTTGCCTGATACAAATAGGAATTTACATTTGTCAGAGCAGTTATAAAGGCCTGGCGTTAAGAAAGTGCATCTGAATTTGATATGTAATGCAATCAGTAGATATACATCAAGGGGTTGTGAGAATGCTCAGCGATGGTGGTGATGGTGATGGTGTCCCTTTCACTCTTTTATGTGAAAGAAGTCAGCTTTCCTGTCCCCTTATGGGAGCTCAACTCTCTCCAACCTACCATCCAGTAGCTTGAATGCTTCTCTTTCATTCTGGATAATCTGAAATGATCCCTTCAAGGCATTGTATTTGGACAAACCTTACTAGTTCTGGTCAGAAACTGGCCCAAGTGGTGCAACAAAGTAGTTGACTTTCCACATAACAAAGCTGATTGCTCCTAAAAATGTAGAAACATTTATTGCCATTGAGCCAAAATCCTGGAGCTCCCTTCCTACTATCCCTGTGGTGTGCCTTGCAGCACTTGAAGCAGGAAGCTGACCTCAACCTGAGGGACAATAAATACTGGCCTTGTCAGCAGTGCATGCATTCTGTGAGCAATCTTTTTTCAAAAATCTGTGTTTTTTTTTAAACAGAATTAATTGTTTGAGTTGGATTTCATATCAGTCTTATGTAACCCCAATATTATAGTAAATAATCAAGAATTCTAATGGTATGCATTAGATGCTTAATGGGGGAGAGTCATCTTTTGGACCTGTTACAAACCAGATTAATTCAATGATAAATTATGTGAAATAGTTAGTTTGAGTTTGGTCAGTATCTGGCAATGAGTCTAGAACCAAAGCTCTCGTAATTGGATTGACTAGTGTGGAAAATGGAAATGTCATATTGATGTATTAGGGAGGCCAATTCTGACATTGTCAGTCCAGTTGAGAGCAGAGTAGGAGTTTGCTGCTCATAAAGTTCTTGACCTAGGAGTTCAGTACTTGGCACTGAATGCAAGGGGTAGAAAAATGATCCATTCCTGCGCATTGGTATGCCATCAGTCTGTAAGTTTCATTGTTCAATTGGTGCAACCTACACTGTGAATTGTGTTGGTGTCTGTGCATTGCCATGCTTCCACCATCATAATTAAAAATTCGAGTAAGATTGCACATAGACATAGTGACTCAATGATATGTTATTTAAAAGTTCTGTTGTTTGGGTACACATTAATACACAAACTGAGCTTTTCCTTTTATATTGGTCCTGTACTTTTTGAACCGCTTCTACCACATTTTCCTCATTCATTGTGACACAGGAATAGAATCCAGTTTACTGTTAGGACTAATTGTTGTTTTTTTTTGATAGCTTCAATGATTGAGGGAAGTGGCCACTATGTTTAATTTATCTTTTGTTTTAAGGAAAAGGCCAATGGACATATGCTTACAACTTGGTTTCATCAAAAAGCTTTGGGTCACTGGCCTACAAAAGTTGCATATAAAGATAAAATCTTGGATTTTGTTTTGATGTTTTGAGACTTGTGGATTCAAGACACTATTAGAGAATCCTGTATTCCACCTGAAATAACAAGACACTAAAGAGGCATATGCTGTGAAATATTTTAATTTGCCTTTATTTTTCAGTTAAAAGTGCAGGAGTAGCAATCTATTCTGCTTTACCTTCTTGAAAGCAATTAAAACAAAATGAATAGCTGGAACAAGTTGAAATTTATAACCTGTTATACCCTGTTGTTTTAGATGGTTGGTAACAGTTGACATGATTTAAATCATATTGCATTTGTTTCAGGTAAAACAAAGACAAATATTTGTTACTTAACTGTGAGCTGTGTTGGATAATTGCAAGTTGTGATTTGCTGTTTCGTCGCCAACATAAAATTTATAAAAGCCATGCTTACGAGCAGAATCTTTTGAGATGTTGGAAGTTGTAGTCTTGTGGATGAATAGGGTGTGTTACAGCTCAGTAAAAGACACTGTTATCAAAAGTTAATATGTTGGACAGGTTTTCAAGGTAGTTTTGTCCTAGTGGCCTTAGTTACTAGATCAGATTGCCTACAGTATGGAAACAGGCCCTTCAGCCCACACCAACCTTCTGAAGACTAACCCACCCAGGCCCATTTCCCTACCCAATATTTACCCCTGACCAATGCACCAAACACTATAGGCAATTTAGGAAGGCCAATTCACCTGGCCTGTACATCTTTGGATTGTGGGAGGAAGCCCACACAGACACAGAGAATGTGCAACCTCCACACAGACAGTCCCCCGAGGCAGGAATTGAACCCAGGTCCCTGATGCTGTGAGGCAGCAGTGCTAACCACTGAGCCACTATGCCACTCATATGACACAGTCAATATTGTGATCGAATAATATATGGCCAAAAAGTAGACTAAACATTTTAACATTGAAGGAGTCAATTAAGCTAATCTAGGGAGAATGATGGGTTAACAATACTTCCAACATTTTATAATTGTAATACTGTATGCAATTAAGCATTTTTTCATAAATGAAGTTCTTCTGGGAGAATGCAGTTTTTTTGTTATTGAACTTCTCCTGATGGTTTGGCTGTAATCTTGCTTAAATGATAGACTAGGTTAATTGAAGCAGCAGAAAAAGCAAGTGTGTGGCTGCAAACTCTGTTTGTTTTGGACCCTCTTGGCTATTGCAAATACCAATGTGAAGTAAAATAAATGGACTTGCTACCAACTGATTTTAGTGGTGAATCTTTATTAAAGAAAAGTAAGAATTCCTTATTTAAGTACATACATCTCATATATCACAACTCTATAGCTATCTTGCTCAGTAAGGAGAAGATGATCAAACCTTTCAATAAAAATTCAGACCTGGTATTTTTTAACTGAGACAAAAATGTTGAAAATAATCAGCGTCCTGAAGATTAAAGCCGTTCAAATGTCCTCTTCATTTGAGTGAGTTTTTTGTTCTATATAGCCATTGTAAGAATTCTAGTAGCCATCATTTTCTGTTATTTATTATAGTCCACTTAACAAAGATTGACTGGAAAGCGCGAGTGGCATGGTTTTGAAACTGTTAGAATGCACCTTATGATAGATTTTAGTGTGGATAATTACATTGTAGATAATTATTAAGATTAAGTGGTTGTATTCCAATGAATATATTGTTCTAGAGCAGTATTTCATCAATAGTTTTGACAATGCTCATTAACCTAATTTAGAATTGATTTCTTCTACTTGACGTGTGTCCTGTTCTGCGAGTTTACCAATCTCTGCCATGTCATACATTGTACTTCATTTCAAGAAAAATGCAAAACTAATATGAAAATAGTTCTGATTAAAATTTAAAGATGTTATCTGGATTTGCCTCCCATTGGCAGGTTTCTGATGGGACAGTCCACAAATGTGAAGCTGCTGTCAACCATATTGTATAGTCCCTGAACCCTTGTATGCATACAGGAACAACTTGTTGCGAGAAAGTTTTTCGGTGGCACAGTGCCTCGGTGGTTAGCACTGCTGCCTCTCAACGCCAGGGACCCACGTTTGATTCCACCCGCAAGCAACTATCTAAATGGAGTTTGCTTTATCTTCCCATGTCTGTGTGGATTTTCTCTGGGTGCACCAGTTTCCTCCCACAGTCCAAAAATGTGCAGGTTAGGTGGATTGGCCAGGCTAAATTGCCCATAGTGTTCAGGGATGTGAAGGTTAGGTGGTTTAGCCATGGGAACTGCAGAGTTACAGGAGTGGGATGAATCTGGGTAGATGCTCTTCAACGGGTCAGTGTAGACCTGATGGTCCCAGTGGCCTGCTTTCAGACTGTAGGGATTTTATGAAAATGGCAATCTAATGACTTAACATCTCTGGATGGGCAGGAGAACTTGTTCTTGGGTGGCTGCTAAAAGAGGGCATATTTGCTGCTTTGGACCCTGCAAAGGCAGTGAGCACTTTGGTGTCAAGTGTAGCAACAGCAACAAGAGGCTCAAGGGTTTGAGAAGCATCAGTGGAGTTTGCAATTGACAGAGACTCAAGAACAGGCAGGTATAGGCAATCTGGATTGACATGACTGGGTTTACCTTCATCATTGCTAGAACAGCTACACAGTGAAGAAAGACATTGCATCATCTCGTGGGATGGCTACCGTTAAGTCAGAGCTCAGATTGGTGCCAATCCAATTGTCAAGAATAGAACTTTGCTCTCTTCCTGACTTCTTTTGTGTGAGAGATTTGCTGACACACACTGTGTAAATTATTGGCAGATGCCAGAAGTCTGCAAGAGATAGAAGTTGTAGATAATCCAATGTAAGCTGACTTGACTTCTGATAAGGTTGCTGAACTGAGGTGCTTTTCCAAAGTAAAGCGATACCCTTAACACTTGACCAAGTAGATTTTGGAAAGGCAATGGCATTGTCTGCAAAGCTGGAAGAGTGCCTTTCAAAAGTGTACCTTGCAAAAAGAGACCAGCACATGTAAAGAATTACTTGCTACCCTTCCGCGTCTCTCATTCCTGTCCCTTCACCTCCAGTTGCATTGTGACAGTTTATCCAGGCATGCATCAAAGTGCCCATCCGTGAGGCACTACCTTGTGAATCAGGATGTTTGTCAGTGGGTGAAGTATTGAGCACTAGTGAGACTTTGAGCCTTGGAGTGGAACAAAGAGAGAGGCCTTTATGAAGAAGCAGAAGTAAATGATTATAGCAGAGGAATCTAGGGATTCAAATGTAGGGGTCAAGTTCTGGAAGAACACATTTAATTGAGTATAAATCTCATGTAGAGATGGTTTCTGTGCATTTATTTGAGATGGTGAGTCATGAAAACTGCCTGCACAGTGTTTTGAAGGAGCTGTAAGTGTCAACTTCAAGGTAGTTGGTGGTTACCACTGTCTCTGTGGATACTTTTTAACAAGACAATTTCACAGGGTTTACAAGTTGCTCATTTGAATTGGTGGGGAAGCAGATACCACTCTCTCCAGATATTGTCATTTACTTGCCTCCTTAAGTCTGCATTCTTTCTCAAGTGAATGCCAGACACGGGTCAAGTACACTTACAATTCCAAGTGTAAATCTGCCAGAAACTGATTTATGTGGGGAGCAGCAACTATGAGGCTAGACATCTCTAGTTTTAAGGCTCCAGAGGGAACAACCTCATCTAATTCAGAATGTACTTATAGTGCTCTCTCTCTCTCTCTCCATCTCTCTCTCTCTCTCTCTTTCGTAGTAAAGTGGAAAAGCAAAGTTATTCCCAGAGGGAAATACATGTCCAGAATGCTAAGCAATACGTTGAGCAGAACTTAGTAAAAACAGTAGCAGAGAATTGTCCCACAGAGAATTCTATAGAATGGAATGCAGGAAAAGACACCGAAAACCTCGGTGCGGCTTCGCAAGATGGCTTCCTCCAAAGTGTCTCAGTTGGGGATCCCAGCTAAGTCTTCGCTGCCACCTTTGTTGTGGTATATATTACATGGGATGTGTATGTGATTGCAAAAGGTGGACAAAGGGTCAACAGGACCAGCCATACAAGGATTAACAAGCATTTCTGCCAGTCCTCTGGAAGGGACCGGCAATATTCTGGAAGGAAAATGCAGATTGAGATTTTTGGAGATGTATTTAAGGCTTTAAAGAATGTATTATGATCCCTGACTGCCTGAAATCTGCCCTCAAACTGGTGGTAACATGAGAATTCCTCTTACTGTTTCTAAATTGGGAATAGGATATTCTTATCTACTTGGTCTTCAGTAGTCTGGAGGATTATAGTGATCTATTATGAGCTTTGTATTTTCGATTGGTATCCTGCGTTAACATAAGTATTTTAAATGACTCATTGGAATGTGGACCAGCTGTGAGTACACAGTATTATTTAAGACTTTAGCTAAAATAACTGAAATGCATCAACATAAATTAATGCGTACTGAATTTATAATTGCTAAATAAAGTAAGGTATAATCTTGCAAAATGAATTTTACATCAAGGCTGAGTTTAGAAACCTGCATTGTCATATTAAAGTCTTCCTTTTATGGTTAGGCATGAATCTATTCTGCATCAAATTCTGGTAAACACGAGGGCATGCAATTTTGTAACTGTTTCACTCACGAATCCATAATTGTGATTTTGCTGGTACAGAATGAGCTCTGTACTTGAATCATTGCAAATTCATTTGGAGTTGTACTAAATTACGTGGATTGCTTATTTTTGCCATTATGCTGTGGGGCTGATTGGGAGCTCCACTGGGAGCACTCTCAAGCATAACCGTATAGCTAGATTGTGATTGATTCTATATCGTGCACTGACATAAATGTTTCTACCCACTAGACCGGAGATAATGGGGAAAGTCATCTTTTCGATTGAATGGTGATAAATTGTTGAAACGGCAAATAAATGTATGGGAATTCTGCTGACCACAATTTAAGTGCAACGAAATTACATTTCAAGAGTGGTGGAGGATATTGGTATTCCACCATTGTGATCCATAAATGAAAAGTCTTGGCACATTCTCAAACTGTCAACACAATGGGTTTAATACTGTGAAAACTTTCTGAATAAAAGATACTTGAGTTAGTACTCATTTTGAAACATACTGCTATGTATTTTTAACTTTTTATAAGGCTCACTGCTGTGAACAATGACTCATGCATGTTCCACCAGCCCTAACTTACCCCTTACAGGTAATCATTTTTCATCAGTGAACGTAGACAGTGCATGGTGGCAGAATCTTCAATCAATCCAGTGGGGTATGAGATTGTTTGCACTGAGCAGTTTTTCAGCAAGGAGTCATTCAAGTTTATTTAAATAGAAATACAAGAACAAGAAATCTGTCTGATCACACCCAATCCCTCCTTCAGTCATGAGATGCTGAAGCCAACTGTACTGTCCTCAAAACTCAAACCAGGGATTGAACCATTAATGTTCTATATTTGTACCATGGAGTGTTCATGAAACCTCTGAGGTACTTGGTGTATTTTGTTCTCATGACAGATTTGTCCCACTGTAAACTTAAACTCATTCAAAACAACTGTTTTCTGAGTTCCAGCTCGCACCAAGCCCCATGCAGTCATTACCTTTGTACTCACTGTCCTACGTTGGCATCTGGACTGATAATACCTTTTTGTTTGGAATAATAAGTTTTCTCAACTTTTTTTTCCTTTTCTCTCTTTCTTATCTCTCCTCTCTTTTTTCCTATCTCTCCTTACTTTCTTTTTACGTTCACCTCGGAACATTTCAATCTGTTTGCTTTTTTGTGATTCTCCTACGATCTTCCCTAGTTGACCCTGATGTTCTGCATCCTGATGTTGTCCTTTATCATTATTTTATATAACCATTTCAGCATTTGCATTTCTGTAATATCTAGCTACTGTTTCTCTCTTGGTATTTCTATGGTTTTTCCACAACAGTTTTGCTAACGTTTCCTTCAGGCTTCAGCAATACTGTTCACACAACACTCCCCTCTCTTCCAGTTATTCCAACCAGAGATCATCATTCAAAGTTTGTGCGAAGATTTGTAGCTCGGGTGCTCGTTGTTGTGGTTCTGTTCGCCGAGCTGGAAGTTTTTGTTGCAAACGTTTCGTCCCCTGGCTAGGCGACATCATCAGTGCTTGGGAGCCTCCTGCGAAGCGCTTCTTTGATGTTTCCTCCGGTGTTTATAGTGGTCTGTCCCTGCTGCTTCCGGTTGTCGGTTTCAGCTGTCCGCTGTAGTGGTTGGTATATTGGGTCCAGGTTGATGTGTTTGTTGATGGAGTTTGTGGATGAATGCCTCTAGGCATGGCATTCATCCACAAACTCCATCAACAAACACATCGACCTGGACCCAATATACCAACCACTACAGCGGACAGCTGAAACTGACAACCGGAAGCGGAAGGGACAGACCACTATAAACACCGGAGGAAACATCAAAGAAGCGCTTCGCAGGAGGTTCCCAAGCACTGATGATGTCGCCTAGCCAGGGGACGAAACGTTTGCAACAAAAACTTCCAGCTCGGCGAACAGAACCACAACACAGAGCTCATCATTGCTTAATTTCCATAACCATGCTTCCATTGTCTGCCACCACCGACTCCAGGCACTTGAAACCACTCAATTTCTCCAAGTCTATTCATTGCCATTACATCTTCACTCTGACTCATTTTCCAGGCTCAAAGTGACCTTTTCTCATTTGGTTCTTTGGTCAACTGATCATCATAGCACAGTCATCCGGTGTTTTTCTCCAATTCACCAGATACTTGATCATGTTCTTACCATCCCCACCACATGGCTCAATATTATCTGCAAATGTCTCACTTATTCACTTCAAAGATTCATAGGCAGTCCGGCAGAGGAAGAAGATCAGTGCTGATATTTGGTGCAATCCAAGTTTGGCTTTGAAATTTTCACCATTCCCCTCACACCGCTTCTTATTCCTATCTATCATTCCTTTTCCAGGTATTATAATAAGCAGATGTACTTCTCAGAGACTCCATGAATCTTGCACCTTCCCAACCTTCCTCCCTAAGGACCCTGCCATAAGACTTCTCTGAATTAGAAAGCAACTATAGGGTTGTTTGGCCTTGATTTTTCACCATCACCTACTTCAAAATAAAAATGGTGGTGATTTGGACCATTAATCCAAATTAGCCTTTATGATTTCCACACTCTTTTTCAGTCTCTTATCTATGAAAGTCTCCAATGTTTTGAAGGTGTGTGGTATGATATCTAATCCTTGATCATTTTTGCAATCTTGCACGTCTTTTTTTGTTTGGATTTTGGAACTATCATGCTTTGCTTCCATTACCTTGAATTTTCTCTCAATGTAACGTAACTAAATAACTTGTCCAGGACCTTGTACTTAACTAGCTTGGTTCATTTCTACGTGATAGCTCATGGATTCCTTTCAGAGCTGTTCTGAGTTATCAGATTGATACTTTTCATTCCTTGATTTGAAGCAACCTCTTCTGTCTATGTTCTCAGATTTACTTCATTGAGTTAGCCCCACCATTCTTTTTCATTCCACCCTCATTCATGAAGATTACCTACATCCTTGGTTGTGCGTATGTTTATCACATCTTTTGTTGACTTGGGTCTAAAAGCTGGATCCCAGAATTATTTGTTCTTCCCTGATCCACATCCAGTTTATAGTGCATAACAAATAACTATATTCCACATTTCAACCCCTAACATTGAGCTTTACTTTGTTGATTTTGACTCCTCCCTGTATCTTGTCCTTCATTTCCTCACTTGACACTATACATTCATCATCCATCCTGACTATAGTAGTAAATCTATGTTTAGCGATTTCCTTTTCTTTGCTGCTCTTCCACATTACTTAGATTAGATTTAGATTTATTGTCATGTATACACAAATACAACGAGAAGTGTTTCTTTCGCGTTGTACGCAAAGTGTTGCCACACTCCAGTGCCATCTTGAAACACTGAATGTAATGCACGATTTTATTGCAATAGAATTTGTCTTTCTGTCATCTTCTTGTTCCTCCTCCGCTGCTCCCCCAGTTGCTGCTCGACATTGGCTGGGGTCTCTAAAATGGGCTGCGGGGCCTCCATGACAGACTCCGGGCTTTGGTTGCTGGCCTCGGCCACCGCCAGTCCTGGGACCTCCATGTCTGAGCTGGAACCATGGTCCTGGGGACACGCAGGTTCCATACATCCTGCTCTTCATCCAACAGTCCGCTATCCGTCCCCTTCACCAGTGCCTCTGCTCCTTCAGACACCTGGACCGAGCTCCTGATATGGATCATCAGCTCAGCCTGCGGGTCCAAGCCGCGGAGTCAGCCGAGGAGCTCAATCGTCAGGAGATACCAGACTCGGTGTCCGGCTCATCCCGGTGTTGCCGCTGCCTGAAGCCTCCACTTTCCAGACTTTAAAGAAAAGAAAACAAACAAGAATGAGGGGAAAAAAGGAATGAGCAAAAGTGAAAAGAAGAAAACAAAGAGAAGGAGAAAACAGGAGCGAACGAGGCCCAGGCCCAGCCCTGCCACTTTGCTGCCATCTTGAAAAATGTTAGGAACGTAGGAATAGGCTTGGGCCATTCAGCCCCTTACTCCTGCTTGCCATTCGATTAAAATCATAACTGATTTGTGGCCCAACTCTGTATACCTGCCTTGGACCCATATCGCTTGAACACTTGCTTAATAAAAACTTGTCTCTCTCACATTTAAGTTTAACAATTGAATTAGCTTCAATTGCCATTTGAGGAAAAGAGTCCCAAACCTACATTTCTCTTTATATGCAGAAGTGCTTTCTAACTTCTCTCCTCAATGGCCCAGCCCCAATTCTCAGAATATGCCTACTGGGTCTAGAATTTTCAACCAGTGGAAGTAGTTTATCTCCTGCCTACGCCATCTTTATCAGTTAATATTATTGTTTTGTGTACAGCCTATCAAATAATCTCAGACTATAGTGGGGTGAGAATACAGAGTGAAAATATTTTCAGTGCGTGACTATATGTATGAAATATTAGACCTGATTCATGTGATTTACATTCTGTTACATCCCATGAGGTTAGTTACTTTATTACTTTTCCCTGTCATGTCACTGACATTGAGAATTGTTATTTTGAGCTTGGTCATCTTTTTCACTTCTCCTTTTTGGGTTTCTTCTTGGGCCAACTTTGTTTATTAGGTAGCATTCTTCAACAGAGACCCTGTGCATTGATTGCAGGGAAAGCCTTCATCTGGCTGGTATTTCTATTCCTATCACCCATCGGGGTTTGGCAGGTAGTTTTATGCATAGTGGCCGGAAGGACATCAAAGCCTCCCTATTGATCTGGACACAGATACACGCTGACCTGACTGTGCCAGTGGTTGGACAGAAATAATTCAGTGATGCTTCACTGAAATGGCTGTGAAAAGCCAATTGATGCTTTTAACTTATTAAAAACCTTGACTTAACAATAAATTTCTTTGACCGAAGGAGGAGTCCAGGGAATAAGTTAACATTTCATTGTGTGCAGTTTTGGGCCCCTTATCTCAGGAAGGATGTACTGACCCTGAAGCATGCTCAGAGGAGGTTCACGAGAATAGTCCCAGGAATGAAAAACTTAAGATTTGAGGAACGATGGAGGACTCTGGGATTATATTCGATGGAATTTGGAAGGATGAAGGGGGGATCTAATTGGAACAGAGTACTGAATGGACAGAGTAGATGTTGGGAAGTTGTTTCCATTGTAGGAGAGACAAGGACCCAAGGCCTTAGAGTAAAGAGTAGACATTTAAGAACAGAGATAAAGAGAAACCTTTTCAACAATAGAGTGGTGAATCTACGAATTCACTGCCACAGAAAGCTGTGGAGGCCAGGTCATTGAGTATATTTAAGACTGAGATAGAGAAGTTCTTTATTATCAAGAAGATCAAGGTTTACAGGGACAAAGCAGGAGAATGGGGTTGAGAAATTTATCAGCCATGATTGAATGGCAGAGCAGACTCGATGGGCTGAATGGCCTAATTTCTGCTCCTATGTCTACTGGTCTTATGAATTCTGCTCAGACACGGATGAAAGGTCACTGAAATGTACATATTTTTAGGTTCAGAAATCTTCCTTGAAAAGGCATTCTAATTATGAGACCATTTGTAGAATTTACTGTTTCTGTTATTTTAGTATTTCTAGGAACTCAAATACAATTGTCCTCCAACTTGGTGTTTGTGAATTTGAAACCTAACAAAGACTTTTGAAATAAATCAACCTATCATAAGGAGATGTGATTGGCCACCATTCATCCTCCATAATGTAACAACGACCTCTAACATCAGGTCTTATGTGGGATAATAGAATTATTGATCATGTGGCCACATGGTCGAAGTAAACACAAATAGCACACTTTTATGATTCAAAGGACCAGCCAGTGGAAGAACAGTCTTCAGTCCTACACGACATGAGAGGGTCTATCCTCCAGCATAATGAAAGGAATTTTGCCCAATAACAACAGCACAGACAATGAGATTGGAGTTAGGTTATCTTCAGCTGCAAGATTTGTCTCTACAAAAATTTACCACAACTTTGTGTAAAAGCCCAGAGACTTTCACCCTCTATTTGTCTTCACAGAACGAAGAGAAGAAACTCATCAGTCCAAAGAGGTGCAGGTTAGATGGATTGGCCATGCAAAATTGTATCAAGGTGTCTAGGAATTTGCAGGATTAGTGGATTAGCCATAACAAATGTGGGATTCTAGGGATAGGGTGGGGGCTGGGTCTGGGTTGGATGCTCTTCGGAAGGTTGGGGCAGAACTCAATGGGCTGAATGGCCTGTAGGAATTTTATAATTTGCAATGCTTCTTAAAGGATCAGTGTAATAAATGATTAGTTTGTTGTTCTGGTAATAGCCTAACTGCATGTTTCATTTCTGAAACTCTTTTTGTATGTCTTGTTACGGCCTATATGTTTAGAGCTTTCATTGAAATATAAAGGTAAGCACTTCTCTTTTGATTTAAATTTATCAGAAAGCCTTTTTCATGTCTGTTCTTTTAAAGTTACAATATCCAGAAGGTTTTAAAACTCACCTTCAAAAATGTACCTCTCGTTCTGGTTTATCAAGTGATGAAGAAAATGGTGAAAACTTTTATCCCACCATTTCTCTTAAGTCGATAACAACCACCCCAGACTTCACAATCTTTTTAATCTCTGTCTCCATTCCAGCTGCTCCTTAAAACCAAATTCTTTCAATGAGTTCCCAGGCATCTGTCCTGATCCTGCTTTGAGTAGCTGTGTCAAGTTTTATTTGGTGGTCCATCTGTTTACCGTTTGGATGTGTTTAGCTCTGTTTAGTACAAGTTTAATCTTCCAATAATTATATGTGGATTTTCCATGGAGTTTTTTTTGAAAGAGAACCGTTAAAATGGGAATCTTCTTACCTCTGTAACTGGGAGGTTTTGGCACATTCTAGCTCAGTAATATTATTGTCCATGAAACTCCTCTTAAGACTTGAGCAATTGTTTGGCACTTTTCCATGACTGCTCCTTTTGAAAGCAAACATTCAAGGGAGCGAGGATAATATTCCATTACTTAAAGATCAAATGTTGAATATTTGCTACCTGCTTAAAACCACACTGGATCAAAACGACCTAACATCCAATGGGAATGATTATGTGGTCCCTGTGGTCAACAGAAAATTTGGTGGCTTATGCATTGCAGGTTGCCAATCAGGTGTTGCCAGCAGGGTGACTTAATCCAGTCCATTATCAGATTCAGATTCTTGACTGCTGCTGGTGAGATTGTGTTTTTAATTTATTCATAGGATATTGATGCTACTGAAAACCTGAGGCCCCATTTATTGCTCATCACAAGTGACACTCTCATTTGCCTGAGAAGGATGGTAGGCTTTTTTGAATTGCTGTACTTTTTCTGGTGATGATGCCACCCAAGATTTTTTTTTGGATATCATTGAAAGAAGAGAACTGCACCTGTTTTGAGATTGGGTCTAGTATTTCGTGCAGTCATGCACTGAAAATATTTTAGCTCTGTATTTTCACCCCATGATAGTCAGAGGCTATTTTCAAAGTGTTCTGCAGCAACAGATGAGATTTGCCCATTGTCATTTCTAGCTCCATAGCTGGCCCAGGGGCACGCTACAGTTATAAGCAATTCGAGATAAGGTAGCGCTATTCTAATTGCATTGGCAATGGATTGACTCGAAGTCTTTTTTTAAAATCATAAAGGCTGAGAGTCAATGAGTTAATTAATTTGTATATAATGTGTTTTGCTTTTTTAAAAATAGGTTTTTCCTGTATTGGTCCCACCTTAATTGCTTGCATATCTGCGACAATAAACTACTTCCCTAGTCCCTAAGTAAAATTCAATGTACAGTGTGAACATGTTCTTTACTCTTGCCTCTTGCATTTTGATTGATGTTACTGACTGCTGACAGGCAGCTAAAATAGCCACATGTTATTTTCATTATGTTTGGACAGCAGTATTGGCAATAAGAACTCTTGCGTAGTTTATTTTTGCACCACAGCAGCTAATTATGAAAAATATTAGACAGTAAACACTTAAGAAAGCAAGCGAAATGTATTTTAGGTATAGGTGCATTTGTATGTTAATAGCATAAATTCTTTGCAAGCTTGAATAAGGCGTGTAATTTAGTTATGTTATGTAATGTACTGTTGCATGATCTGCTCTATGGCGTTTTGAGAGATAGGGGCTTTATTAACCAGCAATTGTATAATACCATTACATTGCTTAATAAACATGCCCAGTACAAATGCTACGAAATGAACTTGAGATAATTCAAGAACAGATATTATTCTTCGGTAAAGATTACAAGCTCCTTCCTAAACAATTAATACGAATGCAGTTAAATACAAATTCCAGATTTTCTAATGTTACACTTAAATTCCACAAGTAGTCAAGTAGAATTTGTTTCCATACCCACAGAGTGAGCCTCTAGCTTATGTGTCCAATGACATGACTGTGGCACCATCTCCCATGTTGACATCACCTGTGTACATATTTGTGATGTGGTTGGGTGTGTTATATTGTGGATTTGTACCTGGAATAATTGAACAGTGATGCAGAAATTAAGTTGAATTCACTACATGATGTCATCTTGTCATTCTGGGGACTTTGTTTCCATGAAAGTTATAAATATAAAATTACACACATATTTGGGAGTGAGCAATAAGCTTTGATTTACTCCCAGGGTACAGATGACATCATATGCAGTTCAAATGGTTTGCAGGTGTTATATTCACACCAAGATCAAACAACAGCCTTACACTCACTCCCTCTTCCAGTTATTTGCAGAGTTTTGTAACACCTTAAAGTCAAATGGAGGAAACAAAAAACTAATGTAGCAGTAAAACTGCAAAATATCTAGCATATTCAAATTTGAAATGTTTAATAATAAAATATCAAAACAGTTGATGCATGTTTCAAAAGTTAAAACTATACATCTTAAACAGAATGAATAAAAGCATGTTGCTATGCTTGGCTGAACTACAGTATTAACAGCTACTTCAAAATGAACTCTCTTAATTTGACAAGTAGTTTGGTGTGATGTTAAATATCAGCGAGTTATCATAGTTGTAAAGATGAGAGCTTGCTCCACTACCCAACAATAGCTTGAGAGTTGCATGTCTCATTATGAATTAGCAATCTTTAATAGCGATGAGCAGGCAAGGGCAGGAGTTCTGAAGAAGAGTCACTGGGCTCGACAGATTAAGTCTGTTTTCCCTCCACAGATGCTGTCAGACCTGCTGAGTTTCTCCAACAATTTCTGTTTTTGTTTGTTTCAGAGCTCCAACATTTGCAGTTCTTTGTTTTATTTATATTCAGGAAGTCCTACGTGTGAGCAGTTGCAGAAATTCAAGAAATACAAGATTTGAGTAGTTGATTTATACAGTTATTTTCATATAAGAAATTGTTTCTTTAATTACATCATCTTCTCACCTTACTGTCTTCTCCGAACCTGTCTACCTCTTGATTAGTTTCTTCATGTGATTCTTTATGGCTAACAATCAAGCTTTCAGTCACCTCAGTTTTACACTGTACCTTGTGATCCCCATATATCAGTTTCCCCTTCATGGTTATTCAATGCATAAAACATAGCAAATTTATGGTATAATAATTATCAGTCAGTTTATCTTGACTATGCTAGTGGGAAAAAGAGACTGATCAAACTCGTGTCTAGTCCCACTATCCGGCTCTTTGTACATTGCCCTGCTTTGGGTTACAGTACTGTATTTCCAATGAGACTCAAGTGATTTTAAAAAAAATGTTTTGGTGCATGTCCCCCTGGATATTTACCTTTCTGCACGATGACACTGTCAATAGGCTTTAATTAATGAACATACCCATTAACCATTATTCTTTCTCTCCCACTCAGCCAATTTTGATTCAACCTGACCTTGGATCCCATGGGTTATTACTAATATGACTAGCCTGGCACATGGAACTTTGTCACAAGCCTTGCTAAAATCCATATTTGCATTATCAAATGTGTTTCTCTCATCAAACCCCTTATTATTTCCTCAACAAAATAAGTCCAAATAGCCAGAAGTGACCTTTTCCCTCATTAATCTATGGGGACTTGATTAATTTGTGCCTTTCTAAATGATTTGTATTGTTCCTCAGAATTTCTTTCTAGTTTCCCAGTAATTTGTGGTCTGATATGATACCGGAAAGGAGAAATTTTCCAAAGTCAGTTGGGTTATCGTTAATATATGCTCATGTGCTATGCAGTAGCATGGTAACCTGGACACAACATCTGTAAAAACAAGTAATAGTGTTATAGAATGCTTGAAGCACAGAACGAGGCTCTCTTTCAGAGCAAATTGACAAGTCACACCATCCTGGCTTTCCCTAATAACTCTTCCATTCTTTTTCTTTCATTTTCAAATACCTTTTGGGAGCCCATGTCTGCCCTTTGGATCCAGGAATATTTAGTGTCCGGTCATATCCTTTTTTGAGCCGGAATTCCAATATCTGTGCACCTGCAGCTCATCAATCTTGCTTGTCTGTGTAGAATATGCACTGTAAACCTAATTTAGACTTTATTGCATTCCATTTTCATCTGACCCAAAGTGATACCTTACTGTTTCTTTCTTTAGTGCTGCTTGATCTGTTCCTTTCCTGTCTGATGGAACATCCTGGTTCCAATCCCTTGCTAAATTAATTTAGACCCTTTTCACTTACAGCACTCAGCAATTATTTCTCTGAGAACTCCAGTCCTCCCACTCTGTTGAGTTACAATCCATCTGGTTTGTTGAGAGCTCTTCTCTTCCAGGTCATGTCCCAGGAATCTATAACCTTCACTGATGCATGATCTATCCAGCTGTGCATTCAACCTCTTGATTCCTCTTTTTCTCAAACCCACTATCATGTGGTACCTGGCATAAGATGGAGATTACAACTTGTTGAGTTCTATCTTGCTAATATCCAGCTAAGTTCCTTAAAATCGGTCTGCGGGATCGCACCCCTCTTTCATCCTGTGCTGTTGATATTGATTATAGGCTGCAGCCTTCCCCACACTTGGATGTAGCAGGTGAAATGTATAATTTGTGAACTCTATCAGGATCAGATCATAGAATCACACAGAATTGAAACAGATCTTTTGGTCCAACTCATTCATGCCGATCAAATTTCCCAATCTAGACTTGTCCAATTTGCCTGTGTTTAGTCCATATCCCTGTAAACCTTTCTTATTCATGTACCTGTCCAAATGCCTTTTAAATTTGTTTCTGTACCTGCATCTACCACTTCCTCAGACAATTCATTTCACCCTCTAACCATTTGGAATTGGAACATTACTGCCACCTGACACAATTCAGAATTAGAATATGAGTGATTGGTTCAAATACATGGTGCAATACAGAAATTAAGGGAAAGGGAATCAACATTTGGGGATGAAAAGACAGGAGAATATTTCCAATGGTGGATCAAATTGGCAAGGATTCAGCTATAATCAGCTAAATGACCTTTTGCTGAATTGAAATTTCCAAATTTTTAATCATGTTGATTGTGGAAAGAGGCAAGGAAATTGTTGAAGTTACTTCACATTGAGAATGTAATGTAAAAAAAAGTTTTGTTTTATTCAGAGGTTGTTCATGGTTGCAGGTAAGGAACATTAAAAACATTGCCTCAATCCTTTCTATTCTGATGAGATTGTGATGGGAGAGTACAAGAATTAAGCTCCTTGGCAATAGGTGGAGGTAAATTTATGAGCTTGACATGGACAATTGTTCTTACATAGACAATCAACTTGCTGATTACAGCAGACACACATACACACAATCTTACAAATGTATGTTGTCAGTAAATAAAAAAACCCAATAATTGATAATCAAAAGTAGATTGTAAAATGACTTTAATGAAAGTTGTAATGATGTCATATGACTGCAAAATAAAAAAAATGCCACTTGTCCTCCATGGTGGAACAGAATTATTAAGACTTGCTCATTAGGATGAAAAATGCCAAATCTCTTAATTTTGATAGATTGTAAATCAATTTGAATGGAACTGCCATTTTTCATTGTATATATCAGCTGCACTGTTTACCCAGTGTTGACAGCTTAATCATAAAGATATTAGTTTGCAATTCTGAAGTGGAATTATGAGCAAATGAAAAAAACCTTCTTCTCAATTCTATTGAACCTGTAAAGTGGCCATTTTAGGATTTGCTGTGTTAACTGTCCTGAGCTTCTGTTAATGCAGTGGATTAAATAGTTCTTCATGCTCCTCTAAGTGGGTAAAAGACCAGCTGTCAATCGTTCACACAACTGAAGTTGGTTCACAGAATGTCATAATCCTCTTCAAATTCAGGCTCCATACCCAGAGGACAGAAGGCCAGTGTTACACTCTTTGCACATGGTGTGATATAGGGAGTTCCATATAAATGAGGGCAAAAATAAATCCACCAAGCACTTTCAACACTGTTGTGCTTTTACCAAACCCTGCATCCACGAAGCCAGAAACCACCAGATTACTTAAACCGAACCCCTCTTTCCTTAATAATTTTTTTTATCAAAGTAGTACATGTGAATAAATCTACATAATTAATGAAAATTCTTTGAAGATGTTTATAACCAGCATATTTAATAGCAAGTTATTCTGTGTAGTTCCTTGTTATTGAGCATTACAAATTTCCAGTAGTAATTTTCACATGGGTGACTGCAGGACCACCTGGCCTAACGTTAGATAGATAGTGCTTATCAATGCAAAAACATTAGTTTGTGCACAGCAGTAGAAATAAAGGACTAAATCTTAACCCAAAATGAAATTGATGGCCTTGAGTCAGGAGGGGAATTGATGTCCAAAAATTCTGATTCTCAATACAAACCCACCTCCACCTTTCATTTCTGACTTCATCAGAACATGAAAGTGGGTGGGCAGCTCCCACACTGTGACCTACCTTTAGGGGTGATAACGAGGCTGTTGACAATCAAGGTTTACAACTTGGTCAGCCAAATTTCACATGAATCGACAACCAAGAATCTTACCTGAGAGTGAGGACTTGATGGATTCACAAGAGTCTTCAGACACTTCTGGATCCAGGTATCTGCCTGATGAGCTTTCAGAAGATGTCCAATCCTCTGATTAAGAGAAAAATCTATTGCTGTATTTGGTAAACAAGCAAATACAGAAAGTGCACCTTGCATACATTGTACTTAACTCTCTCCATCCCCCAACCCATGCAAAGGCATCTGAGGAACCCTGTTTGAAAATAATCATGCTGTATTGTTTTGCTGCAGTTGTACTGAAGGGTGCTACCTAAAATCAGTGGAAATACTGTTGGATGTGATATGAATAGAAATAAATGGATTTAAATGTATAATTGTCATTGTGCAGGTAAATAAATCCAAAAAAAAGTCTTCAAGAACATGGAAATTTCTAACTAGCATAAAAATGCACAAAAATAGAAATGAGAATGAGTTTAGCCAGAATATTACTTTATCTAAAATTAAGCCAGTCTGAACAGTTTTAGGAGACCGTTACAGAAAAGGGGGTAGCATCATGGCTTCGTGATTAGCACTGCTGCTTCACAGCACCAGGGACCCGGGTTTGATTCCAGCCTTAGACGACTATCTGTGTGGAGTTTGCACATTCTCCCCATGTCTGCATGGGTTTCCTCCGGCTGCTCCAGTTTCCTCCCACAGTCTAAAGATGTGAAGGTCAGGTGAATTGGCCATGTTAAATTGCCATTGTGTCCAGGGATGTGCAGGCTAGGTGGATTAGCCATTGGAAATATAGAGATAGGATAAGTTTTGGGTCTGGGTGGGATGCTCTTCAGATGGTTGGTGTGGACTCGATGGGCTGAATGGACTGCTTCCACACTGTAGGGGGTCCAATGATTAAAAAGTAATTAAGTGGCAAACTAGCTCCTTTGGTTGAGGAGTCAGTGACTAGAAGCCATAAATTAAAAATAATTACTCTGGGGAATGGCAGGTTAGGTTTGGAGAAATGTATCTACGCAGCAGGCTGTTGGACATGACCTCCTGCTTCAAAGCATTCTTGCAGTCAGAGATCACTTTTCCTTTCAGTGGAAACTGGATGTGTATTTGGAGCTAAAAAAAATTCAGAGTGAAATACAGGCATTAGGGCGAAGACCAGTACGGTTACTTCCGGAAATTTCCTTTAGCAAAGAGTTACCACAGCCACTACAAATTGTACTGTAATAACCAGGCATCCGTTCTACTGTATTTGATACCTGTAATAAATCAGATTACAACTTAAACCATTATCATTTTCCAAATACTTATTGATGTCACATAGTCTATTTTACTTTCCCAAGACGTCCTGTTTACAGCCTGACAGTTTTTGGAAATTAATGTTACACTTACAGCAACTTTACCATTAATGTGAAGTGCAACTTTGCAATGAAGATCCCAAATTGCTTTAGCACAAAGTGGACTCAGGTTTTCTCTTGTGGAGTCTCTTACAGACTTTCTTCCTGTACGTAGAAGTGTCTAATGTGCCTTCAGATTTAGCGCTGAGTTGCACACTCCAGTGGTTGCATTCATATAAACAGAACCACTCTACACCAAAGCCACTGTTGTGTTTACAAATGCATTCTCAGAAGATAGTTTGGTGAGGAGCATTTTCACTGCAACTAAATGAAAGCAGATGTGAAGTAACTGATAACATATAATCCAATTTTAGATTTGTTTTAGTTGTCCTTCATTCTGTAGTGTTTTGTTTTTGACTTTATCTGAAAAATAGCCCAGAGGAATCATATTAATTCTACCCATGTGAGTGGGTTGAATTAACATATAACTTAAATAATTGTTGAAGCGCTATGATTAGTGTTATTCTCTTCCCCAGGGAATTCATAGAATCCTAGAATCCCTACACTGTGGAAGCAGACCATTGGCCCATTGTGTCCCCACAACCCCTCTGAACTGCTTCCTACCCAGACCAGGATCCCTGGTGCTCTGAGGGCCCAGAGCTAGCCACTGAGCTGCTCTAATTCAAAAAAGATGCAAGGTTGAGCGTAGATTTTTTGTTTGCAGAGGACAGGTCTCTGAGGATGAACTTATGTAAATGTTAATGAATTACTTGGGAGCTTAGGGAGCCTATTGTTCCCCATTGCCTCTATGGCAGTGCCTTGGTCAATCAGAGTCGACCTGCCAAACATAAGTCATCCTTTTATTCAAAAGCAAAGGTAAAATTGCCGTTGTCTTACCAGACCATAGAGATGCTCTGTTATTAGAGAAGGATAACTAGTGATGGTTTAACATGAGATTCACCACGCCTCAGGCAAGGGGAGAAATTGGCAAGCAAAGTTCTTCATTGTAAACTATTTCAGTTTAGGAATTAAACCCACACTGTAAGCATCACTGTGCTTGAATTAACTAGCACCCATTAACCTCAGTTAACTAACTAGCCCAATTAACTGAACTAACTAACCCCATTGTATAGTAGAATCAGAGAATTATTATGGCACAGAAGGAAATGATCTGTCCAATCATGCCTGCACCAGCACTATTACCTCGCTCCAATCTCCTGTTGTCTTCTGATATCCTGATACACCAAATAATCATCTAATACCTTCTTAAATGCCTCACAATAATTGACAACTTCATTAATGCTACAATTTCTGAATTTCTTTGGCAACAACATTTCACCAGCTCCCATGGTGGGATTTGAGTCCACGACCCAGAGGATTAGCCAAACCTTTGTTATTACTCAGATGACATTACCAGTACACTGCAATCTCCATATTGGTCACTTGAAACTTGGCATTGCTGATGAATGCAAGGTGAAAAACTTGGGCAATGCATCTCTCATTTCAGCAATTTTCAAGTTCTGTTTGACCAAGTGACTGCGCCTTTCAAATTCGATTGTGGGGGATAAAAAGGTCAAATTATAAGATTTCTAACAATCAGAAAGTTCTGGATATAAGTTTGCTCGCTGAGCTGGAAGGTTTATTTCCTGATGTTTTGTCACCATACTAGGTAACATCTTCAGTGGGCCGCTGGGCGAAGCACTGTTGATAATTCCTGCTTTCTATTTATATGTTGGGTTTCTTTGGGTTGGTGATGTCATTTACTGTGGTGATATCATTTCCTGTTCTTTTTCTCAGGTGGTGGTAGATGGGGGTCGAACTCGATGTGTTTGTTGATACAGTTCCAGTTGGAATGCCATGCTTCTAGAAATTCTTCAGCATGTCTCTGTTCGGCTTGTCCTCGTATAGATGTGTTGTCCCAATTGAAGTGGTGTCCTTCCTTATTTGTATGTATGGATACTAGCAAGAGAGGGTCATGTCGTTTTGGGGCTAGTTGATGTTCTGTATCCTGATGCCTAGTTTGTTACATTAGTGTAAATTGTAACAAACACTACATTGGATAAACAGGCAGAAAACTAGCCACCAGAATACATGAACATCAACTAGCCACAAAACGACATGACCCTCTCTCACTAGTATCCTTACATACAGATAAGGAAGGACACCATTTTGACTGTGACAACACATACATCTGAGGACATGCCAAACAGAGGCATGCACAAGAATTCCTAGAAGCATGGCATTCTATCAACAAACACATCGGGTTTAACCCCCATCTACCACCACCTGAGAAAAAGAACCAGAAATGACATCACCACAGGAAATGATGTCACCAACCCAAAGAAACCCAAACATATAAATAGAAACCAGGAATTATCAGCAGTGTTTCACCTGGAGGCCCACTGAAGATGTTATCTAGTATGGTGACAAAACATCTGGTAATGAACCTTCGAGCTCAGCGAGCAAATTTACATCCAGAACCTCAATCTGAGCTACAAGTCTTCTCAAAACCTGCTGAAACAGAAAGTCCTCAATAACACAAGTAGGTCTGCTTTACTTTTTAAGACTTGGGTTTGTTTCCTCACCAGAATTCAGAGAAGCCAACCTCATCTATATGTTTACCTCTAGAATAGAAATTAGTCTGGGTAATCAAAGGTCAGATTCCAGTGGATGGGTCCTGTACTCCAAGTGGTTCATTGTCCCCCAGAAATAAATGAGGTCAGGGCAGTGAATAATAAATCAACTTGAATAGAGTGTGAGATTGAGGCAGATAGAGGGTGACAGACACTGAAAAGGGAATTCTTATGCTCAGTGGTTATGTCTGTCACACCATGATGCAGTTTTAATTTTAATTGCATATTGCTTAATGTTTTCCTTCATGGTATTGGTTCAGACAGTTTCTTCATATGTAAGCTTAACAAAGCAAAAATTAAATTGCAAAGAATGAAAGACAAGATTATGGATAAGTAAATACCATAGATAAGCAGAGTTGTATAATTTTGAAATTGTGTGTCAAAGATGAGAGTAGAAGATAATGTGACAGGGTTTGATTACAGCAGTGAAGATAAATATTGTGCTGCAAAGGAAAACTGAAGTTTTTCAATAAAGTAAATAGACTGTTGGCTTTCATAGAGAATCAGAAGTGTATTATTGCCATGGTAACCTTTCCAACCTAGAAACCTCCTTGAAGGTCTCCACTAGGTGAGTCAGGCTTTTACCAAATCGAGCACAGTTTTCTCTTGCAAGAGTCTGATCAGAACTTTACAAGAGAAAATGATCACCAGATAAGATAGAAATATAGAAAATAGGAATAGAGCACACCATTCAGCCCTTCTAGTCTGCTACACCAATATGATCATGGCTGATCAGTACCTTTAGGAGAAGGTGAGGACTACAGATGCTGGAGATCAGAGTTGAAAATGTGTTGCTGGAAAAACGCAGCAGGTCAAGCAGCATCCAAGGAGTAGGAGAATTGATGTTTCGGGCATGAGCCCTTCTTCAGGAATGAGGAGAGTGTGCCAAGCAGGCTAAAATAAAAGGTAGGTTGCAAAGGATAGTTTATTTGCTTCCACTAGTATTTTTTCTAGCATGGAGAATATTTATCCCCAGATGAAAGAAAACCTCTTGGATTTTACAATGTTTTGCAAACATTAACTCTTGGATTGTTTCCTACACTTTCAAATCATAATTTTCTGGACCCATTTCTTAACAGTTCTTTCTTTAAGGACAGGGCACAAAGTTTGAGGGACAGGAGCAAGCTTTACCTTAAAGGAGGAGGATGCAGACTGTAAGAAGGATGGAATCAGACCTTGAGCATCACCACCTTTGATGTACCACATGTTGCAAAAGCATGTTCTGTTGAACCTTCAGACTTGGTCCTTCACATTCAACTCTCTGGATTTATTAACACCATGACAAGTTTCAACCGCTCTGTTTCAATATCAAAGCTATCTTATCCTTGCATTGCATTGGCTTTTTAATCATTGATTTCAAGCAACTACATTTTAACAATTTTGTAAAAGTTTTGTCCATCTGTGCATGTAAGTTAATTATCAGAAAATGAAAATGCACAGAACTAGAAATTAGGTTTTTTCCCCCCCACTGGAAACTCTGTCAGCTCATTTTTGATTTTGTAAATATATTCAGATGCTACTATCTCCATTGGCAGTTAATTCTGTCAATTTTTGTGTAATTTAACCAATGACAAAATGCCCATTCAATTGCAGTCCTCTTTAGGTCAGGGCTACATCCTCTTGTAAGGCTTGAGGTATTCCAAAAAAAAGCTGACTAATATTTAATTTGTATATCCACTTGAAGATATCTGTATATTCATGCATGAAGCCAGTGTACTGTCTAACTTCAGGTTTAAAAAGTCAGTGGTTAGCACTGCTGCCTCACAGATCCAGAGACCTGTATTTGATTCCAACCTTGGGTGGCTGGCTGTGTGGAGTTTGCTCTTTCTGCATGGGTTTCCTCTGGGTGCTCCAGTTTCCTTCCACAGTCCAAGGATGTGCAGGTTAGGTGGATTGGTAATGGTAAATTGCCCCATTGAGACCAGAGATGTGTGGGTTAACCATGGCAAATGCAGGGTTATGGGGATAGGGTTTGGGGGTCTGGGTGAGATGCTCTTCAGAGGGTCAGTGCAGACTCGATGGCCCAAATGGCCTCTTTCTGCACTGTAGGGATTCTATACATTTTGGTTATAGGGTGATGGCAAGAAGGATGTGTGCATGTGTCTTGGTGTAATCAGCTTCATCCCTCCTCCTCACACCCCATTACTATTTATGTGCCTGTGGATGACTTTTCAATTGTCAGTCTGTTCTCAGAATCCTCTTTGTTTCATTTATTTTCTGCTTCCCTTCTGAACATTCTGTATTCAACTAGGTTCTTACTTTTATGATGGAACTCCTGCTGTCTTCATAAGCACTTTCTTCATTCCTCTCTATCTCTCATCATCCAGGAAACTCTGTCTATATTTCTCTTTCGTAGGAATGTACCTTGACTGTACCTGCGTCACTTCCTCTTTAAAGGCAGCTTTTATGGTGCCTTTATAATTTTGCTTTCCAATTTTTGATTTCAATTTTCTTGTAGCAGATTAGTTCTGCTCCAACTACAAGTGCCCTCCCCCCCTCCCCCGCACCAAGTATTGTTATTCTAGATTGCTTCTTGTCTTTTCCAGAGTTAATCATTAACATATGATACTGTGATCACTGTTCCCTGAGTGTTCCCATACTGGCAATTGATCCAGTTGACCCACTACGTTCCCTCCATACCCAAACCAGCAGTGACTCCTGCCTCATTGACCAGGAACATATTGCTAAAGGAAGTTTCCCTGAAGACTCTTATACCTTGCTGGCAACATGGTTGCCCTGTGTTACCAGACTGGCCTATTTCCCACTACTGATGTTTATTGATAGTGATTATCAGCAGATTATCAAACTGAGCTATTAAGAAGTATACTTCTTACCAATTATGAATTTAGCTGCATTTTCAGGGCTCGCAGAAGTGCAGCTGAAGGTGTGTTGTTCAAACATTATTTTAATATTTTTAAGCTTCTTATGATTTTTGGTTCTGGAATCCATCATGTGTAGCAGAATATATTCTGCCAAACAAAGCAAGGTGGTTTTTATGACTATTTTATTTATTCTGTCTTGACATCTGCAATTAATGACTGCTTATTTGTCTCATTAAAATTAGTCAGGAATGAAGAGTTATCGAGCCTTCAGAGTCAATTAATGGCAAAATATTGACTGCGGTGGCTGGATTGCTTGTGCCAGAACGAGAAGAGGCAGGAAGAAATGTGAACTGCACAAAGCTGTTCAAGAATGCTCCTGTAATTTCTATTCTCCTCTTGTCCTCTGAAGTGCAACAGCTGCTTCTTTTTGTAAGCTTCTGCTTCTTTTAAAGCCAGGTTGAAGTGTGAGAGTGCTTCAGCTATGGTTCAGAGATTTTTCAGAGATAATTCTCCACTCCCCCCCCCCGCCGGCCCTGCAAATGCAAACGATGTGAGTGAATCAGTTGGGATGTATTCCATAAGAGCATAAGACATAGGAGTGGAAGTAAGGCCATTCAGCCCTTCGAGTCCACCCCGCCATTCAGTCATGGCTGATGGGCATTTCAACTCCACGTATCTGCACTGTCCCCATGGCCCTTAATTCCTTGTGTGATCAAGACTTTATCAATCTCTGCCTTGAAGACATTTAACGTCCCAGCCTCCACTGCGCTCTATGGAAATGAATTCCACAGGCCCACCACTCTCCCTCATTTCCCTTCTAAATTGACCCCCTCTAATTCTAAGGCTGTGCCCAACGGGTTCTAGTCTCCCCGCCTAACGGAAACAATTTCCCAGCATCCATCCTTTCTAAGCCATGCATCACCTTGTAAGTTTCTATTAGACCTCCCCTCAACCTTCTAAACTCTAATGAATACAACCCCAGGGTCCTCAGTCGTTCATCATATATTAGGCCTATCATTCCAGGGATCATCCGTGTGAATCTCTGCTGGACACGCTCCAGTGCCAGTATGTCCTCCCTGAGGTGTGGGGCCCAAAATTGGACACAGTATTCTAAATGAGGCCTAACTAGAGCTTTATGAATTCTCAGAAGCACATCACTGCTTTTATATTCCAACCCTCTTAAGATAAATTACACCATTACATTTGCTTTCTTAATCATGGACTCAATGTGCAAGTCAACCTATAGAGAATCCTGGACTAGCTCTCCCAGATCCCTTTGTACTTTGGCTTTAGGAATTTTCTCATGGTTTAGTAAATAGTCCATGCCTGTATTCTTTTTTCCAAAGTACAAGACCTCACATTTGCTCATGTTGAATTTCATCAGCCATTTCCTGGACCATTCTCCTAAACTGTCTAAATCTTTCTGTAGCCTCCCCACCTCCTCAATACTACCTGTCTGTCCACCTAACTTCATATCATTGGTGGGTTTCACTAGAATTCCCTCAGTCCCTTCATCCAGATCATTGATATATAAAGTGAACAGCTGCAGCCCCAACACTGAGTCCTGCAGGACACCACTTCTCACTAGCTGCCATTCTAAAAAATAACCTTTTATCCCAACTCTCTGCCTTCTGTCAGACAGCTAGTCCTCAATCTATGCCAGTAGCTCACCTCAAACACCATGGGCCCTCACCGTACTCAGCAGCCTCCTGTGAGGCACTTTATCAAAGGCCTTTTGGAAGCTTAGATAGATAACATCTACTAGATTTCCCAGGTCTAACCTACTTGTTACATCTTCAAAGAATTATAACAGGTTTGTCAGGCATGACTTCCCCTTACTACATCCATGTTGACTTGTTCTAATCCAACCCTAAACTTCCAAGAATTTAGAAATCTCATCCTTAACAATGGATTCTAGAATTTTACCAACAGCTGAGGTTAGGCTATCGGCCTATAATTTTCCATCTTTTGTCTTGATCCTTTCTTGAATAAGGGTGTTACAACAGCAATTTTCCAATCATCTGGGACTTTCCCTGACTCTCGTAATTTTTTAAAGATCACAACCACGACCTCTGCTATTAGCTCAGCTACCTTCCTCAGAACTCTAGCATGTAGCCCATCGGGGCCAAGAGATTTATCAATTTTTAGACTTTTCAGCTTTTCTAGCACTTTATCTTTTCTAATGGCTACCATACTCAATTCTGTCCCTGACTCTTCTTAATTGTTAGGATCGTACTCATGTCTTACACTGTGAAGACTGACACAAAGTAATTATTAAGTTCTTCAGCTATTTCCTTATCTCCCATTACTAGATTTCCTGCATCAATTTGGAGCGGCCCAATTTCTACTTTTGCCTCTCGTTTGTTTCTTATGTATTGAAAGAAACTTTTACTATCATTTTGAATATTACTGGCTAGCCTACCTTCATCCTGCAGCCAGACATAGACTGGCTTCTCACATGAAAATACAGACATCTTCAAGTGGATAAGTAAATGTTAGCTGCTTTTTATTTTGAATATCTCAAAATTTCAAGAAAGGATGTAGCCCCAACCTTGAGAGGAGTAAGATTGAAGGGACATTTTGGAGCTGATTAGTTTACACAGAAGTTGGCAGAATTACCCCCACATCACCCCCCCCCCCCCCCACCCCCAAGGGAGACAGTAGCACCTGACTGTATTAACAAAATCAAGAATGAGCTGTCATTGTCAAGAGGGAAAAATAAACTGATTCATGAATAAATGCAGCATTGTAGAACACTGTAGTTTCCAGGTATGCTCTAGATACTATGTACAGGAAAGCAAAGTGAGTTATTTGAAAATGAGCAGACTGATCCCCTTTTGCTGAAGGATACAAAAAGAGTTGGACCTGAATTTCATTTGCAAATGTTACTATTATTTATTTCTAGGATGACAGTCCAAAGGGACAGTAATTTCTAGTTCTGCACATTTTCAAATTTAATGGATTGTGTACTATCTTAACATATGCAGAGATGGACAAAACCTTTCCAAAATATATTAAATGCAATTTCTTGGAATTCAGGTTTAAAAAGTCAGTGCAGTGCAATGCAATCATAAAATGGCTTTGTTATTGAAATAAAAATGTGTTGCAGCCTTATAAATTAACACTTCTCTTATTCATTCTTGGGATATGGATGTTCTTGGTAACACTAGCATTTATTGCTAGCCGTAAGTTCACTCAAAGCTTGTGCTGAGTTACTATTTGGTGCTCATTTGGTGCAGGCACATTTACAAGTATGGGGTGTGGGGGAATATTATTTTGCTGCAATGAAGAGTTAGACAAGGTCAATATTACTCCATTTTATAACCTGTAAAGGGCTAATGTAAATATGTGTTCTAGCCCTTAAAATCCAGAGGAGTCACTTAGACCTGCTGCTGTTCTCAATGCCTGGAGCAAGGTTTTGCCAGCGCATGGGAAACAAGGAAGTCTGTGTTTCACAACAGAGTGTCATTTTAACTCCCAGAGGAGGCCCTTTAGTTGGGTGGGAAAACTCTGGCAGTGGCCACCGAGCCAGATACATTCAACTCTAGAAATCGGGTTTGGAGCAGAACATGTCTGATCACAAAGTGGGGTCTGATCACTGACTCTGCAAATGGGCACAGGTGGAGAGCTGGTCAGAATGGGGAGCTTTGAGGGGCACAGAAAGAAGCCATATTGCTCTTCCTAGCCCTCAAGAGCTGCTGGGATGGCACTTGACTTCTTCTTGCTGGTGAGCTCACATTGTTACAGTTGTCAGGTATTCTGTATGGCAGCAAAGGCCCTGGAAATGGCTGCGCGTCTCTCTTTCTGTATCCGTAAAACTGGCATGTAATTAGATTGGAACCAGATTTCTGATGTTCCTGGTTCATTTAACTCCTCAAGTACTCTCAATCCCATATGGTTATTATTGCACTGGTGACCATATTTATTAGCTGTATCTGTGCAAACCTACAAAAGATACATGTAAAAAAATGTGCAGCTGGCTTAGATTTTCCCTCTGCTGCACTTATCTGCATTTTTAATGTTCTTAGTTAATTATATTGCATTTATGAAATAGCACCCATCAGGGATAACAACACCGTTATTATGTATTATTTGAGTGATTTTAAATTGGTTTATTGTGCTGTTTGCATAATGATGTAATCACTGAAACATATACGATGGAAGAACAGGGTGAGAAAGTGAAGAAGTTAAGTAGTGTGGAGCTTAGTCGTGATCTGTTTACAATGTTGAAATTTCCTCCAATCCCCTATCATCTGTTATTTGGGCTGGCAATGGCCTCGTGGTATTGTTGTTAGGCTGTTAAATTAGAAATTTGGCTAATGTTCGGGGACCTTGGTTTAAATCCCACCTCAACAGATGGTGGAATTTGAATTCAATAAAAGTGTTCTAGAATTAAGAATCTACTGATGACCATGAAACCATCGCCAATTGTCAGAAAAATCATTGAGCTCACCAATGTCCTTCAGAGAAGGAAATCTGCCATCCACGCCTGGTCTGGCCTACATGTGATTCCAGACCCACAGCAATGTGGTTGACTCTCAAAACTACCTTCTGAAATGGCTTAGTAAGCAATTCAGTTCAAGGGCGGTTAGGGATGGGCAATAAATGCTGGCCACCAGTGACACCCACCTCTCATGAGAGAATAAAGAATTTAAAAAAATAAAGTCCCTTAAGGCTTTGTATGTCTAAAATGATTTTAATAGACACAATGCATTTTAAATTATTCCTTATTTTTAACATTTGATTCAGTGAACATTGGTGAGGTTGATCAGAAAAAGACAGTCTGGCTTGGGGATGATGAATTGTGACTTGGCAGAAGTATGACCATTGAGAAAGAATTGTGTAGATTATATCATTTGATGGAGCAAAATTCAGAAATTTGATGATCACAGCAGAATGTTTGCACTTCAGTTATTGCAAACATGTTATTTTAAAAGCTTTTGTTGAATGTTAATAACACTTGCCCCTCAAAATTCAGTTCCTCATGTAATCATTAATATCATACTCCTTTGCTTTGATATGTTGGGCACGTTACTGTCATTATAAACAGAAAAACCTACTGTGAGTATTAAATTTGGCTAGGTGCGCTAGTGATTCTATTAACATAATTATTTTGTGTTAATAATTCTTCATAATGAACTGTGGTGGAAGAGTTCAATTGATTGATTGTATGTCTAGTTGCGTCATTGTCATATTTTTTGTGATAATGGCTCATCACTTATTAACAAATAAATGTTTTAGCTGAACTAAGATCCTGAAGTGAGTGAGAATACTCAATATAGTACTCAATAATATGAATAGGGGAAATAATAGATTCTATAAGAGCAGTACTCTCCAAACTCTCTTTAGCTTAAGGATAATTTATTAACATCCAAACTTTAATGGTACACATTTTTTAAATAAAGTAATCTGCAATATTGTTCACAAAATAAAATTTATTTAGAATGTAACATAAATAGACGACCGTTTGCATGGGAAATGTTTGACATCTTTTGACTGGAATTTCAATGTAATATAGGTTCATTAAAAATATTGTTTAAAATTTGGTTCAATTCTGGAAAGATCTACATGAAGCTCCTGAACCATTCTTTATAAACATGATGTCTTCAGATTCTTGATAAGTGAGAGGGAAGGGAACCTAAGTTCACAAGGGAGATAGTTGAGTAAGGCAGCAGAACAATTAATGCCTGCTTTGAGATCAAGGGATATTAATTTCTCAAGTATAGTCAAAATTGATTGAATGGAATCTGCTTGAATTTGAGCTCAGGCGTGCATTACGCCTGCAGTCTGGGAATTTTATTTCACCTTCAAAGAGAAACTTGTAGTTTTGATTTTTCTGAAGACGCTGTAAATGGATTTTGAATCCAGTGAAACTGTTCTTTCCCAGATGATCTGAAATAATGCTCAAGCTTGTCTTGAAGCAATTTCAAATGTTGCTCCATGAGTGAGAGAAACCTTTTTCTTCTGGGTTTAACCTAGAAGCTCACTTGAACATTGAAAATAAACCATGCCCTGTGCCTTCTCTCCAAAATTGAAGTTTTCATTTGAGCCAGTTTAGATTGTCTGTCTATGTTAGGGCATTCTCATTGTGTCCTTGCAGCTTCTGATTCAGCACATTCAGGTGTTCACAGACAAACACATATTGGCCAGTTTTTCCAGCCAGTATTTATCTTGCAGCAAATTAGAAATCTGGGCTCATTGTGCATGGATGATTTCTTCCTTCAATTTATAGAACATAGAACATAGAACAATACAGCACAGAACAGGCCCTTCGGCCCTCGATGTTGCGCTGACCTGTGAACCATTCCCAGCTTGTCCCCTACACCATCCCATCATCATCCATATGCTTATCCAAGTTTTGTTGAGATCTCTCTAATGTGGCTGATAATCCTCTGATCATCTTGTATGTCTTTATCAAATCCCCTCTTAGCCTTCTTCGTTCCAATGAGAACAGTCCCAAGTATTTCAGCCTTTCCTCATAAGACCTTCCCTCCAGACCAGGCAACGTCCTGGTAAATCTCCTCTGTACCTTGTCCAATGCTTCCACATCCTCCCCAAAATATGGCGACCAGAACTGTACACAATATTCCAAGTGCGGCCACACTTGCATTTTGTATAGTTGCAGCATGATATTGCGGCTCCAGAACTCATTCCCTCTACCAATGAAACCTAACAAACCATATGCCTTCTTAACAGCACTATCAACCTGGGTGGCAACTTTCAGGGATCTATGTACTTGGACTCCAAGATCCCTCATTACATCCACACTACCAAGAATCTTTCCATTGACCCAGTACTCTGCCTTCCTGTTATTCTTCCCAAAGTGCATCACCTCACATTTAGCTGCACTGAACCCCATTTGCCACCTCTCAGCCCAATTCTGCAGTTTATCCAAGTCCCCCTGCAACCTGTAACATTCTTCCAAACTGTTCACTACTCCACCGACTTTAGTGTCATCTGCAAATTTACTCATCCATCCACCTATGCCGGCATCTAAGTCATTTATAAAATGACAAACAGCAGTGGTCCCAAAACAGATCCTTGTGGCACACCACTAGTAACCGGACTCCAGGCTGAATATTTTCCATCAACCACCATTCGCTGCCTTCTTCCAGAAAGCCAGTTTCTAATCCAAACTGCTAAATCACCCTCAATCCCATGCCTCTGCATTTCCTCCAATAGCCTACCATGTGGAACCTTATCAAAGGCTTTACTGAAGTCCATGTATACCACGTCAACTGGCCTACCCTCATCTACATGCTTGGTAACCTTCTCAAAAAACTCAATGAGGTTTATGAGACACAACCTGCCTTTGACGAAACATGTTGACTATCTGCAATCAAATTGTTGCTTGCTAGATGATTATAAATCTTATCTCTTATAATCCTTTCCAAAACCTTTCCTACAACAGAAGTAAGGCTCACTGGTCTATAATTACCTGGGTCATCTCTACTGCCCTTTTTGAACATGGCCACAACATTTGCTATCCTCTAGTCCTCTGGTACTAAACCTGTAAACAATGACGACTCAAATATCAAAGCCAAAATCTCTGCTATCTCCTCCCTAGCTTCCCAGAAAATCTTCGGATAAATCCCATCCAGCCCAGGAGACTTGTCTACTTTCACTCTTTCGAGAATTGATAACACCTCTTCGTAACTAACCTCTATCCTTTCTAGTCTAATATCTCGTACCTTATTCTTCTCCTCCACAACATTCTCCTTTTCCTGAGTGAAAACCAATGAGAAATGTTCATTTAGCACCTCTCTGATCTCCACAGGGTCCACACTCAACTTCCCACTTCTGTCTTTGACTGACCCTATTCCTACCCTAATCACCCTTTTATTCCTCACATACTTATAGAAAGCTTTTGGGTTCTCCTTTGTTCCATTTGTTAAAGACTGCTCGTGTCCTCTCTTTGCTCTTCTTAACTCTCTCTTTAAATCCTTCCTAACTGATCTGTAACTCACATCACCTCATCTGAACCATCTTGCCTCATCAACACATAAGCCTCCTTCTTCTGCTTAACAAGAGATGCAATTTCTGTAGTAAATCACGGTTCCCTTACCTTATCACTTCCTCCCTGCCTGACAGGGACATACCTATCAAGGAGATGCAATATCTGTTCCTTAAACCAGCTCCACATTTCAATTGTCTGCATCCCCTGCAATTTGCTACCCCATTCGATGCATCCTAATTCTTGCCTAATCGCATTGTAATTGCCCTTGCCCCATCAATAACTCTTGACCTGTGGCATGTACCTATCTCTTTTCACCGCTAAACCAAACATAACTGAATTATGGTCACTCTCTCCAAAGTGCTCACCTACAACTAAATCAAACATCTGGCCCAGTTCATTACCAAGCACCAGATCCAATGTGGCCTCCCCTCTTGTCGGCCCTTGACATACTGTGTCAGGAAACCCTCCTGTACACGTTGGCAAAAACTGATCCATCTGACATACTAGAGTTATAGCACTTCCAGTCAATGTTGGGGAAGTTAAAGTCCCCTATAATGACCACTCTGTTCCTTTCACTCCAACCCAGAATAATTTTGCTAATCCTCTCTTCCACCTCCCTGGAACTCTGCGGAGGCCTATAAAAAATTCCAAGCAGTGTAACCTCTGTCCTGTTTCTAACCTTAGCCCACAGTACCTCAGTAGACAAGTCCTCATCAAAAGTTCTTTCAGCCACTGTTATACTATCCTTGACTAACAAGGCCATGCCTCCCCCTCTTTTACCGCATTGCCTCTTCTTAATGAAAGATCTCAACCCTGGAACCTGCAACATCCATTCCTCGCCCTGCTCTATCCATGTCTCCAAATTGGCCACATCATTGAAGTACCAGGTACCTATCCATGCAGCAAGCTCACCTACCTTATAGACGTTGTACAAAATTTTGCTTCTTAAAGTCAGCAAGCTTCACTATGATATTAAAAGGATCAAGTTTATTCTCCTATTCCATCACATTGAACAGAACAAAAAGTGTGACTGAAGTGGTCTGAATTTCATGAAGGTGATGATTTTCACAGCCTTAATTAGCATGGATTTCAGCTTAGCAGACAAGCTAGATAATACAAAAGCCTCCCTATGAAGAACCGAGTGAGTGATTTGGACCTCTGTGTTTTCATATCATACTTTGGATATACAATCTTTCACAGTCTCTGACATTGTAGCCGCATAATCAGGGGCTGATGGAACTTTTGCAGTTCTGCCACAATACCCAATGGTCACTTTGAATGTTTCTTTCCCTGTTGTTTGCTTTGGATCTTCCTGGCAGAGTAAATAATGCTCTTTCAAGCTGTTCTCCTCAGAAAGGTGAACACCTGCAATTAACTGTGCACAATGTCCCAAGGTTCATCAATCTGCAGGGAAATCTTTCTTGCTCCTTGAATTTTCTGGATGAATGTTACCGCTCTGTTGTGTGATATATCTTCAATGTTCTTGCTGCTGGGATTGTTTGAATGTGGAACTCCTGCCACGTCATTTACTGTTTAACATGCAGACAATTTCCTGACAAGCCAGGAGTTTGAGCAATTGTATGGGGCTTTTTTTGGCTTTGACAATCAATCAGGCAACATTGCAATTGGCCTCTTGTGCACAATCAAGACTTTTGCTCATGTTCTCATGAGAGAACTTTGCATTCTGTTCTTGCAAGTGTTTAAGTAACCAGTGTACATTGCCGGCAAGGGGGATGCTTTGTGAAGGGATATAATTTTGATTTGCTTGGAACCATGGCTTCATTTGACAGCTTGACAAATCTTGGCAAATCAGACATTCAAGCCGAGGTGCAGCAAGATCACTGAAGCGGGTGAATCCAAATGTCAAGTAGTCATCATAGTACCGTCTGTTTGTACTTTTGTCATCTTGTTTGTTGACTCACTGCTCCTGTTACTCTTTTGCAAATTCAGCAGCCCATCTGATGGGACTCTTATTATATAAAAATAATTGCCTGTGTTCATGTGTTAATTCTGAAGAAGGGCCTGTGCCCGAAACGTCGAATCTCCTGTTCCCTGGATGCTGCCTGACCTGCTGTGCTGTTCCAGCAATAAAGTTTCAACTTTGATCTCCAGCATCTGCAGTCCTCACTTTCTCCTCCTTCATGTGTTAATTTCCAAGTCCAAATCTTATAAGTTGGATGGAACCTTTATTGACGATCATCTGATGTAAAACATGCAATGAGCACAATTATTAATTCTGTGTCCGACGATCTTATACTCCACAACCACTGAGGAAGGAGCAACGCTCTGAAAGCTAGTGCTTCCAACTAAACCTGTTGGAGTATATCCTGGTGTTGTGTGATTTTTAACTTTGTACACCCCAGTCCAACACCAGCACCTCCAAATCATGCTTCATGTAATAAAGGTTAAGTTCCATTTACATATATGGCACAACTGTTTATTCTCTTTTATTTAATTTTGCCCTCATTGCAAAAAAGCGTGGACTACCCTAATTTAAATCATAGTTGTTTTATACATAATTAACTGAATTTTTTTCTTGAAGTATAAGTGAACTTCTATACTTTTCTGCAAAAAAATATACTTTTGCAAGCTACACCAATGTCTACAACGCAGAACAAAGGCAATGGTAAAGTTAAATCAAAGAACTTCCATCCTGGGAAAAAAGACCAAAATTGAATGGGATTGCAGATACACTGTACTCTGTGCCTGGAGAGGCACATATTAATTCAGGATTTATTCAGCGAAGATCTTGTTTGATAAATTTGAATTTTTTGAGGAGGTAATCAGGAGTGTTAATTAGGGCAGTGCATTTGATGTGGTCTTCATGGTCTTTAGCAAAGCTATTTTTAAGGTCCATCATGGCAGACTTTTGAAGAAAGCAAGAGCCTGTGTTATACCAAGCAATGTGACATACTACATCCAAAATTGGCTGGGAGGCAGAGGGTGATAGTAGAGGAATGTTTCTATGACCAGAAGTTAGTTTCTAATGAGTTTTGCAAGATTTGATGCTGGAGCCCTTGTTATATCTGGTGTACATTAAAGAATTGAATTTAAATATAAGGGGAATGATCAAGAGGTTTGCAGATAACACAAAAATTGTTAGGTTGGTAAATATTGAGGAGGATAACCATTAAACTGCAGGAGGATATCAATGGGTTGGTCAGTTGTGCAATGTAGTGGTAAATGAAATTCAACCTGGAAAAATGTGAAGTAAGGTGCTTGGGGAGGGATAACAAAGCAAAGGATTGCACTATGAATGGGACAACCCTAGAAAGGCCTGAAAATCAGTGGGACTTTGTGCATATCCACAAATCCCTGAAAATAGCGGGGAAGATAAAAAGGTATTTAAGAAGGCACCTGGGATACTTGCCTTTTATTAGCAAGGAGGTTATGTATAAAACATCGATGAAGCTACTACTGAAGTGCTGCTTGCAGTTCTGGTCACCATTTTATAGGAAGGATGCAATAAGGAAGGTATAGAGGAGATTTGCCTGAGCTGGAAAGTTTGAGCTGTGAGGAAGAATGGGATAGACCGAGGTTGTTTTCCTTGGAGCAGACAAAATTAAGACCTTTGTCAATTAGCATTGAAATGAGAAGCTGGATGGCTGCTGTAAATGACTAAGAGTCTAAAAAGCAGTGTGGCCAAGTAAATAATTCTATGGGAGGTGTAGCAGTAACCCTTGATCAAAGGCAGAAATTATTGTCATAGACTCTACCATGGAGAAAGAAAAAATCCAAGTTGAAATTCTAAAAACTTATTAAATTAATAAATTTGCATTACTAAAATAATAATTACTTCATTGCAAAAGTTCCATGGCATACTGGTGTGCTGTGGCACATACTTTGGGAAGCCCTGACTGCTTTCTTTAGTGGTTCATATTGTGAGCTGTTAGCCTTGCCCGCATTTGCTACCCACTGTTGGTTTCCTTTGCGAAAGTTGTGGTGGACCAGCTTCCTGAGCTGCTGTCCTTTGAGTGATGTAGGCGCACCCAATGTTCTGAGAGGGAATTTCAGGACTTTAATCGAGTGTCTGAATGGAGAAGTGGTAATGTAGTTCCACGTCAGGTTGGTGTGGGTGTTGGGATGGGGCGTGCAGGTGATGCTGCTGCCATATACCACCTTTTTCATTCCTCTAGGTGGTAAAGGTCGCAGATTTAGGAGCTAATGAGAGGGACATCTCGATGAATTGCAATCTTGGACATTGTTTCCACTATGCCACACTGGTGGAGGGAATAAATATCGGACCACATACACTTAGGTTCCTTTGGCCTGGTTGGTATGGGATTTGTTGAGTGTTGTTGGAGCTGCATTCAGGGAGATAAGTGGAAAACGGTGAAAAAGCTTTTGAGAGTAAAGTTAGTCACTCATGTAGATGAACTAACTTTTGACCTGCTTTTGTTATCACCAGAATTAATGTGACTGGGCCAGTTAAGTTTCTGGTCACACCCCTCAGGACATCGGTGGTGCTCTTTAAACATTATTAATGCCATTAAATGTTAATTGGGGAGGGAGTTAGATCTTCTCCTCTTGAAGATTATCATTGTCTAGCATTTGTTTGGTTTGAATGTCACTTGCCATTTAACAGCTCAAGTTTGCATGTTGCCGAAGTTTTGCTATATGTGGGCACGGACGTCTTCATTAGCTGGAGAGTTATGAATGACAATAACCATTTTGCAAGCAATAGCATTTTCTACTTCTGACCCTGTGCTAAAGGGAAGATAATTGAAGCAGTTAAAGGTGGTTGAAAATAAGGGGCTACCTGAAAGTACTCATGCAGCGATTTCCTGGGCTGAGATGATTGACCTTCACCTGACACATCCATCACACTTTGTGCTGTACAGTATATGATTCCAACCATTGGCGAGTTTACCCCTTGACTCTCATTGACTCCAGTTTCACTAGTATTCCCACTGCCTGAAATATTTTTCTCTCTCAGTTTCTTCATTGCATCAGCTGTTTTGCAGTCCTTTGTCTCAGTGTTCGTGCTTTTCATTTAAAGCTTTGAAGCACCTGGAGACTTCCTATTCTTTTTGCAATGCTATATAAATGAACATTAGTGTTGCTGCATATTTTCATCATGACATATCATTTTATAAATGTGTGAATGGCACACTGAAGATCCTTCCTTAGTAATAATGCTAGATTTATTTTCCTATTATGTTGCTGCTTTGGCAAATGCTATATTTCATTCCAGGTTGCCCTGCTGTGCTATTTAATTCCTGTTGAAGTAAATATCTCCTTTCAGTAGTGTCTTTCAGGAAAGTACTTTTTCATCTGTAAATTTAATATAGACACTCTCAGTATGTTGCTATTTTTTGGAAGATCTTTTCAGTGTTTGTCTTCTATTTTGAAAGTTGGAAACTAGGTCTTGTTAGAGACTGCACCTTTTTATGTTTGGTTTAAGACAATACGGTTGAGGGACTTTCAATTTTATACCATCTACACCAAGGTGTGTACATGAGTGTTTTGACATGGATGTCTTACACAACATTTTCACCCTATTACATGTTACAGAAATGCCCAATTAATTTAGCAATTTAATTACATTGAGCAAATTCTTCCAGCTATAGAGCAAAGTAGGCATTGGTGAGAAAGTTAGGAAAATCAGACAGGATCAGCAGGAATGATATTCTCAGTGTTGAGAGCAACAGGTCCCATTCTTCACAACCAAGTTTTGAAGAGGGGGATGAGAATCTCACTATTGAGTGGTAGGAGATTACTATTACTATTTCAGTATCAACCAATCTCCCCTCATGATGTTCAGTTTCCTATTCTTCTTCTTGTCAGATAGAAACTCTGCAAGTGACAATATGGAAGTCCGAGCACAACTCTCTGCCAGTTCCTCCAGGTCTCCATATGGAGACCAGTCACCAAATCTCATGTGTAGGAACTACCAGCACCCCTATGTCCATGGACCTTAACATCAGATACATACCACTCTTATTGCACCCTCGCAGTATGCAGGAATATAGGAACAGGAGTAGGCCATACATCCTGTTGACCCTGTTCCTCTTTTATTACAATCATGATGAATCAGATATTTCAATGCTTTTAAATTCTATTTACGTGAGGGTATGGTAGTATTATTATAAGACAATTAATCCAGAAAGATAAAAAAACGCTGTAGTTGTGGGTATGTTTGCCGAGCTGGGAAGTTGATTTGCAGATGTTTTGTCCCCTGAGTTGGTGACGCCTTTAGTGCTTTGGAGCCTCCTGTAAAGCATTGCTGTACTGTGTCTTCTGGAATTTATTTGGTCGTGGTTAGCGCATTGTGTCGTGGCATGTCTTCATCGTGTTGCTTGTCTGTTAGGCATCTATGGATGAAGTTGCAGTAGTATCTGTTCTTGTTGAAGACCCTGTAGAGGTGTTCTTCTTCACATCACAGTTCGGAAGTGCTGCAGTGTGTCGTAACCCTTTTGAACAGGGTCCTAACGCAGCTTCTCTTGTCTGTGTTCAGGTGGTTGCTGTTGTAGTTCAGGATCTGGTCCATTTGTGGCTTTTCTGTACACTTTTGTAATGCTTTCACTGTTTTGTGTTCTTTCTACTATCACATCCAGGAATGAGAGTTGGTTGTTGGTTTCTTCCTCTCTCATAAATTTGATCCATGATGTTGATAATCCGGTGTGTTCTCAATCTCCATTGCCATAAGACAGAAAAGAACCTCATACAGCAAGAAAATGACATTACAAGACAGAATGACAAAGCTAACCAACAGCAGAGAAGACAACATGACAGACACCTGGTTAAGAAACCTCTCCAACAGACAGCTCACAGACATTGAAAAAGCCAAAAATCACACAACACCAAGTTATAGTCCAACAGGTTTAATTGGAAGCATTAGCTTTCAGAGCGCTGCTCCTTCATCAGGTGGTTGTGGGGAATAAGATTGTAAGACACAGAATTTAAAGCAAAAGTTTACAGTGTGATGTAACTGAAATTATATATTTCATATATTAACAGACACTCCTACACGCACACGTGCACACAGACACTCCTACACATGCACGCACACTTACACACACGCACAGACACTCCTACTCACACACACAAACTCCTACACATACACAGACGCTCCTATACACACACACTCTCCTACAGGCACGCGCACACGCACACACAAACATACACAGATCCTCTCTCATACACTCGCACATACACTCCCACACGCACCGTTGCACAAACTTATACCCAATATACACTTACACACATGCACACACTCTCACAGATACCCGTAACCATGGCTTCCATCACCCCCCCCCCCCCACACACACACACACACACACATGCACATATAAGTTTGTGGGGTGAATCTGTACTTGCAGAATTACATTTTACTTAGCTCAAAAACTGCATGAATCTATGTAAGATTCTGTAAATCTGTTTTTTAGATTAGAATCAGTCTGACCATGATGGCACAGACAGTGTCACACAGTGAAACTCACACCTTCAATACACTATCTGGGTCAACATGACACCAATTGTTAAAGTTCAGTTGAGAATGTAACTTTAAAAAACATTTTGTGCTTCCAATTAAACCTGTTGGACTATAACATGGTGTTGTGTGATCTTTAATTTTATAAATCTCAGTCCAACACCGGAATCTCCAAATCATGACAGGAAAAGCCATACGAGTGAAAGGACAACCACAGGAACGCAAAAACAACAGACTTCCGAGCTGCACTAGAATGTACGCTCAGAACTAACGGATTAACAGGAGCGACACAGCAAGCAACCAGACAAACCATTGTACCCTTATTAACAAAGGAAAGACAAATAAACAACCTCAATGCCAAAGAGAGAGAAGCCCTAAAAACACTCAAAGGATAAGAGCATTATCATAGTACCAGCGGATAAAGGCAGAATGGCGGTTATTATGGACAAATATATTCAGAAAGCAGAGAAACTACTTGCAGGTATTGACACCTACCTACAACGGGAGTGTGACCCAACACCACAGCTAACGAATAGAATAACAACACACTACGGAACCGATGAAACCAGAAGGCCACAACTCCCCAAGATTTTATGGATTACTCAAGGTACACAAACCAGACATACCACTTCAATCCATTGTGGCACTACCAGGAACTCTATCACATAAACTGGCAAAAGATCTCCAACAAAAACTGAAGCATCTTATCAACAGATCCAAACACTCCTTATAATCATCACAGGAATTCCTAGACAACATCAAGAAAATAAACATGAACAAGTAACATGTAATGGCACTGTTCACTTCAATTGACAGAATCCAGCCAGAGAGACAATAACCAACCTTCTGGACAAGCAGAACAGTCAACACGATGGGAACCTATCAACAAGGACTGCATACTCAAACTACTAGACCTGTGCATGTTGACACACTTTACACTCAACAATCAATGTATGAACAGATCAATGGGATACCTGCGGACTCACCCATTTCTGCGCTCATAGCAGAAGCAGTGATGCAGAGACTGGAACAAACAGCCCTCCCACAAATCCGACCCAAACTCTGCATCAGATATGCGGATGACACTTTTGCAATTATTAAGAGAACAGAAATCGAGAACAAACATCGGATTATCAACACCATGTTCACAGAGATCAAATTTATGACAGGAGGAAACTAACAACCAACTCCCAATACTGGATGTGATGGTAGAAAGAACACAGAATGGTGAATGCATTAGAAAAGTGTACAGAAAAGCCACACACATGGACCAGATCCTGAAGTACAACAGCAACACCTGAACACAGGCAAGAGAAGCTGTGTTAGGACCCTGTTCAAAAGGGTTACGACACAATGCAGCACTCCCGAACTGCGAAGAGAAGAAGAACACCTCTACAGGGTCTTCAACAAGAACAGATACCCCTGCCACTTCATCCATAGATGCCTAACAGACAAGCAACACGATGAAGACATGCCACGAAGAAATGCGCTAACCACGACTTTATATAAAAAAGGTCACAGAACTGACAGCCAGACTTCTCTGACCACTCGGATTCATGACTGCCTTTCAACCGACAGCCACGCTCCGACAACAAAGACCCTATACCCATCATGTGCAAGACTAACGTAATTTACAAGATTCCAAGGAGGAACTGCATGAAACACTATATTGGACAGATAGACAGACAACTAACCATCCACATCCACAAACACCAACTAGCCACTAAATGCCACAAGCAGCTGTCCCGTGTAGCCACACACGCAGATGTCAAAGACCACAAATTCAACTGAGATAACACAATGATCATAGGACAAGCTATGCAGAGGATAGCCAGAGAATTTCGAGAAGCATGGCACACATCCATGGATTCCATCAACAATGTACCAGCCACTACAACGAACAACTGGAACTGGCAACCGGAAGCAGCAGAAAGAGAACCAAAGAAATTCCACAAGACACAGTACAGCAGCGCTTCACAGGAGGCTCCAAAGCACTGAAGCTGTCATCTAGACAGGGGACAAAATGTCTGCAAATCAACTTCCCAGCTCGGCAAACATATCCACAACCACGGCAACTGTCACCCAAGCAATGAATCTTCACGCAAACCATGAAGACCCAAGAAATGTTTGGGGATCTGAGTTTGAATTTCAGTTCTTTTATATGTAAATTCTACAACTTTCTTAAAGTTACATTCTCAAGTGAACTTCAACAATAGGTGCCACGTTGGCCCAGATAATGCAATGGTCTGGGTGGGTTGTGCTTCGGTGGGTCGGTGTGGACTTGTTGGGTCGAAGGGCCTGTTTCCACACTGTAAGTAATCTAATCACACTGTAAACTTTTGTTACAAATTCTGTGTCCTACGATCTTATACTCCACAACCACCTGTGAAGGAGCGGTGCTCCGAAAGCTAGTGCTTCCAAATAAACCTGTTGGACTTAACCTGGTGTTGTGTGATTTTTAACTTTTGTACACCATTTAAGAAATATTCTGCACTATCTGTTCTTCCCACCATGTGGAAAACCTCATTTTTCCACATTCTATTCAATCTGCCCATTCACAAATATGCTTGAAAATGTTTTACATTTTCCTCACAACCCATATGCACACCACTTTATATCATTCACATATCTCGAAATATTACACTTGGTCCCTATGTGTAAGTATTTTGTTTAACCTGTTCTGGGATAAATTCTCCTGATTCTGCTTTTAAAAGACCAGCTTTTGTCTTCGCCAAACAATACAGTTTTATGTACCTGTAGAAACTTTTACAGTCCATTTTATATTCTTGTTTTACTGCATTTGTTCTATTCCTCCTTACTAATCATTTCTCTGGTCTTGATTTGCTGCATCCCAATTCCTAGATTATTCCTATTTCTTTAGAAGCCTTTTCTGAATCTTATGCAATTCTTTCACTTGCTTTGCCAACCATTGTTGACCAACCTTTTTTGAGCTAGCAGTCTTGTAATAGGCAATGGATAATCTTTTAAAGATACATACCTCTGGAATAGGTGGGACTTGAACCCAGGTCTCCTGGTCCACGAGGTAGGGACACTACCACTGCACCACAAGAGGGACTCTGATCCCCACATCTAAAATTTTAATTTTTTTTATTAACCTTTTTTTTAATCAATCTGTTTAGAGATGTGTACACATCTCTTGGAACAGGTGAATCTTGAACCCGGGTGACTTGGTCCAGGGGTAGGAACACTACCACTGTGCCACAAGAGGGTCTCCTGATCCTTGTATCTAAATTGTTCATAAAAAAATTGTTAACAACTGGGACCTAAATACTGATTTTACTGTGCCTCACTAGTCACAGCTTGCCAATGCATGAATGACCCATTTATTCCTATTCTGTTTTCTGCTTATTAGCCAAGCCTTAATCTATGCCAGTATATTGCTTCCTCCCCCATGTGCTTTAATTTTACTATGAACCTCCTATTGGACGATGTTACTAAAAGCCTTCTGAAAATCCAAATAGACACTTGATCCATTGACTCTCCTTAATTAATCCTGTTCATAACATTCTCAAAAACTCCAAGTTTGTCAAACATGATTTTCCGTTTGCAAATCCTTGCTGTAAATGTCCAATCAAATAATTTTGTCCAAGTGTCCAATTATCATGTCCAGATTCTAACATTTTTCCTACAACTGATGGGAAGGCTGATAGATCTGTAGATCTGTTCCTGCATACCCTCCATACCTGCTTGCTTGATCCCTTCTTAAATTGAAAGGAAACATTGGTAATCTGTGAACTTTTGGAAGATAACCTCCAATGCATGGTCTGTCTGTATAGTCACTCTCTTCAACAGCCTTGTATAAGGATTATTAGATCCCAGGGACTTAGTAAATTTCAGTCCCATTAATTTTCTCCAGTGCAACCTCTCATTAATACTAATTTCATTCAACTCCTCATTTTCCTTCGTCAGAAGATTACTTGTATCTTCCTTAAAGAAAACAGACGCAAAGTCATCATTTTAGCGGGTCTTCTGTTTCTGTATTTCTCGTTATAAATTCTCCTGGTTATGCTTTTAATGGGCCAACATTTGGCTTAGCCAAACATTACACTTTTATGTACCTCTAGGAGCTTTTACAGTCCATTTTTATGTTTTTGTTTTATTGCATGTGTGTTCTATTCCTCCTTACTAATCTCTTTTATTCCTATTACTTGCCACTTTAAAAGTCTTTTCTGAATCTTATACAATCTTTTACTTGCTTTTTCAGCCATTGTTGACCAATCTTTTTTGAGTTTGCTGGCAGTCATATAGTAGGCAATGGACAATCTTTAAATAACTGTGTGAGTTATTCCTTGTTATGTATTTTCCAACTCAGTCAGCCTTTCCTCATGCTGTACCAGATAGACTGCAGTGGTGCAAGAAGGCAACTCACCATCACCACCTCAATAGCTATTCAGGATAGACAGCAAATGTTAGCCATGTCAGTGACAACTAGATCCCATGAAAGAATAACGAAACTTTGAATTATGTGAAGGGATCTTAGTGGGAAGGTCTGGCCATCTCCTTTCAAATGAAGGGATGTAGATGGGCCATTTTCCCTTCTGTTCTGCACGTGGTGTTTTGGGCTTTCTGGAAAAGTTAGGGAGACGGGATTTGGGTTGCTGAAGTCATTTACTTTAGATCACACTTCTGCTGAATCTAGAATTTTGAATCTAGAAACTTTACTGTCCTGGTGTCTAATTTTAAAAATGCACAAGTGGATGTTGTTTATTCCCGATATAATTAATGATTTCTAGTCTGTCTGTATTTGCTTAATCACACAAAAACTGTCACTTGGATGGAGTTCTGGTAGGTAACTGGCATGTGACAGCAATTTAGAAGCGAAAAACTGGAATAACAACACAAGACTTGCATCTGAATGCAGAACTGATAATACAAGGCTGCAATGGGAATCTCAATCTGTTTAGAAACAACCAAGCAATTTGTCATTGTGATGCCAACCATTGTATTAGTCATCAAGCTTATTCTTTAACATATGTGGATAAAGGTGTTAAGGGCAGTTATTAAGTTATTTTTAGTGTCGATGATACATAGTGACCATGCAAAACTTTATATTTTTATAATACACTTTTAGAATGCCAGTTTGGATATTACCTCTGCCTTTGAAGGTGGGTGGAGGTAATATTTTGGTCCCTTGTTTGGCTGTTTAAAACTAACATATTACCTCAAAGGCTCAGGAACAGATTGCAGCGCAACCTGGCAAACTAAAGATTCTTTAGTTTATGGTAAAGATGCAGACCAAGTTCCTGTAAATTTTTTAAAGGATCTGTTAAAGCTGGGAGATGGGATGAATTTATTTGTTTTTAAAATAATAATGGGTTACTTCATTTCAAATATGGTGATCAGTTTAGAATGTTTGGATTGTATCTGCTACTGTGGTGCAATTAGTCACAGCTGCCAAAATTGTGATCAGAATTTTCAGAGCAGGTCGTTGGGTGTAGGATGAGAGTTCGTTGTAAAAAGATTTATTTTTCAGTTTTGCAGTTACAGAGCATCAACCAGGTAAGAAAAGCCTCGAGAAAGAGCTGTGTATTTGTAATGATGTTAGGTTAAAAATGCAGCAGAGATTTGTGCTTAATGGAGTGTCCCTTTTCCTTGTTTCCCACGTAACTGTCTTGTTAGTAGATGGATGAGCAAAGGTTCAAGAGGAAAAGACACAGATAGGCTAGTTTTGAATTTTGAATTTATAGTTATGCTTGCATAACCTCTGAACAGGACATATATTTGAATGGCTTCATTCCATTTAATCAACTTATAATTCAGCCACAATAGATTGTCTATGGTCCCTTTCATTTTCATCTGTTATTGGAAGGCACTCGCTGATTATTAAAATCTGTTTGTTTGTTTAACTATTAAAATATCCTAATCAATGGACATAATTACTAATCACTAACTCCCTATAGGATATCATACAAAGATATCCTGAGCAAACGCTGAACCATTTTTGCTTTTATTCAGTTAAGGTTCAGAGCAAGATTTTTGTGATTATTCTGACTTGTTAACCGTGTTGAATTGAATGTATTTACAGATTCCACTACACCAACCGGACAGTGTTGGGAAAAAAATGTTGAGCAGGGAGAATAAATAAATCTAAACATTGTGTAATTAACATTGTCAAATATGTGAGATATTTTGTTTTCCTAATGGCTATCTTTTCTACTTGCCTTTAATAAAACAGAGCATGCCCGATATGTTCTTGTTTAGTTGTGCTTATGTCAGGAAAGTGGGATATGGTTTGATAATTGAAAGAAACCTGGTAGGTTTGGCAAGTGAACATTTGACAAACTTCACTTGATCCATTCGTGACAATTAATTATTCTTTCTTTAATTATCCTGTTGCTTTGAACTACTCAATGATAATGCAGATTTTATTTAATGTAACTCTTGATGTATTAAGTCATGAAAGATGGAGCTTGTTTTAACCTGAAAACAATTTATAGAACTAAAAGTTTGATATTTCTTTGACTTAATTTTGATCAATAAAAATTGAAGAATTAATTAGACAACTGTTTATAATAAGCTTATTTTTAGGTGCTCAGAAGGAATAATTTGTAGGAGAGAAAATGGCCCCCTCAATAGTTTGTCAACCTGTTCCATGTTTTATTTCTGACTTTTCCTTAAGGTTAAGTATTGTACTCACTGCTGTGATTAACACCTGAATGTACTTATTGGAAGAGTGATTGTGTGCCTGGAGGGAATCGGCAGAAATGTTGAATGGAAAAGGTATTACATGTCCTGAAACTATGAATGAGAGGCAAAAGGCCTGAAGGAAACATTGGATGTGTGATGCACGCTGTCACAGGAACATTGGCTACAGGAGGTCTGAGGATAGTTTCTCCTCTTCTTTTTTAATCCCCTGATTCCATCCCATCTCTGCCCTCTTTCCTCCTCCACATTCCCTTTCGTCCTTCAGCTGCACTGTTGAAACATTGAACATTTTTTTCAATTGATCTTGAGAGTAGTTTTTCAAATACTATCATTATTAGAGAGAATTCACGTCTCCAATGCTGATGTATGTAGATAAATAAAAGGTTTCCAAATAATGATTTAAGAAGCCAAACTAACAGATCAACGCCACGACCAGCTATCCTTAGTAGCCACACACGCAGACGACAAGCAACATGAATTCGACTGGGACAACACTACCATTATAGGGCAAGCCAAACAAAGAACAGCCAGGGGATTCCTAGAAGCATGGCACTCATCCACAAACTTCATCAACAAACACATCAACCTGGACCCAATATACCGGCCACTACAGCGGACAGCTGAAACTGACAACCGGAAGCGGCAGGGACAGGCCACTATAAATGCCGGAGGAATCCCTGCAGAAGCGCTTCACAGTAGGCTCACAAGCACTGAGGATGTCACCTAGACAGGGGACGAAATGTTTGCAACAAAAATTTCCAGCTCGGCGAACAGAACCACAACGAGCACCTGAGCTACAAATCTTCACCCAAACTTTTAACAGATCAACTTGGAAGGATCTGAATAACTAGGTTATCTGAACGATTTCAGCCTAGCGAGCTGAAGGAAGAGGGCTAATGCAACTTGAAAGAAGGAAATCAATTCAGCAAATCTGCATATTCCTTCATAATAGTGCCATTGATTCATATCCCATGCATGATGCACTCTTGTTCAAAGCCTTTCAACATTCCTTTCCTCTTCTAACATTTTAATGTGAGCTCCAAGGCGATGAAGACGAGTTTTATGGTAGAATAACTTAATTCTTGCATTTAAAGCAGGCTCCCAGTAATGCATCCTGACATGACTCATACACGCTTTATTATCTTAAAGATTTGATTATTTTAATGGTTAATGTGTCATCATGTGGCATCAGAAAATTTAAACAGCATTGTCATTTAGCAGGAATGGTTTCTGTGCTCTGTTTCTACTGCATTCTGTGTCATGCAGAATTTTCTGGATTACTGGTATTTTATCATGTGTACAGTGAAAAGAACATGGGTTAACAAATCTTAAGATGGGAGGGAATTCTTCAAAAAATGTGTTTATAATAAAATTCACTAATGCAGTGAGGTAGCTTGAAGTCCAAGAACAAATGAATTACTTTAATGATCTATCATTTGTTTGATGCTGTGTTGATGGGTTTCCTGTGTTGTTAATTTCTATCACTGTACCGTGCTTTTTGAAAGAGCAGTCATGCTTACTTCTACCCTCCAGCTTTTCTGCCTTTAACTCTGTAAATTCCTCATCATCGTGTGTCTCTTAAAATCATTTATGGAATCAGTTGCTGTCACCTTTTTCAAGTGAATTGTTTCAGATCCTGATGACTCTCAAGTGAAATAATTCTCTCCTACTTTGAATATCTGTCAATGATTTCACACCTTTTGATCTGTTTGTTAAATGGAGTACTTTATTTAATTAAAATCAATTAAAATCACTCAAAATCTTGAAAACCATATTAGTTCACCTTTTTTCACTCTCTGTGTCAAAGAGCACAACCCAAATTCTTCCAAGTTCTCTGCATACGTCCGTCATCCCTGGTAATGTTCCAGTGAACCATTTCTGTATCCCTTTGAAAGCCTTTTCATCTTTGACCAGAATTGTTCAGGATATTCTAGCTGAAACTTAGCCACCAATTTATAAACTTTGAAGGTGATCTTTTTGCTTTTTTACTTTACTTCTGTCTTTAAACCCAATAATTTAAATGCTTTTACCAATTTGCCATTTTTTCAGTTTTCTCTGTTCATCTACACTTCAAAGTTGTAACATGTCTACTAAACCGTCTCTCCATCTTGTTCCCCATCCCACAATTCTTCACTTCACATTTCATTTCATTGAATACTACATGCCTACTTCTGCCCATTTCAATCTCCTTTTGATGTTATCCAAAGGTCTACAGCTATACTCATCATTGTGCTAAACTTAGCAAAGCAACAGATAATCACCAGAGTTTGTAATGCTGGTCCTTAAAGCTGAGCGTAGAACCTTTATAAAGATTGAAGAAAAAAATGGACTGAAATTTGCCCTTGGGGAACACTACTGCCAAATCACCACCTCATTTGAAACAATCCCATCCACCACTGTTTATTCCTGCCATTGAGCCACTTTTGTATCCCTGCTATCTCATTTGGTTTCATTCTTTGGGATTTCAATTTATGAATAAATCTCCAGTCTGGAGCTTTCCTTCTGGACCTTCAGATTTAGAGTATCTTTTGAATTACACTAACAAATCTCTTGCTTTACTTAAAAGAATTCAGCAAAGTTTGATATAATATTAATTATGCTATTGTGATACAGTCGTGGTCGTTGGCAGCTGCCCCTCGATTTGTGGATAACGTCCTTTCAGGTTCACAAATTTCTACTGTGGGTCTACATGGGACTGAACTGGCTGATTCTTAACCTGCAGATCCTTGGGCAATTGGGGCAAAACATTGTACAAGGGAAAAGAATCCAACATTCTTTTGTTCTCTTCTGCCACTCTGCTTTGCTATAAAGGCATTTGAACTCGAAGCATGATGCAGCTCCATGGGCCAGTTATCATATTTCTGAATGATTGATATAAAGCTCCCCAGTCATTCACATTACTGTTTCTGAATTTCGGGAAACCTTTGCAGCAGTTTGCTTGCCCTCCACTAGAACCATTTGAGAGTTGAGAAGCCAAGACCTGGTTTGGGTGATGCTTTTCAGCCTTTTGGCTACAATGTTCAGTTCATTGTAAGTGATTTTGCAAGAGTTTTGTCTGAATGCTTGCACAGCTGGCTTTGAATTGGACAGTTGTTTGACTGTCCCAGGCTCAGTGGGAAGACAATACAATAGAGGCATTGCTCATGGTCCAGGTCTCATAGCAGGTCTCATGGTGACATATTAACTTAACTTGTGGAAGTCACTACAGGAATGTGTATTAATCATGGATCTATCAAAGGCTTGATCATTGTATTCTGCATTGAAGATGGAAATTAGTTGCCTGTGGACAGACTGTTCAGTTTTGACGCTGTCATTGGTCTTTTGTAACTAAGTTTCTTACAATTTCTAAGAAAAATAGAAAAAACTTGGAATGGATTAAATCAAGCTATTTCTGAGCATGACATCTGAATGGGCATTTTATAAAAAATTCTTAAGAGTGGAATGTTGGTGCCTCTCAAAAGGCATGACATACAAGATAATTAAAATTCGATATTTGTGTTGTGGATGTGTTTTTTTTTTGTAGAATCACAGGTTTCTGATTGTTTAGAAAAGGATTCTGTGGGTGTGCTTTTGCATTGGATGATGAACATTTAAGAAAAAAATCCACTTAATTTGGATGATGTGAAAAGTTAATACTTCCATTGTATGTGCTCTGATTTTAAAGTGTGCTGGTAAAATTCCCCGGCTTGAAAGGTTTCTGTTGAAAAGAATAGCTGTAGCAGCAGCAGCAATTTTGTTGTAGACTTGTGGACAGGAGAAAAATGGCATGAAAAGAAATCGATAATAATGAGGTCGCTTTATTCTTCGATATGTGTTCTGCCTTTCAGATTGACAGACACATAACACCATAATCATTTTTTTTAGAGATTTGAATCTCTCAAGCATTTTAAAAGGAGAATTCAAAGTTGAAGTTATACCGCTTCACATATGGGCACAGTTCAATTTTTCTTAGTGTTTTGTTAATCAGATTGTTGAAGCTGAATTCTAAACTAAGTTGGTTTACATACAGTATGTTCTGATTGAACTGCTAAAGTGCTTGTGTGAAGGGAAAAGCCGGTCAGCAAATTTCTTTGACCTTTGTTTTGTTTTTCCATTCCTTAATCTTCAAGTTACCAACCAATCCCCTGAACTGTGACAGAAGGAAATTAATCCTTCTCCACATTTCTGTTCTTGCTGTTAAACTAGCCACTGGGAAATATGCAAGAGCAAACACTGGTGACACAATCTGGGTAAGCACATAACCTCTGCCCAGGCTATCAAATTAATTGATGACACAACTGACATTTACTTATAGAACTATTCAGTTAGAAAATTGGTCAAATTAGTAAATTTCTCAATTAAAAGAGTAACTTGTTAAATGCAGACTTCTTTCAGAAAATAATCCATTTCAGACACTGGTCATTTTGGCTCTTCTCAGCTCGTAGAATATCTTATCCTTTATTGTCACGTGTATTCCATTGTCAAAGTACAGTGAAAATCTTTTACAATGTCTGCCTCTTGTGGTGTCATTTTAGGTACAAGGACCTAGGCACAAATTATTGATACAAAAGAGGAATAAAAAGTAGTTGCATTATTTCACAGAGTTTAAAAAATAAGTTCGAAATAAGACATTGTTAAAGGATTGACATTACAGTCAGGTAAAAAAAAATTCAAATAAACGTTGCATGGACAGTGATACTTGAATAAACAGGGTACTAACGTTGTTCCAATATCATGGTTAATTGATACCATGATTAACCCTGTAGAGCACTAAAATATTTCTGCACTACTCAAAATGTAACCTTTTTAAAAGGTTACTTCTGCTTATTTTACCCCATTCCCACTGGGTGATAGCTAATAGGATCAGATCACTTTTATAACATATCCAGTTCATTAGGCATGACATTAAAATGGATCACCAGTTTCCCACTGGATAGGTTTTATTAAATTGGCACCCCTTATATTTTCCTACTTTTTCTTTTGTTATTACAGGCAGTATAATTTATTTGTATCAACGATAGTCACAGGTGAGGTGCCGGAAGACTGGAGGTTGGCAAACGTCGTGCCACTGTTTAAGAAGGGCGGTAAAGACAAGCCAGGGAACGAGAGACCGGTGAGCCTGACCTCAGTGGTGGGCAAGTTGTTGGAGGGAATCCTAGGGACAGGATGTACATGTATTTGGAAAGGCAAGGACTGATTCAGGATAGTCAACATGGCTTTGTGCGTGGGAAATCATGTCTCACAAACTTGATTGAGTTTTTTGAAGAAGTAACAAAGAAGATTGATGAGGGCAGAGCAGTAGATGTAATCTATATGGACTTCAGTAAGGCATTCGACAAGGTTCCCCATGGGAGAGTGATTAGCAAGATTAGATCTCATGGAATACAGGGTGGTCAGATGCATGGCAGATGCAGTTTAATTTGGATAAATGTATGGTTATCCACTTTGGTGGCAAGAACAGGAAGGCAGATAACTACCTAAATGGAATCAATTTAGGTAAAGGGGCAGTACAACGAGATCTGGGTGTTCTTGTACACCAGTCAATGAAGGTAAGCATGCAGGTACAACAGGTAGTGAAGAAGGCTAATAGCATGCTGCCCTTCATAACAAGAGGGATTGAGTATAGAAGTAAAGAGGTTCTTCTGCAGTTGTACAGGGCCCTGGTGAGACTACACCTGGAGTATTGTGTGCAGTTCTGGTCTCCAAATTTGAGGAAAGACATTCTGGCTATTGAGGGAGTGCAGCATAGGTTCACGAGGTCAATTCCTGGAAGGCCGGGACTACCTTGCGCTGAAAGACTGGAGCGACTGGGCTTGTATACCCTTGAGTTTAGAAGACTGAGAGCGGATCTGATTGAGACATATAAGATTATTATAGGAATGGACACTCTGGAGGCAGGAAGCATGTTTCTGCTGATGGGTGAGTACTGAACAAGAGGACACAGCTTAAAAATACGGGTTAGACCATTTAGGACAGAGATGAGGAGAAACTTCTTTACCAAAGAGTGGTGGCTGTGTGAAATGCTGTGCCCCAGAGGGCAGTGGTGGCCCAGTCTCTGGATTCATTTAAGAAAGAGTTGGACAGAGCTCTCAAGGATAGTGGAATTAAGGATTATGGAGATAAGGCAGGAACAGGATACTGATTAAGGATGATCAGCCATGATCATATTGAATGGTGGTGCAGGCTCGCAGGGCAGAATGGCCTACTCCTGCACCTATTGTCTATTGTCTATTTGGATACAGAACTGGCTCAAAGGTAGAAGACAGAGGGTGGTGGTGGAGGGTTGTTTTTCATACTGGAGGCCTGTGACCAGTGGAGTGCCACAAGGATCGGTGCTGGGTCCTCTACTTTTTGTCATTTACATAAATTATTTGGATGCCAACATAATAGGTACAGTTAGTAAGTTTGCAGATGACACCAAAATTGGAGGTGTAGTGGACAGCGAAGAGGGTTACTTCAGATTACAACAGGATCTTGACCAGATGGGCCAATAGACAGAAAAGTGGAAGATGGAGTTTATTTCCAATAAATATGAGGTGCTGCATTTTAGGAAAGCAAATCTTAGCAGGACTTGTACACTTAATGGTAAGGTCCTAGGGAGTGTTGCTGAACAAAGAGACCTTGGAGTGCAGGTTCATAGCTCCTTGAAAGTGGAGTCGCAGGTAGATAGGATAGTGAAGAAGGTGTTTGGCATGCTTTCCTTTATTGGTCAGAGTATTGAGTACAGGAGTTGGGAGGTCATGTTGCGGCTGTACAGGATACTGTTGGAATATTGCGTGCATTTGTGGTCTCCTTCCTATCAGAAAGATGTTGTGAAACTTGAAAGGGTTCAGAAAAGATTTACAAGGATGTTGCCTGGGTTGGAGGATTTGAGCTATAGGGAGAGGCTGGACAGGCTGGGGCTGTTTTCCCTGGACTGTCGGAGTCTGAGGGGTGACCTTATAGAGGTTTACAAAATTATGAGGGGCATGGATAGGATAAATAGGCAAAGTCTTTTCCCTGGGTTCGGAGAGTCCAGAACTAGAGGTCATAGATTTAGGGTGAGAGGGAAAGATATAAAAGAGACCTAAGGGGCAACTTTTTCACGCAGAGGGTGGTACGTGTATGGAATGAGCTGCCAGAGGAAGTGGTGGAGGCTGGTACAATTGCAACATTTAAGAGGCATTTGGATGGGTATATGAGTAGGAAGGGTTTGGAGGGATATGGGTCGGGTGCTGGCAGGTGGTTGGGATATCTGGTCGGCATGGATGGGTTGGACCGAAGGGTCTGTTTCCATGCTGTACATCTCTATGACTTTATGACTCTAAAAGTGAACAGAATTGTAAAGCAGGTAGAATTAGAAAGGAGTGGATGTCTGTCATTCATCTTGTCCAATCTGAAGAAAAGTCAGCTGTGGTTTATAACAGCCAGCATTTCTAAAAATTCTTTCATGGGATGTTGATGTCTCTAGCCAGAATTTTCTGCTTATCATTAATTGTTCTTGAAGGCCCTGGAGGGTAGGAGGCTGAGGTGTGACCTTACAGAAGTTTATAAAATCATGAGGGGGATGGAAAGGGTAAATAGACAACGTATTTTCCCTGGGGTGGGGGAGTCCAGAATTAGAGGACATAGGATTAGGTTGAGAGGGGAAAGATATAAAAGGGACCTATGGGACAACATTTTTGCCCAGAGGGTGGTGCGCGTTTGGAATGTGATGGCAGAGGAAGTGGTGGAGGCTGGTACAATTGCAACATTTAAAAGGCAACTGGATGGGTATATGAATAGGAAGGGTTTAGAAGGATATAGTCCAAGTACTGGCAAATGGGACATGATTAGTTTAGGATATCTGGTTGGCATGGATGAGTTGGCCTGAAGGGTCTGTTTCCTTGATGTGTATCTCGATGACTCTATGGTGATGACCTACATTGAACAGGTACATTTCATCTTCATAGGCACATCTATGGTTCTGCGAGGAATTGTTTTTATAAAATAGGTGAATCCCAGGTATTCACTAAAAGAATAAAACCAACAGTATTAAACAAACAGAAGAAATGTTACATTAGTCACCAAAGCAAACAATAAATGGTAAACTGAAACAAAGAAATGAAGATGCTGAAGATCTGAAACAAAAGCAGAAGTTGCTGGTCTGGCAGATCTGACAGCTTCTGTGGAGAGAAACCAGAGTTAACATTTCAACTCCAGTGACCTTTCTTCACAGCTGTTCTTGCAGTGTTACATCCTCCTCCCTTCCGTACACTGAACAACCCTCACACTGGTAAAAACAATGACTGCAGATGCTGGAAACCAGATTCTGGATCAGTGGTGCTGGAAGATCACAGCAATTCAGGCAGCATCCGAGGACAGGCAAAATCGACGTTTCGGGCAAAAGCCCTTCATCAGGAATAAAGGCAGAGAGCCTGAAGCATGGAGAGATAAGCTAGAGGAGGGTGGGGGTGGGAGAGAGTGGCATAGAGTACAATAGGTCAGTGGGGAAGGAGATGAAGGTGATAGGTCAGGGAGGAGAGGGTGGAGTGGATAGGTGGAAAAGGAGCTGGGCAGGTCGGACAAGTCCGGACAGGTCAGGGGATCGAGTTTCTGGAGGTTAGAAGCTAGGATGAGGTGGGGGAAGGGGAAATGAGGAAACTGTTAAAATCCACATTGATGCCCTGGGGTTGAAGTGTTCCGGGGCGGAAGATGAGGCGTTCTTCCTCCAGGCGTCTGGTGGTGAGGGAGCGGCGGTGGAGGAGGCCCAGCACCTCCATATCCTCGGCAGAGTGGGAGGGGGAGTTGAAATGTTGAGCCACTGGGCGATGTGGTTGATTGGTGCGGGTGTCTCGGAGATGTTCCCTAAAGCGCTCTGCTAGGAGGCGTCCAGTCTCCCCAATGTAGAGGAGACCGCATCGGGAGCAACGGATACAATAGATGATATTAGTGGATGTGCAGGTAAAACTTTGATGGATGTGGAAAGCTCCTTTGGGGCCTTGGATGGAGGTGAGGGAGGAGGTGTGGGTGCAGGTTTTACAGTTCCTGCGGTGGCAGGGGAAAGTGCCAGGATGGGAGGGTAGGTCGTAGGGGGGCGTGGACCTGACCAGGTAGTCACGGAGGGAACGGTCTTTGCGGAAGGCGGAGAGGGGTGGGGAGGGAAATATATCCCTGGTGGTGGGGTCTGTTTGGAGGTGGCGGAAATGTCGGCGGATGATTTGGTTTATGCGAAGGTTGGTAGGGTGGAAGGTGAGCACCAGGGGCGTTCTGTCCTTGTTGCGGTTGGAGGGGTTGGGTCTGAGGGCGGAGGTGCGGGATGTGGATGAGATGCGTTGGAGGGCATCTTTAACCACGTGGGAAGGGAAATTGCGGTCTCTAAAGAAGGAGGCCATCTGGTGTGTTCTATGGTGGAACCGCTCCTCCTGGGAGCAGATACGGCGGAGGCGGAGGAATTGGGAATACGGGATGGCATTTTTGCAAGAGGTAGGGTGGGAAGAGGTGTAATCCAGGTAGCTGTGGGAGTCGGTGGGTTTGTAGAAGATGTCAGTGTCAAGTCGGTCGTCACTGATGGAGATGGAGAGGTCCAGGAAGGGGAGGGAGGTGTCAGAGATGGTCCAGGTAAATTTAAGGTCAGGGTGGAATGTGTTGGTGAAGTTGATGAATTGCTCAACCTCCTCGCGGGAGCACGAGGTGGCGCCAATGCAGTCATCAATGTAGCGGAGGAAGAGGTGGGGAGTGGTGCCGGTGTAATTACGGAAGATCAACTGCTCTACGTAGCCAACAAAGAGACAGGCATAGCTGGGGCCCATACGTGTGCCCATGGCTACCTCTTTGGTCTGGAGGAAGTGGGAGGATTCAAAGGAGAAATTATTAAGGGTGAGGACCAGTTCGGCCAAACGAATGAGAGTGTCGGTGGAGGGGTACTGTTGGGAACGTCTGGAGAGGAAAAAACGGAGGGCTTGGAGGCCCTGGTCATGGCGGATGGAGGTGTAGAGGGATTGGATATCCATGGTGAAGATGAGGTGTTGGGGGCCGGGGAAACGGAAGTCTTGGAGGAGGTGGAGGGCGTGGGTGGTGTCTCGAACGTATGTGGGGAGTTCCTGGACTAGGGGGGATAGGACAGTGTCGAGGTAGGTAGAGATGAGTTCAGTGGGGCAGGAGCATGCTGAGACAATGGGTCGGCCAGGGTGGTCAGGCTTGTGGATCTTGGGAAGGAGGTAGAACCGGGCAGTGCGGGGTTCCCGGACTATGAGGTTGGAAGCTGTGGGTGGGAGATCTCCTGAGGTGATGAGGTTCTGTATGGTCTGGGAGATGATGGTTTGGTGATGGGGGGTGGGGTCATGGTCAAGGGGGCGGTAGGAAGAGGTGTCCTTGAGTTGGCGTTTGGCTTCAGCGATGTAGAGGTCAGTGCGCCAGACTACCACTGCGCCCCCTTTGTCCGCTGGCTTGATGGTGAGGTCAGGATTGGAGCAGAGGGATTGGAGGGCTGCGCGTTGTGAGGGTGAGAGGTTGGAGTGGGGGAGGGGGGTCGACAGGTTGAGGCGGTTAATGTCCCGGCGGCAGTTGGAAATGAAGAGGTCGAGGGCAGGTAATAGGCCAGCGCGGGGTGTCCAGGTGGATGCAGTGTGTTGGAGGTGGGCGAAGGGGTCCTCAGAAGGTGGGCGGGAGTCCTGATTGTGAAAGTAAGCTCGGAGGCGGAGGCGACGGAAGAACTGTTCGATGTCACGGCGTGTATTAAATTCATTGATGCGTGGACGGACGGGGACGAAGGTGAGTCCTTTGCTGAGGACTGATCGTTCGTCCTCAGTAAGGGGGAGGTCTGGGGGGATGGTGAAAACTCGGCAGGGCTGGGAGCTGGGAGCTGGTGTGGGTGTAGAGCTGGGAGTGGGGTCGGAGCCAGTACCTGGAGTGGGTGTGATGGTGGGGGGAATGGGGGTAGAGTCATGAGCAGGGGTAGTGTTCCCCTCAGGGTTCTGGGGGGTGGGGATAGTGACAGTGGGGTCTGTGGGGGGCGTGTCAGCAGAATGCAGGTGAGTGGCGCTGGTGGGGGCGGAAGTGGTGGCAGACACGGCAGTAGGGGTGGCGGAAGTCACTGAGGGTGTGGCATCGGCGATGATGTGAGGGCCAGAAGTGGCTGTGGGAGTGGCCATGATGGGGGCAGAAGTGACATCATCAATCAGCGTGGGGGTGGTAGCTGCATCAGCCGCATGGCTAATGGCGTTTCCGAGGCCAGGGGAATCTTCTGGAATGTTCAAGGAGCGCTGGTTATGGAGCTGGGTAGATAAAAGTTTGTTGTACTTACAGTTTTTGATGTTTGAGATGGAATTGAAATACTGTTTGTTGAGAGTATGAATTCTCCTGAGGATGTAGTACAGAGTGGGTCCTTTGCAATTCTGAGAGAGTGTGGCCCTCAGCTGAGGCAGGGCAGACTGTAGAGAGGTAAGGTACCGGCGCATTGCTGCGAGCGTGGAGCGGAGGATCTTGATGGAGAACCGTTGCTGGTGTTTTTGAATCTGTAGTCTGTACTGTTTGTCCTGTTCGGGTCCGAACTCTGCTGGTTTAAAGGTGGTCCGGAGTCCGTGTGGGGTGAGTTGGTTACGGAGACAGGCACTGAGGAAGCAAATGTGGCTGTGATACCGAGTTTGTTTCAGGACATGGTTGAAGAGCTTCAGGGCTGAGGAAATGACCTGGGAGTTGCAATGAGAGAGAGACTCCCTGAGATTCTTGTAGAGAGAGGAGGAAAACTTCTTCAAGGCAGGCATCCTTGCAAGAGGATTCGCAGTAGGGTTAAAATCAACGAGGTAAAAACAATGACTGCAGATGCTGGAAACCAGATTCTGGATCAGTGGTGCTGGAAGAGCACAGCAATTCAGGCAGCATCCGAGGACAGGCAAAATCGACGTTTCGGGCAAAAGCCCTTCATCAGGAATAAAGGCAGAGAGCCTGAAGCATGGAGAGATAAGCTAGAGGAGGGTGGGGGTGGGAGAGAGTGGCATAGAGTACAATAGGTCAGTGGGGAAGGAGATGAAGGTGATAGGTCAGGGAGGAGAGGGTGGAGTGGATAGGTGGAAAAGGAGCTGGGCAGGTCGGACAAGTCCGGACAGGTCAGGGGATCGAGTTTCTGGAGGTTAGAAGCTAGGATGAGGTGGGGGAAGGGGAAATGAGGAAACTTAAAATCCACATTGATGCCCTGGGGTTGAAGTGTTCCGAGGCGGAAGATGAGGCGTTCTTCCTCCAGGCGTCTGGTGGTGAGGGAGCGGCGGTGGAGGAGGCCCAGCACCTCCATACCCACATACATTCGAGACACCACCCACGCCCTCCACCTCCTCCAAGACTTCCGTTTCCCCGGCCCCCAACACCTCATCTTCACCATGGATATCCAATCCCTCTACACCTCCATCCGCCATGACCAGGGCCTCCAAGCCCTCCGTTTTTTCCTCTCCAGACGTTCCCAACAGTACCCCTCCACTGACACTCTCATTCGTTTGGCCGAACTGGTCCTCACCCTTAACAATTTCTCCTTTGAATCCTCCCACTTCCTCCAGACCAAAGGGGTAGCCATGGGCACACGTATGGGCCCCAGCTATGCCTGTCTCTTTGTTGGCTACGTAGAGCAGTTGATCTTCCGTAATTACACCGGCACCACTCCCCACCTCTTCCTCCGCTACATTGATGACTGCATTGGCGCCACCTCGTGCTCCCGCGAGGAGGTTGAGCAATTCATCAACTTCACCAACACATTCCACCCTGACCTTAAATTTACCTGGACCATCTCTGACACCTCCCTCCCCTTCCTGGACCTCTCCATCTCCATCAGTGACGACCGACTTGACACTGACATCTTCTACAAACCCACCGACTCCCACAGCTACCTGGATTACACCTCTTCCCACCCTACCTCTTGCAAAAATGCCATCCCGTATTCCCAATTCCTCCGCCTCCGCCGTATCTGCTCCCAGGAGGAGCGGTTCCACCATAGAACACACCAGATGGCCTCCTTCTTTAGAGACCGCAATTTCCCTTCCCACGTGGTTAAAGATGCCCTCCAACGCATCTCATCCACATCCCGCACCTCCGCCCTCAGACCCAACCCCTCCAACCGCAACAAGGACAGAACGCCCCTGGTGCTCACCTTCCACCCTACCAACCTTCGCATAAACCAAATCATCCGCCGACATTTCCGCAACCTCCAAACAGACCCCACCACCAGGGATATATTTCCCTCCCCACCCCTCTCCGCCTTCCGCAAAGACCGTTCCCTCCGTGACTACCTGGTCAGGTCCACGCCCCCCTACGACCCACCCTCCCATCCTGGCACTTTCCCCTGCCACCGCAGGAACTGTAAAACCTGCACCCACACCTCCTCCCTCACCTCCATCCAAGGCCCCAAAGGAGCTTTCCACATCCATCAAAGTTTTACCTGCACATCCACTAATATCATCTATTGTATCCGTTGCTCCCGATGCGGTCTCCTCTACATTGGGGAGACTGGACGCCTCCTAGCAGAGCGCTTTAGGGAACATCTCCGAGACACCCGCACCAATCAACCACATCGCCCAGTGGCTCAACATTTCAACTCCCCCTCCCACTCTGCCGAGGATATGGAGGTGCTGGGCCTCCTCCACCGCCGCTCCCTCACCACCAGACGCCTGGAGGAAGAACGCCTCATCTTCCGCCTCGGAACACTTCAACCCCAGGGCATCAATGTGGATTTTAACAGTTTCCTCATTTCCCCTTCCCCCACCTCATCCTAGCTTCTAACCTCCAGAAACTCGATCCCCTGACCTGTCCGGACTTGTCCGACCTGCCCAGCTCCTTTTCCACCTATCCACTCCACCCTCTCCTCCCTGACCTATCACCTTCATCTCCTTCCCCACTGACCTATTGTACTCTATGCCACTCTCTCCCACCCCCACCCTCCTCTAGCTTATCTCTCCATGCTTCAGGCTCTCTGCCTTTATTCCTGATGAAGGGCTTTTGCCCGAAACGTCGATTTTGCCTGTCCTCGGATGCTGCCTGAATTGCTGTGCTCTTCCAGCACCACTGATCCAGAACCCTCACACTGGGCCTGTCCTAGATCTGTCTCACTTAGCATGGTACTGGTGCGCCACAAGACTATGTACATGGTATCCCACTTTTCACAATGCATCCAGAAAGAGCATTTCTAATCGAGTAAACTCATTTGTGACTTGCAGAGCATTGCACTGAAAATGCCTCCGATATTAAACTTTTTTTGTGCTTGATGAAAGTGTGTGTGTAAAACAGTACTTTGAAAGGAAATCAGAAAAAACGATCACATTTTCCACCGTATGGCCTTGCTAAGTTGGTGTCTATTAGATAATTGATTATTTTTAAATGCATCAACATTTCTTCAAGTCCTGTTCTAATTATATTCCCTCACTGATAAAGCCTGATGGATCATCTTGGATTGCGTGTTAAATAATAGCTTTACTTGGATGTGTTGCCTTGCAACACAAGGTCACCCTGCCAGGCGGAGTTTAATTTCACGCACCAGAAGCCCATTAGTGAAATAGGCATTTAGGAAAAAATATATCTAGAAAAGAAAGATAATATACAATCTCTGAGGTTGTAACAGCAAGAAACATGATACAATGTATAATATCAGATGTATGGTCTACATATGTCAGTGGAGGACTAAATATGGAGCTTAATATTGTTAAAGCACAAGCTAATGGTTGAACTCATGGTGATGTGTATGAAGCAAAAGCTCATGTAATGAATAGTCATGAGCAATTGATTATTTCCACCTTTTGAATATGTGATGGAAAGGACAATTCAGGTGCAGAACAGTGACATTTTTTGACTTAACACTTGCCATGATCATCTTCATCAGTGAACTGAGAAGATGAGAGAGCTTTTTTGCATCGAAACACTTACATTTGGGAAGTGGATGCAGAACTTAAAGCCTCATTTGTCAGTACAGTCACTTAGCATGTTTCAGAATCTCTAGGCATTGCGATGCCTCTGCAGTAATTGTAGAGAGGTGCTTATCCAGCAGTGACTGGCACAGCTCATGATAACTTAGGATGGCTTTGAAAGTTGCAAAGCCTTATGGAGTATTGTGAGATGATTTAGGAGATGCTTAGTTGGGTAACTTTTGTGAAAAATCTGACATAGGAACAATACTTTGAAGACTTCTCCAAATGAATAAGTAAGCAAATATGTGGATGATGAACACTAGGATAGCAGACAAAGGTGGCTGTCATGGCCTGTGCATATACAAATGGTACTGGTGACACCTAATATTCCCAGTCTATATCTAGGTTGTGAATCAGCAATATGGTTGTGGTGGACTGCAACAATCACAAGGGCATATCACGATAACTGAAGCTTTGGCTGCTAGTGCAGCTGATCGAGGGAAGTTCCTGTCACAGGAGGAAGGTGGAGAAAGCCTTCCTGGTGTGAAAAAAGGGTCAGGGTGCCTCAAGCTCTTTGAGAATTGCTGAGAGCTAAGCGACAAAGAAATCAAATCACCAGGAAACAATTAATGCAGAAATGCGCTTTAAGAAATAACATGTTAGAAGTGTGAATGTGTGAAGACACAAGCTTTTCTCAAATCCACCAGGTCTTTCTGAGCAGAGCTGAACCTGCAAGGCAATGATCCTTGTCCTGCACCAGAAACATTCTCACCAGAAATAAAATGGAAGTTCCGAGAAGAGCCAAGTTAGACCTGAAGCATTTGCTCTTCTCTCTCTCTCTCTCTCTATCCATGGACCTGCTGTGTTCACCATTCTTGCTGTTTTTATTTCAGATCACCAGCATCTGAAATGCTTTACTTTTATCATTTGTAGCAGACGTAATATTGCACTGGGAAAGTGCATATGAAATCATAGCCCTGCTGTTCCTGGAGTCATTGCAAGAGTCAAAGATTTTAATAAGTATACAGAATTACCCAATTTATCTGTCTTTTATACCAGGTTGATGGGAATCATGAAGTGAGTTTCTGTACTGAATAAGAATGAATATTTATTATAAATAACTGGAATGAAAATTTCTAACTATAGCTTTGCAATTATGAGCCATTGGCCTGTAATTTTACTTGTTAAAACTCGAACCAACTTAAAAACTCCCTTTGTATACACAAAGGCATGTGTGAATTTAACATGTCCAGTTCTCCCTGCTGCTCCTATCTTTAGAAAGAGGTCTGGCAGATTTTTCTCTTCACCTCCTTCCACATGTGAGCTCTGATTCACAGTCATTTGCAAAAGCTGCAGAATGCTGCTATTTCTACTGCAGCCAGCATTATTGTATAAATTAAAATTCTAATGTTCTGAATCAATATTCTTTGGACACATGATTAATATTCAGTCTGATCTGACTGTCAACTAAATTACAAAAGGACTGCCAATTATCAACACTGTTAGTCATCCCCTTCTCGGCCTTTTGGTTCAGATCAAGTGTAATTTCCATATTGCGGGTCATCAGAGGATTTCGAGATCGTCACTGGATTGGTTGTTAGTGGATTGTCAGTTGAGGTGAGCTGCTGTTCGTAGATCTTCAGGTAGACAAGCAGGAGGCTGGAAGAACATTTCGAGTGTAACCCTTCTTCCGTCCTAAATGTTGACTTCTCCACCTCCTGATGCTGCCTGGCTTGCTGTGTTCTTCTAGCCTCCTGCTTGTCTACCTTGGATTCCAGAATCTGCAGTTTTTTTGTTTGTAACTTAGTGGAACTTTATGCAAGCTTCGGCCCAACACCAATTCAGGGTCCAGCCAATCAATGCTATGACTGCTGCAAGTGTCTGAGCCTCAGGCAGGGTGTCTGGAACACAGTCAGGATGAATATGAAGAAGCTGGAGGAAGGTACACCAGTTGATCGGACTGATACACCTGGTCATGGCCAGATGGGCCTATCTACTCAAGGATAATTTCCTGTTTCTGACACAACTTTTCATGGTCAGATCCATTGCCTTCTGCTGGTTGATTGTCACCTATAGGACAACCAGGTGGCCAGAAAATGAAGCCAAATGTGAAACCTTTAACCCCGGAAAACACTGAGGAACCCAAATGAGACTGTTAAGACTGGAGAACAATGAAGTCCTTCTTGAATTTCTTGTGGACTGGTGGGAAGCTGCTAAGGGGAGCATCAAGAGGTTCTTTGTACTCAAAGATGTTCAGAAGGTGAGAGACGGATGGGGAAAACTGTCCAAACTCCAGACAACCATGCAGATCTTTCTCCTCCTGTGGATGATGGGGGCTGACATCACGGAGAATCTTCAGGAGGTGAAGAGCCAGCAAGCCTTGCTCTTTCACTCGGAGATCTCCAAGATAATCTTCCAGTCCAGTGTCCGTGCCAAGGAGCAGGATGAGACATGCTCACGTTTCTCCTTTGAGAATATACACAGGGAGAGCTCTGTGTGCTCAGCAGTCTGAAGGAAGAAGATGGCTCAGTAGCGTCATCTCAGTCTGACATCCTGAGGATCAGCAAATCCTTTTATTGCCAGACATGAGGCCCACAGACAGTGCAGCCTCCCGGGGTAATTCCTGTCCTCTGTCACCGAGGTCTTAATCAACAGCCCATGGGAGAGGCTGGACCAGCCGTTATCTCTGGATGAGCTGACCAAGCCCCTTAAGTCCTTAGAAAAGATTAAAATTCCCAGAAGTGACAGCTTATCGGTTGAGCTGTATTCAGCTTTGTCGGACTTAATTAGCTGGGACCTGCTGGGAGTGGATGATGGTATGCTTCTAACAGGTAGCATGTGCAAATCCATGAGGAAAAGAATCATCACCCTCATTTACAAGCGGAAGGGGGAGAGGGAGGCGATTAGAAATTGGGGACCAATATCACCGACAAAAGCAGATTAAAAATTCCTGTCTAAAGTCATCACCAACCGGATTAGGTCTGTTCTGGGACTGGGGATTCTCTCCAGCCAAACCTGTGCTGTATTGGGTTGGACGGCCTTAGAGAGCCTCCCACTCCCCAGGGTTACGATCGCATACATGCAGGAGATGGGGGTTAATGCCTGGACCAGGCAAATGCCTTTAACAGGATATCACACACCTATATGTAGGATGTACCCTCCAAAATGGGCTTTGGGGAGGGATTGAACCTGACTGCTCTACACCAACATCATTACTACAGTCTCAATCAATGGGAGGGAATCAGCTTCTCGATCAGATGCAGGGTCAGGCAGGGCTGCCCGCGCCCTCCTGCCTTGCTTGTGTGTTGGATGCTGCCTGACCTGCTGTGCTGTTCCAGCAATAAAGTTTCAACTGTTGGAAAACAGGGAAGACAGCCTCTCCCTATAGCTCAAACCATCCAACTCTGGCAACATCCTTCTAAATCTTTTCTGAACCCCCCTGGAGCGACAGAGGCTGATGGGTGACCTAATAGGGGTTTATAAAATCATGAGGGGCATGGATAGGGTAAATATACAATGTCTTTTTCCTGGGGTGGGGGAGTCCAGAACTAGAGGGCATAGGTTTAGTGTGAGAGGGGAAAGATATAAAAGAGACCTAAGTGGCAACCTTTTCATGGAGAGGTTGGTGCGTGTGTGGTACAATTGCAACATATAAAAGGCATCTGGATGGGTATACAAATAGGAAGGGTTTACAGGGATATGGGTCAGGTGCTGGCAGATGGGACTAGATTACGTTGGGATATCTGGTCGGTGTGGATGAGTTGGACATAAGGGTCTGTTTCCGTGCTGTATGACTGTATGACATGGTAACTCCTCAAATCTCCAATTTTCATGTTTTTAAAAAACATTGTTATATGGGTCCATTCACTGTAGGTCATGGAACAGTAGGTAATTCTAGGAAATGTGTATTGTGTTCATGAGAGGGAAAATCTTGTGCTTTGTTGAGCTCTGAATCAGGTGCCAGTTGGTCGCTAGAGATAAAAAAAAGTGATGTTGCTGGCGAATTCTTTATTTTCCCTTTTAGTGCACGAAGGATCTTGTTCTCATTAGTCTTTGTTCTGTCTGGATTTCTGTGACTTGAAGGTACAGGCAAATTACCTTGAGGCTGCTCTTCACGGGTGTTAAAGGACTTCAAAGTACATTCTACAACAAAGGGAACAGTTTCCAAGTACAAGGCTTACTCGTCACACTCTCTATTTAGACAATTGCAGTGAGTCATTGCTGGTGCCAGCCCACGTTTGAGGACTTGCAATGAAACGGCTAGCTGCCTAGTTTTCTCATGATTTTCACACAAAATTTCCTCTGCTTATTAAATAGATAGACCTCTGCCACAACATTTCAGAAAAAGGGACAGAAATCCTGGTAAAGTATGGACAAGCTAGCTTCTTATAAATTAATCATTCTGACACCTCCAGGCAGCAGTGCCATTAAAGAATCATACAGAAACAAGCCATTCAGTCCCTCAAGTCAGTCTGTCTCTTTCTTCGTGTGAACCATTCATTTGCATTGCATGTTCTTTCCCTGCTCTTTCTATTTTAGATAGCAAAGGTGGTAGTGGAGAGTCCTTAGTTGTTATCCACAGAGATTCTAAGTATTTATAATTAATATTGGTATCACACACTAGACTTGCTGTAATTTTTTGAAATATCACTTTTTTTCAAACCAACTTGAGTTTTGAAGTTGCTTTAATATTTTGTGCTAATGAACAATGTTCACTCCTTAACAGGGTGGCACGGTGGCTCAGTGGTTAGCACTGCTGCCTCACAGCGGCAGGGACTAGGGTTCAATTCCCACCTTGGGCGACTGTCTTTATGGAGTTTGTGTGGGTTTCCTCCCACAATCCAAAAGATGTGCATGTTAGGTGAATTGGCCATGCTAAATTGCCACATATGGGGTAAATATTGGGTAGGAGAATGTGTCTGGGTGGGTTACTCTTTGGAGAGTTGGTGTGGACTTGTCGGGCTGAAGGGCCTATTTCCACACTGTAGGGAATCTAATCTAAACAGAGAGTACCGGTGGCATCTTTTTGGCCATGTAACCTGATTTCAATAACTAATTCATAAAGCCACGAATCAACACAGGAGCATATTGTCGAATAAAACTGTTTGTTCTCCAATGTAACACAAAGAACTGCTGAAGATCTAAAACAAAGACAGAAATTGCTGGAGAAATGCAGCAGGTATGGCCAGCATCTGACAGAGAAAGCAGGCTATCCATAGATGTTGCCAGATCTACTGCATTTCACCAACAATTTGTGCCTTTGTTTATTCGCCGGCTGTCTGAAAATTACTACACCTTTTTGTTTTTCAATTCCAATTTGCATGATCACAATGATATAACACACAACCAATTTTGTGCACCTGGATCCATGCATTTTAAGATGTTGCTTTTAGGAATATATCTTTTCTACCCAAATAATGTAGTTCTATGTCAAATGTAAACATAACCAGTGAAAATAAAAATGGTTTATGATGGCATATGATTTATCAATCAATGCATGTCCAAAGCCATATCTTTCATTCTTCAATGCGTTGTCTTAAAAATAATGAAGACCTGCTAAATGAATACAATCAACGATCATATCTTCATTAGAAAATGTACATGCAAACACCTTGAGAACTGGTCAGCATTAAAAGGCCAATGCACTAAACAGGCTTTCAGAGAGTCTACCAGATAAAGCCGCAAAACGTCTCTGAAAACGTATTTGAATTTGTGTGTGTACTGGTATCTGCTCTGAACTTTATATATTAGACTATTTCTTTTCAAGGTAGAGACTGATAACTTGTAACAATAGAAAATTTCCATTGACCTTTCATTCTGAAAAGGATCACAAAACTTCCACGTTTTAAGAATTTTATTGTATTAAGCACACCAAAGTCATCATTCTCTAAATACAACTTCATTGACAGCTAGTGCAATGAAATTCAGAAAAAAGTATTCCCTGCAAACACATTACAACTGAAAAAACCCTTTATAAGATCATATATAAAGATCCGAGCCCTCCTGGCTTTAACAGTATCTCTTCTCCCTGCCCTAGCAGGGTAAATGTTATATCCTTGTGAATAGTCCCCTTCACTCAACACTTTGAACATTACCAAATTAATTTCTTTAGTTCTTCCCAAACTTTGTTTCTTTGAACCAGGGGTCTGTTCTTAACAGCCTTCTGTTTGCTGGTTAACTCAAAATAAGTAGCTTTTTTCCTGTTGGCACAGCAACACTTGAGTGAGTCTTTTACATCAATCTTTTGGTCTCACTCGTAGTTTGTAAAGAGTAAGAACTGCTGCCTTCTCTCTCATATGCAGGTATAAATGATTACACCTTACTTTCTGTTTGTTTTTACCTGGAGCCTTTTCTCTGCATGCTTATCTCTGGGCAGATGTTGTCAAATGTCACATTCTCTTTTCCCTTTCACTTTTTTTTTTACTTAATCTGTGGGCTGTGAGTGTCACTGGCTGTGCCAGCATTTAGTATCCATCCCTATTTGCCCTTCTTGAACTGCTGCAGACCATGTACTGTAGGTAAATGGTAGACGCACCATGTCATTAGGGAGGGAATTCTAGGATATTGACCCAGCCACTGTGAAGGAAAAGTGACATAATTCCAAATCAGGACAGTGAGTAGTTTGGAAGGGGAATTGCAAGCAGTGATGTTCCCATGTATCTGCTGCCCTTGTCGTCCGAAGTGGAAGTAGTCGTGGGTTCGGAAGGTGCTGTGTGAGGAGCCTTCAGATATTTCTACAGTGTATTTTGTAGATTGTGCACACTGCTGCTATTGAGCATGTGTTTGGTGGAGAGAGTGAATGTTTGTGGACGTGGAGCCAATTAAGCAGGCTGCTTTGTCCCAGATGGCATCAAGCTTCTTGAGTATTGTTGGAGCTGCACCCATCTAGGCAAGTGAGGAGTATTCCATTGTTGACTTAAAAATTCTTGGACCACTCATAGGTTGCAAAATAGCACTCTCTTATTTGTAATTAAGCCGGTGAGAGATCAATCGACAAAAATCTAGGATATCAGAGATGACCCTGAATATACCAATAACTGATCTCTGATTTCTAACAGAAAGGCAGCATATTTTATCATTCCCACACATTTTAATGTTAAGTTGTCGTAAGTAAAAGTAGATAAAACAAGCCGATTAACAACGTTCTATTGATCAGCCTAATCATAGTACTGGGAAGAAGTGTATACAGAAACATCTCCAAGGTTATGCAGAGAGTCCTGCATTCTTGTAATTCATATTCTCACTGTCACTGTGACTGCAACTGCCATTTTGAACTTGTAAGGCAAATTATTATTACAAAATAGAGACTTACAAAACGGAGACTTTTAACCATTGATTCCCCAATACTTTATCACCATCACATTCCTGAATTGTGCCTTGAGGTGGATAGGCTTTGGAGAGATGGGAGGTGAGTTATCACTGCAGGATTTCTAGCTTCAGATCTGCTCTTTTAGCAAATGTATTAAAATGGCTAGTCCAGTTCATTTTCTGGTCAATGGTAACCTCTATCACCATCCTGGGAATTGCTGAACTGTAGGTGTGGGAGAGTCATTGACAGGGAGGCAGAGAATGTGCATGAAATCCCAGTGGCGAACCAAATGCTCTCCTTATTGGCAGGGACTCTTTAATTAAATGAAGCTATGATACATAATCAAGATATTTCTACCGTCCCACTCAATGGTAGGGATGGCTGGACAGTTAAAGTTCAAGGCCATGTAACTTCTAATTATTAACAAAATTCAATATTTTGATCTTACTTGGTGCTTGCCATTAATTCATCTATCTTCAGTTTTTGCTGTTTAGTTTTCTGTTTTCTTTTAACAACTCTGCTTCCCTTAAATCCGAGTTCCCTCTCAGGTTGACACCCACTACGAAGTTTGATTTAAAAATAACCCCTGTCCCCACAGCACTAGCAAATCTCCCTGTGAGAATATTCATTCCAGTCCTGCAAGGATGCAACCCATCCAAGTTGTACAACATATGCCCCAGAAGTGATCCCAAAGCACCTGAAATCTATCTCTCACTCATTCAGTCTCTCTCACTCACACGCTGACAAACGCACACATTCTCTCTCTCTCTCTCCCTCTCTCACACACACACACTCTCACTCACACAGTCCTGACTCTCACACACATTCACATGCTCACTCACAATCACATGCTCACTCTCACTTACATTCACATACACACACACACACACTCTCTCTCTCTCTCTCTCTCTCTAGCTATGTGTTCAGTCACACAGTTCTCCGAGTATGCTCACTAACGCACAGCACTAGCAAGCAATCTGGATCTGACTGCTTTAGGGGTCGTGCATGTCCAAATACTTTCAAGCTCCCTCAAATCTGCTTTCAGGACCTCATCGTACCGCCTTACCTAAGAAATTGATGCTGACATGGATCACAAACTCTGGCTGTTGACTCCTCTCCAGGACTCTGTGACATCCTCAACCCTAACACAAGGGATGCAAGGTACCATGTCAAGAGCGCACAAATGCTGATCATACCAGGAGACTTGGAATCACTAGATCTGGGGCAGGAATTCTCATTGGATTGCCATTCGATACTGCATTTACTTGGAATAGCCGGAGATGACATTGAGAAACCGATCTGAGCTGCTCTACTTTGATTTGAAACTGCTTTGCAGCTCATTGCTTGACCTCATTTGTGCTGCAAGTGTAAAGAAATGTAATTGTGGCCCTTTTCCATTTGTGCCCTGCTTTTTCTGTATTTCACAAAAACACATTGCGCAATATTTTTTCATTCCAGTCGTAAGAGATTAGAATTTAAATGATTTGGCTGCCTGTCAAATTCTATGTTGTAGTACCTTGACTGACCTCCCATAACTACCGTTATACATGCTATGCTCTGACAGATGAGAGTCAGTAGTGTTTGTGGCGCTCTGGAAGCAGCAGAGCTTTTGAAGTGTGTTTCCAGCCCAGCATGGTGTTAGAACTTACTGTGTGCTAATCAATGAACAGTTCTTGCATACGTTGTAGAAGAACTCAGCCCCGGGCACACAATTATCTGGTTAGCACTATCTGGCCCTCTCCTGGTTCTGGGGGTATTGAAGGGCTTTAACATTTTAATCTAATGAAATATTTACAATGTAATCAGTTGCTCCACTTCTATATAATACAATGCTTTTAATGAGTTCTATTTTTCATTGACACATGTTTAACCTTTCTCAGTTCAGCTTTATCTCCTCGTTTTCGCATTTTGTATTCTGGGCTACAAAGCCAGTATAACAGCTTCAATGATATGATCTCAGCCCTTTTCTTTAATTGCACAGTTTTCAAATTAATTGACTGTATCTCATCGAAGTGGATACCATTAGGGGTTAGTGAGAGTTTCTTGCCTGCTTCAAAACATACTGCATTGTATGAAGAATGTGAATGAAAACAGACTTGTATGGTCAATCAAGGGATTTAAGAGGGAAAGGGGTTTTGCTCTGAATCTGGACTTTATTGTCAAACTTAATAGATTGTGACTTTCAGTTTAATGTAGCTTCATTATGTTTAGTGATTCTGTATGGGAGAGGTGATAGCGTAGTGATATTATTGCACAACACCAGGTTATAGTCCAACAGGTTTATTTGGAAGCAATAGCTTTCAGAGTGCTGCTCCTTCATCAGGTGGTTGTGGTCAATTTTTAACTCCCCAGTCCAATAAATCATGGTATTACTGCTGCACTGTTAATCCACAGACCCAGGTAATGTTCCAGGGAACCTGGTTTTGACTCCCACTGTGGAAGATGATGGAATTTAAATTCAATATATCTAAAAACAAATCTGGAATTAAGAGTCTAATAATGACCAAGAATCGTTGTCAATTGTCAGGACAAAAAACATCTGGTTCACTAATGCCCTTTAGGGAAGGTAACTACCATCCTTACCTGGTCTGGCTTACATGTGACTCCATACCCGCAGCAATGTGGTTGACTCTTATCTGCCCTCTGGGTAATTAGAGATGGGCAATAAATGCTGGACAAGCCACTGAATGAGTAAAAGAAATAAACTAAACTTAGTTTTTTTCATATACAATGCTGAACATTAATACTTGAATTTCTTTTGAACCCCAGGTGATGAACTTTTGGAATTGTCTACTGCAGAGGGCTCTGGAAGCTCAATTTTGAGGTTCATTTTAGATAGAGATTGATATATTTCTGACAGCAGTGGTGTACAAGGTTATGGAGATGGACTAAGTAAAAGGGCATTGAAGAGTTCTATCAGCAATGATCAGAATGAATAGAAGGACAGGCTCAACGAGATGGATGGTCTACTTCTGTTCCTGTGTTGCTATGGTTTATGGATAACATTGAATCTGTCCTAATTTCACAATTACCATGATCTTGCTAAATATGAAGCAGTCTTAGTCAATTGATATTTTTGTTTGTGAATCTGACCGATTAGATTAAAAATGAAAATTGGGGCAGACATTTTGCTTTATCATGGTACTAATAATGTAGAGGCCCCAAAACCAGAGCAATCTGTTCAAATCCCACAACATCAGCTGGGGAATTTCAACTCAATTAATTGTGGTGTAGGAAAGTTTCAGTAAGGAGACAATGAAACTGCCAGGGAGGCTGTTGTGGTGGAGGGGTAGCACCCCTACTCTGAGCCAGGAGGCTGGGATCAGGTGCCACCTGCTTCAGAGGTGTCTACTGGCATCTCTGAATGGGATCAATGGAAAATGCCTGAAACGACCAGGTTTTTGCGAAACTCCATGGATTCACTAATCTTGTTTTGGTGAAGGAAATCTGCCATCTTTGTTTGTCATTTATTTTGTCCCACTTTTATCCTAGCGTGGAGCTTGCCTTCTGTTCTTTATCCATCTTTCTTCCCTCTCCTTTTCTGGCTCTCTGTACTCGCTTGAAGCCAATGACATTTCTAAGCTTTCTAATGAAAGGTTATTGACCTGAGATGTTAATTCTGTTTCTCACTATAGATGCTGCCCAGCCTGCTAGATGTTTCCATCATTTTCTATTTTGTTGCATCTAAAGTTGTTTTCTGAGCTCAAGCCAGCTCCAAAACGTAGTTTTCGATACTATTAGATTTCAGAATGACGGAGGTTGACCAGTCCATATGTCTTAGTCAATTTATGCTGGACTTTGTTGGGTGGCACGGTAGCTCAGTGGTCAGCAATGGTGCCTCCCAGTGTCGGGGACCCTAGTTCAATTCCAGTCTCGCATGACTGTGTGGAGTTTGTATGTTCTCCCCATGTCTGCGTGAGTTTCCCCAAGGTGCACTTGTTTCCTTCTACAATCCAAAGATCTGCAGGTTAGTTGGATTAGCCATGGGAAATGAAGGGTTACAGGGGTATGAGTTGGATCTGGGTGGGATGCTCTCCAGAAGGTCAGTGTGGGTTTATGGGCCGAATGGCCTGCTTCCACACTGTAGGAATTCAATGATTTGTGTGTAATTGCTGAGTTTACAGATTATTGTACAGTGACATCACAAACAATCGTACCAATTCATTCTAATCTGAGGAGACCATCGGACAGCCTAGGAGGGGAGGGAGGTTGTGATAGAGGTGGCTTGTAAAACATAGCTTTGTGACTTTCCCACTGCCCTTCTGCTCAGCCTATTGTGTGGTTTAAGAAAGGTATCAGGCAGCCTTTCCCCTAATGTTAGGACAATTGAAGTTCCTTAACAACCAGTTAGTGGGCATTGTAGTGCCTTGTGGCTCCTTTGCCCAATAGTGATATCACTGCAAAGCTGCAGGCTTTCAGAGTTGGGATACGGGCTCACACCTGACTTGTCAATCGGGAGAGTGGGGCACACAACAATTTGTACAATCGAGCCCATTTTATCCCTATCCAAAACCACACTCAAGTTAGTATTAGCATTATCCATCTTATGAATTTCTTTTTCACAAGCATTTTTGGTAAGGTAAAGTTCATTATGAACGTCTGCAATTATTATTATTTTCCTTAATAAGCTTCTCAACTGAAATTGTATTTTTTTTCTCCTTCCTTACACAGAACACAGTTTCGGGGTCAACCACAACTACAAAAGAGGTATTGCACTTTCATTTGCATTCAAACCTTCAAGAACCAATCACAATGCAGTATTGGCAAATATTTATAGAAGCTTGATAATTTGATATGTCATGTTAACATGGTCCGGAACTGTTGTCTTATTGTCTGGTTGTAACATTAATCATGGAACTATGGTTGTATTTTGTTTAGTGAAGCAAAATTATCATGTCCATTATGTCAGTACTTTGAGCTAGACTTACTACAAATGATTGGATGGAAAAGTTCGGTCGAGCGCTCTGACTCCTTTATTTTACCCCAATCCAGGTAGCTGAAATTAAAGTGAAATTGTGATTGAGCAGATTGAAAATAGTTTTTCAGCAATCATCAATTTTGGGCTTTTTTTTCACCAAAGCCAACTTTCTAAATATGCCTTCTCAAAATCCCTGTTACAATCACCATAGTAACAGCTATCTGTTTCTACAAATTTCTACATTTTTACTGAAACCAATCTTAAGGAATTAATTTGCGGCATGACAGTGCCATTATTTACTGAAGTGGATCATTGCCGCTTCCTCTATTTATTTTAAGCATGGTAGATATCTTACAAGATGATAGTAACCTCATTTCTTTTATTGGACATGCATTCTAATTATAAATTACTGAAACCTCATCTGAAAAATAATGTGTCATGCTTATTGCCTGAACTGGAGAGGTTGAACAAATTAGAATCTTGGTAAGGATTAAGTACATAGTCCAGGTGCAATTTATTTAATTTGTGATCAACAGCTTAAACTTCACAATAGATGTTTGTGACATGTGTGAACATTTTAATTTGAATACACAATTTATTAGTATTTGGTGCTGCATATTTACTGACCATTGCAACAAGGGGGCCCTTCAGGATTAGTTTACATGTACAATGCACACATAGTGTCTATCTTGCTCCAAGCAGTCAGACAGACGCACATTGTGAGCAGTTTACATATGTATGAGTGCAACAGTGCTGCACCTTTTAAAGGACTATTGTACATGCAGGAAGTATAACTTGGGAAAGAGTGAGGCTTGCAGTTAACCACTGTGTTCTCTTGGAAGAAATAACAATGCGCAAGGATTCTGCTTTTGATCTGCACAAATATGAGATAAATACAGAATGCCACTGTAATGCCACACACAGTCAGACAGCCTAATTTATGGTTGACATATGGAAAAGGTTTATTCCGATTGATCTGAAGGAGTCACTGCATTCAGGAAATGGATGGTGGGAGTTGATAAAATAGGATGAAGGTTATCATTATGGATTGAAACACTTTGTTTAATCTATTGCTCATTATGTCTACTTGTCAATTTACATAACTGATGCAACAAGTCCACAAGTGCGAACCCAAATTTAGAAACTTGCATAATGTAATCTGACATTGTAGCATTGATGAGCTGCTGTGTCTTCTGAAGCACCACTTTTCAGATGAGATGTTCAACCAAGGTGCCACTTCCCCCTGATGGGTGTAAAAGATCTCATCTTTTTAGTAGAAGGAGAGCAGGGGCCATCTCCTGTTGTCTTGGTCAATAGTTATTTCTTGGCCAAAATCACTAAAGGTTTAATTGGTAATTCATCTCTGCATTTTGTGGCCTCTTAAAACAACGTTAGAATAGTGACTGCATTGCAAAAAAAAACTTCATGACTCAGTGGTTAGCACTGCTGCCTCACAGTGCCAGGGGCCTGGTTCCATCGGGTGACTGTATGGAGTTTGCACATTCTCCCCGTGTCTGCTGGGTGCTCTGGTTTCCTCCCACAGTCCAAAGCTATGTAAATTAGGTGGATTCAGGGTCGGGGGGGGGGTGCAGATTACGGAGGGGGGTACGGGGATTAAAACTAGTCATGGAAAATGTGGAGTCTTGAGGATAAGGTAGGGGTCTAGATCTAATGGGATGCCCTCAAGCGGAAAGGTGAGGACTCAATGGGCCGAATGGCCTCTTTCCACACTGTGGCAATTCTATGCCTGTGTGATATCTCTGCCACCCTGAGATTGTGTGCACATTTGTTAGCTCTTTCTTTAAAATCTGACAGCTGTTTAATGACGCTTGAATTACCCGTAAACCATTGAAGCTTTGGAAAGGGTTCAGTGGAGATTTACTAGGATGTCTTTGGTATAGAGGAAAGGTCTTACGAGGAAAGGCTGAGGGATTTGAGGCTGTTTTTGTTGCAGAGAAGAAAGTTGAGGGGCGACTTAATTGAGACATATAAGATAATTTAGTGACAGCACAGTGGCTCAGTGGTTAGCGCTGCTGCCTCACAGCGTCAGGGACCCAGGTTCGATTTCTGCCTTGAACGACTGTCTGTGTGGAGTTTGCACATTCTCCCCGTGTCTGCGTGGGTTTCCTCTGGGTGCTCTGGTTTCCTCCCACAATCCAAAGATGTGCAGGTCAGGTGAATTTGCCATGCTAAATTCCCATAGTGTTAGGTGCATTACTCAGGGTAAATATAAGGTGGGGAAATGGTTCTGGATAGATTACTCTTTGGAGGGTTAGTATGGACTTATTGGGCTGAAGGGCCTGTTTCTATACTGTCGGGAATTTAACCTAATCTAAAAAAAATCTGAGGGTTGGATAGGTTAGACAGTGAGAGCCATTTTCTTCGGTTGGCGATGGCTCGCACGAGGGGACATAGCTTTAAATTGAGGGGTGATAGATATAGGGTAGATGTTAGCGGTAGTTTCTTCACTCAGAATAGGGGCGTGGAATGCACTGTCTGCAACAATAGTAGACTCGCCAACTTTAAGGGCATTTAAATAGTCATTGGATAGGCATATTGACGAGAATGGAATCGTGCAGTTAGATGGGCTTCAGATTGGTTCGATAGGTCAGCACAACATTGAGGGCCGAAGGACCTGTACTGCACTGTAATGTTCTATGTTCTATCTAAACTTTGATTATCTTTTACTGTTTCTGGAGCTATGGCAACAACACTAACTGAGGAGTGCAACATGGGAATAATGTGCCATTCAATTCTTCTCTTACTATGTTGATACTGAAGATTAATTTAGACACATTGTGGATCAAGAATAATTTATTATACACAATAGATGTTTTAGCAAAATTGAGGCTCAGATGATTGAAATGGAAGTGGTTGTATGGATACAAAGAAAGCAGAGCTTTGTGTTCGAACTACTATTCTTTTGCTTTTGTTTGATTACATTGTTCGACGACTTGGATATGCAGGGCTTTTTTTCCGTATTCATATATAAATTGAAATTTATAAATGTAGTAAACGGTAAGGAAGGTGAGAACCATCTTCAGATCAGACAGTATTGTGCCGAATTCTGTGCAACACACTTCAGGAAAAGTCAAAAACTTGGAGAAGACACAGAGAAGATCTACTAGAACAGTATTGAAAAGGTGCAGTTGTTCTCCTTTACAGCAGAGAAGACTAAAAGTAATTTTGGTGGAGTTACTCAAAATCTTGCATGGTTCTGTTCAAGCAATTAAGGAGAAGCTGTTTTTAATGGCAGAAAGGTCATAACCAAGACATACATTTAAGGTAATTGGCAAACCACTGTACAAAGTAATGAAAATAAAAGTGTTAATCTGAGCTAAGCTGAAGCTCCACCTATTTTGATAACCCCCACACTGTTGGAGCATCAGGGAGTTTTGGCAAACGATAGTTACACACAATCACCTCGATAGCACTTGTCTTACCTACCTCGGATTATTAACAGTTTAATCTGCTTCTGTGTAAGTGCAACCTATTTGTAGTTGCTAAGTTGCAATAAACTACCTTCTGCTGATATTTTGTCACAGTTCATCCTCCGCAAAAGAGAAATGAAAAGTCCCTTACACTATCAAAGGCAGCAACCTTGGTTAGAGAGGGTGATGCTGGATTGAATGCTGTGGCCCATCACATATTTCCAGCTACACTCTAAGCCAAGCTGTCCCAATATAGTCACAACACTGGCATCTACCTGACAGTATGGAAAATTACGCAGGTATGTTCTGTATACACAGAACAGAACAAATCTAACTCCAGTAATTGCCACTCATCAGTCTGCTTGTCCCCATCAGTAAAGAAATGGAAGGTATCACTGACAGTGGAAACACAGCACTTATATAGAAATTACCCACTTACTGGTTTCACTTGGGATTTCGTAAGGACCACTCAATTCCTGATTCCATTGCAGCCAAAAGAACTGAATTCCAGAGGTGAGGTGATTATGACTATTCCTCACATCAAGGCAGCATTTGACTGAGTGCAGCAGGACAAAGCATCCCATCTAATGCTTCAATATTCACTCTGTCCACTGACAGGCAACAGCAATATTAACAGTGTATACCATTTAGAAGATAGATTGCAGAAATTCATCAGGCAGCAACTTCCAAACCCACAACTGCTACCACCTAGAAGGGCAAAGGCAGCAGATAAATGGGAATACCACCATTTGACAGTTCCCCTCCAAGTCACACACCATCCTTACTTGGAACTACATTGCCATTTTTTCACTGTTGCTGGATCCAAATCCTGGAGCCCCCTCTATAGCAGCGCTATGGATGTGCCTATACTCCAAGGACTACATTTGTTAATGAAGGCAGCTCACTGCCACTTTCTTTCGGAACATAGAGTTGGCCTAGCTAGTGGAGCTCACAACCTAACCACAAGCCTCTCATGCTTCTAACCAAGCCAAGTACTTATTCCAACATGATGATGATGGTAGTGGTGCAGATGTGACTTCCATCACCAGGAGAAAGAATCCAGAAAAATCCAAAAAAAGAGAACAGAATAAATTTTGCAAATTAAAAATAAAAAATACTTTGAGTGCACATACCTTTGAAGAAAGGACCAGTCAGCCAGCTCCTGTGAATGTTTTTATAAACAGTGACATAACTCATAGGTAGATAAGATATTGAAGAAGGCATTTGGTACTCTTGCCTTTATTGGTCAGTGCATTGATTATAGGAATTGGGAGGTCATGTTATGGCTGTACTGGATATTGGATAGGCCACTTTTGCAATGTTGTGTGCAATTCTATAGGAAGGATGTTGTGAAACTTGAAAGGGCTTAGAAAAGACTTACAAGTATTTTGCCAAGGTTGGAGGGTTTGAGCTATAGGGAGTGGTGAATAGGCTGGGGCTATTTTCCCTGGAGTGTTCAAGGCTGAGGGGTGACCTAACAGAGGCTTACAAAATCATGAGGGGCATGGCTAAAGTAAATAAACAAGGTCTTTTCCCTGGGGTGGGTGAGTCCAGAACTAGAGGACATAGATTTAGGGTGAAAGGGGAAAGATTTAAAAGAAACCTAAGGGGAAGTTTTTTCATGCAGAGGGTGGTGCATGTGCGGAATGAGTTGCCAGGGGAAGTGGCGGAGGCGAATACAATTGCAATATTTAAAAGGCATCTGGTTGGGTATATGAATAGGAAGGTTAGAGGGATATGGAGGGGGCCAAATGCTGGCAAATGGGAATGGATTAATTTGGGATATCTGGTTAGCATGGATGAGTTGGAAGGAAGGGTATGTTTCATGCTATGCATCTCTATGACTCTATAACTGCAACAGCTCATTTGAACCTTTTACTAAGTGGAGAATATAGAAATCAATTCTTTGAATAGAATAACGAGAAGAAAATATTAAGTCCTTAACCTGAACCTGAACTTGAAGTTAAGTGTTTATACTTCAAAACAATGTTCAAGGAGAGGATTTAAAAAATATTTTTCAGAATTTACAAGCTTTGAAACATCTGAAAGAATTTTAGAAGCTCTGTCCCAAGTTCTTAATGGAATTTTAACAGTCTAAAGATTTTTTTAAAATACGTGAACTTTTACACGGAAAGGGATTTCAGGAAAGAACAAGTTAAAAGGCGAGAAGCATTAAGAAGACAAGGTGCAATAAAAGGCGAGACTCTCTAAAGAGCAAGAATCTGTAAAAGACAAGACAGTTTACACAAAAAGCGTATTTACGAGACAAAAGACTTTAAAAAAAACATGAAAGCAATAAATTGTGACAGAACAACTAGTTCATCCAATTTAAAGCTTTATTAGAACAATTTGGTATTGTTCAACAGCTATATGGAGCTTAGAAAAACCAGAAAATAAATAAGAAGCTACAAAAGAATAACAGGCTTTACAACAGTTTAAACTGCAACAGTATTTCTAAATACAGAAGTCCAGCTGATTGAAGAATTCAGATTTAAAACATTTTAAAATGGTTAGCTTAATCAGCATATTAAGAAGCAGTGGTAAAAGGATGACATATGTAACCACACTCCAGATTGGTATTAGTCCTGACAGATATCAGAAATGGATGTCATCAAATACCTTGGATATAGAAGAGCTTCAAAGCTGAACAGCAAATCAAAAACAGAATATGTTAATAAAGCACAGTGTTCATTAGGTCCATTAGCAGATCACATTATCAATCACCAGAAAATAACAGAAGGTACAGGCAGCTTCACTGATGTTATAAGAGCCTTTGATAACTGTTTTAATTAAGCACACGCAATTATTGAATGAGTGAAATTCAACAGAAGAATTCAACTTGCAGGTGAAAAGGTAGACAGAGCTTTAACAATGATTTATGTATATCTGTTGAAACAAGTTAATATGGAGCTTTACAAGTAGAGTTGATAAGAGATGGAATTTTTGTCAGCAATTTCTAATCCATCTTTATTGGATCTTTTATGGTCCAAGGAAGACTTAAGTTTAGGAAAAACTAACTAAATTGTCTCAAAAGCAGAGACCATGAAAAATCATCAGCGATTCCTGTAAGAAGAATGGAAATATCTTTACTGTAGACCAATAAAACCTGCCAACTTGAGAAGGTACTAATATGCTAAACATCGACAGGATAGGTGAACACCAAGTGAAGGTAAAGCAGCAGGTTATAAGCATCTATGTCAACATGGTGGTACAAAAAAAATCAATACACACAAAACTGTGTCCAGTTGTAATACAATGTCAGTTCTGTAAACAGGTTGGATTTTTGGACTAGAATTCAACAACAGTTTTCAATAAACAGAGGTACTGCTTGATGTACACCTGAACAAGTTAACGCAGTGGTCCAAATACGACTGGAAGAAATATCCTTACATAATGGGTTGCATCTTATCAGAAATTGGATGTGACTCTTTTTGAAAAGTTTCATGGAGGGTTTCTCTCTTCAAGGCTTGCCATTTTTTCCTCATACCATCTTCTCAAACTCCACCCCCCCTCCCCCCCCCCCATTAACTATGCACCACATCCCTACAGCACCCAGCTCCTTGTATTCTCCTGCTTAGTTTTGGAAGATGGTAGCAAGTACACTTTGCAAGCAGGGACAGGCACCCAGCTCTCGGATTGGGTCAGGGCTGCTTTCACCACGCTCGCTTATGTAATGCCAACCTGCATGCTCACAGGCACCATGCTTTGCAGTGCCAATTCGCATAGTCACACAAGCAGGCAACTTGCCTTGCTGCTCAGCAGTCCTCAGCCAAGGGGGCGTATGGCAGTAGGTTATGTTCATCTCGTGCTTGCACCACATATTAGCAGCTTACGTGGAAATCAGACTGTATTTACTGTCATATCTCAATGTCTTCGAGGAATCGTGCTCACTGAAGTCCATGGAGGAACCCATTCCCAGCACAGATGATTAAGACCAGCCACTGAAACCAGACTAGAGATTGGCTAGAGTCAAGCCTTTTGTTAGACCATTCTCGGTCAGATGTCCATGCTTCTGCAGTCTAGAGAGTGGGTTAGAATCAGTCCTGTGGCTACGTGGTGGACAGTCCTGGAGGGAGTGTTAATGAATTTGAGGTGATAAACAGGCATCAGTCAGGGATTGGCAACTTCATGTCCGGGTCTGTCTGATTAAGTTGTTCAAATGGTAGATGCAGAAACTAAGGATGAAGAGGTCAGCTGGATACGAGGAGGGCCACTCTCACAGGAAAGAGGCTCAGGGTCTAATTGTAGGGAAGGGGTCTGCAGGCGGGGCAGGATGACAGTTGTGAAGGGGCAACTATATTTGTAAGGGAAGGTACAGTAAAACAAGGATGGAAATGGGATAATGCGGGACGGTATCATCCATAGTCAGGAGCACACAGGCTTCAGTAGGGCAAGGGTGTTGGTAATGTATGGCCACACCTTTCATGGTCATCTTCTGTGGCTGGGACTGGGGATAAATGTGGGCAGGTTAGGTGAGGACCTAGGGAGGTGCAAAGCCAAGGGGGTTCACAGGGAGGGTTATCAGGAAGGGGATCAGGATGCTGTGTGCTGCACTGATATGTGGAGCTGAAAGCTGGAAGCTACTGAGTGAAGAGTACTCATCTTGCCTTCCACCAGTAGTTAAAATTGAGAATGCACACAATGGGAAAGAGAGTGGCAGTTACCGTCTCTGGAGTGTGTGGGGTAGGTGCCTTAAACTGTGAAGGAGGGGAGCTGCAAATCCCACCAATGTGTACAATTCTTTTAGAGGGCACTAACATTATACACAATGTGGACACGGCCTGCAGGCTCCCTAATCCCTGGCAATTCTAAGGCAGTGGCTCCACCCTGGCATCTATCTATGATGCACCCTGGATGGGCATGAAGCTAGGTGTCATACAGACACTGTTACAATCAGCGCATGAGCAAGATGATCTTCCTTAGCTGATGTTCCAAATCAGAAATCACAGTGATTACTTTCCCATTGTCAGCATGGAAGAAACCACAAATTTCACTGGATTATAGGAAATACGTTTCCCATCCCCAGACCTACACCAGGTATGATAGAATCCTCGGAGGATGTATAAAATATATATAAGACTTGAGATGACAACCAAACATTGCAATGGAAGTTATGTAATATGGTCCATCCAAGATCATTAGTATAGTTTTAATCTAACCAGCTCTGACAGCACAACAGTCTGCGACATACAGGGGTGACACTGAACAGTTAAACCAACTGATGACATTGATGTTTAAAAAAAAAGTCTGCCACATCAGGCAAAAGAAAAGGCGGGATGACTGAAGGTGCCCAATTTGTTGAGAGATACGAGTTGCATGTCCTTTACAGTTCATCAGCACAACTGTCTTCCTTTGTGGATTTTGAGGAAATCAGTGTCCAGATAAAATAATGGACCACCAACAATAACTCTATCAATGGTCAACCAAGTTCTGAAAAAAAGATATTTGTCAAATAAAATACTTTCTAGAGAGAAATAAATCAACACTGAACCTCCAGGTCAACAATCCTCACACCGATGATCTGTCAATCTTCTGAGCCTGAAACAAACACATTCTCCAAGTCATCATCTCACCGGTTTACTTCAATTTCTGAAAGAGGAATGGGATTGGTTAATGAACCAATTGTCTTTACCATTTTATAATGGATTATCTAAGGGGAAAAATGTTTTGGAGAAGTTGATCTATAAAGTATTGGATATGAAAGGGTTAATTCGAGTTCGGATGAAGTCCCCAACCCCCCTCCCCCCTCATTCTGACACATAATCTAGCTGCAAACAGTTCAGGCAGACAGTAGTTGGGCACAGCTTCCTGATGGAGATGCATGTGTCTTACTTACCTCTTGTTAGTAAAGGCTAATTTGTCTCCGTGGAAATGCAACCTGTCTTTAGTTACTAAGATATAGCAGACTATCTCTATTATCTAAAGCAAGAGCATCTTCTGCTGAGACTTATTTGTAGTCAATCCTCCTTCGAGTAGCAAAACAAGGAGAATTGGTGGCAGTTCTCTCCCCCCGTGATACAGTGTGTGTGTGTGTGTGTGTGTGTGTGTGTGTGTGTGTGTGTGTGTGTGTGTGTGTGTGTGTGTGTGTGTGTGTGTGTGTGTGTGTGTGTGTGTGTGTGTGTGTGTGGTACAATGTATTGCTATCTGAAAGGGAGATAGAAATAGATTCATAAATGATTTTCAACAGCTGAATTGAGCAAATGCTTCAAGAAAAGATTTGTATGTTCATTAGAATGAGGTATTTCGCAGGAAAGAAGTGAAGTCGACTAATTGGATAGCTCCAAGAGATGGTGGTCAGGATGGCACAAATAGTCACCTCTTGTGCCAAATCATTTTATGACCCTTCACAGGTAAGAATAACACAATTGTTCATGTCCTTTTAACATCTTGGTTCAGAATTACATTGGGCAGCAATTGATTGGTTCATCTTAGGACTACACAAACACATCCATAATTAATTACGATTTGGAGGTGCCAGTGTTGGATTGGGGTGGACAAAGTTAAAAATCATACAACACCAGGTTATAGTCCAACAGGTTTATTTGGAAGCACTAGCTTTCAGAGCGATGCTCCTTCATCAGGTGTTTGTGTGATGGAAGAGCAGCGCTCCAAAATCTAGTGCTTCTAAATAAACCTGTTGGATTATAACCTGCTATTGTGTGATTTTTAACATCATTAATAAGGTGCAGGTTATTTCTTTCAAGTCCCTTCAAATATCTGAATTGTTGTTTTCTGAATGAAAGGAAGCAAGAAAGGATTTCCGGAACCATTTTTACATTGTGGCACTTATCTAGTTAGCAGATTAATGCGAAGGTTGCAATTGAAAAGCACAAACGTTTTCATGATTGACAGATCCATCTGCATTTGTTATTCAACCTTAGTTAAAATTCCAAACAATATATATTATTGTTGGCAACTTATTATGGGAGAAGGTGGTTGGGAGTGAGTATTTCACTGGGCTACTAATCGAGGACTCCTGGCTAATGTTCTGGAGACATGAGTTTGAAATAGCAGATGGTGAAATTTTAATTCAGTAAAAATCTGGAATTAGAAGACTAGATTCCCTACAGTGTGGAAACAGGCCCTTCGGCCCAACAAGTCCACACCAACCCTCTGACCCCACCCAGACCCAGTTCACTCTGAATGATGCACCTAACACTGTGGGCAATTTAGCATGGCCATAGAACATAGGAAAATACAGCGCAGTACAGGCCCTTTGGCCCTCGATGTTGCGCCATCCAAGCCCACCTAACCTACACTAGCCCACTATCCTCCATATGCCTATCCAATGCCCGTTTAAATGCCCATAAAGAGGGAGAGTCCACCACTGCTGCTGGCAGGGCATTCCATGAACTCACAACTCGCTGAGTAAAGAAAATTCACCTGACCTGCACATCTTTGAACTGTGGGAGGAAACCCATGCAGACACAGGGAGAAAGTGCAAACTCCACACAGACAGTCGCCCAAGGCTGGAATTGAACCTGGGACCTGTGAGGCAGCAGTACTAACCACTGAGCCACCGCGCCTCCCAGCTAGACTAATGTAACCATTGTCGATTAATATTCTTTCGCAAAGTTAATCTAGACTCATTAGCCAGACTGGTTTATATGTGAGTCCACACCCTCAACAATGTGGTTGATTCTTAACTGCCGTTAGTGATAGGCAATGTATGCTGATCTAGCTAACAACACCCATGTCCCATGAGTGATGTTGTTAAAGTGAGACAGAGTCTAGTTCAAATATTCTGAATCCAGTTCAAATTCAGCCCCCATGTCTATCAGCTTTCATGTGGCAACAAAATCATATGGTCAAGTTAACTTCATAGGTCTCACATCTGTATTGTTGGGACATGCTACTTTTGTTTTGTGGCATAAAAGCCAGTTTTGAGACAGTGACTGCTGAGCTCAAAAGTGAACAGGCCTGCAATTAAATCAATATTTGAAAAAGCTGGGGTAAAGCATAATTAGAGGGGCAAGGGTATGTACACGCTGTTAGTCTTCCAAAAACATTTTCTCTTTCGATCCTGAATTGCCAGCATTCTAATATGCCCAAATCGGTGGAAATCAATTGGACAGGCTCTCAAATTGGTGGAGGTTTGCAATGTATGATTAACTTACAATCATTCATTGTAATACAGACGTCATTCCAATTTAATCTCCCAGCGGATTACCATGAAGCCAGTGTTAACTGTGATGTTGGGCACCTGCACACTTCAGCAATAGTGTCAAATTTGTGAGATGTTAGCACAAGGTAATGCCAGCCATACTATTAAAGTCAATCTGCACCTGATAAAGGGGTGGGGTATTATGATTGGGAAAAGCAGTGGAAGCCCTTCTACACGTCACCCAAATGTGGAAATGAGCTGGATAAAGGCACAACATGGGAAACAACGTTCTTGGATGTGCACTGGAGGTTTCAATGGAAGTGTTGCAAAGGAGAAATGCTGTGAAAGATCTCTTTGGTCTGCCTGAAACTTATTGGTCTTGCAGAACAAGAAAGTTGACCTTGACCTAATTTTGCAGACTGACACATTCCAAGGACGCACTAGAGCTTGGGGCAGCTGCCGCAGGGAGGGTAAGACCACTGTCAGTTGTCTTTCTGTTAAAGTACAATGGGGGTCAGTTCAGTTATCAGACCCTCCTAGTGCCTCAGATATGTGTAAGTAATATCTTGCATAAGAAAAAATTCCTTGGGTTTTCATTTGTTCAACATTACAAAGACTGTAGAGAACTGAACTGCTTTAGTGATTGTTTGTACATAAACATTTTTTATGAATAAAGTATATATTTAAAATAAAAAGAAACTGAAGGTTGAGGCAGCTCCACCAGTGGAGGAAAACCACCATCTAAGGTCTGTCTGCTAAAGTTAAATGAAGAGCCATTAAGTTATTACCAGCTCCTAGTCTCTCACGTATGTAAATGTAGTCTTGTATGTGTAAGAAATGCCTTGGGTTTGTTTGTTCTCCATTTGTAAAGACTGTACAGAACCGAACTGCTTGAGTGACTAAGTATGTATATAAAGATTTTTTTATGAATAAAATATATTTTTGGAATAAAAAGGTGCTGTATCCACAGAATGCCCTGAAACCAAATTCTCAGCAGGCAGTCAGTAGCAGGAGACAGTCACTGAGGATTTGGATACAGTGCTACAGTTTGGTAATGTAACGTAAGTTTTTAAGTTCATCTTCAAATGCCCCATATCATTATCAACTACACCTCTAACCTAAGGCACTATTCAATACTCTCCACCCCCACTGCTTATTCCATCAACCTATTTCAATCAAGATTGCTGTCTCACTTTCATAGAGTCATAGAGATGTACAGCATGAAAACAGACCCTCTGGTCTAACCCGTCCATGTCGACCAGATATCCCAACCCAATCTAGTCCCACCTGCCAGCACCCGGCCCATATCACTCCAAACCCTTCCTATTCATATACCCATCCAAATGCCTCCACCACTTCCTCTGGCAGCTCATTCAATATGCGCACTTCCCTCTGTGTGAAAAAGTTGCCCCGTAGGTCTCTTTTATATCTTTCCCCTCTCACCCTAAACCTATGCCTTCTAGTTCTGGACTCCCTGAAAAGACTCCCTGAAAAGACTTTGCCTATTTACCCTAGCCATGCCCCTCATAATTTTGTAAACCTCTATAAGGTCACCCCTCAGCCTCTGACGCTCCAGGGAAAACAGCCCAAACCTGTTCAGCCTCTCCCTATAGCTCAAATCCTCCAACCCTGGCAACATCCTTGTAAATCTTTTCTGAACCCTTTCAAGTTTCGCAACATCTTTCCGATAGTTTCACCTTATGCTCACGTAGTTGGCTGCAAGCCCCCCACCCAGATGGTACAGCTTCTATGTCCTTCCAGATATTGAACCATGACAGTCACATCACCACAACAGATTGTATGACACTCACTGAGTCACTTCCCTCTCTCTTGCATCATGAGATGACACACTGCTCCAGCTACGTTTAGTTAACCGCATGTATGTTCTCAACTCCCTCAGAAGAGACTGTGCTCACCTCTCATTGGAGCAACCACGATTGACACCATGGTCAGCAGTGAGGCTGAAACCATTGACGTTGAGAGAATGCTCATATGTAATGTGGCTTCTCATATCCCACATTCCCCCAGAAATCTATTCCCATTCTTACTAACTTGTATTTGTTGTAGTCGTGTATTTCGAACTTGCCACAACTTGACCCTGCGCTGTTTTCCTTTCACATGCCCTGGAACTGCAACCGAACAAGCAGTGAGAAAGAGAAGTCAGGCACTGATGAAGAAATACCTTTACTTCATAAAACATTTACAACGACCAAAGCACTCACGGACATTGGACTAAACTTAAAGGAGACAGGTGGGATCCGCATGGAGTGGGATAACAGGCTCAAGTGGCCTGTAGATAGTGCAGGGACATTGGTTGTGCAGGTCTCAGCTCACCAGATGAGCAATTTGACCAGGAAACTGAAGAATTATCCTGAAAAAACTGAGTCAGTCCAGCAGATCTGTGGAGAGAGAAATTGAGTTGATGTTTTAAGTGGAAAATTCCATTTCAGCAGAAGCTAGTGTGCCAGCAAGAGCAGTAGGCTAAGGAAAAGCATATAGAAGCCAGGCACTGACTGGATGCACAAAGGTGATTCATGAACATTAGTATGCCAAATGGCAAGATTTATTTTGTTTTGACATTCTGGTGCTTAGTAGCTATGATAGGGAAAGGAAGATGTGGGTGTAGGATGGCGTGGGAGATTAAGATTAAGTTTATGTATATGCCAGTCAAATGAGTTGTTCACAGACAGCCTAAACAGAAAGGGGCTGTCTGGGTTTCCTGCCCCCTTCCTCTTTGTCCTCTCTCAGGTTCCTCGGCTGTTTACTGATGCTGAGGCTGTACAGCTTCCAGTAGAAAATGACCCTGTGGTATCTGAGTAATACAAGGTCCTCCAGGCAGCAGGAAAGTTATTTCCAGCGTGGGAAATCAAAATTTACATCTTCACATTGAGGATATTTTCCATTGTCTGGTGTAACACTATCACTGTGGTAACTAAGTTAGATTCTGACCATACCTAGCAACCTAAAACTGGACATCCATGAGCTGCTGTAGGCTATCAGCAACCTTAGAATTCCTTTTGACCACAAACTATAACCTCATTGCCCAGCATGTACCCCACTCTACCATTACCATCAAGGCAGAAAATCCATCCTGACACAAATGAAGAACGCAGGAGAACTCGTCAGAAGCAGTTCCCCGACAAATCTAAACACGAGATGTCATCCTGGTGAAGCTACAACACAGGACTAGAGTCATAGAGATGTACAGCACGGAAACAGACACTTCGGTCCAACTCGTCCATGCTGACCAGATATCCTAACCTAATCTAGTCCCATTTGCCAGCATTTGGCTCAATAAATCTCTCCAAACCCTTCCTATTCATGATAAGCACTTTCCTCAGCAGTGATATGGGTGTCATGAGGTGACAGCATTTGCAGTGCATCAACAGGAGATGAAGGATATCGGTGTTTGGGTTGAGTGCCGACAGATGGAGATCGTCTATAAGTGGATGATGTAGGTACAGAGCACTGGACAATGCTGGACGCTGTGGTTGACAGGATAATAAATTTTGCAGATAAACGTACTCACCGTGACTGCTTCTCTCACGCCATCGAGCTCTCTCCCGCACTGCAGTGAGCTTCTTTAGTGTGACTCTCCTAGCAATGATTTTCGCCACTGTTTGTTCCAACAGTTTCCTGATATTATCCAAAAACACGAATGGGAAGGGAGTTGAGCAATGTGGATCCTTTGAGTTGGAAGGTAGTTGTCTGCCAAAAGAAATGGAAGCAACATACGATAGATGGGAGCTAAATGATGTTATGATCGAGTGGTAGAGCAGACTTAATGTGCCAAATGGCCTAATGCTGCTCCTATATCTAATGATTTTATGGTGACTGGACAATGAACAGGTCAGGCTAAGTTCTCCAGTCATATCACATCCAATCGTGGATGGTAGTGGTCATTTAGAAGTGAGAAATACCTTTGCAAGGTGCATTACTGGAGGCTTGAGAAGTGCAATGTTAGGGATTGTCAGATAATGCTGATGTATTTCAATCAACTTCAGCCAGAAGTGGAGTGGACGATCTATCTCCACCTCCTCCAGAGGTCGCCAGTGTCAAAGATGCCAGACTTCAGTCAATTAAATTCACTCCACATGATGTCAAGAAATGGCTGAAGGCATTCTGTACTGGTAAGGATACTTGACAGCACCTAATAATAATATTGAAAACTTGTACTCTAATGTCAGCTAAGTCCTTTGCCAAATTGTTCTAGTATACCTACAGCATTAGCTATTTCCGGGCAATATAGAAATTTGCTCACATATGTCCTCTGCAGCAAAAGCAGGAAACAAATAACGTTGACAGTTGATGGATCAGCTACTAATTGGCAATCACTTATTCAGTAATAACCTTAGTTGCTGCATCTCACTTTGGAGTGTTGCCATGGCCTCTTGGCTCCTTGACCAAAGAAGAGTTGAACACCAGAGGTGAGAGTGGCTTCCATTGAAGAACCCTACCAATCTGAAGTTTGAATCATACCAAGCACAGTGGCAGATGGTTGTGGTTGTTCGAAGCTCATTTTCTGAGACCCAGGACATTGCTGCAGAAGCTCCTCAGGGTGTTTTTTTTTTATATCCACCTGTTCAGTTATGTTATGACAGATCCTCTGGTACAGATGGTACTAAACTCGGACCTTCTGGCTCAAAGTAGGGACACTACCGCTACCACAAGAACCCCAAGTTCTTCAGAATAGTGTTATAGATATTTTTGATCAACTTGTTTAGACATGCATCTGGAAAAGGTGGGACTTGAACCTAGGCTCCTGATCCAATGTAGGGATATTACCACTATTCCACAAAAGCCCCAAAGAGTATTTTTTTCTCAAATCAACCTGTTCAGAGGATTTTACACATCTCTGGAGCTGGTGGAACTTGAACCCAGGCCTCCTGACTCAGAGGTAGCAGCACTTCTAAGCCAAACCATCTTACATTGTGTCATCAATGGTTATCCCTCAATTTGGTGTGAAATGGGGATACTAGCTGGTTGTACAATACTTAGCACCTTTTGTAACTCCTCAGGTACTGACACAATCCGTGTCTAAATACAGCAAGACCTGGATAATACTTAGGCTTGGGCTGATAAATGGTATGTAACATTGTCTGTCAATTATGAAAACAGGAGTTGCTCAAGAAACTCAGCTAGTCTGGTTGCATCTGTGGAGAGAAAGCAAAGCTAACATTTTGGGTACAGTGACCCATCTTCAGAACTGTTCTGAAGACGGGTCACTGGACCTGAAATGATCTACGGATGCTGCCAGACCTGCTGAGTTACTCCAGCAATTTCTGTTGTGGTTTCAGTTTTCCAGCATCCCTAGTTCTTTGGTTTTATTGTTTGTCAATTGTTTGGCAAAATTGACTGCCCCCATGAGAGAATCTAACCACCTTCCCTTGACATTGATTAATCTTCCACAGGCAATATCCCTGGGGTTTGCTTTTCAGCAGGAGCTGAGCTGGACTAACCCTATAAATACTGTGGCCACAAAAACAGGTCAGAGGCTAGGAATTCTGCAGTGAGCAACTTGTCCCCTATCTCCCCAATGCTTATCTATCATTTATAAGGCACAAGTCAGGAGTGTAATGGAATAGTCCCCACTTGCCTGGATGAATGTAGCTCCAATAACACTCAAGAATTTTGATGCTATCCATTGTTTTGGTTCAGAATCCTGGAGCTCCCTCCTTAGCAGAACTGTGACAGCATTGTGGCTGTTGCTAAATCTTAGGAACTGCAGTGGTTGAAAAGGACAGCTTACCACCACCTTCTCAAAGGTAACTTGTGATGGACTGTAAATGCTGGCTTAGCCAGTGATGCCCACATCCTCAAAGAAAATGTTTCAAAAACGTAATTGAAGAATATATATTGGCCAGAACATTACAGATAATACAGATACATTCGCCAATTATAGACATGCTATCTTTGATTTTTCTCCAACTTTTAGTATGCAAACAGCTGCGCTTATTGAAAAATTATAAAATCTTGATGTTAATCCTGCTCTCATTTTGGATCAGTAATTTCCTTCACAATAGATTCCAATAGGTGTTAATTAATGTTAACTGTTCAGAGCTTGTGTTAACAAACATTGGATCTCCTTAGGGCTTTGTACAATTCCTTTAACTCTTCATCCTCTCTATGAATGATTGTTGATCAGAGGGCATCAATAAAATGATCTTGAACTATGCACATAATATGGTACTTATGGACCTCATTAGGAATAGGATAATATAAGAACTCAATGCAGAAATTCGTAAACTGGTGAGATAGCAGTTCTCTCAAACAAAAGGAAAATGAAAGAAACAGTCTTAAGAAAAATGCAGTTGATATTGTTCCTCTGATTTTAGACATGGACATTAAAGTAGCAAATATTACAGTAACTAGGTATCAAAGTGGATGCTAGTTTAAATCTGCCACTCAATGAGATCATAGTTGAATGGATAATCCTGAACTCCACTTTCCTACCTTTTTCCTATATCCTTTGATTCCTTTGCTGATTAAAAATCTGTATATCTCAGCCTTGAATATATTTAGTGCCCCAACCTCAACAGCCCTACACAGTAAAGAATTCAACAGCTTCAGTGTCCTCAGAGGAAAGTTCTTCTTATCTCTGTCTTAAATGAGATTGTAGCTCTGGCCCTGACTCCCCTACCGGGGAAATAACCTGTCAACATCTGCTCTGTCAGGCCCATTTAGAAATTTGTGTTTCTATAAGGTATCTGCTCATTCTTCTTAACTCTAATGAGTACTAGTCTAACTTAGTCAACAACTTCTCCTCATTTGAAAATCTCTCCATATTTAGAGTCAACCTAGTGAATCTTTGCAGGCCTGACACCATAGCAAGGATAGCTTCCTTGAGATAAGGAGACAGTATTCCAGATCTGACAATGCCTTATGTAGTTATCCTGAAAGCCAGCACAAAAGCTTTCAGCACCTTCCTTATTTTTCCTGGAGACTCCAGCAGATTCAAAGAGCTCTAAAATTCTTGTTGAATTGTGATGGCAGCTAGTTGAAAGAAAGCAGAAATTACTGTAAGTAGTTGATTTCTTCAAAGAGCACAATTGGTAGGTTCTTGCTGCTGCTGCGGAAGTGTTCAGTTATGTGTTCAGCTAAGGAAAGGACATGAGCAAGGTATTGATCTCCAAAATGCAGTTCTGGCATCAAATCAACTTCCACACTGATTCATCTCCTGATCTGCCTGTTGTGCACTCTTCCAAGAAATGCTCACTGCCAGCAATCCCCCACCCCACCTTCCCAATTTGGCACTAGCAATGTGTCACTGTGACTCAGGGGCACTTTCCATTCAGCATTGAGTGATGACTCCAATTTAAACCAAAGCAGTTTTGTTTTTGCTATGTACACAACTTCAACTGAGAAAATGTGGTACCTATAAACAAAAGCAATACTCTTTTAACTTTCCTGCCATTATCCAAGAAATAAAATCTCTTTCATTTGTTAAGGTGATGAGCAAATTTCACATGGATCATTATTTCAGAAATTTTGTGTGTTAAGTTATTATCATTAGTTTGGATTTCAGGACTTCTGTTCATATTTTGGTTCACATTGTGGAATTTAGTTTATTTTTTTTCTAAAAACAGAACCGTGGTAGCCCATTATTTGACACACAAACTGTTGGCTGTCTTGAAGTCCATTGGTACTCTAGCACACTGAAAATTCTGCTGTTTTTGCAACTTGCCACCTCCAATCCCTGTCTTGGTGGTACACAAAAAATTGAACCTTTTATTTCCTTGTTACCTGATAACTTTGACAAATCTTCTACCTTTCTACACCTCTTGTATAATGCAAGCTCTGCCTTATAAACTCGTGTCTTAATGATTTTGATAATGAACCTCCTTGCCTTCTCCCATTGTGATTGACATCAAAATTTGTTTATTACACTTCCAAATTCAAACCATTTTCTGGACTTCACTTTATCTGGTTGGCATGGACAGGTTAGACCGAAGGGTCTGTTTCCATGCTGTACATCTCTATGACTCCATGAGTCTAAGAACCTTGGTCTTGATGGTATCATTAGTTTCAAGACATGAAATTGTGTACATTCAGTTTTTCTTCTCTCTATTACAAATATCTGGCTTCTGTTTGTGACAGTTTAAAATAGCAATCAACCAGTAATTGCTGACTTAAGTTGCTAATGGTCATATCAAGGATTCTGTAATGTTAAGGTTCAAGCAATAGCATTTACACTCTCCAGAATCATTATTCTGTCAAATAAAATTCTTGATCTCAACAGCCAAGTTGTAAGTGCTGAGATCTTTATTGTTGACAGCTGAGAGTGGGTTCAAACTCTAAAGTGTAAGGATATTGTATTGATTAAACCAGGCAAATGGTTTGAAGTCTGACACAAGCCTCCATTTTGACAAGTTTCCAAATATAACAGAACAAAAATAAAAATGTTGACAGACAATAATAGCTTACGGTAGGGCAAAACAGAAATTTAATAATATTGAATAAAGGTAAGTACCTTTTAAAGGCACTGACTGTGTGTATTATTGGGATAGGCTGCACAGCAAATAATTTCATGATAAGATTCGCAATTTTTCTTCAGTAGCTCAGTTGCCTTAATCAGAGTCTCAAGTTATTCCAAGGGTCTCCATTGCAGAAATACTGGTATATGAACATACATGCACTAAGGTCTATTTCATGACAAACAATGGGAAAGCAAGGGACAGTGTACTTTTATTTGTTCCCTAATTCAGAAATTTGAATTGGATAAAACCAAGGAATCCTTCAGAATACTAGATTGAGATACCCTCACCTTTTCTTTTAGACCATGACCAAAGCAGTGCAACAAGAGACTACTATAGCATCTTGCAAAAAAAATGCAGAAACTTTGAAAGTAGCTCCAACCTGTGACTTGATGCCAAAATCACTCCCAAGGTGTACAAGAAATGTGTTTAGGCTGAGTGCTGGAATGTAATGGGTTGATCCCAGAATGAATGGTTTTCCAGGCCCCAACATGAACAGAAATCAGAAAACTTAATTCCCCACATAATTCAAGTAAGTGTTGGTAATCAGATTTTCTACACAAAATCATAGGTGTAAAAGCTATACTCTCCTCTGGGCAACATACCTTCAATACCTTCAAAAATGGTGGCTTGGTAAGCCACTGAATTGACGTCTGTGTCAGGGTCATGTACCATTTAATTATGGTAAGAACAATCTTTGTTTTGGTCTAAATTGTAGGGCTCATGTAATTAAAGGCTGTTTCAGCTCTCTCCTTTCAAAAAAAATGCCATCTTGTGCCCAAGTCAATCATCTACCCAATTCTGCTAATTGTTTCCAGAACAAATTCCTTCTGGGCAGTTAACTTTAACTACAGTCCTTCATCCTTCTTTAGGATGTTTACTTGCATTATCATTTGTAAAACCTATTCTATAATATGGATTTAACAGTCCCCTCTGTACCATCATCTTCCAAAATTCAATTCCCCCTTAGAGGCTGCAGGTCCTTTTGATATATAATTTATAGTAAAATCTTACACAAATCTCTTTCATCTCCCTTGCTAGCTTTTTCTCATACTTTGGTTCATCCAATAATAATGCTTTGCAACTCTCACTGCACCTTCTGTATTTTTCAGGATTTATATCAGAGTTTAATTGTTTGATGTCTCTTAATTTGGGGGACTCTATATTTTGGGATTCACCCCTGTTTTCCCCTTTTTGGGGACATACACTTTTGCAATCTGTAAAACTCATATTTGAAGAAGCTTATTAATGAGCTGGCATCCTGTTGATTGCTTTGTCCAGTTCGTTTTGATCAGATTCCCTGTTTCTGAATTAACTTTGTTATTTTTTAAGATTAGTCCTTTCTGGTGTGTTTGTTCCCTATTTTGAACTGACCTCAGTATCACAATTTGGCCTCATTACCCTGGATTAAAATTTACAATCTGAAATTGAACATCTTACATTGATGCAGTAAATGTTATTATGTTCCAGAATTACTATAAATTGATTTGAAATGTCGATATGTATAAGAGAGCACAAAGTTATTTTGTGGTTAGCAAGATCCTGCAAACCAAGCTGAGATGAATGTCTCGTTAATTGGAGTGGAATATTGTTCAGAGCACTGGAAGACTCTTCCGATCCCCTTTTCAATCATCCCTTTGTACAATTAATGGTTGACTCATTTATTAACTGCAGTATTCTGACATTGTTGTACTTGGGGGTGTCAGTGCAAATATTGCATTGGAGTCTTGGGGAAGCTCTTCATTGTATCAAACCCTTCAAACCAGCTGAGCCCATCTGACCCTGAACAAAGGAGCTTGCTTTGAAGAATGGTTGTCAGAGGCCACCTTAATTTTTAAAATCAGCATGTTAGCATCAGTCTGTATGTGTAATATACAGCAGATTAGCTGCTTCATGATTGCTCACTGAAACCATGTTACTAGGACAGTGGCTAACCCAGGTGTAGGACACTTTTAAAAATAATATTAGGCAGCCAAATCCTTATACTTCGTAAAAAGTAACTGAAATTTACCTGTCAATATTTGTCAAGAATCTTCCCAAGCTTTTAAACAGTAGTTTGTAATTAATCTATTCTCTGCTTCAAATTGGAAGCAGGAATACTGCAGTAAATTGACAATTGATATACATGAGGGTCACACAAAGGGTGGTGAGTGCCTGGAAGGCACTGTCAGAGGAGGTGGTGGAAGTAAACACAATAGCAGCATTCACAAAGAATACATGAATAGGAAGGGAATATGGAGGGATACAGATCCTGTAAGTGAGGACACTTTTAGGATGGAAGGGCAAAACGTGTTGGTGCAAGTGTGTAGGGCCGAAAGGCCTGTTCCTGTGCTGTATTCTTCTTTGTTCTTTGTTCTTTGTTCTGTAAGTATTTCAGGCGAAATCATTCATCTGCATCAGGCAAGATTGTTGCGCTCTCTTCCTCTCTTCCCCTCTCTTGCTGTCTTTCTCTCTTCCCCCCTCTTGCATTTCATCTTGATTTGTTCTTCATCTCATCTCCAAATATACATTTGCTGAAAAGCTGGTTGGCTTATTCAGCACTCCAATCCATCAGACACAGTGAGTATATTTTCAACTTTCCAGAAAATTGATCTGTTAAAATGTCTCAGAACAGAATATGGCAGCTAGGAGTTCACAACTCTTGACAATGAGTTTGAGAGATTAAATTGATCCAGTAAAAATCTTGAGCTTCCTAATTTTGACAAATCAATCTCCCTACCCCATTGCAAACTAAATCATAAAGTGAGGTTTGTACTGCTGTCAATAACTGTGAACATTTGAGGGAAACAATTCACTAACATCTCTCAAATCAATAAAAATTCTTAATGATCTATTGAATTACAAGTTGTTTCAGAGTCCAACTCTCTCTATTCATGCCTGGCTGTAAATTGGAGGGTACATTGCAGGTGGCTTTATTTGTAGTTGCCTTTGAGATGTTTTTCTCACAAGAGAACATGTTGAGTGGTCTTTCAGGGTGGGTTGTTGTTTTTGCCGATCAGCAGTTCAGGAATTGTTTCTGGCCTGTGTTTTTTTTTTGGGAAATAATTTTGCATGTTGGGAGGTCATACTGATCACCGAATTCCTGCAGTTTCTCTCATTGAAGGTCCAACACCATTCCTTTGGATTGTCTGATGACATTCTATTCAAAGTCTTGTGTTGAATTAAGTTAGGATGAAATATGGATCTGTGTGTAATGCATGCCATGTCGAATTAAGCACTATTCACAATAGAAAACAGTTACATTGTGTAAACTTTTTAAATTTAGTCAGTTACTGATAAATATGTATGTTAATGTTTAAAGAAAGTGTGTATGTTGTCCTAAAATTAAAAAAAATCTCTTGTCCGTTTCTCTTCCTTCTGTTTACATCTGTCCTGAAGTTAGTTCTATGTAAGCAAAAGGTCTCTTATACCTAAACCAAATGTGGGAGTAAAGTCACAAACTTGTGTTCAGAAATGCAAATAGATTTCCTCCATGCATTTTGTACAACTGTGTCTCTTCTTAGTGATGTGTGTAAACTCTTGGTAATTTTGCTTACCCACTTTCAATCCAGGGACAGGTAAAACATGAAGCTAATGTAGTTACAACCATTTTCATCCAAGAGAGTCCCTAGCATCAATGAAGACCTCGTTAAGCCAATTTGATGCACTCCAGATAATAACAAGAACAGGCTGGTCATACTGGACTCCGCAAAGACAATGGATTACAACAAGAATTGTGTTGTAGTACCAAAGATTGTTCCAGAATTAGCTGTGCCTCCACCCGTGCTGTTACAGTACCACCACAAAGATCAATTAAAGACCAATGTGGAAAATTACCCAGGTGTGAACACTTTACCTGGATAAATGCAGCTCCAAAACATTATGGTAGCTCAACAACATCCACAACAAAGCAGTCCAGTTGATCAGCATCCTGCCCGTTACCTTAAATGTTTATTTCTCCACCACCAGCGCTCAGTGTCAGCAATGACTTCCATCTATGATTCCATCGCCAAGGCTCCTTCAGTAACCCTTTTTGGAATTCGTACTGTCTGCCACCCAGAAGAATAAGGGAACTAGATGTGTGAGATTGCCATCACTGTCACTATTCATTCACATCTCCACATCAAAGTGCTGAAAGTCCCAACCCCACTCCCACTCCCCATACTGTAGGAATGTAGGCACCATGTTAGTTTTGATGGTTTATGAAAGTGGCATACTGGTACCTTCTCTGGTCAATTGGGATGGGCATTAAATGCAGACTTGTTAACAATTTCCACATCCCACAAATATATCAATACAAACAAATTGGAAGAGGTGATCCATGCCTCGCATGAGAAAAGGAATCAGTTTGCCATATTGACAGACCAGTTTGCCTCTCCTCCTGATGCATTATCAATGTGCAGATAAGTAGCAACATGTTGCTCCCTGCATCAAGAGAACTAGGAATTTGCATCATTCTCCAATTCTAAATTACTTTCAGTGTTACACCGATTTCTGCAACCAGTTCAAATGGATTTAACTTTGAACTGCACTGAGCTCCAATTAGATGTAAATTTATCAGCAGCTTTCATAGACTAAATAAGGAGGAACTGTTCTGATAACCAAATGACACATACAAGCTAATAGTGAAAATTGCTGGAGGGGAAAATAGTAGGAAATTTCAATGCAGTTGGTAATTATGCCTTGGAATGCAATTAAAGGGTATTGGAGGCAGAATCAATGGAAACTTTTTAAAGGAACTTGGATGGATATGTGAAAAATAAAACAAAATAGAAATGCAAGGAAGATAAATTAGGGACAGCTATTTAGAGTCATAGAGCTGGACAGCATGGAAACAGACCCTTTGGTCCAACTCGTCTACGCCAACCAGATATCCTAAATTAATCTCGTCCCAATGCTGGCAAATGGGACTAGATTAATTAAGGATTTCTGGTGAGCACTGGCATCAGAATAATGGGCTGAATAATCTGCTGTTATGGTGTAGTATTCTCTGCATTCTGAGTAAACATAGGCTCCCTGAATTAATTTGTAACCTACTAAAGTCAAGTGCAAAGATCCAATGTTTCTTGGCCTTAAAGATATTTTTAAGTGTAGATGCTAGGAAATCCCTCAGGTTCTCAGAATCTGACAGCACGATGTTGGCACACTAACAATGAATTTCTAATGTGCCATAATTTGCTGTCAAATTAATGGTGAGGCCAATAGAATCACTATTATTTTGATTTCAATCACTCAGCAACTTGGAGTCAAGATTAAATATGCAATTAAATTCAAAATTTCAGCAAGTTTTGTCATTCGATTGTTGCCTTTGTGACAATGGAATTATTCTGCTAACATTGATAAACAAATGCATTGAATGTTATAAAGTTGCTGTTTCTGTGCAGAAGTTATTTCCTACATTTGGATCTTGTCCAACAATCTCTTGAATGTATAGGGAGCAATTTCTTTAAATTTTTGTGCACGTGTATATATGTATATTTTCATCCTCTACAAGGCATATAGCATAACTTAAGCTGCTGAGTGGGTATGAATCCATACTGCGTAATGGGAACATTATTCTTGACCATTTCAATCTCAGTACCTAACTAAAACAAAATGTGAACCATTAGGTCTGTCTAGCACTTAAAATTAACATAAGTATGTAGTTTTGTGCCTTTTGGGTTTTGCTTGCTTGGAATTATGTGAACAAATATTTATATTATTTCTTTTTTCCATTTTATTCTAGTTTAATCCAAATTTTCTTTTCATCTTTCTATAACTAATCAGACATTGAGTTGACCCATTTTAATTTCAATTCCTTCTCAGTCTTAACTTCTTGTAGTTGTTCAGTCTGATTCATTAACGAGATTTTAAAAATTGCTTGCCCAGTGCATTCAGATCCCAGGTGCCCTGATTTCCTCACTGCAGTGTTGCCAGTTCAGGCTTTGTGCAACTTTATTGTAATGCATTTAAAAAGGCCTAAATGAGTAAGAGAACATTTAATTAGGTGCCCAGCTAAAAGCAAATTAGGAACTAAAATGTCTTTGAAGCAAGCTGAATGCATCCGAAGTGAAGGCAGTCAGCAGGGGGCATCTGCAATGAGTTTGATTTTCTCCCTTGAGGTACAGTTAGTTTCATTGTTAAAGATTATTTCACTAAAACATTAGACTCAGGTAGATTAAATAACGCTGCAGCAGAGTGCCAGTTTTCAGTTGAAAATATTGCACTGAGCTTTGACAAGGAAATATATATCACTCATGTCAGCAGTAATTTTGCCATAATGTCCTAAAAATATTCTTTTTCTAAGATTTAGGTGTGTGACTGTGTAGAATATGTTGGTGAATGTCATAAACTGGCAGAGGTTACCAATACAAATTATTAAAGCATGCGTGAAGGTGACTTTGAAAATGCAAATATGCAGCATTCACTTTTCCAAGCAGCAAATGTTTTCAGAGATCGGCAAATGCATATCAGTTGAATATTGTAGCTAATGGTATGCAGGCTGATTATTTATGCTTGCAATCCCTAATTAATGCCTAGTTTTTTTTTAGGTACAACATCTTTTTTTATATTCAATGTTTATGCTAGACTGAATTTTCAGCCCTGCGTGTCGAGGATTTGTGTGGCAGGGGACTGTGATAGTTGCTGGACAACATTTTGGAATAGCTTCCCAATGCTGTACTGGCCTCATGCAGCTTCTGAGAGGGAGACATTTACCCCCTCATTGTAATTGGACACTAAAAGCCCCACATTGAGGTTAATCATAACACTTTACAATGGCAGATAGGCACTCTGAGCCTGTACCTCAGGGATTGTATGCAGGTAGTAGTGTGGGTGAACCAGCAGAGCTGTCTGTTAGAAACCCAATGATGGCATCGCCAGGCCCTTCCAGTTGGGGGCCACAATTGTTTAAATAGAGGGTTTCCCTTCGCACTGATGGCCATAATGCTTCTGCACTATTTGTTTTTGTGGATTTGATTGACAGACATCTGACTTTGAGGTGCCCTCATGTTCCCCTATCTCCCTCAGTAGACCCCATCTCACCAGTGGTGCTGGAATAGCACAGCAGGTCAGGCAGCATCCAAGGAACGGGAGAATTGACATTTCGGACAAAAGCCCTTCATCAGGAGTCAAAAGCCCTTCATCAACTCTCATTCCTGATGAAGGACTTTTGCCCAAAACGTCGACTCTCCTACTGCTTGGATGCTGCCTGACCTGCTGTACCTTTCCAGCACCACGACTCTGATCTCCAGCATCTGCAGTCCTCACTTTCTCCCATCTCATCAGTGGCTGTTCAGTATGCTGGTCCTTGTATTGGGCTACCCACATCATAATCCTGCCATAATACTCAATTGGGTGCCACATAGACAGTCTATTAGGAGGGTGCCTCACATGAAATTGCTTCATTTGTGTACATGTTGGTAAGATATAGTGGTAAGTAACACTGGGCCCTGCAGAGAGAATGTCTCCAAAAAACCTCAAGCAACACTTGCACTAAGCCAGAACACATAAGATTCAGTCCACGATAGTCAATGTACATGGTTGAACTGGAAGTAAAAATTACTGTACAGTAATAGGAGATTTTCAAACATTGGGGAGGAATATTGGGTAAACAAAATACACAATGATAAAATCTGGACTGCAACAATGATTGACTATGACCAAACTGTTTATGTAATATTTTCATAAGACAGTGATGCAGAAAGACTTCTGTATTTCTGTGTGTGTGTGTGTGTGTGTGTGTGTGTGTGTGTGTGTGTGTGTGTGTGTGTGTGTGTGTGTGTGTGTGTGTGTGTGTGTGTGTGTGTGTGTACACATTGCCGGGAAGGTCAGCATTACTACCCATCCCTAATTCTCTTTTTAAAGGTGGTGGTGAGCTATCTTCATGAACTGCTGCAGTTACGGCACAATTATAAGCAGAGTTCAACGATTTAATAGCAATGAGGGAAAGGTGATCTAGTTCCAAGACAGAGTATTGAGCCACTTGGAGGAGAAATTGTATTTCAAGGTACCTGCTGCTATATCCTCCTATGTAGTAGAATTCACAAGGAATCTTCTAGAATTGCTACAGTGCGCCTTGTGGAGGATGAACTTGGTTGTCACAGTGCACTAATGGAGAGAAACATGATGTTTAAGATTCGGAGATGCCGGTGTTGGACTGGGTGTACAAAGTTAAAAATCACACAACACCAGGTTATAGTCCAATACTATAACCTGGTGTTGTGTGATTTTTAAGTTAATGATGTTTAAGGCTTTTGATGAGGTTCCAATTATGTGCTGCTCTGACCTTGGTTGTGTCAAGATTCTTGAGTGGTGTTAAAGTTATACTTATTTAAATGTGTTTTGAGTATTCTACTGTAAGCCTGACACGTGGATAGTGGACAGGCATTGGGGAATTTGGAGGTAAGTTACACAATTCTGAGTTCCCAGGATCTGATCTGATCTCTTGTTCATGCAGTATTTATGTCTCTCACCCAGTTGGAATCTTACTGAATAGCAAGCTCTGTACATGTTGACAGTGATTTAGCATTCATAAGCCCATTGAATGAAGACTCTGTCTAGGTTCTGTCTGGCTGGACATGGTCATTGCCATTTGTGTGGTGCAAATATTAATTGCCATTTATCAACTCGAGCATGAAGGTTATTTAAGTCTTGCTGCAAGTGAGTAGAAATCACTTGATTATCTGAAGGGTTGTGAAACATACTAAATTCTACCCAACTGCTAATAAACATTCCCTCTTCTGACCTTATCATAATGTAGTGGAAGTTGTTGAAGCCAGTAATATTGCTTGGGCTGGAACATTACCCCGAAAAACTCCTGTACTGAAGTCCTTAGGCTGAAATGCTCAACTTTCCAACAATCACAACCATTTTCCTTTGCCTTCGTGATGCCACATTCAATCATATATTGCCTTAACATTACTCTCCTGATTCACCTCAGTAATTCAGCTCATTTGGCCAAGGCAATCTTTAGGAGAAAGTGTGCACTGCAGATGCTGGAGACTCATTGTCGAAAAGCATGACACTGGAAAAAGCACAGCAGGTCAGGCAACATCTGAGGAGCAGGAGAGTTGACGTTTCAGGCATAAGCCCTTTCTGTTGTGTCATGAGGTCTGTTGCTAAGTGACCCTGGCCAATCCCAAGCTGAGAATCATCAGTAAGCAGGTTATTGTTGTGTGAATAGCATTTAATAACTCAGTTGACAGCATCTTCCATAATTTTGCTGATAATTGAGAAGGAACTGATAGGGCAGTCTCTCATCAAATTTTATTTTTTTTTAGTGGACAAATGTACCTCTGGATAATTTTCCACATTATCAGGTAGATGCCACTGTTGCAGCTGTACTGGAGCATATTGGCTAGGGGCTAGTTCTTGAGGACAAGAGTTTTGTGAATGCAGTGCAACATGGGCGGCACAGTGCTAGAGACCTGGGTTCAATTCCTGCCTCAGGCAACTGACTGTGTGGAGTTTGCACGTTCTCTGCGTGGGTTGTTGGGCCGAAAGGGCCTGTTTCCACACTGTAAGTAATCTAATCTAATCTATTAATTTATTGATATTGTGTGTGCAAGAAAGTGTTAGACGAAGGCTGGCAGCTGTGATGTTGGGGATATTGAGTAGAAATCAAGCTGTATCATCAACTCAGTGTCTCAGGTTGGAGATATTTGCAAATTCTTCAGGTCTGTCTTTTGCTTTCACATATGGCAATGCGATCAATGAGGATGGAGATATTCATAAAATATGCCTTCTCCTGTTAGTCTTTAAATTGTCCAGCACTATTCAAGACTGCTTACAGCAGGACTGCAGAGATTAGCATTAATCCCATGGCCATGGAATTGCTTCCACTGTCTGGAGCATGTTGCTCCAAATATGCAACATACAAGTAGTTCCCATGTGCAGTATCACCAGATTAGAACCTCCATTTTATTGTTATGTCTAGTATTGCTCCTGTTATATCCTGATCAAGCCAGGGGTCCAATCCTGCTTCATTGTACTGGTAAAGTGAAGGATCTGCTAGGACATGGAGTTTTAGTTTGCAGTCAGTGTAATTCCAGTTGATAGTCTTGAGCTCTATCTCAATTACTTCAACCTGCTGGAGAGTGTCATCTCTGAACACAGATATTTGTTTCCATAAGGTAGAGACAAAAAAATCTGCAGATGTTGGAATCCAAAGTAGACAAACAGGAGGCTGGAAGAACACAGCAAGCCAGGCACCACCAAGAGGTGGAGAAGTCAACACTTCAGTTCTAGATGTTGGGGTATGTTTATACCCAGAATATTGACTTCTCCACCTCCCAATGCAGCCTGGCTTGCTGTGTTCTTCCTGCCTCCTGTTTGTCTACATTTGTTTCCATAAGAGCTGTGGGTTTGTCTCTTCCACAAATACTCATGCATTTATGAAAGGTAGCTTGTGAGGATGGAGTTAAGTTGAAAAGTGTGGGGCTGGAAAAGCACAGCAGGCCAGGCAGCATCCTAAGAGCAGGAGAATCGATGTTTCGGGCATAAGCCCTTCTTAGTTAAATTGGTTTGTTCGTCATGTTGATTCTCTCCTCACCTGTCACAAGTGGTGCTGCCGAGCCCCTGTTAATGATAGACATTGAAACACCCAACCCAGGGGATATATGTGCCTTTGTCATCCTCAGTGCTTTTTGTGAGGGTTGCTTCATCACCTGAAGGAGGGCAATAGGTAATCATCAACACGAAGTTTCCTTGCCCATCTTTGTCCTCCCGTGGGACTTCACGCAGTCTTGAGTCAATGTTGAGTACTCCCAGAACGCTTCTAACAGGATATTCCTTACTCAGAAATGGTGTTTGTGATATTGGATGTAAGGTGTGATTTGGTGAGCGTGGCTGAGTAAGGCTGCTGCTTGACTACCTTATACGGCAACATTCCCAATCTTGCTAGAAGATTCTGGGTGTATGTGAGGAGAGCTTTGCAAGGTCAACTGAGCCTTTGTTGAACCTGTTGGCTATATTGGTTATGAGCGGTTTCTCTGATTTTTATTTAATTCTTTCTTTTTTTTTATAACAGTTTAATACAACTGAGTAGCTTGGTAGATATTTCAAGGCATTGTTAAAAGTCAATAAAGTTACTGTAGTTAAGATTCACGCATAAGCCAGGAATCTCAATTATCCTTCCGTAAAGGGCATTAGTGAACCAAATGGTTTTTTTATAGCAATCTGGTTGTCTTATGGTCTGTGATGTTGAAAGCTGATTGTTTTTATTCCAGATTAATTGAATTTATTAAGTTTAAATTTACTAGCTCTCATGGACCGATTTTAACTTATCTTTCGAGCATTATTCTGGGTCTTTGAATTATTAGTTCAGTTACATAACCATAATGTTACTGCTGTCACACTTTAACAGAGTATTACATTTTCATTTTCTACCTCAATCATTTTCAGGTAAGCAATTGTAAATGCTGATTCACTGTTTTCTCTCAGAATGTACTTGTTAAGTGACATTTTATTTTGTCAGTTTCCAACCTTGTCTTTTCAGCGACAAGTTATATACTTATTATTAGACCTATTATTATCAAACTGATTATTCAAATGCAACATTTGAAAAATATCTTAAAAGGGAAATTATTTCTTGGAAGTTCCAAAAAATGTTAATTGGGTCCTTAAAACAATTGAAATAATAAAGTGAGGAATTTAGACTAAAATGAGGGCATAAACTTGCACTGTCAAAGTGAATATTGCACAACCCTTGCTGAAATTCACACTACCAGCATTGTCCATAATGTCATTTGGTACCAACATTGTATGAGAGTGATTGCGAGCATACCTACCTGATCAAAACTGGGCATCTGTGAGATTTTCTGGGCCTTTAAAAGGAGCAGAATTGCCTTCCACCTCATGATACAGCATGTTCCTTAATTTGCCATTTCCACTTAAACTGGGAACTGACTGTGTTGCACTGAGGAGTTTAAGGAAGCATGCCAGGAGGAGCACCAGGCCCCAGGTGGTGTGTCAGTATGTTGAGGCTACAATACAGGATTGGCACACAGGCTAAATAGAGGAAGCAGTGTGTAGGGACAGAGTTATGTGATCTCAAAGCCAATGGATCAGATCAGAGTGCTGAAGTCTGGTCACACCAAGTCAGTGGTAATAGTGAGTAATGAACGAACTAACGAAAGGGAAAGTTCCACAAACACTTCCATCAGCAATGATAACACTCTCAGCATATGAGCGTAAGACAAAGCTGAATCATTTGCAAAAACCTTCAACTGCAACTGCTGAGTAGATAAAAAAAGTCAACCTGCTCCTAAGAACCCTAAAATCACAGATGTCAGAATTCAGCCAATTCAATTGGCTCTGTGATGTGAGGAAAAAGAGCAAACTGGATAAAGCTGAGCCTGTATTTTGATCATACTGCCAGTGGCATGTGCTTTCGAACTAGTTGTACCTCTTAGCCCAGCAGTTCCAGTTCCAATTGTTACCTATCTGCCAAGCTGGAATTTGCACAGATATTTTCTGTAAAAAGCAGAATATGTTTTATCTGGCTGATGGTCACCTCATCAACCACTGCCATGATCTCAACGTGAGTGATGTCATTGCTAGTGCGACCAAGCTAACCTTGCTCACTAATAACCTGCTCAACCATGCTTTCCTTAGGCTCTGCTACGATCACTTGGCTCCATACCTCAATACAACCTTGGTCCAAACTTGGCCAAAAAGAACTAAATTCTTGAGGGGAGGGGAGTGTGCGTGTCCTTGATGTCAAAATAACATTTGACAGGTTGAGGCATCAAAGGAACCATGGTAAAATTGTTCCACAATGTGAAATTGATGGGAAGTCTCTCCAGAAGTTGATATTATACTAAACGCAACAAGAGGGTGGTGGTTCACTGCCAATCACATCAACTATAGAACATGCTGCAGCTATTCTTGAAGTTGGATCCTAGGCTCAGTTATCTTCAGCTGCTACTTCATGACCTTGCCCCAAGATAGTGTCAGAATCAAAGATATTTACTGATGATTGCATGATGTTCAGGATCATTTTTACCTACTGAAGGAGCTTGTGTCCATAGACAACAAGACTTCACCAGATAAGTGACAAGCAACATCCTTGACACCCAAAGTGACTGGCAAAGACCATCTCCAGCAAAAGAGGATCTAACCCTTAATATTAAATATTGCTATTGCTGAATCCATTGCTATCAACATCTTATCGACCAAAACCTGAACCTGAACAGTCTACAAGGGCCAGTCAGAGACTGGAAATTATGTGTTAACGCCTGACTTTCCACCATCATCAAGTTAGAAATGGACTTGAATGCTTTCTACTTGACAAGTTGAGTGCAGCTCCCATGGCACTTGAGGCTTGACGCCATCAAGGACAGAGCATTTATTTGATTGATTTATCACTCCACCACCAGATTAAGGTTCACCTCCTGCACCATTAGTGTACCTGGCTGCATTTACATGATGCGCTCCTGCAACTGGCCAAGCCTATGCAGGAGAACCTTTCAAACTCATGAACTCTAGCACTTGGAAAGACAAAGGCAACAACACCAGCAAGATTCCCTCCAGGTTACTGACATGATACTGGGTCAAAGTCCTTATATTCCCTATCCAACAGCCGGGTAATGTATCAAATTCAGGCAGAAGCAGTTCAATATGATGGCACAATGCCATGGTTTGGATGGACAATCAATACCAATTTGGTCGGTGCAGTCCAAATTCTGTGAATGAATTGATAAAGAGCACTGGCTTCTTTGTAATGATTGGTGACTTTAATCTTCAGAATAACGTATTTAGATGCTGTTATAAATGCCCCTTCAATAGTGAAACTGATTCTTCCAATCACCTGTATTGTCCAATTTTCATGCAGTGCCAATGGATAAGAGAGGCTTTGGAGAGTTAGTGCAGCCATGGAGTGACACTGTTTTGTATCTAGCTGGAATGACTGTGCAAATTAACTGTTAATGTCACAGCTGGTGCTTTATGGAAGTTTTCCAACATTGCATTAATGCCATGATTGAAAGGTGCAAAATGCAAAAGACAGCTGCTGTGTGAAGAATATCATCACTGAATATATGGGAAAGAAAGTTGTTATTCTTCTGACAACAGTTCTGCAGTTAGTATGATTTGTGGATCCCTGAGGGAAGTTGGTATTTAAGTGACAACTCCAAGGGGGTTTGATCCATTTGTTAACAGTCACTGTATAGTTCAGGGGAAGTACTGTACTGACTCAGCCAACCACATGAAAAACATTCGTGTGTAAAGCACTTGATCACTTGGCATTAGGAAAATTTGCAGCATTCTTCCTTTTTCAGGAGTTTCTTTAAATATTACAGTATAGTTGAAATCAAACATACTTCATGGTCTTTTGTGTATTAATTTATCCTCTGCTTTGCTGAAGAAAAGCTGGAATGTTTTTTACAGCTGGGTCCTTCAGGATTCGTGTTTTGATTGATTTAGCCTAAAGCTGAAACTGAAAAGTGGAATATTGAGTGTTCAAAGTACAAGTTCAGTGCAACTTCCTCTGACTACCTGAGTTAATGGCATCCCTTGTGTCCATGCTAAATGGGGAACAGCTGATGGTTAGCATTTTCAGGCCTTGATCTGGGCACAAACACAAGTTACCTCGATATAGAACGTACCTGTGCATTGAAACCATATTTGGACGGTAGGATAGGGGGTTAGGTGGGAGCATAAGTATTTAGACTTGGCTTTTTGAAAACTAGCAACAAGTTAGGAGGTTGGTGAAGTAACTGCAGTGAACTGTTGCAGGTCTTCAAGGCAAAGTTGAAATTAGCCTTTCCATTTCTATCTCGGGCGGTGTGGCCTCCTCTATATTGGGGAGACAGGCCGACTACTTGCGGAGCGATTCAGAGAGCACCTCTGGGCCACCCGGACGAACCAACCCAACCACCCTGTAGCACAGCATTTCAACTCCCCCTCCCACTCCACCGAGGATATGCAGGCCATTGGACTCATCCACCGCCAAACCACAACAACGCGACGGTCGGAGGAGGAGCGTCTTATCTTCCGACTGGGAACCCTCCAACCACAGGGGATGAACTTGGACTTCACCAGTTTCTTCATCCCCCCCTCCCCCCACCTTGTCTCAGCCGAATCCCTCCAGCCCGGCACCGCCTTCCTGACCTGCAGTCTTCTTCTTGACCTCTCCGCCTCCATCCTACTCCGACCTATCACCCTCACCTTGACCTCTTTCCACCTATCACACGTCCAACGCCCCTCCTCCAAGTCCCTCCTCCCTACCTTTTATCTCCTCCTGCTGAACACTCTCTGCTCATTCCTGAAGAAGGGCCTGTGCCCGAAACGTCGAATCTCCTGTTCCCTGGATGCTGCCTGACCTGCTGTGCTGTTCCAGCAATAAAGTTTCAACACTATCTCGGGCTTCAGACTCCTCCCTCCCCTTCCTAGACCTTTCTATTTCTATCTCGGGCGACCGAATCAACACGGACATTTACTATAAACCGACCGACTCCCACAGCTACCTAGACTACACCTCCTCCCACCCTACCCCCTGTAAAAACGCCATCCCATATTCCCAATTCCTTCGTCTCCGCTGCATCTGCTCCCAGGAGGACCAGTTCCAAATCCGTACAACCCAGATGGCCTCCTTCTTCAAGGACCGCAATTTCCCCCCAGACATGTTCGACGATGCCCTCCACCGCATCTCTTTCACTTCCCGCTCTTCCGCCCTTGAGCCCTGCCCCTCCAACCGCCACCAGGACAGAACCCCACTGGTCCTCACCTACCATCCCACCAACCTCCATGTACAGTGGATAATCTGCCGTCATTTCCGCCACCTCCAAACGGACCCCACCACCAGGGATATATTTCCCTCCCGTCCCCTATCAGCGTTCTGAAAAGACCATTCCCTCCATGACTCCCTCGTCAGGTCCACACCCCCCACCAACCCAACCTCCACTCCCGGCACCTTCCCCTGCAACCGCAAGAAATGCAAAACTTGCGCCCACACCTCCCCCCTTACTTCCCTCCAAGGCCCCAAGGGATACTTCCATATCCGCCACAAATTCACCTGCACCTCCATGCACATCATCTATTGCATCCGCTGCACCCGATGTGGCCTCCTCTACATTGGGGAGACAGGCCGCCTACTTGCGGAACACCTCTGGGACACCCGGACCAACCAACCCAACCACCCCGTGGCTCAACACTTCAACTCCCCCTCCCACTCCACCAAGGACATGCAGGTCCTTGGACTCCTCCATCGCCAGACCATAGCAACACGATGGTTGGAGGAAGAGCGCCTCATCTTCCACCTAGGAACCCTCCAACCACAAGGGATGAACTCAGATTTCTCCAGTTTCCTCATTTCCCCTCCCCCCACCTTGTCTCAGTCAAATCCCTCAAACTCAGCACCGCCTTCCTAACCTGCAATCTTCTTCCTGACTTCTCCGCCCCCACCCCACTCCGGCCTATCACCCTCACCTTGACCTCCTTCCACCTATCGCATTTCCAACGCCCCTCCCCCAAGTCCCTCCTCCCTACCATTTATCTTAGCCTGCTGGGCACACTTTCCTCATTCCTGAAGAAGGGCTTATGCCCAAAATGTCGATTCTCCTGTTCCTTGGATGCTGCCTGACCTGCTGCGCTTTTCCAGCAACACATTTTCAGCTCTGATCTCCAGCATCTGCAGTCCTCACTTTCTCCTCGAAAAAGTTGAAATTGGGTCTCAAATCTTGGATGATATTTAATGTCAAGGTAAACTGGGTGGAACCAGGTTAAAAATCACACAACACCAGGTTATAGTCCAACAAATTTAATTGAAAGCACTAGCTTTTGGAGCGCCGCTCCTTCATCAGGTAGAACCAGGATCACCTTTGAAGTGATGAAAATGCATTTACTGAATTGATATAATACTGTTCTTAATGCAGTATGTGCAGGGCAGACATTGCTGTATGTTTAATATTTGATCATTAACCCCCGAAAAGGTTGGTAATCAGTTGTGAAAGGTCGTTGGTCGCAAATGAGCCTATTATTTTTGATTTGACTTTTGTGACAATTGTTGCCAGAGTTATAGTACCAGACCTGAGAAAGCAGCAGAGGAACTGAGCTGGGAAGGATTAATTGGAAAATTACTTGTGAAAAATTTATTGGAAAATTGAATATGTCCCAGAACAATTTTCCTATAGTGTCAAGGGGAAAATTATAATTGCTGCAGAAATGTCCTCCATATATCTTAATGCTGTTATGCAGTAGCATAAAGGGGTAAATTTTAAATCAACTTTTTGTTAATTGAAACGTAGTGCATTCCATGATATTCAACTGAGAGGGATTTATGCAACAATCCACCTTCTGCAACAAGATCTCCTATGTATTTGCCATAAAATTTAGACTTTAATCTTCCTTCCACAAAATGAAACCTGAAAGGTATTTTGGTGATTGCTTTTGGTTCTGGGATCAGCAGTAGGCCATTCAACCCATTGAATTTGTACTGTGTTTAATTATATTACAGCTGATCATTATCTTTAGTCCTTCCAACTACCTTGGTTCCAAAACTCTTGATATCTTTTCCTATTAATCTCAATCTTTAAAAGTTCAATTGACCTGGACTCAACAGCTCTGGGGCTTTGAGTAAAAACCAAAAGAACAGATGCTGTAAATCAGAAACAAAAAAAAAATTGCTGGGAAAGTTCAGCAGGTCTGGTAGTATCTGTGGAGAGAATTGGGAGTTAACATTTTGGACCAAGGGACCCTTCTGCAGATCTGATTCTAGCTTAGAAAATGTCAGTTTATATGCAGATGATAGAGTGAGAGGCAGGGTTAAGGAGTGAACGTTAGGTGGGGATAGAGCCCAGAGAGAGAAGAGCAGTCAGACAGACAATAGAGTGGATAACAATCTAGCTAGGAGGGTGAATAGCTATTAATGGGGTCTGTTAGTGACTAACAGTTGTGTGTAATAGCAGACTAAGTGATCACAAGGCCTGGTGTGTGGGGATTGGGGAAGGGCATGGGAGAGTTCAAGCCCTGAAGTTATTGAACTCGAAGTAGAGTCCAGAAGGCTGCAGGGTGCCCAAGCGGAAAATGAGGCGTTAGTGTTCCAGCTTGCACTGAGCTTCATTGGAACATTGCAGTAAGCCGGAGACAGATGTTGGCCAGGTAACAGGGTAGTGTGTTGAAGTGGCAGGCAACTGGACGCTCAGTGTCAAGCTGAAGCTTTGAGTTCTAGATTTCCTTGACTGTTCCTGTAATAGTATACTTACTGACATTACTGAAAGGCCTAACTCTTATTTTAAGATTAAAGCCCTTGTATTGGACTCACTTCGTTGTGTTTTTTTCAGCCATCCAAGATCCCTTCAACCCACGCAAGATGTTTATGGACAATTGAAATTTTTAAAAATGTACTCTCTGGAGCTTGAGCTTCTTTTTCATCTGAGTACAGCAGAACTGGAAAGGGCGTGTACATTCAGGAAATATGTAAGGAATTGTTCGGAACTTGTGAAAGGTGGAAAATTTGGAAATTTTGAGAAGTGTTGATCTGGCTGTTAGAATGGATTGGCCTGAGGAAGCCTTTTTAAACTAAAATCCGTTAACCGTTTCATGACATCACCTATAACCATTACCACCTTCTCTCGGGCAACAAGGTCTAGGTGGTAAATGTTGGCCCAGTTTGTTCTGCCTATCATTCCATGAATGAATAAAAGTTTTCCATCCATTTTAAAGGCACTCTCCTTTTCATGTATATTGTAGATTTATAATTTTAAAATAAGCAAATGAGCATAATGTGTTCAAATAACTTTCCTTCATGTGGCATCTTTTGTTACATCAAGTGAGTTACGTTAGTGAAGCATTTATTGGTAAATCTCCTAATAATCACTTGAAATGTAGGGAGATGTAACTGTTAGTTAATTTGCACATAGCAAGCTCCCATCATTTGCAATTAGATAAATGACCAGGGCATCTATTTAAATAATTTAATGTTGTTTGAAAGATAAATGTTTGTCAGGTCATCAGCTTCTCTTTGAAGAGTTTTGCACTCTATTTACAACTACCTGAGGTATTTAGCTACCTAAATATCTGAATGATGCCCATGCAGTGCAGCACTCCCTGCGTTAACTGCATTACAATGCAATGTAGATTGTGTGTACTTACAACTTGAGAGAGTTGAAAATAAAAATTCTACTAATGTTAATTTGCTCCATATTACTGAATAAAATTAAAACATTTCCAAGATTCCTTAGAATTGCATGTGCTAATGAGTGAAGGGGTGGGGGAAGGGAGGAGCAGTTTTGAAGGAGTGAATTTTAATTCCATATTGATTGCTTATAGTCTGTAAAATCACCTGTCTTCTCATTGAAGCCTTCTGAATAGATTAGATTAGCATGGTGTGCACTTATGTATCACATTAGACATAAAAATAAGTAAGCTTGATATAGTGCTTTGAATGGCCAGTTATTAATTAAGATATTTGAAATCCTTCATTAATATCTGTGAAGTTTGTGGAATTAGAAGTATCAGTTGAATCAATCTTTTGCGATTAAAAGGCTTGGTGCGGAGATGTTCACAGTAACATTGCATTGACAATGAAAGAAGACTTAGTAAATAATGGATCATTTATGTCTTATTTTTGAGCTTATTTTTGCTGAGAGTTATAGGCCTGAGACACTCTTGCTTTGTTAATCTGAGACAATAAGGAAAAAAGTTATTCTGAAGGAATAAAACCACAAAACTAGATTCTCCTCTGTCTTCTACTACAGTTAAGGTATTGCCAAAGTAAAACTTCCATTCCTGTGAGATACTGTTATTGATTTTTGAGAAGATTTGTAGCTCAGGTTGATGATAAATATGTAAGTTAGCTCACTGAGCTGGAAGGTTTGTTTTCAGATGTTTCGTCACAATGTCAAGGTAACATCATCAGTGAGAGTCCCTGGTGAAGCGTTGGTGGTATGTCCCGCCTCTCTATTTATAGGTCTTGGTTTCTTAAGGTGGGTGATGTCATTTCCAGTTTTCTTTCAAGGGAAGGTAGATCTCAGTCGATGTGTTTATTGATGGAGTTCTGGTTAGAATGCCATGCCTCCAAAAAGACACGACCCACTCTCATTAGTTTCTATACATACAGACAAAGGAGTACACCCCTTTGACTGGGACAACACACACATCCGAGAACAGGCGAAACAAAGACACGCACGAGAATTCTTAGAGGCATGGCATTCTAACTAGAACTCCATCAATGGACACATTGATTTAGAACCTCCACTTGAAAAAAAGAACCGGAAATGACATCACCCACCTTAAGAAACCAAGACCTATAAGTAGAGAGGTGAGACATACCACCAGCGCTTCACCACAGACTCTCACTGATGATGTTACCTAGTCATGGTGACGAAATGTCTGAAAACAAACCTTCAAGCTCAGTGAGCTAACTTACATGCTTATGTTGTTGTTATTTATTAATCTACAGAAAGAAAAGAATCTTTCCTATCCATTGGCCAGCTCTGATGAAGAGTCATCTAGACTCGAAACGTTAGCTTACTTTCTCTCCATGAATGTTGCCTGACCAGCTGTGATCACCAGAAGTTTTTGTTTTTAGTTTGTTTACCCATTGACTCTAATTGGGCGGAATTGTAGCTGATTTTGTTCCACCAGCATTTGATTTGAAAAATGTGGATTGACCTAGTTTAATCATTCCTTAAAATAAATTGTGGTGCACTGATTAATTTCTGTGGTATTTTATTAACTGCCACAGATGCAGTTCTGGTAATATCAATGGTAGATTTAACATTGGAGACTCTTGAATACTGTAGGTGAGAGAGAATGTGACCAGTCTGTAAATCTCTCTCCTTCCTTTGAATACAAATCTATTTTGGCCTGTCTTTAATTTGGGATTCTTTCTTAGTTGTTACACTTTTCTGCCATTTGCTGATAGTAATATGTGCTCCTTACTTAGTTTTCCAGATTTTTCTTAAGTATTAGCTCCTCTTGACTCTTGAAGATTAGCTAGTTTACCACCGGAGTAGTTTGGCTTTACAATGATCGTGCTTGTTTATAGGTGAATCTCCAAGACTGTCCAGGTCCTGGGCTGAGTTAGATGATCTCAAACTTTACAACTGAGATATTACTGTTATGATCAGCTTCCTAATATTTTGAAGAGCTTCACAAGGGCAGAATCAATTACAGTTGTGACACCCTCATAATCAAATAGATTTCTGGCACTTTCCTAGACTCATAACTTGAAGAGTGTTTACTTGGACAAAGTACTTGAGATGGATCACAGCAAAGACTTCTGTCTGGGAAAGGACAGAGAAGGAAATGAATGTATTGAGGGGCAATTTCAACAGTTCTTTTAGTGTACAGCTAGTGAGAGCTTGGAAAATTTAGATTCACACTCAAACACGTGCCCCCATTTATTTTAAAATCTCTTAAAGGTTAATACAAAGAGAGGCAATCTCGTTATTACTAGGGTTTCCACCTCTTAAGGTTTGTCCCAGAATCTCCAAAGTATAAGCTTTTAATTCTAAAATATTCTGTGAACAACTCAGGAGAGAAAAGAATACAATCTTTTTAATTTAAAAAAAAATCTTGTTTTCTTTTTTAAAATCTTTTGTCTATTAACCATTTGAGATGATAAAAAGGACTGTTTAACAGGGCAATGTGGATGGAGGTGGGATGAGTGTTGAAATGTTTGAGTATGTCCCACTAGAGTTCAGCATAAGTTGAGTGCATCAGTACACACAAGTATTCAACATAACTGAAGGATTCCACAAATTGCTGACTTAGATTTTGTTGACAGATTTATGTAAATTCGATATTATTAATTTAGTGATTTTTGCTGACTTACTGACTGCAACCATGATGAAGAAAGAACTAATGTTGCAATAGTTGACAATTTTAAATGTGTCAACAGCCAATAACACAGCCATACATGGTTGATTTGAAGCCATTCAAAATTGTTATCCATCACAATTGTGACCTGTTGTAAATATCATGATACAATCTCTGCAAGTTGAGAATCAAATCAATCAAATCACATTTCAATGTTTTATACACAAAATGAGTTGGCTAGAAATGACCTATAAAAGGATATTTTTTACATTGTTTTTTGCAGAGTCTCCGATCTCTTATGATGCAGAGGGAGGCAATCGGTCCATCATGCCTGCACTGGCTTTTTAAATTTAGTACCTAGTGCCAATATCCTGCTTTTTCATCATGCCCTTGCTGATTACTTTTATCCAAATGAACATCTAATGCCTCTTGAATGCTTCAATTGAACCAGCCTCCAACACTTTTCCAGGGAATGTATCCTATCCCTTAACTACTTGGCTTAGTGAAAACAATTTTCTGGCTTCACTCATCTTTCACAAATCACTTTACATTTGGATCCTTTAATTCTTGTTCATTTTGCAAGTGGGAACAGTTTGTCCCTATTTATTCTATCCAGCCCACTCATGACTTTGAAAACCACAATCAAATCTCCCCTTAGCTGCCTTCTCTCCAAGGAGAACAGTCCCAACTTCTTCAATCAATCTGTGTAACTAAATTCCTCAATCCCGGAACTATTCTTGTAAATTGCTTCTATGCTGTCTCCAGTGTCTTCACGTGATATGGTGTCTAAAACAGTCAACAATACTCTAGCTGACATCGAATAACATCTTATGCAAGTGTGTATTGTTGACAAAGACAGCATTTGTTACCCCTCTCTAATTGTCATTGAGAGTGGTAGTGGGCTTCCTCTTGAACTGATGCAGCCTTTGGGGTGTGGGGACATCCAAGGTATTATTAGAAAATAGCTCCAGGATATGACCCTGCAATAGTGAAGGAAATGAGATGGTGTATGGCTTTGAGATGAACTTGTAAGTAGTGGTGGTCTTCCAGGCATCGGCTGCTCTTGTGTGTCCAGTTGATATTGTTCATGGATTTAGAAGGAAGTGTCTGAGGAGCCTTAGTGAGTTACTGCAGTGCATCTTATAGATTGTACTCACTGTTGTTGTGCATTGGTGGTGGAGGGATTGAAGTAGCAGATGGGGTGCCAACCAAGTGAACAGTTTTGTCTTGATTGGAGTTGAGCTTCTTGAATTTGTTTGGAATTGCATTCATCCAGGCAAGTGGGGAGTATTCCATCACATTCCTAATTTGTGTAAGTGACATGCCTTAGAGTTTCCAGCCTTTGACCCGCACTCGTAGTTACAGTATGTGCATGATCAGTTCAGTTCAGTTTCTGGTTGACAGTAATCCCCAGTATGTTAATAGTGGAAGATTCAACAACGGTTAGTTGTTCCTCTTCTTTAAGATGATTTTTTTTTGCTACGTCTCTGCACAAATGTTATTTGCTAGTTATCAGACCAAGCTTTAATGTTGTCCTGGCCTTGCGTCAAGTGGCACACACCACTTCAGTATCTAAAGAGTCGTGAATGGTACTGAGCACTGTGCAATTGTTTGTGAACATCCCCCTTCTGACTTAGTTAGAGGGAAAGCTATTGAAGAAGTAACAGAAGGTAGAACTCATGCAGTATTGTCCTAGACTGAGACAATTGACCTGCAACTAACTGCACCAATTTCCTTCTTGCTGGGTATGCCTCTGTCCAGTGGAGAGCTTCTCCCTGATCCCATTGACACCAATTTTGCTAGAGATCCTTTTTAGTCAAATGCTTCTTTGATGTCCAGGGCAGTCACCCTCACCTTACCTCTGGAGTTCAACTTTCTCCATGTTTGGACCATGGTTATAATGAAGTCGAGAGATGGACTGAGCATTAATGAGCAGTTCATTGCTAAGTATGTACTGCTTGATAGTACTGTCGATGGCATGTTCTATTACTTTGCTGATTGTCAAGAGTGTTCTGTTGGATTGGTAATTGACGGCTTAAATTTATGCATTTTTTTTGTGTACAGGACTTACTTGGTCAGTATTTAACAACGTGGCCTAAATTTTAATGTTGTAGCTGTGCTGGAATAGCATGTCCAGGGGCATGGCTAGTTTGAGAGCACAAATATAGCAGTTATGATATTGTCAGGGAGTATAGCCTTTGCACCTGTCCAGTTCTTTCAGCTATTTCGTAATGCCATACGCAATGAATCAAATTGGCTGAAGACAGACATCTATATGACTGGGGATCTCAGGAGAAAACAAAGATAGATCATCCACTTGGCACTTCTTGTTAAATGCTTCAGCCATGCTATTTGCACTGATACTCCCAGCATATAGGAAATGTTAATAAAAAGAATCACAGTAAAGCTATTATCAGTTGGGATTAATTTTGACACAGAAATTGTATCAATGCCAATGAGAGACCCTGCAGGAATATAAAGCTCAGGCAGTGGAACGCGTGATTGCAGTCAACTTTCCTTGCACTAAGAAGGCAATGCTTCAAGATGTTCTCAGTCTTGATTTCCCTTTAATTCCTCACATAAATCAAGAACTATTTGTCAGCTGCTTGTTCATCTGTCAGGCTGAGAAATAATTGTTCTGGCACTATGTGCTTTTTCTGCAGGCTATTGTATGTTTTGTCATGTCCCTCTTACAGCGTTAAAGCATTTATTCTTTGACTTACAGTCAAATCTGTTTACATTGCGAAGCAAATTGTATAGAATTTGGGCAGTATAGAAATTTTGTGCATACTTATTATTTGGAACACAACTTCACAAGGCTACTTGTTGCCTGCTTGTTCATCTCTGATGAGGAAATAACAGAATGGGATGGAAATGGGCAAGAGCGTTGCTGAGTTGTACAGTTGAGCTGATTGCTGACTTGTGGGTCAAAAAATGACATGTCTCATTAGTAGCAACATTTGTATTTTTCATACAATTGTTGCTGTCTCCAGGAGTATGAGCAAAAACTAGCTTTTTGACTGGACTTCAAACATGTTGAAGCTGAATTAATGGCTCATCCACTTTACAACAACACTGTTTGGAGCATAGCAACAGGAATGGACCATACAGTGACACGGTGATTTTTATGTACCTCATGTTTTTTTTGAGCTTCACGTGTAAGACACATTTATGGAAGCACTTTCTTAATGGACTTTGTCTCTCCACAGAGATCAGTGTACTGATGACTTTAGAAATGTCACCACATCAACCAGAGCTGACCGTTTTATAAACCTCAGTTACAAGTATCCTTATTCTTTCTAGTAAATATACTCACAAATGTACAAGTAACCAAGGAAAAAGCAATTCCATTTTCTTGAAGTAGATATTTTGTATGGCAGTTTACTGCACAGTTTTGACATGATTTCTGTATCAACATTAGTGATGAGAAATAGCAATATATTATATTTTGTGCCACTGATCAGTTTAATTGACATTTAAAACATTTATTTCCCATTGTCTTTAAAATTCAAGCACAATATATGGACTTAGGACTGAAAGTTCTAGTTTTTAGACCAAATAAGTGTTGAGAATAAATGATGCATAATTCTAGCTTAAATTCCCTAAATATTGGTCGCAAAAGCCATTATTAGCAGGGCAAGAGATTTTTGAAGTTATGAATAATGATAACCAGCATCAATCGCTCTTTATAGCATTTAGTACATTATCCTTGAGCACAAAGTGTATATCTGAATTTATTTTTCTTTTATTGCAAATGGTGTCACTTTAAAACATGAATGTAAAACAAATCCAAAGGTCATCTTGCCTTGTGGTGGTATTGTCTTTCTGAATCTAAGATTTTTTTATTTAAACTGAAGACAATAGGTAAATGCATCACCTGTTTTCATGATTTCATGCTGGTGGGAAAAATGTGAAGGCTATGAAATAATGTTTTGGACCTCCTTAAATTGGGAGTAATATGGAGGAATGAAGAGAGGTCATGTGACCTGTTTGGCATGCTGCCCACGACAAATTTTGGGTGTCTTGGTTTTTCAATGTTAATAAGAGCTCCATTTTATTGGGAAGAAGGTGCAAGATATTCACACAAGTAGGCAAAGGTGAAAACATCTGTGATGGTTGTGGGTATGGTTTTGGTCTCCTAGTCTTTCAGGGAGGTATTAGAAAAGTCATCTGCTGTTGACAGTTATATTCACAAAACCTACTCCATTCCAAGATGAGGTTGAATTGCAAGGTTTCTTGATGCCGACACTTGGTGCAAATGCCCATGAGACCCCTGTGTTCACTTCTGTTCGGGAAACCTGACAAATGTAAGAGGATACACATCTTTCTGTTTTTTTGGGACTGTAACCTGAAATTGAACTTGCTCTTCTGTAAGTGGAATACCAGAAAATGTTTGCTTGAAAATCAAGTGTTGATCTGTGCAATACGATGTTGCTTTTTGGAAGAAGTAGAAAGAAGAATTTGAAACTGAGCTACACCAAGAATCTTTTGAGTTCACGAAATGTCGCCTGATAACAGCCCTGTGATTGGTTGAGGCTACAGTGTGTTTCAAACATGTAAATCCCAAGAGTGTTAGAGTGTGAAAATAATAGCGAGCATCCATCGCTCTTGCTCCTGTGCTTGTTCTCACTTTCTCTCTCTTTGAAAATGGATGTCCTTGACCTTAATGACATTGCAGGCTTTAAACTGTGAAACTTGATCATGTTTTAAAAATTCAAACTGATTTAATTATTAATTGAGAAAATGTGCAATCTAACAGCATAAAAGAATACTATGAAGTCTGCTTATTTAAGTTCATAATACCCTTGACTCCAAATCAAATAATGGTGAATTCCTGCTCTTATGCACACCTGGTGAGTCTTGGCTGTATCAACATCTGTGTAATATTGAGAGATTACTGTACGGCTCAAAAGTGTCATTCTTTGGATAACGTACCAAACCAAAGCTCTGTCTGCCTTCTCTGATGGAAATAAAATGTCTAGGTGGAATGTCTATTCCAGTGAGAAGCAGAATTTCTCCCCATATTCTTGTCAACATTCCTCTCCAACCAATACCCACAAATGAGTGAATTAGCTATTCAACTTACATGCTGTTTTTATATCCCACTGTGAAACAGTTTCTCAAACTAATTATCATGTCTGAACTTCAAAAGTAATTCACTCGATATAGAGTACTTTGAAATGTGATTATAAATTATTTATTTCTTCTTCTGTGAGAAACTAAAGTATTCTGAAACTCATTCTCACAAGTGGGAATAAACTCGATATGAAATGACTTGAATTTCTGTAGCACCGTTTCATGACCACAGGGATTCCCAAAATGGTTTGCAACCAATTATGTACTTTTAACGTATAATCAACGTAGAAGTGTGCAACCAATTTGTGTTCAACGAGGTCCCACAAACAGAAATATATTTTAGTGATTTTGATGGATTAATAATTCCTGTGACACTCAGGGAGAGTTCCCTATCGTTTTTAAATGGTGTCATGGGATCTTTTATATCTATCTGAGAGAATACCCTTGTGTGAACATCCCAATAATGCATCCTTAGTACTATACCAGAGGATCAACTTCTCTTTTGTTCTCTAGTTCCTACAGAGATATTTGAACCCGTAAGCTTCTGATTCAGAGACAGCAATATTAACTGTGGCTGACACTGATAGGGACCGACTGCAAAATTGCTGGTATTTTTAATTCATATTATGGCTATTAACCTTTAAAAGAGGTTTGCATAATGCAAAGATACAAAATAGCATGAGAATTAATGTCATTTGTACTGAATCAGGTAATCTTGGCTAGAAAGTCAATTGTGGTGTAGAGTCATATCAACTGCTGAGGGTAAGAGAATTTTGCTCGGAGATGGGCTATATCAAACATCTCGGCAAAAGTGAGGACTGCAGTTGCTGGAAACCAGAGTCTAGATTAGAGTGGTGCTGGAAAAGCACAGCAGGTCAGGCAGCATCTGAGGAGCAAGATAATTGACATTTCAGGCATTCCTGATGAAGGGCTTTTGCCTGAAACATTGATTTTCCTGCTCGTCGGATGCTGTCTGACCAGCTGTGCTTTTCCAGCACCACTCTAATCTAGACTTTGTATCAAACATCTGTGTAATATTGCGAGATTAGTATTGCTCAAAAATGTCATTCTTTGGATAGTGTACCAAACCAAAGCTGTGTCTTCCTTCTCTGATGGAAATAAAATGTCTGGATGGAATGTCTATTCCAGTGAGAAGCAGAATTTTTCCCAATATTCTTGTCAACATTCCTCTCCAACCAATAGCCACAAATGAGTGAATTAGCTATTCAACTTGCATGCTGGAAAATCTCTGCTTGCTAATGTGGAGAAAGGTGAAGAGGAAATGCAAAAATAATCATGCCTGATGAGGATCAGTGATTTCAGGAGAACAGTGGAAAATAGGAAGAAAGATGCCGACCGTTTGGGATAAGCAGGTGCTGGCTGATACCTTTGCAGAGTGGGAGTTGGATAGAAATGCTCTGGGATTGGGTATTTAATGTTTCCCGTTGGGGATATCAGATAGTTGGGGCTGTTAATTTTTCTATCCAATTGTTGCTTTCACTTATGAAAATCAACCTGAAGGAGCTGTGAAGAGATCATTAAATTAATGGAATTTATTGAACACTTTTAATCAGACAGTTTGGAAGATTTATAATAAATGTTATTGGAAAGGGATTCTGATAAATTCTCTCTGGGTGCTTTTTATTTTGAAAATAATAAATGAGCTGAGATTACTTATAAATAATAAATGCAATTTTCTTAACACAATGGCATCCCAGTAGCCTCAAGGCCGATAATTCTGAATGATGTATATCCCTGAGGGAGAAGGTTTATGGATTTAGTTACGTTGCAATTTGGCTCCCGTGAGAGAGGAAATAATCAAGGCTTTTCACAAGGATAATGGTGACCGTCAGCCTTATGGCCCTAGTTATAAATAAAATAGTACTGCTTATGCATTCAAGTATGATCTAAGCATGATACTGATCCTGGTGTAAAAGTCCAAGCAATCAATTGATTTTCTTTTCATTTAATTGCACCAGTTCTTGATTACAGGCTCAACATTTAAAGGTCACTCCAAGTCCCAAAGTGATTGATTGAAAATAATTATAACAATGAGAGTAGTCTTGTCATCTTTGTCTAAAGCTTAGGAAAGGTTTTAACGACTTCATTATGAAATGCTGCATTTTTCTTTGTGTTTTATCTACTGTTGCTTAAGTTTAAATTGCAAATAAGTGATCAAGTAAATTAAGGTTCAAATTGATCCGATTTGCTGTCAGTAATCTCTCCACCCTGCAACTTTTCTGCAGATGTTTAGAAACAATGCTTTGGTGTCTGAATTTGTAATGTAACATCCAAAATAGAGAGAAACCATATAAATCAGAGGAGCAAGTTTCCAGTCTTAACTGAGCTTCACATCTGATTTGGAACTGTGACACGAAAAGGAAAGGTTTTTAAAAATTCTTTCTCAGGATGTGGACGTTACTGTGATGGGAAGTTTCCATGTATTTATGCTCCCATGCATTTGCTGCCCTTGTCCTTCTGGTGGGGGAGGTTATGAGATTGGAAGGTGCTATTGAAAGAGAAGCCTTGGTGAGTTGTTGCAACGCATCTTGCATTGGTATGTACTGCAGCCGCTGTACATTGGGGGTGGATGGAGTCGACATTTACAATGGTAGATTGAGTGCCAATCAAGTGAGATACTTTATTCAAAATGTTGTTGAGCTCATTGACTGTTGTTGGAGCTGCACTCATGCAGCCCATTGGGGAGTATTCCATCACACTGAAAGCAACAAATGCTGGATATCACAGCAGGTCAGACAGCATTGAAGGAGAGACAGCAAGCTAGCGTTTTGAGTCCAGATGACTCTTCAGAGCTGAAGTGCAGTGTGGAGGGGACAGCAATTATGCTATAGTTGGGAGGGGGGGTGTTGGGGTGTAGTGTGCTTGGAGAGAAAAGATATTGATAGTTCAGATTAAGTGATTGGAATGTGAGAATGGCAGAACAATGGTGTGTCTCCTGCCAAACGTGAAACAGATCGTCTCACTAGGGTGGGGGGAGGGGTTGTGGGGGGGAGCGGGGAAGGGAGCGAGGACATGGTGACAGAGAATGTAACAAGTAAAAATCTAAGAAAGTCACTAAATGGGAGTTTGTTCACAATTTGAAGGAGCTGAACTCAATATTAAGTCCAGAAGGCTGTAAAGTGCCGATTCTGAAGATGAGATGTTTCTCCAACTTGTGCTGTGATTTACTGGAGCATTGCATCATTCCGAGGACAAGTAAGTGGGCATGCAAGATGGATGCTGTGTTAAAATAATCGGCTACAGGAAGGTCAAGGTCATGCTTGTGCACAAACCAGAGGTGTTCTGTCACCCAGTCTGTGTTTGGTTTCTCCAATGAAGAGTATAGGCCACATTTGGTGCAATGAATACAATACCCAAGACTGGAGGAGGTGCAGGTGAAATGCAGCTTCACCTGGAAAGACTGTTTAGGCCCTTGGATGGCGAGCAGGGAGGAGATGAAGGGGCAAGTGCTGGCACCTTCTGTGGTTACATGGGAAGGGGGTTGATGGTGGTTGAGGAATGATTGAGGGTGGCCCAGATGGAATTATCCCTGAGAAATGCAGACAAGGGAGTGAGGGGAAGATGTGTTTGGTGGTGATGTTCTGCTGGAGTTATCCAAAATGGTGGAGAATGATCTTTTGAATGCAGAGGCTGGTGGGATGAAAAATAAGGACAAGGGTGACACGATCCCACTGCTGTGAGTGATGGGAGGGGCAGGGGTGGAAGCCCGGGTGATAGGTCAGATGTGGTTGAGGACCCTGTCAATCACAGTGGGTGAAAAACCATGGTTATGGAAGAAGCAAACCATGGCAGCAGCGCAGGTTTGGAAGACGGCATCATCCAAACAGACATAACGTAGGTGAAGGAATTGGGAGCGTAGGATGGAGTCCTTGCAAAACATGGATTATGGAGAGCTGTATTGAAGGTAGCTTTGGGAGTCAATGATTTTGTAATGGATGGCAGTTGACAGTTTGTTCCCCGAAATGGAGACAGGTCAAGGAAAGGAAGGGAAATGTCAGATGATACGAAAATTATAGATGGGTGGAAATTGGAGGCAAAATGAACAAATTTTTCAAAGTCCTGATGGGACCATGAGGCAGCACCGAAACAGTTGTCGATGTACCGAAGAGAGTTGTGGGAGGGGCATGTTTAGGACTGGAATAAAGATTGTTCCATAGACCCCATAAAGAGACAGGCATAACAAGCACCCAGTTTTCATAAATACCTGCCATTGTTCATCAACCATGTTTTCTGTAAACTTATTTCCCAGTCTATTCCAGCCAGTGCTGTCCTTATTTCTTTGAAATTACTCTTGTTTAAGTTTGGCACAGTTATTTCTGACCCAGGTTTCTCTCTCTGAAACTGAATGCTAAGTTTTGCTATGCTATGGTCACTGTTTTATAGGGGAACCTTTTAACCTAGATTTTCCCAAATTATATAAAGTTTAAAGTCACCCATGATTAATGTACTGCCCTTTCTTTGCATGTCCCCATTTTTTCTAATGCTTGTGCATTTAAAAGCCATTAATATATCCTTTTTGCCACTATCCCCCCCCCCCCCCCCCGACCCAGTTTCTTAATGTGCATTTCATTTCTTCCTACCCCACTGTGGGTTTTATTACTTAGCTGATCTAAAATGCCACCAAGTCCTTCTGTTTTGGAAGATTACTTATCCCTTCTTCAGGGCCCTCCTCTTCTCTCATTTGTTTAGAGCCCACACTAGAGGGAATTGTGTGGGTATGTGAAGAGAAGCCATTGGAAGTGACTTTTGTAAATGGCTTTTCTGATTCTCTCTGTTGGAGAGGCTTTGGAGCGCAATTTCTTAATCAACTACATCAAAAGACTTCAGGCTGACTTGGGGTGAAAGTTGTGTTGGCAGGCTTGAAAAATGAAATGCTAAGAAAGAATAGGCACTTGAGATGATGACACATTCAAGGATTTTGGAGAGGAACTGAAGATTACAGATGGCTTGTTAGCTTGCTAGGAGTCAAATTAATTTTTTTTGTGAGGAGTGAAAAGAAACTATAGAAAGACTTGTTTTTCTTGACCATCAGATAGCTGAAAGCACTACATAGTGAATGAAATGGGTTTTTTTCTAAGTATAATGTAAGAACCACAACAGCTATTTTACATTCACCATTGGTGAATGACCAGGTAATCTCTCCTTTTGATTTTATTTAAGGAATAAATGTTGGTAAGGAAATTCTATTGAATATTCTACATCCAGCAAACAGATGAAGCTTCATTTTAAGGTATCATCCAAGCGCCAGCATCTCTTGAAGGCACAGCACCTCCTTAGCCTTGATTTTTTGTGCTGAAGCCTTGGAATAGGAATTGAACTTAGAATCTTGTGATTTAGTGGCATATGTACTGTCACCAGAGCCATAGCCAACACTGGTCATAATGCCAGGTTTGAAGGAGAGTGATATCATGTCTGAGAAGCAAGAACTGTTTACACTATCAGCCAGGAAATGAGGTTGGGTGTCAGCAGTTTAGTGGGGTCCACATAAGAAATGAATCTCATCAACCAGGTAAGCTGCGAGATGGCATGAGGAGGAATGGAGATAAATTAGAGAAAGATGCAAATCAGGACGAGAGCACACTTCGGAGAAATAAAGTTCTGGTGGAATCGGGGTAAAGCAGGGAACTGCAAGTCTTCATAACATTGAAGAAAACTGAGAGTTATGTTTGCCTTTCTGAATAATATTTGAAGAGCAGACAGTCTTAGGAATAGAGGGTATTATTTTCAGTATTGTTAACAGTTCTTGGCACCAAGTAGACTGCAACAAACCAATAAACTTGATTCCTTAACAATCTTAATATCAAACACTACTGCTAATCAGGTCCAATTGCTGTTTTGTATTCACAAGACCTTTTTCAAATAACTGCAACAAAAGCCGTAGATGTTGCATCTCTCGATGTCAAGTTACATCAAACAACTACATTAATATTGAACAAAGACAGTCATTGATAATAGCAATGAATCTCTGATTCGGTTTAATTCTCCTGGATTGCTCTTAATAAGTAAATTCTTCAGACAGCCATTAAGTGGGCACTGATAGCTTTTCAATTTTTGAAAACCACTTCGGCCAGTTTATCTGGAGCTAAACTGACATGTATTCCTCTAAGAAATAATCTGAAGTTCCAGGTTGATAACTGGTGCAGTTTCGAGCAATAAAGTACACAAGTTCAGGTTTGTTCATTATAATATAAAGTACTCAGCAATGCAAGAGTATCAAGTTGCATTCCATACTGAATGGACATTAGGAATGGATAGGATTCAGCTTGTCTGTGGTGTCCATGTTCCAGTTAATTAACTTGCTGGTAACCCTTGCCTGAGTTCACAAATAAAGGATAGTACTTGGATGTGGTAGTGGAGGGTGCTGATTCTGTAGTCAAGCTCTTAACAGGAAGGGACAAAATGCCTTGTGAAACAAAAACAGAAGTTGCTGGAGAAACTCAGCAGGCGTGGCACATCTCTGGAGGGAAAGCAGAGTTAACAATTTGAGTCTCATGACCCTTCTTCAGAACAGTCTCCAGCAATTTTTGTTTTTGTTTCAGATTTCTAGCATCTGCAGTTCTTTGCTATATTTATGCAAAATGCCATATGATTGCAACGGGGTAATTGCACTGTCTAGTTTTCCATTGTTGTTCTGTCCGCCAGTGCGTTATTTGTTGCTGTTTTTGTCCTATTGCTTTAAAATTGAAAATAAAACTTGAACAATGCAATAATTGACAGCACATGATGTCGCACCTTTGAAATTATACAGCACAAAAGTCATGATTTAGTATGTTCTCTAAATTCCAATTTGATGTTTTTAATAAATGGTTACTATGCAATTGGAACTTGGTCATTCATTGGTGATGTCAAGAAGCAAATCAAGACAAAGTAATGTAGGGATGGAAGCTGCTCCACAATAAAAGCTGCTGAGGTTAAATCAATTGAAAATGTCTAAACTGAGATTGATAGATTTTCATTAGTTAGGAACATTACATGAACATGAAGACATGAATAATAACAAAACAGCACAACAGTGTAATATTTCATTTGATTTATATACCAAATATTTTGTGAATGCACCCATTTTTATATACAGGGTGAATCTGTGGGGACAGTTTTAATCTCCCCAGTAATTTATTGATCAAGCACTACACTTGTGTAGATGTGTTGTTATAGTTAGTGAAAAATTCAGAGTACTGTGTTAGAACATAATACGTTGGACTCTGCCTCCTTTTAAGGAGGAGGTTGTCTTGTTTTCGGGCAGTTAAAAGGATGTTCCTATGGTTAATGGCTACACATCTGGGCTTGAGTAAACAATGCAACTGACAGGAGAATGTCATCTGAAGGAGAGGTTCTGAAAGGATGAGGTTGGCACATAGATGTTTTAGATTAATATCTGTTGATTAATACAGTACTAATTTCCTAGTCTGATTACCTGAGAGACAGCTCATGCATCTTTTCTTGCAGTTTAGGATAGAATGTAGACATAGATTGCAAACAGTGAAAATTGAAATGTGGCTTGCCATCTTTGTTACTTCAGTGATAGCAATATAAGCTATTAAATGATGAATGCTGGTTTATTGATATAGGTGGTACCAGATGAAACCATGATATATTGTTACCAAATCAGTCCTTCTGAAAAATGAATAATGTCAAAACAACACAACCATTTTTTACTCGATTTAGATGCCAAATGTTTTGTGAATGCACCTATTTTTACATAGTGAGTGATTCAATAGAACAAGCATGGGCCATTGTGCCCTCAAGCTGATTCTATTGTTCACTTATGGCTGAAACTGTCTTGGTTCTGTACCTTTTTAATGTCCTTAACTAACGTAATTCTATCAGTCTCAGTTTTGACATTTTCCATTTATTTAGCATCAATTGCTTTTGTCATGGAGTAGGCTCCTACAATACAATGTCTGGAATTGCTTCCTGACAGGGGAGGTCCTGGCCTTGTGGTATTATCACTAGACTATTAATCCAAAGACCCAGGTAATGTTCTGAGGACCCAGGTGTGAATCCCACTGTGGCAGATGGTGGAATCTGAATTCAATAAAAATTTGGAATTAAGAGTCTAATAATGACCATGAAACAATCTTCGATTGGTGGGAAAAATCCATCTTCTTCAGTAATGTGATCTATATGGACATCAGTGAAGCGTTCGACAAGGTTCCCCATGGGAGACTGATTAGCAAGGTTAGATCTCATGGAATACACGGAGAACTAGCCATTTGGATACAGAACTGGCTCAAAGGTAGAAGACAGAGGGTGGTGGTGGAGGGTTGTTTTTCAGACTGGAGGCCTGTGACCATTGGAGTGCCACAAGGATCGGTGCTGGGCCCTCTACGTTTTGTCATTTACATAAATGATTTGGATGCAAGCATAAGAGACACAGTTAGTAAGTTTGCAGATGACACCAAAATTGGAGGTGTAGTGGACAGCGAAGAGGGTTACTTCAGATTACAACAGGATCTGGACCAGATGGGCCAATGGGCTGAGAAGTGGCAGATGGAGTTTAATTCAGATAAATGCGAGGTGCTGCATTTTGGGACAGCAAATCTTAGCAGGACTTGTACACTTAATGGTAAGGTCCTAGGGAGTGTTGCTGAACAGAGACCTTGGAGTGCAGGTTCATAGCTCCTTGAAAGTGGAGTCGCAGGTAGATAGGGTAGTGAAGAAGGCGTTTGGTATGCTTTCCTTTATTGGTCAGAGTATTGAGTACAGGAGTTGGGAGGTCATGTTGTGGCTGTACAGGACATTGGTTAGGCCACTGTTGGAATATTGCGTACAATTCTGGTCTCCTTCCTATCAAAAAGATGTTGTGAAACTTGAAAGGGTTCAGAAACGATTTACAAGGATGTTGCCAGGGTTGGAGGATCTGAGCTACAGGGAGAGGCTGAACAGGCTGGGGCTGTTTTCCCTGGAGCGTCGGAGGCTGAGGGGTGACCTTATAGAGGTTTACAAAATTATGAGGGGCATAGATAGGATAAATAGACAAAGTCTTTTCCATGGGATCGGGGCGTCCAGAACTAGAGGTCATAGGTTTAGGGTGAGAGGGGAAAGATATAAAAGAGACCTAAGGGGCAACTTTTTCATGCAGAGGGTGGTACGTGTATGGAATGCGCTGCCAGAGGAAGTAGTGGAGGCTGGTACAATTGCAACATTTAAGAGGCATTTGGATGGGTATATGAATAGGAAGGGTTTGGAGGGATATGGGCCGGGTGCTGGCAGGTGAGACTAGATTGGATTGGGATATCTGGTTGGCATGGACAGGTTGGACTGAAGGGTCTGTTTCCATGCTGTATATCTCTATGACTCTATGACTCTAATGTCCTTTAGGGAAGGAAACTGCCATCCTTACCTGGTCTGGCTGACACGTGACACCAGACCCACAGCATCGTGTGTCTGTGTGTGTGTGTGTGTGTGTGTGTGTGTGTTGGGGGGGTAGGGTTGTGGTTGCGTGTGTGCATGTGCTATTTGGAGACTTACTCCATAAAGGCAACTGCAGAAGTCTTGTTTTTGGTATCCAGTCCAGCTGCCCCAGAGAGGGGGCGGGTGCGCTGAGTTCGAGGGTTGGGACTGAGACAAGGTGGGAGGAGGAGAAATGAGGAAACTGGAGAAATCGAAGTTCATCCCTTGTGGTTGGAGGGTTCCGCCTCGGAACCCTCCAAGCACAAGGGATGAACTCAGACTTCTCCAGTTTCCTCATTTCCCCTCCCCCCACCTTGTCTCAGTCAAATCCCTCAAACTCAGCACCGCCTTCCTAACCTGCAATCTTCTTCCTGACCTCTCCGCCCCACCCTCACTCCGGCCTATCACCCTCACCTTGACCTCCTTCCACCTATCGCATTTCCAACGCCCCTCCCCCAAGTCCCTCCTCCCTACCTTTTATCTTAGCCTGCTGGACACACTTTCCTCATTCCTGAAGAAGGGCTCATGCCCGAAACGTCGATTCTCCTGCTCCTTGGATGCTGCCTGACCTGCTGCGCTTTTCCAGCAACACATTTTCAGCTCTGATCTCCAGCATCTGCAGTCCTCACTTTCTCCTCCAACTACTATCTACTAACTACTAACCTACCCTATAATACAAAACAAACCCTAACACTGTGCAAAGCAACACCCAAAAAAAAGAAAGAAAAGCAAAAACAAATAAAAAACCCCACAAAATACAGAACAGCTATGCTTGGCGCAAAGCTTCCAAACAAAGGAACTGGAGCATCATATATATACCCGTATTAACTTGGGAGACCCCTACCAGGGCCCAGGGCTTGACAAATCTTATCATCCTGGTTAAATAGACACCCTAGTTAGGATAACTGACAAATCTATTTCCAAATAACTCAAGTCGGGCTGCCATGTCTTATAAAAATTGTCTATTGTGTGGTGCACCATGTTTGTAAAAAGGTCCAAGGGAATGTGCTCCATCGGGTTCTCAGACACCCAATTCATCAGAATATTCTTCTGTGCACAGTCTGCAAGAATATTAAATAGTTTCTTCCCATCTAAAGATGGTACATTTGGTAGACCTAAGAGGAGAGATATCAGGTCTACTTTGACTTCAGTCCTCAATACCCTCCCTATCTCTCCTGCCACAGTGCTCCAATAAACACAGAGCCTGTGGCATTTTCAGAAGCAATGGGTAAGAGTACCTCCACGTATTTTACAGTTGGGGCACACTGAAGATGCCCCTTTATTAAACTTCGCCATACGGTCTGCTGCCAGATGAGCAGAACTTTTAACTGCATAATGCATGTCCTATTACAGATTGAGATCTTTTGAGTATTCTCCCATATGTTCTCCCATGTTTCAGAAGAGATCTCCACTCTAAGCTCTTGCTCCCAGACCTGACATAACCAGTTAATATCCTGGAGGCCTTGCCACCCAGCAGGCGATAGAGGGCACTAACCAAAAGGGTGCTTGTGGAACGTAGCAACAAGTTCTCTGTATTGGGCTTATAGGGCTAAGTGAGAAGGGTAGTCTTCTTCTGGATGAAATCCCTAACCTGAAAAAAATGGAAAAGGTCTCTGCTGGGTAATCCATATTTGCGGCTCAGTTGCTCAAAAGACATCATAACCTCCCCCTCAAACAAGTCTCCCAAACTAGAAACTCCTCTCGCTGCCTATAGTTGGAACCCTGAGTCCACCATCCCTGGTCAGAGCCCTGGCATGCCAACTATAGGTGTAAGTGGCGAAGTCTTGGATAAACAACCCTCACTCTGATGCATCGCCCTCCATGCCTTGACTGTACTAATGACAATGGGGTTCCGGCAATGGTCCATAACTGTCCTCATCTTATCCATGAACAACAGGTTAATAAGAGGGCACTTTGCCTGGGAGGCCATACTGAGTTCTGATCGTTACCTACCCAATCACAGACAAAAGACAGCAGGGAACTCAACTGATACCTCCTGATGTCGGGGAAATCAACTCCTCCCCCTCCTTGAGGCAACTGCAATTTAGTAAGTTTGATGAGGGGCCACCCACGATGCCAGACAAAGAAACCAAATCACCACATACGCTTCCGCAGCGTTGACCTGGGAAACTGTGCAAATTAGGTGAATTGGCCATGCTAAATTGCCCGTCGTGTTAGGTGAAGGGGTAAATGTAGGGGAATGGGTCTGGATGGGTTGCTCTTCGGAGGGTCAGTGTGGACTTGTTGGGCCGAAGGGCCTGTTTCCATACTGTAAATCATCTAATCTAATTTAATCATTATAGGGAGCATACGCATGGGATAAAGAACATTCATCTTAATGAGAGATATTCGGCCCAGCTATGTAATTGGAAGAGCCTCCCATCTCTGGAGATCTTGCCTAATATTGTTGAGCGAGTGAGCAAAGTTAGTCCAAAATAACCGATCAAACTTGGGGGTAATAAAAATGCCTAGGTATCGGACCCTGCCCATAACCACTTGAAAGGGAACTTAGGGCCACCTTCAACTTCTGGCACATCCTTAAGGTTCCCCAAAGGCATAGCCTCCGATTTTGCAAAGCTAATCTTATATCCTGAAATAATCCCAAATGAATTGATACATTGTATCAAATGGGGTACGGAGGTTATTGGGTTCGATAATAACAGAAGGACATCATCCGCATTCAGTGTAATCTTGTGTGCCCTGGATCCCACTTCCGGAGCGGTTATGTGGACGTTCTGATGAATGGCCTCTGCCAGCGGCTCTATCACCAACGTAAACAACAACGGTGAAAGGAGCAGCCTTGCCGACTACCCCTGCCAATCCTAAAATTCCCAGACTTCACCACATTGGTGATGACCACAGCCAGAGGATGGCGATATAAAACCTCTACCCACCAAGCAAAGACTCCACCTAACCCAAGCTGTTCTAAGACATAAAAAAGATATGGCCATTCCACCCTGTCAAATGCTTTCTCTGTATCTAAGGAAATCACCAACCCCTGAAGTGATCGTGGCTGACAACCGTGGACCATATTCAGCAACCCTCTAATATTATTGGAGGACCGACAGCCCCTTATAAAGCCTGTCTGGTCCTCTTTAATAATATGGGGCAACACCCTTTCCAATCTCAGCGCCAGGATCTTGGATAGAATCTTGAAATCTGAATTTAATAGATAGATGGGCCTGTATGAGGCATAATCCTCAGGAACATTCCCCTTCTTAAGAATTAGGGAAATATTAGCTTCTCTCAAAGATGGTGGTCGGCATTCATGCATGTAGGAGTAACTGTACATCTCCAACTTCGGCCCTGACAGAATCCCTATAAACTCCTTATAAAACTCACCTGGAAGACCATCAGGGCCAGGCACTTTCCCACTCTGAAGTTGCCTAGTTGCCTCCTGTATTTCCTGAACTGTCAAGGGGGCATTAAGGAGAGAGGCCTGTTCCAAGGTTACCCCTGGGAGGTCCAGGTTCTTTAAAAAGGTCTCCATGTTAGCCCTCCTGTCCTTGCAACCTTCAGACCAATACAATTCAGAGTAAAAACTCTGAAAAGCTTCATTAATCTTTTTAGCATCATATGTAAGGACCCCGTCACTGTCTCTGATTGCACTAATGGAATGGGGAGCACGCTTTTTCCTAGTCAGGTACGCTAAATACTTCCCTGGCCTATCCCCATATTCGAACAGCCTTTGTCTAGCAAAAGCAAGTTCTTTCTGTGTGTTTTGTGTCAGTATTGAATTCAGGGCAGCCCGGAGGGCCGTGATCCGCTTTAGCTTAGTCACCGAAGTCCGCGCAAAATGTGCCGCTTCGGTGGCTTTCAACCGCGTCTCAAGTAGACACTGCTGTTCCTCCTTCTGTCATTTCTGGCTAGCCGAATAGGGAATAGCTAATCCCCTCGCAAAGGCTTTAGCAGTCTCCCAAAGCATAAATGGACTACTAGCCATGCCTGAGTTGATAGTCAAGAATTCCTGAAACCCCTTCAAAAAGAATTCCGCAAATTTGGAATCCTTAAGGAGAAAAGAGTCCATACGCCAGTGCCGCAAACCTAGCCCCTCACTCTTGGCCTTACCCTCCAAATACACTGCTGCATGATCAGAGATAGCTATATTCCAAATTTTACAACTCATAATCGAATCCAGAAGGGCCGAGGGAGCCAGAAAGAGGGCAATCCTCGTGAAATTTATGTGGTATTGAAAAAAAGGTGAAGTCCCTGCTGGTAGGGTGAAGACATCTCCAAATATCCACCAGCCCCAACTCCTCACATAAATCAGCCACCTGCTTGGCCTGCAAAGAAATAGTTTGGGGCCCACAAGGTATCCTGTCCACGGTCGGATCAAAAAGACAATTAAAATCCCCCTGTATAATAATGTGTCGTGTTCCAAATGCACTCAGCTTAGAGAAAGCACTAATCGAAAATTTGAGGGGATGCGCCGGAGGACAGTAGACATTTAAAATGCCATATTCCTCCCCATGTATCAGGGCTTTAAGTAACACAAACTGTCCCTTGTCATCTTTCACCTGCTCTAATAATGTGAACGGAAGATTTTTCTGGATAAGTACCGTCACTCCCTACTTTTAGTAGTAAAGGATGAAAAGAATACCTGGTCATAATCCCCCTGTTGTAACTTCAGGTGTTCCCCATCATCAAGATAGGTTTCCTGCAACAAAGCGATATCAACCCTTTCCCTCTTAAGGCTAGAAAGCACTTTTTTCCTTTTAACAGGTGAATGACTTCCCTTAATGTTCCAGATGCACCATTTAATAAGACACTTAGCCTTTTCCCCTTTCAGAGACCCTTGAACCCCTGGGAGGGAGAACCCTGCTTACAAAGCACCGAGCATAAGTAAATAAAGACTCATAGATTCGAAGAACTATATATACAAAAACTACTTTATCATACCTATAAACAACTATTACTACCAAAAAACTACAAAGAAAAGCAACAATAAAACCTTGAATGGAAGATTCTTCCCCCTGCCCATAGGGGGTTCTCACCCTACCCATCCCCTCCTTCACAGCTCCTTTAAACTCGGACTGTGCCCCAGCCTTAGGCCAGAAAAAAAACAAGGAGATGATCCTTAAATCAACAGAAAAAAGACCATGTCAGGATGAGTACTCCACCCATCCCTGGCTTCATGTCACCCCTACTTGTGACTAAAAGAGAAACAGAACAAACAAAAGAAAAGTGGAGAGACAACAAAGAACATCCATAAAATTTCCCATCAGAAAATCCAGTTATTAAAAAAAAGGAACAACTTATTCCAAGGCCTTTTCCCCCCTTTCCAAAAAGGAAATTATTAGGGAGAAAGAAAGGAATTTTTAAAAAAGGAAGGGAAAACATTGGGAAAGATAGAAAAGAACAAGCATTAACCGTATTCTTCAGGCCAATCCGTCTATTTTAAAGTGTCTACAAAGTTTTTAGCTTTATCCACTCAGTCAAATGTATAAACTGAGTCCTCGTGGCTGAAACGGAGCACTGCGGGGTATCTCATGGAGTACTGGATGCCCAGGTTCCTCAGCCTCTTTTTAACTTCACCAAAGGACTTCCTCTTTCGAATTAAAGCTGCCGAGAAATCCTGGAAAAACATGATTTTTGACCCCTTGTGCAGCAGTGCCTGCAGATCTTTTCCCAGGGATGTGGAAGCTTCAATGACTTTTTGCTTGTCCTTATATGAGTGGAAGTGCACTAGGACCGGGCGGAAGTGCTGCACCGGACCTGACCTGTGCACTGTAACCCAATAAACCCTTTCAATCTGCAGCCTGCTGGACTCGATGTGAAGGCCCAAAAACTCCGGCAGTCAGCTTCTTTAGCTGACTGGCTGCTCACCTTCCTCACCTTTAGGGAGCCCGACAATTCAGAGATTTATCCTCCAACCTCGATTTTCGAGGTTGTCGATATGGTCTCGCAAGGCCCGCACCTCTCGCTCCAGCACCTGGATCTGACTGCATGAGGACTCCATCGCAGCTTCCGAAGCCTTAGTTTAACCCTTCACCTACTCCAGCCACTCCCCGAGGCCCTGGATCTCCTGCTCATGCTTCTGCAGCATGGATGTGATAGATTGGACCTGGGCACGAATCTCCCCACGGAACTTCTCAATCACAGCCCCAACCTTCAGGGTAAGTCTCTCCATCGCTGCAGCCAATTCCTGTGAGTCTGTCAGGTCCCCGGGGGGTTCAGGAGAGGCTGCTGCTGCTGTAGTCTCTGGTGCTGTAGGTGCTGCAGGGGAGTGTCCTCCCTGCTGCTGTTTGCTCACCCCTTTTCCCTTTGGCATCCTTCCCACTCCCAAATACTAACAAAGATGTGTTCAGTAAAGATTTAAACTAATAATTCCACCACATAAGTTGGCCAGGGATGGCAAAAACCACTAGTATGCCTTGGCTGTTAGGCAGAGCTGTCCACTGCAGTTCTCACCACCATCTTGCCGAGTTCTGGAATTTTAACCCTTTAACTCCATCATAAATCTAATGAATCTGTGTATAGCCGTTTGCTACATCAATTTATCCTTCCTGAGATACAATGCCCAGAACTGAATACAGTACAGGATGAGATCTAACCAAAGCTTTAGTTAACTAAAACAATGGCCATCACTTAGAGAGAAGTACTAAGAATCCGTTTGTGTTTTCAACTACATTTATAATTGCCCACTCACTTTGAATCCAACTGTCCCTCCACAATTTTAGGAAAAAAAAATTATCTTGTGACCATGCTGTCACTTTAAAAAGGTTATTTTGTTCTGGGTTTTTTTTTGAAGAGAGGTTGTAAAGGCAGTGGAAATGGCTACATGGAACTGCCTAAGTCAACAATCAGAGACTGTCTTTAGGGTAATTTTGAAACTTTTGTACAATGAAAAGGGCGTGGCCTGTTCTCCCAGTTCAGGCTTTTCTAGGTTTTGTTTTAGCTGTACCAATCACAAGATGTTTGAGTCCAGAAGGGTTGCAAGCTTCAGTAAACGATTAATAACTGACTTCCTCTAAAATCTCTGTGGATATTGTTCCCTCCTGCCTGTACAAATCTGTGTTCAAATTTACCTTTTGGACAAGAGGTGTGTTTATGGGATGTTACTGTATTGGAACAATTAATTAGTTAAGTTACTGTATTGAGTATTCAGTTAAGTTTTCCAATAATTAAGTTATTCAAAATTCCATATCCTTTGTTTGTACTTTGACTGTAATGTTTAAATGGATTGCGTTTTGTTTAATACCGAGTGGGTTGACCAGTTGAATCACACCTGGAACACCCACTTCACATCTACCCTAAATAGGAAAAGGTTAGGGTCTAGGCTACCTTCTTAAAATATTTTGAGGGAGTCTGGCTTGGTCCATAACAATCTGCCTTACTTTGGATCCAAAATTGATTTTGTTGACACAGAATCCCATCTACCACAATTTTTCCACTCCCTTAATTTATCCCTTTGCTTCTTTCTGCTCCGGTTAGTCTTGTTACTGTGCCACCTACTTTGATCTCAACAGCAAACATAGATGTGTGGTTCTTCAGTCCTTCATTTAGTTTTTACATATACAGTGAAAACAAACTACTGGTGGGGTCATCACTAGTCACACCCTGTTAATGTTTGTACATATGCCCTTGCTCTCTGTCAACGAACTGATGTGCAATTTCCCACCCATGTCAATAATTAGTCTATAACTCTATGTGCTATAATTTTTCAGCCATGTGTTGAACCTTAGTAAATGCTTTCTTATCCGCTTTGCTACTTGCATCTCAAAACATAATGAGTTTTGTTTGTCCTGACTCATGTTTTATAAATCCATGTTGCTCTTTCTGAGCAGTTTGTTTATTCCAGTGTTCAGTTGCATTCTGTCCCTAATAACAACTTCTACTAATTTTTCTGCAACAGACAGATAAGATTGCAATTTCCTTATTAGTCCCTTTTTCTAATTGAATGATTTTGGCAATTTTCTGATTCAAGAGAATTTCCTGAAACAAGAGAATTTTGGAAGGTCATGACCAAAGCATTCACAAAATCTTCATAATTTTTAAAAAATTGTTTTGAATAGTCTGATTATTTTTCCATTGCCAATTTATTTGCATTCAAATTAGTGAGTTCCTGTCCTTAATTTAATTTTTGTAATCTGCTGTATGATATAGAATGGAATCCAAGAGGTAGATTAGATCCGGGTTTGATCCCCTGAATGTACTGAATTAGATTATTTTATCACTGGTGTTACACAATTTACTTAGATGTCCTTGGGTTCAGAAGAGAATTGCTGGACAGCATTATTATTTGCTGTTCAATAACTTCTGCATCTTATCACATATGTTGGCATTCAGTGAGGATATATGATGTAAAAACAAATGGAATATAAGTAGGTCATCTGGCCCTTCATTCAATCGGATAATGGCTGATGTGATTGCAATCTTAGCTCTGAAACTTAGCACAGCTTCAAATATATTCAATTATTCAACCGCTACTGCTCTCTGGAATAGAGAATTTCCAACATTAGAGATTGTGTGATGGAAGGAATTCCTCCATCTCTCCATCTTAAATAGGTGACTCCTAATGTTGAAACTGTTGTGCCTTATACTTTGAAGATGTTCAGAAATAATTTCCATGTATGCAACTGGAATTTGTTCACAAGCATTATTTAAATTGCCCACTCTTATGTTTCTAGCTGCTTGCTTCAGTTTAATTTCTCTTTCCTGGTAACCACACATGGGTTTGACTAGCACAGAAAGAACAGTCAACAGATTAAATACCAAACAATGGAACACAACAGGAACTGTGCCACATACTTCTAACTTCAGGTATATGTACATTGCTTGTTAACAATTATGTTTCCGTTTCCTGGGTGACTTAGACATTTAATGGCACTGTATCCCAGAGTGAATTGTCCTCTGCGGAAGATATTTAGAGAAGGTGGTAAATGGACAAGTCAAAGAGCAATTATACAACACAAGTGAAGATCCTTTTTCTGTATAAGCAAAGAAATTGACTGTCACTTGTCTTGCATTGCCTGGTTTGGATGACCATTTCTGAGCTAGGTCACTGAAGGTTGGTTACGATCTTGTCACAATGGGAGAAAGCATTTGCAATATCCTGATTTATCTGATTTGGATCAAGCCCTAATCACAGAAATTATAACAACAAACAAGTTGGGAAAAATCACTGGCAGAAATAGTTCAACTGTCTAAGTGCAACTATGCCACACAGAAGAAATGCAATTCATCAAAGCGTGGTGAAAAAATACGTTGAGAACATTGCTTTGTACTGCTCAGTCTTATAGCTTTTATTGCGTAAGTATTGCCTCAAAAGAATCATGAGAATATATTATATCAAACTGGAATGGTAAATGTTTGTGCCAGGTGGATGGTTTTTAACAAAAACTTGACCAGTTTGTGATGCTTTGTTCATGAGAAGTTAGATAGTTATTAAATCAATCCATCTTCCATTATTCATGCTGAAAATGAGACACTTTATTTTGATCTACTGGTGCTCACCAAATATTGCTATTAAGCATCTGTTAATGAAAACAAACATTGAAACAATAAAGGAAAATAGATAAACCTCAGAACGGATCAAGATTTGTAGGGCTGAGGCAAAAAGGTGAGAAAGTGACCCAGAGACCCAACATTGGCTTACTGGGCCAAGTGGTTTCCAGTGCTATAACCCTTCTGTAATGTTTTAATTATTCATTTCCAGCCACAAGGCGTAGCCCTGACTGCAGAGTGTGTTTTAGGTGCTGTGGAGTTTGCACATTCTCCCCGTGTCTGCGGGGTGCTCCGGTTTCCTCCCACAGTCCAAAGATGTGCAGGTTAGGTGAATTGGCCGTGCTAAATTGCCCAAAGGTTAGGTGCGTTAGTCAGAGGGAAATGTGTCTGGGTGAGTTACTCTTCGGAGGGTCGGTGTGGACTTGTTGGGCCGAAGGGCCTGTTTCCACACTGTAGGGAACCAAATCTAATCTTCCCTCAGCATGTCAGAGATAGGGATGTTCAATGATGATTGCAGTGTTCAGTATAGTTTGTGAGGACTCAATTTCTAAAATAGGCAGTGCCTGTATGCCTTGAGACAGAAACAAAATTCAGACTTGGGCTGACGATTAGCAAGTAAGTTTCATATAATACAAGTAGTAGTGATCACCTCCAATAGGAAGGAATCTAACTATCTTCCTTTGAAATCCTACAGTGTTAATATTGTTGAATTGCTTACCACCACATTCTGGAGTTTACCATTGGCTAGAAATTGAACTGGACCAGCCATGTTAGCAAGTTAGAAAGGTTAGATCTCATGGAATACAGGGGAACTAGCCATTTGGCTACAGAACTGGCTCAAAGGTAGAAGACAGAGGGTGGTGGTGGAGGGGGTAGTTTTTCACACTGGAGGCCAGTGACCAGTGGAGTGCCAGAAGGATCGGTGCTGAGTCCACTACTTTTCATCATTTATGTAAATGATTTGGATGCGAGCATAAGAGGTACACTTAGTAAGTTTGCAGATGACACCAAAATTGGAGGTGTAGTGGACAGTGAAGAAGGTTACCTCAGATTACAACGGGACGTTGATCAGATGGGCCAATGGACTAAGAAGTGGCAGATGGAATTTAATTTAGGTAAATGTGAGGTGCTGCATTTTGGGAAAGCAAATCTTAGCAGGATTTATACACTTAATGGTAAGGTCCTAGGGAGTGTTGCTGAACAAAGAGACCTTGAAGTGCAGGTTCATAGCTCCTTGAAAGTGGATAGCTCCTTGAAAGTGGAGTCGCAGGTAGATAGGATAGAGAAGAAGGAGTTTCGTATGCTTTCCTTTATTGGTCAGAGTATTGAGTACAGGAGTTCAGAGGTCATGTTGTGGCTGTACAGGACATTGGTTAGACCACAGTTGGAATATTGCATGCAGTTCTGGTCTCCTTCCTATTGGAAAGATGTTGTGAAACTTGAAAGGGTTCAGAAAAGATTTATAAGGATGTTTCCCAGGGTTGGAAGATTTGTGCTAGGCTCAGGCTGTTTTCCCTGGAGTGTCAGAGGCTGAGGGGTGACCTTATAGAGGTTTATAAAATTATGAGCGGCATGGATAGGGTAAATAGACAAAGTCTTTTCCCTGGGGTGGGTGAGTCCAGAACTAGAGGGCATAGGTTTAGGGTGAGAGGGGAAATATATAAAAGAGACCTAAGGGGCAACGTTTTCACGCAGAAGGTGGTACGTGTGTGGAATGAGCTCCCAGAGGAAGTGATGGAGGATGGTATAATTGCAACATTTAAAAGGCATCTGGATGGGTATATGAATAGGAAGGGTTTGGAGGGATATGGGCCGGGTGCTGGCAGGTGGGACTAGATTGGGTTGGGATATCTGATCGGCATGGACGCGTTGGACCGAAGGGTCAGTTTCCATGCTGTACGTCTCTATGACTATGTAAATACTGTGGTTACTAAAGCAAGTCAGATGCCGGAATCCTGCGGCATGTAACTCAACTCCTGACTTCCCAATGCCTGTCCACCACAAGGCGCAAGTCAGGAGTATGATGCAGTGTTCTCCATTTGCCTGGATGAATGCAACACTAACAACACCATCTAAAGCAAAGAAGCTTGGTTGATTAACACCCTATCCACTATCTTAAAAATTCCTTCCATCTATCTCTGATGCATAATGATTGATAACCTGTAAAATGCATTTCAGTCCCTCATTAAGGCTTTTTCAATAGCTTTTTCATACCCATAACTTGTACCAGCTTGGTGGACAAGGATTGTAGATATATGGGAAACGTGAAAGCTCGTTTCTGAACCACGCATTATCCTACTTGGGACTACATTGCTGCACCTTCACTGTCATTGGATCAAAGTCCTGGGATTTGGTTGCATCTCTGGATCAATGAGAAATATGAAATGTTTCAATTTTTGCTGAAAAGCTTACAAAATAAGGAACAGTTTGACTTGAAAGATCAGAGAATATTGGCATTCCAAGTTTTGTTTAAATAATAAGTATGTGATGATGCTATAGCTTTTAAGAGGTAATTTTTGTCCTTTTATGTTTTGAGACAGAGGTGATGAATTGTCTGTTTAAAGCCAATAAAGTAAGTAGCTTCTGATGTCCTTTTTTTAAGTTAGAACAATAGAAGCAGTATGAACGGGTGGAGGCAGACTGCCACAGAACCAGGGTTTTGGTTTAATTTTTCAGTTTTGAAGTTGGTTCTGGACATGCTAAACATCCCTCTTGGCCAGAAGTTGATGTTCATTTCTCCTGGATTGCAGAAACCTCGCATGTGAGACAAACTATTTTACTGACTTTGCCAGGGTTATGTTTATGGGATGTTACTATATTGGAACAGTTGACGTATAGTACTGGTATGTTTCACTGGAGCTTCAGAGGCTGATGGGGTGACCTTATAGAGATTTATAAAATCATGAGGGATACGGATCAGATGAATAGCCAAGATTTTTTATCCCAGAGTGGGAAGTCTAAAAATAGAGGGCATAATTTTAAGACCAGAGGGAACACCACAGTTAAACTTAACAATGTCCTCATTCAGCTCTCATGCATGTGCATGTCCAGAAATAGTTACTACACAGCTAATGGAAGTCCAAGCTTTAGCATATTTTTATTTCTTTTGTACCCGAAATATGCTGAGAGCAGTTGTAATGTTCTTCTGCTATCCTGACTATGACCAGTTGCTTTGGTTATTTATTGACCTGCACGTTACTCATCTGTATTAATCCATATCAACCAAGGTTGTGTTTTTTCTCATTGAATGTGCAACCTGAAGTTACAGAAACACGTGAACCACATTTGTGGACCCCATTCTACAATCTTCGCTGACTGTCGCTGCAGGAATCTGAGAAGCTGCTGTTGAGTTCAGAGTTAGTGTTATTTTAGAAAGCCTGGCAAAACAGAAATTACTGTAAATGCTGATGGATTAGTTTGTCCAGGGCCAGTGATTTATGGCAATGAAATAAATCAAAATCTGTTTTGATTACATGTAGGTGAAAGATTTGGACACGTGGTTAAGTGGTCATTTTCACAGAGATGGTCCATTTAAAATTAAAACTGATGGTTTATGGTGACTGATATGAAAATATCTTGCACTGTTTTCAATACTGAAAACTCATGTGAGAAAAGACATGACAGAGGCAAATTGGGCTCCACTGTAAAGAGGCAAGCCTTTAAGAAGTTGCTAGCTTCCCAGCAAAATTGCAGTAGTTACTTTTTTGGATTTGCAAAATTTCTCATGCAATTTTGCTAATGATGACAAAACGAAAGGAGATAATCTCAGCACTCCTCCAAGAAATTATCATTTAAAAATTCCTCTGGTGTTAATGATTCACTTAATTGGTATATGCATCCAAGCACGCTTTGGAGGGAGTCATATCTGCCAACACCCTGCCCCTCTTCTGCAGTTATGTTTGAACCCCAGGGTCCTTGGAGAAGGAGCATGAACTGTCCATCAATGCTCACAGTCCCTTTAGAGAGAGATGGGCACCATGGATGATGCAGTGCTTTATTTCCCTCTCCAAGACCATTTTGGTTTAGTCCCTTCCCTCTCTCCCTACCTCCCCGTCATGTTTGATGGCTTGCATTGTGTTATGGACGAGGCTAGACCACTCAAAACATTCTTAAGCAGGCAGCCCAGACCAAAACTTTGCAATTCCTTTTGGTAAGTGTACAGTGAAAATTACCCAGAGTAAGTTAGCAAGGTTGACTACCAGGTTTTAAAACAGACAAATATTTATTCACAAAATTACACAATGAAACACAAAGAACAGAATAAAGAACCCCTACAGAACTCAGTCTATCCAAACTAAACTTAATAATGCTTTTCCGAATATACACAACAGTCCCAATAAGTAAACCCCCTTAAAACACTGTAAAAAAAAGGAACAGATGCTTACAGGTTGAAGTTAGGAGGACAGAAAGAGAGAAAGAGCCTGTCCACGCAGTCCACTGCTGAACTCCCAACTAGTTCTGGACTAAATTGCTCAGCTAGTGAGCTGACCACTCCCCTTTCATTATACGGGTTACTTCTAAAACATGACCACTTTTGCCTGAAGTCTCACCAGTATACATAAACAAAAGACCTCTCATAATCCTTTTCATCTCTGTACCAAACTAGTCTAGTTGGAGCCCGGCACGTTTACAACTGCTCCGAAAAAATCAAGGACACAGCATCCTTGAGAAAAGGAACAGCTTTTAGCAAAAAGGGACTAGCTTTGTGACAATTGCCCTTAGTGGGGTTTGCATGCAAATATTGGATTGGCCACATAGTGTTTTTACTGGTGATGGTTACATGTTTAACAAAAAGTAAAAAAATTAGTCATAATTTTGATGGTGGGAAGGTTGTGTGTAATAGCACTTAGAGGTAGGTAAAAAAAGACACAATTAAAAATAAATAAATGAATAAATGAGTCCAAGGAGGGCTGTTGTGGTACAGTGGTAGTGTCCCTACCTCCTGAGCTAATAGACCTTGGTTTAAATCTCACCCATTCCAGAGCTCTGTAATAACATCTCTGAACAGTTTGATTAGAAAATATCTGAATGTGTCCAATTTGGTTGACCCATATTCAAATCTGATCTGCAGTATTTGCTGATCATAGTTCAATCAGAATCGAAAAATCCCCAATGCCCTGATTCCTTGCTGTGTAGAACATTGGATGCATGCTTTTGGTGAGGACAGATAGCCTACAAATCTTTCAATAGGTCATTCAGAATGTATGTCATATTTTAAAAACAAACTCAGATGTTTGCTGGTGAGCCAAAAAAAAGCACTGAGCAATGTAACAAATCATTGTAAACCAGCACAAGACACATTTCGGCTTGAAGAGTAATCTTTGTCAAATATATTCAACAATGGCTGTACTGACACTGAGAAATATTAGCAAGAATGTAGTAAAAATTATGAAGTGAATTGATTAGTACAATTAAATTTCAATATGTACGCTGTGAAGAACAGAGATTATGTATTGTAAAAAGGAATTTCTTTAGGTCAAATTGCTTTGTCTCATTAGATAAAACTTAAAACTTATCAAGGATATGGGCATTGGGGAAAAAAAGAATATAGTTAAGCTCTACTTATGTCCACGTAGTCAGCACTAAGCTAACAAAATTGTATTTTGTGTCCAAAATATTAACTTGAGATTTCTCAGAAGAGTTCAGCACCTTTCGCAAAGAAAATTGAAAGGACTTATCCTCAGTGAACAAGAAGGGATCTTAATTGAACAGGCTTCACAGCCTCTGTGGGGCTATCTTTGATTGACAGGCCAATTAGTCAATTTCTGATATGGACCTCAGGAAAAGTTGGAGGCTAACACCTAGATTTTCCACAAGTTCGCAATTCATTGGAAAGCAGCCAAATCTGTGTGAAAGATTGAGGAAGTTAGGTCAAATATAAATAGAATTTCAATGAATTTCAACATGTAAGGGAATGCTCCAAGTTCTAACGAACATTTCTACTTCAACCAAGATTAACTCGTCATTATCTCGTTATTATATATGGATTCTTATCGTGAGAGAATGACTGTCATCTCGTTGTATAATGAGTAGCTACACTTCAGATATAATTAATTGGCTCAAATAGCAATGACTTAGCACATTTAATGTAATAAAATGTCCCAAGATACTTCACAAGAGCAACAAAAAACAAATATGTCACCTAGCCAACTAAGTGATTTTAAGGGTAAGTGCCTGAAAGCTTGGTAAAGCAGATAGGTTTAATTGTGGTTTTTTAAATGAGGAAAGTAAGTGAAGGTAAAAAGATTCCAGACTTTGAGGCTTAAGGCAATTGAAGAAATTGTTTTCATTGTTGGAGCAATTGTAATTTGGAATCAGATAGGTTAGATTTTGAGTGACTGGATTCCTTCACTCTGTGAGAGACAATCAGAATGTAGCCTTAAGTTTGGTCAGGTCAGATGCAGTTATCTGCTGCACATTGCTGTTTGGCAGAACAAAGCAATTATTGAAAGGATCTCCTTTTCTTTTGGTTTGCATCATCATCTTCTCACAAATAGGTATCTCTAACTCTCACCCATCAATAAAAGCAATTGTTGGCAAAACAGTACATTCTATATTTTCCAACCTAAGCTCAGAAGTTGGAATATTTGCTGGTGATTGCATTACATGCAGCACCATTATGGACTCCTCCAATACTGATGCAGTCTATGTCCATATGCAGCAAGGTCTGGATAATAATCAAGCTTTTTCTAATAAGTGGCAAGTAACATTCATGTGGCACAATGACCATTTACAACAACAAAGACTCTAACCATTTTTCCTTTAATTTCAATGCCATTGCCATCGCTGAATCTCCTGCAGTCAACATCCTGGCATTACTTTCAAGCAGAAACTGAGCTGGACCAGACATATCAATGCTGTGCCTACAACAGCAGGGCAGAGGCTGAGAACTCTGCATTGAGTAATAAACCTCCTGTCTCCCCATTCCCTGTCCACCCTACAAGACACAGGCCATGAGTGTCGTGGAATATTTTTTACTTGCTTGGATAAGTGTAGTTTTAACAACAATTGAGAAGATTGATACCACCCAGGACAGGGACTGCGACCCCATCAACCAACTTTAATGGTGAGGAGTTTCAGTCATGGGAATACCACCTAATGGGAAGAGAAATTGGTTGCATTCTCTCTTATTGCAAGTGGTCATTGCCTGCCACATGTGTGGTATGGATGTAACTTGTCATTTGCATCATAAGCCTGATTTTTGTACAGGTTTTGTGGCAAATGACACTGTGCAATCATCAGGAAAGTTCTCCGCTTTTGATCTTATGATAGAAAGAATGTCATTGTTGAAACACCTGAAAATAGTTGCGTCTAGGACACAACCCTGAGAAACTCCTGCCTCATGTCCTGGGACGGAGATGACTGACCTCCAGCCATGATAACCATCTTCCTTTTCGCCAGGTATGACTCTAACTAGCAGAGTTTCCTCCTCGATAACCATTGAGTCCAGTTTTGCCCATGCTCCTTAATCTACATTCAATCAACTGCTGCCCTGATCTAAAGGCCAGTCACACTTCCCTCACTTCTGAAGGTCAGGTCATTTTTCATGTTAGCATCGATGCTGCCAGAATAAATTTAGGAACTGAGGGGTCTTGGTTGAATCCGAATTGAGCATCAGTAAGCAGGCAAGTTGCTTTAAGAGTGTTTCTTAATGGAATTGTTCATAGGATCAGAGAATATAATCCTACAGTATGGAAACAGGCCATTTAGCCTCAGGTCTGCAAGCAATCTCCCACCTAGATCACCTTATCCCTGTAACCCCACATTTACCATTGCAAACCCACCTCACCTGCAGATCCATGTACCCTATGGGCAATATAGCTTGGCCAGTGCACCTAAATTGCACAACTTTGGGCTGTGTGAGGCAACCGGAGGAAACCCACACAGTACCTGGGAGAACATGTAAACTCTACACAGGCAGTTGCCCAAGTCTTAAATCAAACCTGAGTCCCTGGCATTTCAAGGCATCAGTGCTAACCACTGAGCAACTGTACTGCTCCTGTTGGTGACTCCTTCCATGAGTTTGTTGATGATCAAGTGTAGACCAATAGAGAATAACTGCCTAGTTATAGTTGTCCTGCTATCTATGCAGGGGACTAGCTGGCAATTTTCCGTATTGCTATCAAGGTGCCCATGTTGTTGCGGTGCTGAAACAGCTTGCCCAGGTGTGCAGCACATTCTGGAACACATGTCTTCAGTACTATTGCTGGAATATTGTTGGGGCCCTGAGCAGCAGCAAAGGAATCAAGAAGGTGTCTTTTAGTGAGATAGAGCTGGGGGTGTCATCAGTGTACATATGTAGGCTAATGCTGGGTGCAAGGGCAGTAAGTATGTCGATGAAATATAGAAAAGGCCAATGACAGATCTTTGGGAGATGGCAGAGGTAATGATTAGGGAGCTGGAAGAGAAGCCATTACAAATGATTGTTTGCTTATAATTTAATCAATAAAAATGGGAACAAGAGACGGCATCCTCACAACTTGATGACAATGGAGGAGGATGGTGTGGTCAGCTGTGTTAATGGCTGCTGGAGAAGCAGGAGGAGGAAATAGTTTATGATCGTTACAGTCATGTTGCTGCCGATGTGACTTCAAAAACTAATCTTTCTAATATTATAGCATGGGTGAAACCCTGATTGTTGTTGTGATTGTGATAATGATGATTAATGAGGCGGTGGCAAAGAAAAGAAATTGCTTTTTGATGTCACCTTTTGTTTTATGTTCATTAATCTATTCTGAAGGAGTGGAGAAAAGTATAGATGAGCAGAATTCTCTTATCAGCACTAGACCTTCAGGAATAATACATCAACACTTTCAACTGCTATTGCACCATTTTGTGCCAACTTACTTCCTGAGTTAACAAAACTAAGCATGTCAAACCCATAGGTGCTCATAGTTTACAAGAATCGTTGGATCTTATGGAAGGGCATGTGTCAATTGATCCTTTGGAGATTAGTATTGGAATAAGATCAGAAAATGGTAGAAATACATAGATGCTAGCCAGCTTCCATGAAAAAAGAACACGAATGAACATTTCAGGTTTATTATGTCTGGAAAAGTATTAGTTCTGCGCAAGCTTGCCAAAAAATAGTACAAAAGGTAACATAGTTGTAGAAGAATTAAATGTTGTATATTTTTTGAGGTGTATTGCTAGTTTCTTTCATGAAGTATGATGAAAACAAAATATTGAAGGGAAGGCCAGATGATTTTTAATAATCAAAGTTCGACTGAAGAAAATTCATCTTCCTACAGAGTTAAGTGCAAGTTGAAAAATAAGCTGTTACATAATGATGTCTATTTCTGGTTTTGGCTTTATTTTCTTAATCAGTGCTCTGGAAATATGCTAATTTGAACTTTCATTCTTTAGACAGGGTTTAAAGCTGGGTGGTTTGTGAAAAGAAAAATTTACCAGCTTCACAGGCTTACAACAGACAATTGACATTCCAGACCAGTTTTCCAACTGCTAATAAGCGCAGAAGTGTGCAAAGGTGAGGAGGCACATCGTGCAGAATGGTGTGTTATTTTGCTTTGCAGCTTGCAAAGTTCATTTGGGAGTGAGGAGTCAATTCTGTTTTTCTGCAGTTTCTATATGTTGAATCATATGGGGGACTAGAGTAGTATAACCCCCACCCAACCATGTGCGCACACATACAACTACTCCCACACACAGACACACCCACCCACACCCTGTCACCTAGACGCACACACACACACACATATCTTACTAGGTGTCACCTCCACCTCCCCCACAACCCTCCGTCCTCCCAACTCCCCCACATGAGGATGAAAGGAGGAAGACACTGCCACACACTTCCCTTCATGCCTTTTCATCTGAGTTTAAATAGTAGGCTGGCCTCCTTTGTGCTCTCTTCCCCAGCTGGTGTGTTATTGTACTTTGAGAGATTGGGCCTTAATAGCCTTGTCACCAGGCTGCCCACCATATTGCGAAAGTATTAGAATAGCCACACATGCTATTTTATATGACCCCTCTGCCTCTTAGTGTATGCCAACTGGGGGGAAAGGTGCCATGAAATTAGCCACATGCTTTCATTGAGATGGCTATTATTTACAAAATTTTAAAATTAAAATCATTTTAGCTTTTTAAGCATGTCCCCTTCTTAGAAGACAGCTAGTGCTGAAACGGCGCACCTGGTCAAAGTGAGGAGAAAATCGTATTTATCTATTTATTATTTATTCACTTACTTATATATTTGTGGGATGTGAGCATTGTTGGTTGGCCATTTATTGCCCATCCCCAGTTGCCCTTGCAAAGATAGTGGTGAGCTGCCTTCTTGAAATGCTGCTGTCTACTTCTGTGGGTTGACCCACAATGCCAATGGGGAGGGAATTGCAGAATTTTGTCCCAGCAACAGTGAAGGAGCAGTGGCATATTTCCAAGTCAGGATGGTGAGTGGCTTGGAGGGGAACTTGAAGCTGGTGCCGTTTCCATATATTCGCTGACCTTGTCCTTCCAGATGGAAGTGATTGTGGGTTTTGATGGTGCTATCTGAGGATCTTTAGTGAATTTCTGCAGTGCATCTTGTAGATAGTACACACTGCTGCTACTGAGTGTTGGCGGTGAAGGGAGTAAATGCTTGTGGATGCAGTGCTAATCAGCTGAACTGCTTTGTCCTGGATAGTGTCAAGCTTCTTGAGTTTTGTTGGGGCTGCACTCATCCAGGCAAGTGGGGAGTATTTCATCACACTCCTGACTTGTGCCTTGTAGATGGTGGACAGGCTTTGGGGAGACAGGAGCTGAGTTAGTTGCCGCGGTATTCCTAGCCTGTAACCTGCTCTTGTAACCATTGTGTTTATGTGGTGAGTCCAGTCAAGTTTCTGGTCAATGATAACCCGCAGGATGTTGATAGTGGGGGATTCAGTAATGGTAACACCATTGGATGACAAGGGGCAGTGGTTAGATTGCCTGTTATTGATAATGGTCATAGCTTGGCATTTGTATGACACGAATGTTACTTGCCAGTTGTCAGCCCAAGCCTGGATATTGTCCAGATCTTGTTGCATTTGAACATGGACTTCTGTGGTATCTGAGGAGTTGCGAATGGTGTTGAACATTGTGAACATCCCCACGTCTGATCTTATGATGGTCATTGATGAGGTAGCTGAAGATGGTTGGACCGAGGACATTAACCTGGAGAACTCCTGCAAAGATGTCCTGGAGCTAAGATGACTGATCTCCAACCTCCACAATCATCTTCCTTTGTGTCAGGTATGATTCCAACCAGCGGAGAGTTTATCCCCTGATATCCATTAATTGGAGTTTTGCTAGGGTCCCTTGATGGCATACTTGATCGAATGCAGCCTTCATGCCAAGGGCTGTCACTCTCACCTCACCGCGAATTCAGCTCTTTTGTCCATGTTTGAATTAAGGCCGTAATCAGGTCAGGAGCTGAGTGGCCCTGGTAGAACCCAAATTGGGCATCACTGAGCAGGTTCTGTTTAATACCACTGCTAATGACACTTTGCATCACTTTATTAATGATCAAGAATAGATTGATGGGATGGTAATTGGCTGGGTTGGATTTGTTGTGCTTATGTCAGGACATACCTGGATCCCACTGCCAACGTAGACCAAGAGAGCTAAATAATGTTTTAAAAATAATAGCTATTTAAACAAATAAAATTGTATCAGTTAACCATTTAACTGTTAGCAGGTGTGACTATATAAAAAAAAATACTGGTGTATTTCTTTCAGCTCTACAGTTTACAACACTAACAAGTTGATAAAAATTCCAATTCTTTGTCCTCTGATCTCCTACATATTTGGCATCTTTTCAGAATTAGTTGACTTGTGGTATTGCATTTATTTCTCCCTCTAAATCCCTCACTTCTGCCAGGCATCTCAAGTATCCCCCATCTTTTCTTAGTTTTTTACATAAGAACATAAGAGCTAGGAGCAGAAGTAGGCTGTCTGGCCCTTCAAGCTTGCTCCACCATTCAATAAGATCATAGCTGATCTTTTTTGTGGCCTTGGCCCCACTTACCCGCCCTCTCACCATAACCCTTCATTCCTTTACTGTTCAAAAATTATCTACCTTAGCTTTAAAAATGTTTACTGAGGAAGCCTCAATTACTTCCCTGGGCAGGGAATTCCATAGATTCACTGCCTTCTGGGTGAAGAAGTTCCTTCTCAATTCAGTCCTAAATTTGCTCCCCCCAATTTTTAGGCTATTCCCCAACCTTATGCTCATTTCACCTGCCAGCAGAAATGTCTACTCCATATCTATCTTATCCATTACCTTCATAATTTTATATGTTTACTAAGATCCCCCAATATAATCCCAGTCTACTCAGTCTCTACTCATAAGCCAACCCCCTCAACTCCAGAATCAACCTAGTGAACCCACTCTACTGCCAGTACATCCTTTCTCAAGTAAGGAGCTTAAAACTGCATGCAGTACTCCAGGTGTAGCCTCATTAGCACCCTATACAGCTGCAACATAACCTCCCTGCTTTTAAACACAATCCCTTTAGCACTGAAGGACAAAATTCCACTTGTCTTCTTAATTACCTTCTCTGATTCATGCACAAGGACACCCAGGTCCCTCTGCATAGCAGTGTGCTGCAATTTTTTACCTTTCAAGTAATAGTTCTTTTTACTGTTATTCCTACCGAAATGGATGACTTCACTTTTTGGACAGTCCCCAGTTTTGCCACCCATAATTGCTTATCTGACTCCTTTATGCAGAATATTGCTGTACTACACAAGAACATCCTGGTTCCGGATCAGAGTCATTCACAATGTGTCGTGCTGATAGTGCTACTGGACAAGTCACATCCCAGAATTAAAATTTCCTTGATGAATAATGTTTGTTTCTGTTGGTAAGACAATGAAACATTCACAGGAGGCTTCAGATGTTCTTTAACAATGTAAGTTTATTACACAAAAGAAAGAAAACAAACAAAGCTATATTCAGTTAGAAAGACCATAACAACACCAAATATCATAAGAAAGTTTCAGTGAAGTTTCCAAACACTGTCTATTACAAGGATTCAAGTGCAGAGAAATTATATCCTCATTTCAACTTAAGTTTCTACTTCACTGACTCTTTCCAGTGTCTGATTCTTGAACTGTAGAGAAAGTTTTACAATCACTCTCCCAAGTCTGATAGCAGGAACAAAATAAGAAATTGCTGGAAAAACCCAGCAGGTCTGGCAACAGCTGTGGAGTCGACTGTAAGAAGAACACTTCATCTTCCGCCTTGGGACCCTCCAACCACACGGCATCAACATTGACTTTCACTAGTTTCCAAATCTCCCCTCCCCCCACATCATCCCAGATCCAATCCTCCAACTCAGCATCACCTTCTTGACCTCTCCTTCCTGTCCGTCTTCCTTCCCACCTATCTGCTCCACCCTCTGCATTGACCTATCACTATTACACCCCACCTGCATCCACCTATCACCTTCCCACCTAATTTCCCCCAGGCCCATTCCCATACCTCTATTTATCTCTCAGCCCCCTTCTGCCCCGCCCCCACATTCCTGATGAGGAACTTATGTCTGAAACATCGATTCCTGCTCCTTGGATGCTGCCTGGCCTGCTGTGCTTTTCCGGCACCACCCTTTTTGACTCAGCATCTGTAAAGAGAAAGCAGAGTTAACCTTTTGGGTCAAGAGACCCTTCTTCAGAACATTCTCTCCTGGTTTGAGAACTTCACAAGTCAGAGAAGACATACACTGCTGCTGTAGTTACAGGTTTCGACACAGTGGGAGAAATCAGATTGGCCAAGAACCTAAAACTTGCTTCTGAAAACTGCTCAACTCTAGTTTTTTTTTCCAACTCTTGGTTCCTCTCAACTAAAACTGGTATTTTCTGAAATGAACTGAAAACTAATGAATGGCTTGATGGAGTTAGACTGCCTGTCATAACCCAAAAGCATAAATATCTTATTCTATTACAAGCTATGGCTTCTTCCAGACCATAGATTAGTCATATTTCTCCTTGGAACTGGAGCAGTTTAGATAAAAAAAGAAACCCACATCCATATGCCTCTCTTTTTAAATCGATCTAAATTTCAAAATTGATGTTATGTTTTCCACGCGTTTTCATGACAGGGGCAAGAAAATCTCTCTTTGCCTATTGCTAACAGTCTGCTTCCTTCATCGATCCCTCCAAGGCCAAGTACAGAGTGTTTATGCAAAAGCAAAATAGCGTGATTCCTATAAATCTGAAGCAAGAACACAAAATACTGGAAAAAATCAGCAGCTCAAGCAGTATCTATGGAGAGAAACTGGAAAAAAATATTTTAGGTTATGATGACCTCTTGTCAGAAACCTTTCACAGGAACAGAGAGTTACTTGTTTCTGCATACTAGATGGAGAGTGCTGGGTTTTGAGATTTTTGACGTTTTAACTTAATTTCAAGAAAATTGTTATCCTATGTTAGATTTAGAAAGCAAGCTGTTAACACAATTCAGACATTATCTGGAAATAAATATTTTATCTAACAGTCAGGATCAAATTAAGTATCTTACAGAATTGTGTCTTAAAGGGTATTCTTATTCTAAACACTTTTAACTTAGGAATTGCAAGACAAGAAATGGATCCACTGAAAAGTTATGCTTAATGGGGTCACTTTGTATGTATTTATGATTAATGATTTCAGACACATACAAATGTAAAATGATCACAGAATAATTAAAAATGTTTACAGAAAATGTTGATGGATTTAATAGGTTGAGAAGAATGAGAAATGAAAATTATAATAAAAGCTAACAATAGTTTGGCTTTCCAATACTTTAGTTCCCAGGAAATGCATGCTTCAACAGTATCTAGCATTGGAATGTTCAAATATATTACCTGGAAGCTTATTCATACAATCGTTGAAGTGGTTATCTCTTGTTAATTGCAGCCAAATCCTACAGAGGCTTGGATAGGTTCCATTTTCTGAAATCTAGTCAAGCCTTCTCCTTCTCTTGACTCCAAGGCTGGTCTATTGGGACTTTAGCAAACATTTCTAAGATATTGAGTCTCTTATACCCTGTTTAGAATTTAAATCTGTGTTCTGATATATATAGGCCATCCCATTTTATAAAAATTCTTTTAATAGTATAATGCCTAATATTCTCTGCTCTTTGTTTTAATCATATGATTTATATCCACCGGGAAAGCTGTCAATCTCTCTTTCCCTTTATCCAGTAAATTTCCGTTATGTGAAGCCCTTGAAGTCCAGCTTTCAGAAAAAGGTATTTGTGCATTGTTGGAACATTGTTGTAAGTTCTGTCAGGTTCCCAAGACTTAGCCTTTGTAAATTATTACACTAGTGTCTCTTGCTTGCTTGCACTGTTATTTTCCTAAGAACATTTGCTTTAGTCTCACTATGCAGCTAAGTTGTCAGAAGAGATTTTGTTTTCAATTCAGTTCATTCCGTACAAGTCATGACTGGTTATGTAGGCAAGCTTTTTTTCTTACTTTACCTGGACTCTGTTTTAAAGGTTCATTTGGCACTGCAACCTCATACACTACATCAACTTGATGTCGATGATACATTTGTGAATCCATGGCAACCTCAGACTAAGTACAATGGCTTTCCTCACTAAAGTCCATAGGGAAGTATGATAGCCATCAGCCAGAAGAGCTGTAACAGGTTCAGTTCCCTGGTCAACTTCTAATGGATAAAAATTGGGTTTTCAGTTATATTGTTAGCTTTTACACAAGTTTGGAGTGAAAGAGAGACTGAGGGAGAGACTAGGTTTTCTAACATTTGAGGTGGATTGACTATGCTAAAAAAAGTTACACTGTAATGTACATGAATGATTAGGTGGGTTAGCCCTGGGAAAAACCCCATTTGGGGTTATGGGGATGGATCTGGGTGGAATACTTTTTGGAGGTTGGTGCAGCCTTGAATGGCCTGATTTTGCATTGCAGGAATTCTATGTTTCCATGTGTCTGGTTCCAGAGTTCAATATTCTGAAGTGACTTACTACACTAACAGGGATTTTGGTGAAGTTATATTCCAAGGAGCAAAAGAAATATCATGTTGAAATTTTTGGGACACTGTTTGTTTTCACAGAAGTTAAATAAACCTGTTGTTCTCACCACACAATTAGACCCTTTCCAGATGTTAGAAATAGGTGGACTGGCTTTGGTCAGTCATGGCTCATATCTCTGATCTCAGGTTTGTATTATCACAAATCATGCTCCAGAGTTCTGAGCATGTACATCTAATCTCTCATCACAAATGCCATAATGAGGTGATGCTACATCATTGAAGGTGCAATCTGTTGGATATAAGTTTCAACTGAAGAATAATGGAGCTATTGTTAGTGTCTTGGCCAATATTTATCCCTCAATCCACAAATATTAATCAGATTTTCTTGTTATTATTGCATTATCATTTGTGAGAGTTTTCTTCCCACAGTTTAGTGGAGATGGTGGCATAGTGTTAATGTCACTAAGCTAGTAAACTAGAGAATGTTTCTCTGGGGAAATGGGTTCAAACCCCACCACAGCCGCTGATAGGATTCATAGTAACTATAAATCAGGTTTCATTCATGACAATGACAACGAACATCAATTGTAAAATCTCATCTGGTTCACACATGTCTCTTCGAAAAGGAAATTTGCCTTCCTTGCCTGGTCTGACCCAAATGTGATGCCAGACCCATAGCAATGTTGCTGACTTAACTACCCTCTGACATTGCCCCTGAGCGGAGTAGCTAAACCAGGCTGTCAGGGATGGGCAACAAAGCTTAGCTCGATACTTGGTTAATGATGGCCACATCCATTGTTAAAATAAATGAAGAAGAAATGCCTGGCATATTTCCTACAAAGCAAAAGTGCTGTGAGACTCTTAAGGCCACAAAAGATCCTGTATAAATGAACGAGCTAAATTTGTTATTTTGGTCAAGTCTGAGTTGAACTGAACCTTTTGGAGGGATTTCTGCCACAAGGCTCAGTGACATCTCATTAACTCGTTACACGAACACCCCCAATACATCCCTCATGTCTGATTCGACCCTGTCTTACCACTAACCATTCCGAGAACACCCCAGCACTGCCGTCACCATGTACCTCTGTGCCCATGCCATAGTAAAAGTCTGTTGTGCCCCTAGATGGGCTTTTTCAGTCTGACATTGATATCAAAGGCTGCCTTCACTTACTCAAGACTCCCTGAGTAAAGGCTATTCCATTGACCTGACTGAAGCTTGCTCAAGACCATGACAATCTTCCTGCTGTTGTGTCTGTGCCACAGCAAGGCAAAATAGAATAGAAGTAATCAAAATCTGTTTTCTCTGGCTGAGGGGGCAAAATGCAAAAAGGCAAGGCAAAACAATTCATGCTGGGAATACTGTGAGCATCCAGGTAAGTTCAGAGTGAGTGAGCAGACTGACAGAGTGAAGAGTCGAGAGATGCAGCCTGGTCCAATCCTTGAGCTGGATGTGTGGTCCTGAGCACACCATCTGCTTGCCACAGCACAACAGTGATAAGAGCAGCATCAAGCATCTGCAGATCGGAGGTGTGCCATTGGAGTTCTTAGAGGCTGCCACACAATGATTGCTAATGTACACTGATGTGGAATGCATGTGACCAATGCCCATGGAACATACCCTGTGATGCTGGTGCCTGGTCTATGTCCTTTGGAGCAAGTAGCAAGCTAAAATCACCAGGTTCCTGCTTTATGTTCAAGTCAGGTTTTCTCGCTGTTTACCTTGTTTGATCATTTGGTCAGACAGAAAGCTGAGTATTAATGAGCCGAGTCGGGTCATTAACATGGAATTCAATAGCAATAATCCCCTTTCACTGGCAACTTGCTGTTGCCTATTGAGACCCTCCACCCCCCACCCACAGCCATGCCACTCATCCAAAACATTTGAGGTGGAGGGTGATCCCCTCAATATCAAAGTCAGCCCAGCTGGAAGTCTTATTCCATTCTGTCGCACATCTGACCCAAGCCCATGTCATTGAGACCCTTAGAAGGTTCTGCCCAAAGTCTTATTTCTTAGTTTCTTCCACAAGAAGGCTAGGGTTGTTTTCCCTGGAGCATCGGAGGCTGAGGGGTGACCTTATAGAGGTTTATAAAATCATGAGAGACATGGATAGGATAAGTGGAGGAGTCCAGAACTAGAGGGCATAGGTTTAGGGTGAGAGGGGAAAGATATAAAAGAGACCTAAGGGGCAACCTTTTCATGCAGAGGTTGGTACGTGTATGGAATGAGCTGCCAGAGGATGTGGTGGAGGCTGGTACAATTGCAACATTTAAAAGGCATCTGGATGGGTGTTTGAATTGGAAAGGTTTGGAGGGATGTGATCAAGTTTGGAGGGATATGGTCCAGGTACTGACAGATGGGACTGGATTGGGGTGGGATATCTGGTTGGCATGGACAGGTTGGACTGAAGGATCTGTTTCTATGTATATCTCTATGCTCTATGACTAAGAATGAGGGTTTGTTTTGACATTGATCCTGCGTAACTTTATATGAATGAGTATTGACTGATGGAGGTAAATTATTGACCATTAGGAGCAATATGTCTGTCCACAAGAGATTCCAGGAAGTAGAATATCACTGTAAAAATCATTGGCCAGATTGAGATGTTAAATAAGTAGTCAGCTTTCATTACCCTGATTTTTCTACCTACTCTAAGTCTGATCCCTCACACTCTGTAGTTTCTCACTTGTTTTTCCCTACCCTGTCCAAGCTTACTTGTCCCATATGACCCACCTATCCTTCTCTGAATTTCTCTCCCTGTCTGGCTACCTCTTCATATCCACAACTAAAGAGCTTCTTTAGCTTTCAGTATGATCCTTCCATTTAAAAATTGCTTGCCTCTTCTAAACTTGATCCCTCTATGCTTCAAAGCTACTATCTCATCTTTAATTTCTCAAAAGTTCTGAACTGTGGTATTGCTATTGAATGAGTTCCTCCAGTAATGAAAGGCATCACATCTTAAATTGTTTGTGTTGGATACTGTCTTCCATGCCATCCTTCTCTTTAAAAACCAACATTTTGGCCAGGTTTTCATACTTTGGAACATTTGAAAGACTGTGCTTTAAATTAAATATATCTGCATAACTTTTAAAGGACATCCAAAAGGAAGGGTTTTACACAGCTCAGGCACATCTTGGTCCCTTTACAGTCTGGCCGTGCAAAATATTTAAAGTGTATGCACACTTCTGAACCAGATGTTGAAGTTTTTTTCCCCTCAAAGATTTTTTTTAACATGAAACGTTAATTCATTAATTTACCTTACTATTAGAAAAAAGACTATGTGCACCATTAATTTAGGAGCCCTCTTGTTCTTGTCTGGAAACTGTCTTACCCACAGATTAACCACAAAGCAGACCAAAAAGTAAAAGGTAGAGAAGACCACAGTTAGTTGGCTACAAAAATTGAAATGCAGAAAGATGGAAGTTACTTTGCTTGTGACACGCAAGATGATGCTTGAGAATTTTTTTCAATTTATTCTTTCTTTCTATGGAGCAGAAAATGTTGAGTGGGGACCTGATTGGGGTGTAGAAGATTGAGGGCATAGAAGAGTCATTAGAAAGCAGCTATTCCCCTTAATCGAAGGGTTAATAACAAGGGGGCATCATTCGAAGTGAAAGGCAGGATTTTTAGAGAGGTTTTGAGAGAAAGCATTTTCACCCAGAGGATTGTCCGGTTTGGAATGCATTGCCGGGAATGTAGTTGAGGTGGGAAACCTCAGAACCTTTAAAAAGTACTTGGATGAGCACTTGAAATGTCATAACATTCAAGACAATGGGCCAAAAGCTGCAAAGTGGAACTAGTTTAAGTAATAGTGTATTTTTGGCAGTACAGACTCAATGGATTGAAGGATCTCCCTGTACTGTACAATTCTGTGTCTTCCCAGGATGTGGGCACTACTGGATAGGCTAATATTTGCCATCAAGGATTTTCTTGTTCCAACTCAATTTACTGGGCAGAACACTCTCCCTGAGCTGCACTGGCGTGCACACACCAGTTGGTGATCTTGTCCGGTTTCCAGAGGTTAGAGGTTGACCCCAGAAGTTAGTGTGGCAGAAAAATTAATTTGAAGAAACTTAGTTAACATCTGATGAATATTGTATTTGGGCATGTAATACTGGGCGACATGTACACTTCTTTAATTAGACTAAAAGATGACTGATGGGAGATTATCCAAGGCAAATCTTTAAGCCTGAGACTGTGGTTTTTTTCTTATCTTTTTACTATCTCCACTGAAAGTCCTCAGGTACAGTTAATGTTTAAAGATAGACGTGCATATTTTGATCTGATTTGCCTTCATGAACTGTTGTAGATATAGTGACGAATTTTTATTTTCAGGGGATTTGTACCTAATGAGACAATGGCTCTCTTAGCAAGAATTGGATTGGGGGAAGGTAAGACTGAAAGATGCAATAGACATTTATTATAGCTCCTGGTATCTACATATGTTATAGTCACATGCAGTGCTGTGCAATGGCTTGGACTGACCAATTCAGTTTCACAGTTGCATGTTTCCCTTAGCATGTCATACTGTGAGTGGCCCCATTAAAATGGAGACTGAGATATTCATACCATCAGGTCACATGCTGCACTACAGTGATGATATTGTGAGTAGGCCTCTTAAAGGTTTGTTATGTAACAGCCATGAGACATAACACGAAGCATTTAAGTTGTGTAATTCTCATTTCATTTCTGTAGAGATTATTCGATTACAGGTGCTGAATTGTACTCCCTTTACAATTGTTGGGGACAGACCTTAGAGGTCAAAATACAAGTACCCCTAATGCTACCTGAAATACCTGTTCATTGTACTGCACGCCAGTGCAGCTCAGGGAGAGTGTTCTGCCCAGTAAATTGAGTTGGAACAAGAAAATCCTTGATGGCAAATATTAGCCTATCCAGTAGTGCCCACATCCTGGGAAGACACAGAATTGTACAGTACAGGGAGACCCTTCAATCCATTGAGTCTGTACTGCCAAAAATACACTATTACTTAAACTAGTTCCACTTTCTATTCCATTTTGGCCAGTAACATACTAGGCAGTGCTTTTGTATTGAAAACTTTTCATGAACTGTGGATTGCTGTTGTTTACAAATTAAAGCAAGGTGCTGAGGCTGTCACTTCACTTGTATTCTTGGAGACTGATGGCAATGTCCTTGGAAAGACCATGCAGGTGAAATGAAAGCCCATTAGTCTATCAGATTGTGGTGGAGCTTTTATCATCTCGTTAGGGAAGGGGAACTGCACACCCTCATGTTTGTCCGACATGACCAGGAAAGGATTTTAAACTGTATGTTCCACATGCAGAGTGACTATTATAGCTATAGGATGAGACAGTTTTCAAGATAAAACATGGCATCAACTGAAATGTGATGTGGGTTTTTTTTGAAGAAACTGAATTTTGGGATAAATGGCAGAAGAGAAGATAACGAAGATGACAATTCTTCAGTTCAGCTCAGTAGAAAATTCAGATCTACCAATGCTTAATTTGGAAACACATATTTAAATAATCCTTTTAAAGAATGCCAGGTTTTCAATGTATTGCTCAATAAAATTACTTATATTCAAGTTGTAAGAATCTCAGATGAGCTCATTAACCTGTCTTGATGTCATTTGGTTCAGTAGGCTTTAGGATCATACATTTTGAAATCAAGTAATTATCCTCAATCTATGTAGCTATTTTTAACAGAGTGTAGACAGCAGTCGTTGATCATTCCTTTGGTTAAGGAGGGGTTGAATGCTTTCCCCACTGGATAATCTAGAAAAGGTATGTTTATAACAATGAGAAGCTTGAGAATAAAGTCATCTTCCACACTTTCCTGCTCTTCAAGCTATGGGTGCTGATGTCATTTGTCGTGATGTAACTCTGTTGTTAAACTTTAGATTTGACCAAATTAAAAATCTTTGTTAAAATGATTTTTTTTAGCAGTTTTAAAACAAAGTCAGATTGACTCCTCTTACCCTTAACTGCTGTCATAAAGTGAGTTGAAGGCAATAATTCAATTTTTTTGGTTGAGAGGATTATAAACAGCTGAAGTTTGACTATCAGGGCTCATGATATTATCTGAAGTTGACAGGATTAATGCCCTGTAATTCACTTTGAGGTATCCATTAAACACCATTAAATTTTTCATGTCCAAGTGACAGATTAAGAAGCATATTATCCAAGGTGGTTCTTCAGCAATGGAGGTATTGAGGCTTACTCTGACTAATATTGTCTTAGTAATTCCACTTGCTCAAATTCAACTGATTTTGTCAGTTATCTAAAATTTAATTGGTGCTCAAAAGGAAGGGTTTTTTTGACAAGCAGTGGTAATATTTGTCTCCTAATGTGATTGCCACTTTTAATTCTGTTTATTGGTGCCAAACATACAATTAGTGGCTTGTTTTAATTAACATAAGCAATCTATTTCCTAATCTAGATATATAACCTTTGTAGAAAAGCTATTCTGATTTAAGAAAAATAGGTACTTTCTAGCAACCTGTTTAGACATGTTATGACACACCTCTGGTGCAGGTGGGATTTGAACCCAGTCCTTCTGGCTCAAAGATAGCCCTAACTACTGATTTTATATAGTGTGTGACCATGAACAAACTCTCTCTTTTCAATTATGTAATCGTATTGACATACCCACCTTGTTCATCCACCATATAGTCCTCTGAATTAATCACCTGCTTCATCTTAAAAGTGGGGTGGAGCTATGCGCAATTACATGGAAGTAATAGTTATTGTTATTGCCTCTTGACATTGATCCGTTGCAGCGTTTAATAAAGTTTTATTATTTTGTGCAGGGTTGAAATTTTTTGAGGTGTCACAGGTATATTTCATTATGCATGTATGTATTGGATCAGTAAGGCAGGAGTGATAACTTTCATCTATTTGTGGGATGCAATATGGAAGTATAATTCCCAGCAGACCACATCTCATTCGATGTATCATTCGTAAACTATGCCCCAGCACAGCTCGTGGAAGTCATTTCAGGAAAAATGATATTGAATCGCAAACAACAGGATTATTACATGCTTGACCAATCATCTATTTATCATTACAAGAGTATCTTCAATCATAGATTAGTAGGTCTATTGATATTGTATGATTGGGCTGAAAGCTTTTAAAATTCAAATGAAAAAATCCTGATTTAATTAATTGACAAAAAAAGTGAAATGTCAATGTTGAATGTTATGAAGTGCTGTCGGTTATGCGTCACAGAACCTTTACCAGAAAGACAGCAATTGAATCCTTTTAAAGGGCCTGACTCACAGCTGAACCTGCACACAGCATTCTGTGGATGGACTGAACTGTCCTCTATTCATCCTTCTTTTTGCATTGAAAGCTTTAATAAATGAACGTAAAGCAAAAATAAAATCACAAAACCGTATCCACTGCTGATTGAATCAAATTTTACTTGAACTGCAAGACGAATGGTACAACAGGACTGGGTTTGATAAGTAACTCATCAGTACGTAGTTGAAGAATGACCACTTGGGTAGAGTTTTATTTGGGGTGTCATCATTTTTGTAAATTCTTGCACAGTCATTAATATTCCTTGAGGGAGAAGTGGAGAACAAAAGATGGAAAAAATAAATCACCGTTCTAATTTGATATGGAAAGTGTCGACCAATTCTACATGTTCAGGATATTAACTTAACTGGGTCAAAATATGCCATTGATACAATTGACAGTATAGTGCCCAGGTTCAGTGTTGTGCCAGATGGTATTATTGTTGCAGCCGTCCTGCATTTATATCAGTTTATTAGTTGACCTCACAATGGCAATGTGTTAATTAATTCACTAATGAGGTTAATGAATAGGGAACTGAAGTCAATTATCAAACCAACATTAGTAATCTGTAACAACATCCGGATATTTATCACTCTTTAATAATTACATGATGTTTTGTACAACCAATCCCAATCAAACAAGAGATGGCCCATTAATATTTATCTCTTTCTGAATTTATTGATGTACCATGCAGTTATTTGCATTTGACAATTAAATTGATAGGACTTCTCAATGATTTTGTGGTTTCTAGGATGCAGGAGGATTAATTCCTGTCTTTTGAAAATTTTACTGTTCGTATTAGTTCCAAGCAGAACAACGTGTTTTGTCAAAAGTGTGACCCAAAGTCAACCTAAATTGTTAAATTCTGACTAAACTTGTAATTTGAGTTTTCAGGTTGAAATATATTTGTGACTGATGTAACGAGGGTCTGAAGATTATACATTGCATGTATCATAAATCTATTTCTAGCAGGCCTGAGAAATTATTGGGAATTTGGCAACAATTGCAATGAACTGAAGTTACATTATTATTTTCCATTCAAGAGAATCTCTTGCAAAAGTTTGTTCAGCAATAATGCGTCAGCAGTAATTACAATGGCCTCAAAGCAATAGATGGCAAAATGGTGTATCCCAGTAATGTACTGTAGACTTGAGATCCAAGGTACACTACAGAGAATCACTTTAGTAGTATTAGCAAATTTCAAGTTAGGTGAATTTCTAAGTCAGTTTGTATGATGGATTTCTGATTTCTTTTTAATATTCTTTCATGGGATTTGGGTATCACTGGCAAGGGTACTAGTTGCTCATTCCTGATAGCCCTTGAGAAGGTGATGATGGGAACCCATTGCTTGGGAATGAAGCTGTCCATGTGGTATATGTACAGTGCTGTCAGACAAGGTCTTCCAGGATTTTGATCCTGCAGCAGTGAACAAATTAGCATATATGTTCAAGTTGGATAGTGCATGATGGAAAGGGAGATTTGTAGATGATGTTCTGATGCATTTGTTGCCCTTAACGTTAAAGAAAGATGGTTTAGAAGGAGCTTTGTTGAATTCTGGTTATTAAAACCCAGAAAGGCTCTGCTTTCAATTTTTGATGACACACTCACTTAGTGCAAATCAACATCACAAACAGAATCATCAGGCAGAGAAAATGTGCAGTGTAACAGAATTGACCAGCAGAGTATTAATCTGCTGTAAAGCTATTTTCAGTGCCACTGTTAATGACAATGGCAGAGTCAGTATTCCAGAATAATGAAGCAAGTAGTTTAGTGTAGGGCCCTTAAAATTAGAAATCAAAAGAGCAGAATATGAGACAGTGGAAGAAATGTACAACTTGAGCAGAAAACAAAATAAATATTTTTCATTGACATTTGGATTTGGAAGCATTTATTCAGTATGATTTATTTGAAATGTATCTGTATTGGCACAGTCTGTTTCACATTTGTCTAATTGCATCATTTTTGTTTGTAGTAAACAAGCACAAGCCATGGATTGAGACATCCTACCATGGTACAATAACAGAGAACAATGATACAGTTTTTCTGGATCCACCCCTGGTTGCACTGGATAAGGATGCACCTGTGCGCTATGCAGGTGAGTTGAAGCATCATTCGTCATCTTGAAGAACTGAACCTTATTACCGCTCTTGTTATATTTCATTGTGTCTGTGAAACGATGTACTACTGATTGATAACTATTGCACAGATTCTTTGACATCTTGCAATGCTCAATTCTATATCTCTGGAACATTTCCACCTTGTGTTTGAAAGAAGCAAATAGATTTGCAGATTTTCTAGCAGCAACTTGGTTGGCAGGGTGTAGAGAAAGTGAACAAAAAGTAAGAGTTTTTTTTAAACGTGCTTGGAATCCATTCTGTGTCCTTAGTTTTGGGACATGTGTACCTATGTACATGCCAATGAATGCACTTTATTTGTGGTTGGTGACCTGTAATTTGCAATTGTGGCTACAAGACCATTAGTGGAGCTATTAAAATAAAAGGTGTGCAGGTTTATGAAGTGCATTTGGAGAGAAACTCGATTTGAATTGATCAGGTTGCCATTGAAAGGGATAGCTATCTGATTCTAATTTGACAGCTGTATGAAAATAGCAAGAATAATTGCACTATTATTGATGTCATCAATAATAATTTACACCATTACAAGGCTCACTAATACCCTTGGCTTTGGAATCATTAAAATAGATTAGTCTTACACAACTAGTTGATTCCTAATGACCGAATATAGCTAGGGTCTCTGAATGTAATTAGTATAGTGCTGTTGATATCAATAGTTTCAAGGTATTTCTTAGTCTTTGGTCTCATGTTATGACCTGTCAGATACATTTAATTAATAGGATAATATCTATTCAGCTACAGATTTGTGACCCTGAATCGTTAATGAATTCAAGTCATGCTGGTTCTAATGCTGTAAGTTAACATTTGTGTAACAGTATATTTTAGCGTTTTGTTGAGATAATTAAAATTTGAGAATGTTGAAGTATGTTTATTATCCAGTAGTTTCAGCTAATTAAGCTTGAAATAACTTTCCCAGGGATAATTTAGGGAATCCCCATTTTAATGTGCTTTGGTTTTCAAACAAAATTTTGCATAGTTTGAATTTATTATCCAACCTCTCATAATTTGTTGGAGGCTTTGAAAATCTGACCTGAAGTCAAGTAAGATCCGAGTGTGTGCCAATTTAGTCATAGTTACGCAAATACTTTTCACACCCCCGCTCTCCTCGCTACTTTTGCCTCCAATATGTTGAAAGGTTGTCTAGTTAATGTTTCACAACTTAGCATACTATTGCCTTTTCTGACTGACTCTTTACCTGCTGGATCTATTAGTTCAGATCTCTGCTGTGTTCCACTTGTTTCACCAACCCTGTTATTGTTTGGAGGATTTAATCTATATTTGTGGCACAATCAACATTATGCAAAGAGACTTTATCATGGAAAGACCTGAGGCCAAAGTTTTAATTATGAAATGGGTAAAGAACTGTTTTAAAGTGAAGGATTGCTGAAAAGTTACTGCATGTTTCTGAAAGCAAGTAACCTGGCACACTCTGTTTACAGAAGTGTAGTTTGTAGATGAGTTAGAACCAAAAGATGTGTACAAGTGGAGATTCAATTAGCAACAAGATCCTGATTGGATTGTGAACCAGTTATCGGTTATCACTAACAAAGACCTGAACAACATAATGAGAGAAGCAATCAGATCCTGACCAGCTCAGGATGGTCAGCTGTCAGATGGTCAGATGAACAGCTGACCAGCTGTTCTCTACAGCAAAACACACTTTAGGCCTGAAGGAGGCCAGTGTATTTTTCCTTTAGTTGTTGCAAGCTCTGACTTTTAATTAATAAGTCAGAGATCTCTTATAAGTGTGAGCCAGACTCTGGTTCTGACAAACGAGTGGAAGCAGAAGAAAGGAAGACTGAGAAGCAGTGTTCTGATCAGTACAAACCATCTCTGCAGAACAGAGAATACTACACTGATCTCCCATGTTTCCCTTTGCCCATAACACCCATGATATTTTTCCTGTCAATATCTGTGTTCGAATGTGTAGGGGGATTAGAGTTTATGTAGTGACCTTATATGTCAACAGTTCATAATGGTTTACCTGTGGCATCTATTTACCTGGAATAAGTAACAATAAATAGTGATGCTGGTTAAGTACAGAAATCTATTCTGTACATGCCGTCAATCTGGTCTAAAAGAAAGCTAAATTGTGAGGATTTTGTTTACTTTTATAAAGTCTTTAACTTTTGTAATGGCTCGGAACCACGGAGCTTGGTTTCAAGGATGCTACTGCTGTGAGGCATAGCAGAACTCACAAAGATTGCTCTTGTGTTTGCACATTAAATTAACTGTATATTTCTGTTGGTAGGGCCCCTTTAAAACTATGGAAATAAATCCACCTTTAACTTAAACTAATAATAAAAATGCAATAATTTTCACTAGTTACATTAAGGTAATTATAAATCATTGTATGATTTTATAATATTCAAAAGAAATCATCAGTGTATAAATGCAATTTGTGCAGCTCTTCAAGTTACGTTACGCAAATATCCTCGAATCAGAGTTTACTTTTGAAGAAAATTTGTTTGGAGGCTCAAAGGTGAAGAGTACTCCTTTTTTTGTGTGAATAGTAAAAAGATCTTATGGTCTGTGAAATTTAATCTCAAACACAAGTTGCCACATTCTAGAGAAAAAATAACAGGTAGGCTTGGGCAGGGTAGAGGATGGATAGAGAAGGTTAATTTAAGGAGTTGAAATCTTGGAAATAATTTAGGTCAATGGATTTCTTAACATTTGATCCATGTTATTTCACACAGCACTGGACCGAAACAAACCCTTCAAGAATGATATTACTGTGTTGCAGACAATTGATCTCCTTTCCTCAATAATACTTAAATGCAGAATTTCGCTAGAAGTATTGTGACAAAATGAAATTCATTATGCAGTTCGACTCTAGTAACAAGCATTACAAAGATGTATACAAGAAATGTGAGTAGACTTGCTCATTTGACATAGATGAAACTGTGACACAGGCTACTAGACTAGACGGGATTGATGTTTGCAAGGAGGGAAGGTGTTAGTAATACTGGAAAGTGTCCAAATAGGTAAGTCCCCTGCGCCAGATGGGATTTATTCTAGGATACTCTGGGAAGCCAGGGAGGAGATTGCAGAGCTGTTAGCTTTAATCTTTATGTCATCGTTGTCTACAGAAATAGTGTCAGAAGACTGGAGGATAGCAAATAGAGTCATAGAGTCACAGAGATGTACAGCATGGAAACAGACCCTTCAGTCCAACCCGTCCATGCCAATCAGGTATCCCAACCCAATCTAGTCCCACCTGCCAGCACCCGGCCCATATCCCTCCAAACTCTTCCTATTCATATAACCATCCAAATGGCTTTTAAATATTGCAATTGTATGAGCCTCCACCACATCCTCTGGCAGCTCATTCAATACACGTATCCCCCTCTGTGTGAACAAGTTGCCCCGTGGGTCTCTTTTATATCTTTCCCCTCTCATCTTAAACCTATGCCCTCTAGTTCTGGCCTCCCCGACCCCAGGGTAAAGGCTTTGCCTATTTACCCTATCCATGCCCCTCATAATTTTGTAAACCTCTATAAGGTCACCCCTCAACCTCCGACCCTCCAGGGAAAACAGCCCCAGCCTGTTCAGCCTCTCCCTATAGCTCAAATCCTCCAACCCTGGCAACATCCATGTAAATCTTTTCTGAACTCTTTCAAGTTTCACAACATCTTTCCGATAAGAAGGAGACCAGAATTGCATGCATTATTCCAACAGTGGCCTAACCAATGTCCTGTACAGCCGCAACATGACCTCCCAACTCCTGTACTCAATACTCTGACCAATAAAGGAAAGCATACCAAACGCCTTCTTCACTATCCTATCTACCTGCGACTCCACTTTCAAGGAGCTATGAACCTGTACTCCAAGGTCTCTTTGTTCAGCAACACTCCCTAGGACCTTACCATTAAGTGTATAAGTCCTGCTATGATTTGCTTTCCCAAAATGCAGCACCTCACATTTATCTGAATTAAACTCCATCTGCCACTTCTCAGCCCATTGGCCCATCTGGTCAAGATTCTGTTGTAAGCTGAGGTAACCCTCTTCGGTGTCCACTAAACCTCCAATTTTGGTGTCATCTGCAAACTTACTAACTGTACCTCTTATGCTCGCATCCAAATCATTTATGTAAATGACAAAATGCAGAGGACCCAGCACCAATCCTTGTGGCACTCCACTGGTCACAGGCCTCCACTCTGAAAAACAACCCTCCACCACCACCCTCTGTCTTCCACCTTTGAGCCAGTTCTGTATCCATATGGCTAGTTCTCCCTGTATTCCGTGAGATCTAACCTTGCTAACCGGTCTCCCATGGGGAACCTTGTCGAACGCCTTACTGAAGTCCATATAGATCACATCGACCGCTCTGCCCTCATCAATCCTCTTTGTTACTTCCTCAAAAAACTCAATCAAGTTTGTGAGACATGATTTCCCATGCACAAAGCCATGTTGTCTGTCCCTAATCAGTCCTTGCCTTTCCAAATACATGTACAACCTGTCCTTCAGGATTCCCTCCAACAACTTGCCCACCGCTGACGCCAGGCTCACTGGTCTATAGTTCCCTGGCTTGTCCTTACCACCTTTTGTTAAACAGTGGCACCACGTTAGCCAACCTCCAGTCTTCCGGCACCTCACCTGTGACTATCGTTGATACAAATATCTCTAGCTTTCCACAGAGTTCTGGGGTACACCTGATCAGGTCCTGGGAATTTATCCACCTTTACCCGTTTCAAGACATCCAGCATTTCCTCTTCTGTAATATGGACATTTTGCAAGATGTCACCATCTATTTACCTACAATCTATATTTTCCATAAATGTTGTGACCCTGTTCAAGAAGGGGAGTAGAGACAACTCTGGTAATTATAGACCAGTGAGCCTTAGTTTGGTTGTGGGTAAAGTGTTGGATAAGGTTGTAAGACATAGGATTTATAATCATCCAGAGAGGAATAAGTTGATTAGGGATAGTAAACACGGTTTTGTGAAGGGTAGGTCATACTTCACAAACCTTATTGAGTTCTTTGAGATAGTGACCAAACAGGTGGATGAGGGTAAAGCGGTTGATGTGGTTATTATGGATTTTGGTAAGGCATTTGATGAGGTTCTCCACGGTAGGCTATTGCACAAAATACGGATGCATGGGATTGAGGGTGATTTTGTGGTTTGGATCAGAAGTTGGCTAGTTGAAAGAAGGCGGTGGTTTATTGGAAATGTTCATCCTGGGGTTCTGTTATTAGTGGTGTACCGCAAGGATCTGTTTTGGGTCCACTATAAAAGTTAAATATTTTATAAAAGTAAACAAAATCCCCATAATTTACCTTTCTTTTAGACCCAGATTGACAGGATGTACAGAATAGATTTCTGTACTTAACTAGCATCACTATTTATTGCTATTTATTTCTGGTAAATAGACTCCACAGGTAAACATAAAAATGTTTGTCATTTTTATAAATGACTTGGATGAGGGCATAGAAGGATGGGTTAATAAATTTGTGGATGACACTAAGGTCGGTGGAGTTGTGGATAGTGCTGAAGGATGTTGTAAGTTACAGAGTTATAGGTAAGCTGCAGAGTTGGGCTGAGAGGTGGCAAATGGGGTTTAATGCCAAAAGTGTGAGGTGATTCCCTTTGGAAGGAGCAACAGGAATAAAGAATATTGGACTAATGGTAAGATTCTTGATAATGTAGATGAGCAGAGAGATCTCAGTGTCCACGTTCATAGATCCTTGAAAGTTGCCACCCAGGTTGATACTGGAAATGTGTTGCTGGAAAAGCGCAGCAGGTCAGGCAGCATCCAGGGAACAGGAGAATCGACGTTTCGGGCATAAGCCCTTCTTCAGGAATGAGGAAAGTTTGTCCAGCAGGCTAAGATAAAAGGTAGGGAGGAGGGACTTGGGGGAGGGGCGTCGGAAATGTGATAGGTGGAAAGAGGTCAAGGTGAGGGTGATAGGTCAGACTGGGGTGGGGGCGGAGAGGTCGGGAAGAAGATTGCAGGTTAGGAAGGCGGTGCTGAATTTGATGGATTTGACTGAGACAGGGTGGGGGGAGGGGAAATGAGGAAATTTCCCCCCCGCAATTTCCCCTCCGACGTGGTCGACGATGCCCTCCACCGCATCTCTTCCACTTACCGCTCCTCCGCCCTTGAACCCCGCCCCTCCAACCGCCACCAGGACAGAACCCCACTGGTCCTCACCTACCACCCCACCAATCTCCATGTACAGCGCATCATCCGCCGTCATTTCCGCTACCTCCAAACGGACCCCACCACCAAGGATATATTTCCCTCCCCTCCCCTATCAGCATTCCGTAAAGACCATTCCCTCCGTGACTCCCTCGTCAGATCCACACCCCCCACCAACCCAACCTCCACTCCCGGCACCTTCCCCTGCAACCGCAGGAGGTGCAAGACTTGCGCCCACACCTCCCCCCTCACCTCCCTCCAAGGCCCCAAAGGAAACTTCCATATCCACCACAGATTCACCTGCACCTCCACACACATCATCTATTGCATCCTCTGCACCCGATGTGGCCTCCTCTATATTGGGGAGACAGGCCGGCTACTTGCGGAGCGTTTCAGAGAACACCTCTGGGACACCCGGACCAACCAACCCAACCACCCTGTAGCTCAACATTTCAATTCCCCCTCCCACTCCACCAAGGATATGCAGGTCTTTGGACTCCTCCATCGTCAGACCACAACAAAACGACGGTTGGAGGAAGAACGCCTCATCTTCCGGCTAGGAACCCTCCAACCACAAGGGATGAACTCGGATTTCACCAGTTTCCTCATTTCCCAACCCCCCACCCTGTCTCAGTCAAATCCATCAAATTCAGCACCGCCTTCCTAACCTGCAATCTTCTTCCCGACCTCTCCGCCCCCACCCCAGTCTGACCTATCACCCTCACCTTGACCTCTTTCCACCTATCACATTTCCGACGCCCCTCCCCCAAGTCCCTCCTCCCTACCTTTTATCTTAGCCTGCTGGACAAACTTTCCTCATTCCTGAAGAAGGGCTTATGCCCGAAACGTCGATTCTCCTGTTCCCTGGATGCTGCCTGACCTGCTGCGCTTTTCCAGCAACACATTTCCAGCTCTGATCTCCAGCATCTGCAGACCTCACTTTCTCCACCCAGGTTGATAGGGTTATTAAGAAGGCATACGGTGTGTTAGCTTTTATTGGTAGAGGGATTGAGTTTTGGAACCATGTGCTCATGCTGCAACTGTACAAAACTGGTACGGCTGCACTTGGAGTGTTACGTACAGTTCTGGTTGCCGCATTATAGGAAGAACGTGGAAACTTTGGAAAGGATTCAGAGGAGATTTACTTGGATGTTGCCTGGTATGGAGGGAAAATCTTATGAGGAAAGGCTGAGGGACTTGAGGCTGTTTTCATTAGAGAGAAGAAGTTTGAGAAGTGACTTAATTGCAAGATATAAGATAATCAGAGGGTTAGATAGGGTGGACAATGAGAGCCTTTCTCCTCAGATGGCGATGGCTAGTATGAGGGGACATAGCTTTAAATTGAGGTGTGATAGATATAGGACAGATGCCAGAGGTAGTTTCTTTACTCAGAGTAGTAGGGGCATGGGACACACTGCCTGCTACAACAGTAGACTGACCAACTTTAAGGGCATTTAAATGGTCATTGGATAAACATTTGGATGAAAATGAAATAGTATAGTTTAGATGGGTTTCGGAATGGTTTCACAGTTTGGTGCAACATCAAGGGCCGAAGGGCCTGTACTGCACTGTAATGTTCTATGTTCTATGATGCATCTGACTCAATTTAGATCTGAACACTGCAAAATGCTTGGATATTCTTTCTTTTTCCTGAGTTTCTGCTTACACTCACTTGTGTATTAGTAAGCCGAGAATTTGTCATAAACCAGTACAATCAGATATGATTTAGAAATATTTTCTTTTCTGTCATGAAGTTCTCACCCATGCCTTCATTGCCTTTCGTGCTAGCATTGCTGGCTGCATTCTTTTCACCCTAAACTTGTAATCATCCAAAACTCTGTTGTCCATTTTATTATTAACTATCAGTCAGATCTGGTCTCCTCTCACCCTTTGTGTTCACAGATCTATGTTAGCTCCCAATCAAGCAATATCGTGATTCAAAATTGCTTACCTCGTTTACAAATCCGTCTGTGACCTTGCCTCTCTCTATCTCTGTAATCTCCTCCAACCACGATCTTTTAATATGTGCGCTCCTTTTGGTGTATTCCCGATCACAATTGCCACATCATCAGTAGTGTGCTTTTAATTTCCCTCCCGACACCTCTATGCTTGCAGTCATATTTTGTTTTATATTGCTCCTGTTAACTGGTGTGGGATGTTCCACTGTGTGAAAGGTGCAACATAAAATAGCATGTTCAAAATTGCTGGTTTCGGGATAATTCTTAATTTAGTGCAGATTTATAGCAAACTTTGAACACAGTGGAAAATGGGTTATCCATCATCAAAAAAAAGTGAACACAATAACCATATATTCCCAAAAGTAACCCAATTTTAAAGCACTGAAAATAATTTTTAAATAATACGAAATTATTTTCTATTTAGATTGGAGAATGATAACTTCCTTTGTAAATCTAACAACAACATTCATACCCTTTCAAAAGGTATCCTTGTATCCAAAGATTGTAGCTTGGAACTTCTTGAATGAAAGTAATTCGTGGAAAATCCCAAAGGTGATTATTTCATCCCAGGGATACAGATGGATTCATAGGTGGGATTTGCTTCAAGCTGCTGCTGCTAGTAGCTACTCCTGCCAGGGTGATGTGTTGTCATGGTTCACCATGCTCATCTGTCTTGCATCGTCCTCACACATCCACTGTAGCTCTTCTGCAAATGCCCTATAATATCCGTCATCCAACTGTGCCGAGGTCAATCCATCTTTCTGATGACCTCCAACTTGCCTTCTAAAAGTTAAACCTGTAGCTTTTCCACTCTGGTCAAAAGGTCAAAGTACTGACATTCTTAAGCACTTTTAAAATCGAGCTCAAAAAATTGCAGTACCTTCAATTGCTGAATGCAATATAGAAACAAATTCCCTGACATTTTGCATTGGTTGTGCCATATCTGCAGAATTGTGCCAAAACCATCAGCACCGTCTTACAGAAATCATGCTAGGCCATCGTGATTAAATGTACTTTTCTGCTTTGTTCTAACAACTTGCCACCATCCAGTGAAGGATGTGAGAATGTGCAGGGTTATGGAGTCCTTTAAAAGATAGTGTAGGGTTTTCCCCTCACTGATATGGTGTGAGAATGAAAAATATCAAGTTCTCAACAACAGAAAAGTGTTTCCTAATTTCTTCCTTTCCCCCTCAAGCCAATGGCAAGTTCAAAATCCCGTCATTGAGTGACAACCATTGAGTTATTTCCATGTATTTGCATCTCATTTTAGCCCCAACTTAACTCATGCATACTCTATTTCCAATTCCGCTTTCATTAAGCAAGAAGCCAGATGGTGGAAATTTCCGAATTATATATCTAAGCGGGTGCAGCTCGCCAAATGCTTGTCATGGCTATCATCCTTCTTCAGAGCAATATCCCTGAGGCACCATGGTAACCATCTTCCTTCACCCATCATTCATGCAAACTAACACTCAGACACTATTTTAGCCTTTCAACATTTTGGATACTAGTGACTTCACAAAAATACTTCTCCATCATAATTCTGATATGCATTTATACAGCATTTTACACAATTTCACAGTCAATTTTAAAGTGAAATCATTCTTATGATTTAGGAAATACAGTAACCATATTTGTGTACATTAAGGTCCTAAAAATGACTAAATCATTTGTGTTAACATTTCCTGCATCAGTCTGGCTTTACTTCATGTTTCATTTGATTGTCCTGATATTAAAAGAAAGTTTTCATAAGTTACCCTCACATCTGTCTGCATTTTTTTCAAGTACTTTTCTCTGGCTAGTCCAGCATTTATTATCCACCCTTAACTACCTTGGAACAAGTGGTGATGAGCTGTCATTTTGAACAGTTGTAGTCCGTGGTGGGTTGGATTGTATGTTTATCTGCAGTGCTGTTAGGAAGGGAGTGTCAGGATTTTAACCCAGTGACAGTGAAGGAATGGTGATATGTTTCCAAGCTGGATGGTGTTGAGGTTCTTGACTGATGTTGGAATTTCACCCAGGCAAGCGAAGGGTATTCTGTGACACTCCTGACTTGTAACTCTGCATATGGAGAACAGGCTGTCAGCAGTCTGTTCTGATCATAGCTGATGGAAATACTGGACAAGTTAGATTCCAGCGATTTTTCACCAAAACTTATCAAACCCAGCTCAATAAGTACTTACCCTGCCCCTATGGCATCCCTGTGTCTGAGTCTACCCTCAACTTACCATGAATCTTTCCCAGGAGAACTTGTCACTGCCAGAATGTTCAACTGACCGGATTCACTTGCTTCCATGTGCCATTTTTAAAAGGCTACTGTACACCTGGACAATCACTATTGGTCCAGAGCTGCCACACAGGCTGTTCTGTTATAACGCGCGTTTCGTCAACACAAATTCACTGGAGCGTGATTGACGAATTGGGGACACTTTTTCTCCAGCGCAAACTTTTAAAACATGTATTGGCTATAACACGATTAGAGCACCAGCACTATAAGCACAGTTTCTAAAGTGCGATTTTTCTAGAATCTGGGCATTGCATAAGAACACAACCATTGTGTGAAAGAAGAACTGACTTTACATGAATGCTGCTATTCTTGGGTAAGGGGAAATCAGCACTGTGCTGTGTGGGCAGGAACCTGGAAGCTCAGCTGGCTGGGGTGATGCACACAGGACATAGTCTTCCCTCAGGACCAGCAGAGGAGCCCACAACACGAGATCATGGCAGCATGACCTAAGGTTTCCAATCAGCTCAGTCCAGTCCTATCAGTATGGAGAAATGCCCATCACAGTAGAAAAGAAGTCAACATTTTTCTGCACTCCCCAACAGAAGTATCATCATCTTCTATCTCATACCTTGCACTCACTCTATCTCTGTATGACAGCCACCTCCCACTAAATCTCATGCTCTACCACTCTCACAATTGCCTGCACCATCTTTCCTCATAGGCTGTCACCCACTCAGTTCCTGACAGCGCCAACCTGCACTGCCGCACCCCTCTCTTGAGACATCTCCTGTACCAAACATAACAGCTGCTCTAACTACTTCCATCTCCCATAATACATGTCTGTCTCTCATTCCAGGAGGAAAACAGCCCACAGTGGGGCAGAGGGAGTACAAACGGATGTTGAACTGCCCCAAATTCAGTTTCTCATCCCTTGTGCGGAAAGAATCCTGACTCTGACTACACAAGTAGCTGATTGACTGTGTTCAAGCCCTTCAACTGATGCCAGAGACTGCCCCTGACTTACTGAGAGGTGTCTGTCCCACTTGACTTGACTGAGGCCTGCTGTCAATCACGACAAGCTTCCTGGCTATGTGTTTGCACAAAGCAGCAAGACAGAATTGATAAACAGATCAGAGATCTACCATGAGGCTTCTTAGAATCTGGCACATGCAAGATACCAATATCTGTGGATGTGGGGTGCATGGGGCCAGTGCCCAATGAGTGTGCCTGGAGATGTTATTGTCTTTTGTCTCAACATAACGGTCCTTTCGAGCAAGTAGTGAATTGAAGTTGCCAGCTACTTGATCTGATTTTCATATTGGATTTTCTCAACATATACCTTGTTTGGCACGTTAGTGAAATGGGGAAGCAGAATATTAGTAAGGTGAGCAGTAGTATTAACAAGGTAATTAATGACCAATTGGCGATTTGGCTGTGCCCAGTGAAAATCACACTATCCTGCATGTAGTAAGATTAAAAGTTGCAGTGAAATGTGACTGATAAGAGATGGGCTTTGCTGGATTTCTCATCCAATGTTGTTAAAAATCTCCCCATAGTTTGTGCACTCCAGCCCTTATAAGATTTTGCCCATGTTTTATTTTTGCAATTTTGTTGCTGTAATTGGCCAATCACTGAGCATTTTCACAAGAGGCTATTTTTGTATTTACAACAAAAGAGTGTAAGTTTTTGACACGGAAGCAAAGAAAAAGACCAAAATAAAAAGACCTATTGCCAACAAGTAGGATTAGTGTAGGTAAGTTAATGCGGACTTGATGGATCCAAAGGTTATTTCTGTGCTGACTCTGTACCAGCAAAAAGATTGAGCCTTTTTTCTCCAGCAATATATTTGACAGACACTCAATCCCAATGATGTGTCACTGCTCTCTTCACTGTAGAATATTTTTTTGAACTGACATGGTTGAAGTTGTTTCCTTTTGGTAACCTCTCGTACATTTCTCAAATGTGCTTCTTTCTCCATTACTATATCTCTCCAAGATTCAATGACCAGCTAACTTACTTACATTTCTTGTCTTTGACTATTTTGAGGACAATAAAACTGCTTAAGCCTTCTTTCTAGCTGTGATGGCCTGAAGACATCCACAGACATAAAACCAAACAGTTCTCCTGCTGGAATGAACTTTTTCTTCTGAACTCTGGCTGTTTGTCTCTGGTGTAGATCTAAAAGCTGCATTTAATAAACACCCCAGCAATTATCCCCCAGGTCACTTGCTAGTCATCTAACTAATGTTATCTTGAAAAGGCTATCTTTTGCTCATTGATTGAGATGAATTTCTGCTCTATTCTTACAAGTCATGACTCCATGTCACCAAAATCTAAAACCTCTTAATGACTAATTTTGAATCCAAGTTTGTAAAAATAATAACATAAATGTTCATCATACTTTCCACAGAATCTTTAACTCTTACCTGCTGTGGTCACCACAGCTGTTCCAGTTCATCATTGCTACTACACATGATGGATATTGTGGGTTTTTAAAATTAGATTACTTACAGTGTGGAAACAGGCCTTTCTGCCCAATAAGTCCACACTGACCCTCCGAAGAGCAACCCACCCAGACCCTTCACCTAACACTACGGGAAATTTAGCATGGCCAATTCTCCTAACCTGCAAATTATTTTTTTGGACTGTGGGAGGAAACTGGAGCACCTGGAGGAAACCCACGCATACACGGGGAGAATGTGCAAACGCCACACAGACAGTTGCCTGAGGCGGAAATTGAACCCGGGTCTCTGGTGCTGTGAGGCAGCAGTGCTGACCACTGTGCCACCATGCGGCCCTGTTTTGAGGTGATGATAATGACATTAAATGTCAGGGAGTGTTGATTGACATCTAGCTTGTTAGCATTGTTCCTTGTCCAACACTTGTGTGGCACTCATGTCACCTGCAGTCTCTCAGCTCAAGCTAAATTGTATTCATGTGTTGCTGCATATGGAACATGAATTGCTTCAGTATCTGCGGAGTTGCAAATGGTACTCAACATTGTGCTATCATCAGCCCGCTTCATGACCTTATGATACAAATAAAGGTCTTAAAGCAGTGGTTGAATATATTGGAGCTCGGATGCTACCCTGAGGATTTCCTGCAGTGATGTTTTAGGACTGAAATGAATTATCTTTAACAACAACAATTTTCCTTTGTGCTAGGTATGACTCCAACCAATGAAGAGATTTCCCCCAATTTCCCCCTTTTGCTAGAAGTAATTGTTGCCACTCTTAATGGCAGTCACTTCATATTTTTTAATTCAACTCCTGTGTAACCCATTTAGATCATTATATTATGTTAAAAAAGAAGACATGACTATGAATGTAAACTGTTTTTTAAAAAGGGTATTACGGATTGTATTGGTTTTTGATTTTCGGTTGCTATCAAGATCTTTACATTATTTGCAAATGATGACTTGACTTTGAAATAGATTACAAGATTAATTTTGGACACCTGTTTAAAGACCTAAATGATGTACTTCTAGTTTTTGTTAACTTTTGAATTTCACCATTTTGTGGAAAGGATAGCATAATTGGGTATAAAGTATTAGACTGAAACACTTTAGGATACATAATGTATAATTTAGACATGAGTGAGTTGTGAAATTGTGCATGAATTATGCAGCTGGAATTGGTAAATTGCCGGACTTTGTATTCCATTTCTCCAGTCTCTTTCTGGTTTCATGTGAGGATACAATTATTGACCTTGGAATGTTTTTTTTCTACTGTTACTGTCAATACTGTTTTACTCTGTTGAAATGCTGCTTGATTTGAGGAAGAATCAGATCTTTGGCAATGAAATGTGTGTTCAGACTCTAAATTAGATTGATCATTAATCACAGCAGGATTTGATCAAATCACAAACAGCAACCTGGAGTAAAGAAGGAATAGGGATCTTTCTTGTAATTGTAAGTCGTTTCTTTTCACTTTATTGCTGTTTTAGGCTAAGAGGATTTTTTCTTTCCATAATAAAGTTTAAGTTGTTCATTTTTGTAAAAAAATCAATTTTACAGCAAGTTCCTGGATTGCATTTCTCCAGTTTAGAAATTGTAGAGCAATGTATTCAGGAATGAGTGCCTCAAGTGAATGTTTGTGAAATATGCTCGCTCCCACGGGAATATTATGATGTGAAGTAGATAATTTCTCAATTTGCAAAAATTTCACTTTTGATAACAAAATAATTGACATGAAGGAAATTGCATTTGAGTTTGCCTGATTATTCCTGGCTGTTTGAAGTCAATTCCCACCAGCCTACTGTTATGGAAACATCCAGTCTGCCCACTGGTTGAATTTCTCCTGAACCCAACAGATCAGGGAGATCCAAAGCTGTGATGACTAACTCATTAAATATCATTAGGAAGAGAATGCATGGTTCGTAATACATAATGCATTGTTGCTATTGTCGTGGAGAATTACCAGGAGACACGGAGAGTTCTTCAAGAAGATGATCTTTTATTTGCAAACAAGAGCTGTGACAACCAGAAAGCAAATTCATGATTGCCCCCCAACCTTGGAGTCTGTTTTTTAAATACCCTTTAGTTATCATGCTTTCTTTGAGTTTATCAGCATGTCCAATTGTGTTAGTCAGGGCTATCTTTCTGCAGTTATACAACAAACCAATAATGTTAATTCATGTTATCTCTCTACTTCTGCCACTATGGTTTTTCCTACTTCAAACTTAATCTTACTTTACTATATTATGATTAGATATTTACTATTACATCTGTCACAATGGTCTTCAGTCCCTAGATTGACCCTATTACAACATGCTTACATTTACCTATATGTCACATTATTTTGATTAACCTGATTATGCTGCCGTTGGTACCTAACCTAATTATACTACCTAACTAACATAATTATATCACCATTGTTCTATACCCGATTGATGTAGTATTCCACGGATCCTTGTAACATTCCACCAGTCCTCATGTTTAACCCTTCACATGCCCTTATGCTCTTTATTTTGCATACTATAAAATAAAGCAAAGAACTCTGAATGCTGGTTAACTCAAGTAAACAAAAATAGAAATTGCTGGAAAAAGTCAACAGGTCTTTAGCATCAGTGGAGATAGAGTTAACATTTCAAATCCAGTCACTCTTGATACTGACACACCTGCTGAGTCTCTCCAGCACTCTGTTTCTATACATGATTATAATGTTGGCCAGTATATTTCTTTCTAATTTTTAGTTTGATGTGTTCATATATTACGCATATAACATTGTCTCTAACATGGCAGTAATTGTAGAAACTATTAACTTGTGTGTCAAGAATTTTTAAATAGACACCAATTAAAGCATTTCAAAGGTCCTCTGGTGTGTTACGATTTGTTCTCTGAGTGAAACCCACCAGAGTTAATTAAAAGATCTTTCTGACAAGTTATCAACTTTCTGAAGAAAGGTCTTGGACAGTTTCCAAATGCCTGTGTTTTGTGAGTGCATTAGAGAACTCCAGCAGTATATAGCTGCTGATGTAACATGGGAGGACAGAGGATTGAAGGCACCAAAAAATACAATTTTAAGTAATGCTCTCTTGGCCTCATGCAAATATTTATTAAATCAATATAAATTAAAAGTTTTGTACCTTTTCACAGATTTAACAATTGTTATTGTTTGAAATCTGTGTTTGGTGTGTTATCCAAATTTACAGTTACTGTTACGACAAATCAGCCCATTTCAATTTGCCTGACTTATGCTATTTTCTTTGCTGTCCTAGTATTTAAGCAAAGAAAGGATGGTCAGCAGATTGTTGGTGCAGACAAAATTAAATAAACATGCACATCCTTTAAAGTCAATGAAAATTAAGATTTAAAGAGCAGCAGGAGATCACAAACAAAGATTAAGAGCTAATAAAAGGAACTTACAAGAGAAATTAAAACTGACATAAATAATAATAGATGAAAAAGAGGATAGTCAGGAACAACATTGGCCCCTCAAACATAAGTAGTCGTGATATTGTCAGTGGCAATAATGGCTTGGCAAACATGCTGAATGATTGCTCTTAATCTATCTTTACAGAGCAGGATATTGTGCTGGATATTTCAAGAAAACTAATATTGAGTCAGGTATAGGAATTCACCAAAATACCAAATGTATCACCAAATAGCAGTAAAGAAAATAATACTGGCTCTAAGTGAACGCAAATGGCCAGTACCACATAATTTTCATCTCAGATTTTTAAAAGAAATTCTAATTAGAATTAGGCTTATTGTCGCACGTACTCAAGTTACAAAAGAACATTGATAAGCGTACAGTGTCACCAACATGTGGCACCATCTTAGGTACCGAGTACCTAGGTACAAATTGTAGTTACAAAATATGGAGAAAATAAAGAAACAAGTCTCACAACATTATAGGTATACAGAGAATAAGTTAGGAAAATAAGAAATAAAGCTAAAAGGATAGACATTTTGGTCTTTCTATGAGGGCTTCCAAATGGTCTGACCGAGCTCCACCCAATTCCCAACGAGTAGCCATCTTTGCTCTGGGTCCACTGGCTGTTCTTGCACCGCTCCAGGCCGCTGGCTGTCCCCATTGGCTGGCCACTGCAACTCTGCGCGAGAGAGAGAAAAAAGGAAAAGGAACAGACAAAGCAGTTGAGCTGCCATCTTTTCAGTAGAGCCTTCCAGATACCCCAACAATCTCCTGAAGATTCATTGTTTTATTTGGAAAATGATCAATCTCACTCTGCTCTATAAAGCCAGTGAGAGTGTAAAAGCAGGACATTATAGAAAAGCTAGCCAAATGTCTGTTGTCAGGAAATTACTGGAATCTATTATTGATTATCACTAAATACCTTGAAAATTTGCAGCTGACCATTAGAGAGCCAGCATGGATTTGTCAAGGACAGCCATGCCAGAGCAACTTGATTGATTTAACTGCACTTACAAAGAGAAAATCAGTGAGCAGTGGAATGACAATGAATGTTATTTATATTGACTCCCAGAATGTATTTAATGAAGCCCCACATTAGAAAGATTTCACTGAAGCTAGACTGAAGGCAAATGATTAATGTACTTCAGGGGTTAAGTTATGAGGAGAGATTCTGCAAATTAGGGCTGTTTCTTTTTGAAAGTCAGAAAGTTAAAGGGTGATCTAATTGAAATCTTCAACATGTTAATGAGAAAAGACAGGGCGGATGAAGATAAATATATTTAATAGCTTCGGGCTTTAAGAACTAGGGAGCATAGATTATGGCCAGACCATTCAGGAGCGAGTTTAGGAAGCATTTCTATGCTCAAAAGGTGGTAGATGTTTCAAACACTTTTTCAAAATTAGCAATGGATGCAGGATCAATTGTTAAATCTGTATTTCTTAGCTGTAGTGATTTGTTTTAAAAACAGCATGAGGGAGAGTGTTCTTGGAGGCCAATAGAGATGTGTTTTCATTAGGAGAGATTTGTGAGGACAGCAGAACAAACGGTGATGTGAATTTGCCTTCAATTCAAAGATTCTGGAATTGGATTTCTTTATAACTTAGAGGGAAACACCCATAACTTGTAATGTCCTTCTGGTTTCAGTTTTGCAGAAGTCTCAATGGAAGCTTAGTGTGTAAAACAATTGCTCCTGAAGAAGGGAGGTGCTTTAGAACTATTTTGAAATAGTTCACCTCAGTATAAAGAGTTTTTACTGGACTAAAACTGTTTGGTTAAAACCCTGAAGTGATTTTTTCCAAAAGGAGAAAGACAAACCTGATGAGGTGGAAAGATTATGTCCCCTTATGGGAGAATTTTGGATAAGGGGACACAATCTTAGAATAAAGGGTTGCCCTTCTATGACAAAAGAGAGGATGTATTGGTTTTCTAAGGGGAGGGAATCTGTGCAATTCATTACTGCAGACAGCTCTCAATGTTGGATCATTCAGGTATATTTAAGGGCAAGAGAGGCAGATGTTTAGTCAGTAAGGGAATTCAGAGTTAAGGGGAAAAAGCAGGAAAGTGGGGTTGAGCATTATTAGATCAGCCATGATCTAATTGAATGGCAGAGCAGACTTGATGGGCTGAATGGCCTACTTCTCTTCCTATGTCTCCTCCTACGTCTGAGGACCTTATTAAGGAATGTGGGCCAAAAAGGTCTAAATGACCATTCGCCCCTGGCAGTTATGGAAAGTGGGAATGTGCATCTCCAGCTACAAGTTTAGTGAGGAAATAGCTGTGTTGGAGCTCAGTGAGTCAAGTCAAAAACCGTTGTTGAGCAAGGGTAAAACTTAAAATTAATTGCACAAATATCATGCTGAGAAGGTTGGAAGTAAAGAAAGGAATACTTGAATCTCTTATTGAGTGATTGCTGCCATCATGACTACACAGCATGGGGTATATCTACAAAAGGGAAAACTTGGGCCAGGGGAGTAAAGGTGTTCCCCCCACCCCCCCCCATATCCGCAGGTGATACGTTCCAAGACCTACCACGGATGCCTGAAACCATGGATAGTAGCAAACCCCATCATTTAAATGGGAAAATTACCTCCCTAACAGCCCCCTGGAATTATTTCTGGAATGTTCCAGGTAATATTTTCATGCGACAGTAAACCATAGTAACAGAATCCATGGATATGGGAGTTCCACTGTACTTCATATCAAGGCTATAATACCTGAAGTGAGACAGAGTTTAAACATTAAAGGTAGTGATTTAATGGAGACAGAATCTGAAAGAAGGAAATGGTTAGAAGATTTGGAGACCATACTAAGAGTGGAAAGTTTTAAGACCATTGGCACAAGGCTTTATTGGAGGAAGTTGTGTAAGGGGTCATGCATTGTGTATTCATTGTGAGAAGCACAAAATCATTTCTTTTGTCTGCGAGAAAATGGGAAGCTTCCACGTTGCCTGCAGAAGGCAGAAAAGCCCCATTTTGGTGCAGGGAACAAAAGAAAAATCTCACTAAGTTGTACATTTAGATAGCATTGTTTTTTAACAGAATTAAAAGCTTTAAAAGAAGGAAAACACTACATCATTGCCATACTCTGCCACATAAAGGTGTTAAGAGAAGGAAATTAAAATGGCATTGCTTTTTACAGAATTGACGTTCTTCAAGTGAATTCTAAATTAGTGTGATGCTGGAAGAGCACAGCAGTTCAGGCAGCATCCGAGGAGCAGTAAAATCGACGTTTCAGGCAAAAGCCCTTCATCAGGTATAAAGGCAAAGAGCCTGAAGGTTGGAGAGAAAACCTAGAGGGGGGGGGGGGGGGGGGGGTGGAGAAAGTAGCATAGAGTACAATAGGTGAGTGGGGGAGGGGATGAAAGTGATAGGTCAAGGAGGAGGGTGGAGGTGATAGATGGAAAAGAAGATAGGCAGGTAGGACAAGTCATGGGGACAGTGCTGAGCTGGAAGTTTGGAACTAGGGTGAGGTGGGGGAAGGGGAAATGAGGAAACTGTTGAAATCCACACTAATGCCCTGGGGTTGAAGTGTTCTGAGGCGGAAGATGAGGCGTTCTTCCTCCAGGCGTCTGGTGGTGAGGGAGTGGCGGTGAAGGAGGCCCAGGACCTCCATGTCCTCGGCAGAGTGGGAGGGGGAGTTGAAATGTTGGGCCACAGGGCGGTGTGGTTGATTGGTGCGGGTGTCCCAGAGATGTTCCCTAAAAGGCTCTGCTAGGAGGCGTCCAGTCTCCCCACTGTTGAGGAGACCGCATCAGGAGCAATGGATACAATAAATGATATTGGTGGATGTGCAGATAAAACTTTGAGGGATGTGGAAGGCTCCTTTAGGGCCTTGGATGGAGTTGAGGGAGGAAGTGTGGAGCAGGTTTTACAGTTCCTGCGGTGGCAGGGGAAGGTGCCAGGATGAGAGGGTGGGTTGTAGGGGGGCGTGGACTTGACCAGGTAGTCATGGAGGGAACGGTCTTTGTGGAAGGCGGAAAGGGGTGGGGAGGGAAATATATCCCTGGTGGTAGGGTCTGTTTGGAGGTGGCGGAAATGTTGGCGGATGATTTGGTTTATGCGAAGGTTGGTAGGGTGGAAGGTGAGTACCAGGGGCATTCTGTCCTTGTTACGGTTGGAGAGGTGGGGTCTGAGGGCGGAGGCCGGGATGTAGATGAGATGCGTTGGAGGGCATCTTTAACCACGTGGGAAGGGAAATTGCGGTCTCAAGAAGGAGGCCATCTGGTGTGTTCTGTGGTGGAACTGGTCCTCCTGGGGGCAGATATGGCGGAGGCGGAGGAATTGGGAATATGGGATGGCATTTTTGCAAGAGGTAGGGTGGGAAGAGGTGTAATCCAGGTAGCTGTGGGAGTCAGTGGGTTTGTAAAAAATGTCAGTGTCAAGTCGGTCATCATTAATGGAGATGGAGAGGTCCAGGAAGGGAAGGTAGGTGTCAGAGATTGTCCAGGTAAATTTAATGTCAGGGTGGAATGTATTGGTGAAGTTGATGAATTGCTCAACCTCCTCACGGGAGCACGAGGTGGCGCCAATGCAGTCATCAATGTAGCGGAGGAAGAGATGGGGAGTGGTGCTGGTGTAATTACGGAAGATCGACTGTTCTACATAGCCAACAAAGAGACAGGCATAGCTGGGGCCCATACGTGTGCCCATGGCTACCCCTTTGGTCTGGAGGAAGTGGGAGGATTTGAAGGAGAAATTGTTAAGGGTGAGAACCAGTTCGGCCAAACGAATGAGAGTGTCGGTGGAAGGGTACTGTTGGGGATGTCAGGAGAGCAACAAATGGAGGGCTTGGAGGCCCTGGTCATGGCAGATAGAGGTGTAGAGGGATTGGATATCCATGGTGAAGATGAGGTGTTGGGGGCCGGGGAAATGGAAGTCTTGGAGGAGGTGGGGGGCGTGGGTGGGTGGGGAGTTCCTGGACTAGGGGAAATAGGACAGTGTCGAGGTAGGTAGAGATGAGTTCAGTGGGGCAGGAGCATGCTGAGACAATGGGTTGGCCAGGGTGGTCAGGCTTGTGGATCTTGGGAAGGAGGTAGAAACAGGCAGTGCGGGGTTCTCGGACTATGAGGTTGGAAGCTGTAGGTGGGAGATTTCCTGAGGTGATGAGGTTCTGTATGGTCTGGGAGATGATGGTTTGGTGATGGGGGGGTGGGGTCATGGTCGAGGCGATGGAAGGAAGAGGTGTCCTCGAGTTGGCATTTGGCTTCAGCGCTGTAGAGGTCAGTGCGCCAGACTACCACTGCGCCCCCTGTATCTGCTGACTTGATGGTGAGGTCAGGATTGGAGCAGAGGGATTGGAGGGCTGCACGTTGTGAGGGTGAGAGGTTGGAGTGGGGGAGGGAGGTAGACAGGTTGAGGCGATTAATGTGCCGGTGGCAGTTAGAAATGAATAGGTCGAGGGCAGGTAATAGGCCACACGGGGTGTCCAGGTGGATGCAGTGTGTTGGAGGTGGGCGAAGGGGTCCTCGGAAGGTGGGCATGAGTCCTGATTGTGAAAGTAAGCTCGGAGGCGGAGGCCGCGGAGGTGTTCAACGTCACGGCGTGTATTAAATTTATTGATGCGTGGACGGAGGGGGATAAAGGTGAGTCCTTTGCTGAGGACTGATCGTTTGTCCTCAGTGAGTGCAAATAAAGTATATGTAGAGTTGGATTAATGAGGAAATTAAAAGATTCTGTCTCAGGATGTGTATGTGATTGCATAAAGTACAGTAAATAATATTATTGAGTTACAGACGCAGATTGCTATATAGAATTACAACGTTGTTGGGATAGTAGAGTCATGGTTCAAGGAAGAGCAGGACTAGGTGCCTAATATTCCTGGATACAACATATTCAGGAAAGGAAGGTAAGCAAGAAAAGGAGATAGGGTTGTGGCTATGGGAACATTGCTGTGGTGAAGAAAGAGAATGTTTCAGAAGATATGAAGACTGAATTGATTTGACGAGAGCAGAAAATGTGCAATTGGTTGCTAACTAATTGAAAAAATTAAAGGGAGCAAGTTTGGAAAGAAATTATAGAAATGTTATGGAGACAGCATGCAGACCCTTCAGTCCAACTCATCCATGGTGACCAGATATCCTAACATAATCTCATCTCATTTGCCAGCATTTGGGCCATATCCCTCCAAACCCTTCCTATTCATATACTCATCCAGATGCCTTTTAAATGTTGTAATTGTACCAGTCTCCACCACTTCCTCTGGCAGCTCATTCCATACATGCACTACTCTCTGCGTGAAAACGACGTCCCTTAGGTCCCTTTTATATCTTCCCCCTCTCACCCTAAACCTATGCTCTCTAGTTCCGGACTCCCCCATCTCAGAGTAAAGACCTTGTCTATTTACCCAATCCATGCCACTCATAATTTTATAAACCTCTATAAGGTCACCCCTCAGCCTCCGATGCTCCAGGGAAAACAGCCCCAGCCTATTCAGCCTCTCCCTATAGCTCAAACCCTCCAACCCTGGCAACATCCTTGTAAATCTTTTCTGAACCCTTTCAAGTTTCATAACATCCTTCCAAAAGGAAGGAGACCAGAATTGCATGCAATATTTCAAAACTTGTCTCACCAATGTCCTGTACAGCTGAAACATGACCTCCCAATTCATTTAGTCAATGCTCTGACCAATAAAGGAAAGCATACTAAACTCCGCCTTTACTATCTTGTATACCGGAGACTCCACTTTCAAGGAACTATGAAGCTGCACTCCAAGGTCTCTTTGTTCAGCAACACTCCCCAGGACCTTACCATTAAGTGTATACATCTGGCCCTGATTTGCCTTTTCAAAATGCAGCACCTGACATTTATCTAAATTAAACTCCATCTGCCTCTCTTCAGCCCATTGGCCTATCTGATCAAGATCCCATTTTGTTCGGAGGTAATCTTCTTTGCTGTCCATTACATCTCCAATGTTGGTGCCATCTGCAAACTTAACCAACTATACCTCCTATGTTCATATCCAAATCATTTATATAAATGAAGACATGCAGTGGACCCAACACTGATCCTTGTGACACATCACTGGTCACAGCCTCCAGTTTTCAAAGCAGCCCTCCACCACTACCCTCTGTCTTCTATCTTTGAGCCAATTCTGCATCTCGGTGACTAGTTTCCCTGTATTCCATGTGATCTAACTGTGCTAACCAGTCTACCATGAGGAAATTTGTCAGACGCCTTACTGAAGTCCATATAGATCACGTCTACCGTTCTGCCCTCATTAATTCTCTTTGTTGAGTCTTCAAAAACTTACAATCAAGTTTGTGAGACATGATTTCCCACGCATCAAACCATGTTGACTCTCCCTAATTAGTCCTTGCCTTTCCAAATACATGTACATCCTGTCCCTCAGGATTCCCTCCAACAATTTGCCCACCACTGGCATCAGGCTCACCGGTCTATCATTCCCTGGCTTTTCCTTAACACCTTTCTAAATAGTGGCGTTAGCCAACCTCCAATCTTCCAGCATCTCACCTGTGACTATCAATGATACCATCTCAGTAAAGGGCCCAGTAATCACTTCCCTAGCTTCCCACAGAGTTCTAGGGTACGCCTGATCAAGTCCTGGGGATTTATCCACTTTTATGGATTTAAAAACATCCCCCTCTGTAATATGGACATTTTCCAAGATGTCACCAGGTCCTTCTCCACAGTGAACATTGATGCAAAATACTCTTTTAGTATCTCCTCCATTTACTGCAGTTCCACACTAGGCTAATCTTTGAGGGAGGAGAAAGTGAGGTCTGCAGATGCTGGAGATCAGAGCTGAAAATATGTTGCTGGAAAAGCGCAGCAGGTCAGGCAGCATCCAGGGAACAGGAGAATCGACGTTTCGGGCATAAGCCCTTCTTCAGGAAGGGCTTCCTGAAGAAGGGCTTATGCCTGAAACGTCGATTCTCCTGTTCCCTGGATGCTGCCTGACCTGCTGCGCTTTTCCAGCAACACATTTTCAGCTCTAATCTTTGAGGGACCCTATTCTCCCTCTAGTTACCCTTTTGAGTAGTTATAATGGGGGATATTAACAAATCTAAATATGGACTGGGATATTGGAAATGTAAAGAGCAGAGAGGCAAGGTTTCCTAAATTGTAAACCAAATACATCCTCAGACCCAGTCAAGGATGAGGATAAGTCGCAGCATCTTTCTCGTGACACTTGTACAGTGTCCACAATAATATTTGTTCAGTTCTCTAAAACCTTAAACCTGTGCCCTCGAGCGCTTGACCTTCTGGTGGTGGGAGCAACATCTCTATATCTGCTCCATCCTGACCTCTAATGGTTTTGAATACATTTAATAAATCTCATCTTTACCTCCTCTCCTCAAGGGAAGCAATCCCAACTTCCTCTGTCTTTCTGCATAACTGAAGATCCCCATTCCTGAAACCATTCATTTGAATCTTCTTTTTTTTCCAATGCCATCATACCTTCCTAAAATGTGCTGACAAGAACTGGACCCAGTACATTCATTGAGGTCAAACCAATGTTTGGTATAGGTTTAACATAAAGACCTTGCTTCTGTATTGCATACCTCTGTATATAAAGTCCAGGATCCCATATGCTTTATTAACCACGCTATCAACATGACAGCCACTTACTGATTTTTGTTTGGTTGAAGGTGACTGGTTCTGATCTGAAGCCAAAAGTCTGCCAGATTTTTTCTTTCTTGCTGGTGTCATGCTCAATGAACACTCTCGTTGGTGTGGTGCTCTATTGGCTGTGTTCATTTCCAATTCTCTGATCCATTCACTTTACCTCTAACAAGCTGTGTAAGTGAAAGCTCTGGAGTATAATTGCTACAATATGCTTCCTCCCTACAGGCGATCCTTCAGTCTGCAATTATCAAAATGCAGGCATAATATAAATCAGTCAGGGGACACTTCCAGTGTCGAGTCCAAGATTCTGCTTGATAGTGATCCAGGAAAATCATCAGTTTCATTGCAATGTTGTGTCGCACATTTTTCCCCTCCAATGGCTGGCACTGCCCCAATGCTCTTTCTCCCCAACAATACTTTGGTCTCATCTGTGAGGGTGGTGCATATATGGAACGATATGCCAGAGCAAGTAGTAGAGGTGAGTACAATTACAACATTTAAAAGACATTTGGACAGACATATGTATAGGGAGGATTTAGAGGAGTATGCAGGTCAGTGGGATTAGTTTCAGTTTAGGAAACCTAGTCGGCATGAGTGAGTGGACTGAAAGGTCTATATCCATGTTAAAGTTACAGAGACATAGAGAAGTACAGCATGGAAACAGACCTTTTGGTCCACCTTGTCCATGCCGACCAGATATCCTAACCTAATCTTGTCCCATTTGCCAGCACTTGGCCCATATCTCTTGAAACCCTTCCTATTCATATACCCACCCAGATATATTTTAAATGTAATAGTACCAGCCTCCAACACTTCCTCTGGCAGCTTATTCCATACATGCACCACCCTCTGTATGAAAAAGTTGCCCCTTAGGTCCCTTTTAAATTTTTCCCCTCTTACCATAAACCTATGCCCTCTAGTTCTGGACTCCTCCACCCCAGGGAAAAGACTTTGTCTGTTTATCCTATCTATGCCGCTCATGATTTTATAAACCTCTATAAGGTCACCCCTCAACCTCCGATACTCCAAGGAAATCAGCCCCAGCCTATTCAGCCTCTCCCTCCTCCATGTAAAGCTTTTCTGAATTCTTTCAAGTTTCACAACATCCTTCCAATAGGAGAGAGACCAGAATTGCACACAATATTCCAAAGATGGCCTAACCAATGTCAAGTACAGCCGCAACATGACCTCCCCGTGTCAGCGTGGGTTTCCTCTGAGTGCTTCGGTTTCCTCCCACCATCCAAAGATGTGCAGGTTAGGTGAATTGGCTGTGCTAAATTGTCCATAGAGTTCAGGGATGTGTAGGTTAGGTGCATCAGTCAGGATGAGTATAGGATAGTAAGGTAAGGGAATGGGTCTGGATTTGTTACTCTTCAGAGGCTTACTGTTGAAAATCATTACTTGTTTGTCTGACATTATGGAAACACTTTCCTCATCCAAAGGACATCCCTGCAGCAGGAAATATTCTGTGTTTAGTGCCAGCATCACCTGGTTTGTTATATAGGAGTGAATATGGCTCATTGGTCTAGGAGTATAGTTCTTGTTTAGGGGGTTGTGGAGAAGTAGTATACAAGAAGTCCTGGGTTCAAATCCTGAACATTGATTTTCTTTGCGTCTAGTTGTGCCAAGTTGCAGTATTGCCAAACGTCACACAAGAATGCAGGATTTCCTTGAGAAATGGAATTAGTTTGAAGATAAGCAGAGTCATTGTAGCAAATATAGTGCAATACAAGTGGAGAAAGTGAGACCAAATGTTTAAGAACATTTGTCCCCATAGTCAGACTCCAAAATATTCCTACAGCTGAGATATGTCCAGTTCTGTACATCACACTTTAGGAAGTATGTGAAGGCATTCAACAGAGTGCAGAAAAGCTTGAAGAGAATGGTTCTCGGATTAAGGATAATCAATTTTGAAGGTGGATTGCAGAAGTTGAGGCAGCTTCCTTTAGAGAAGGAAGGCTGAGAGGAGATCTAATTGAAGTGTTCAAAATTAGGAGGGTTATGAACAGATGGAAATGTTCCTATTTATAAAAGGATTGATGACCATTGTACAGAAATATAAAATAATTAGTTAAAAAAAAAACAAAGTGATACCAAGAGAAATGTTATCATATAGCACCTAACAGTGTTCCATGGAGAAGGCAGAAGAACAACACTAAATGAGATGCTCATTTGTGGAGCTGGCACAGACATGATGGACTGAATGGTCTCCTCCTGCATTGTGAGAAGTGTGATTGTGTTATCAATGGTTGTGAAATGTGCATCATTTAAATTGGAAGCTTAAATAGCAGTGACCTCATTGCGTAAATTAGAGGGGCACATTTTAACTTAGAGAAGCACATGGATTTTAGTGCAGACAAGAGCTTAAGTAGTGAAAGCGAATGAGCACATATCAGTGCTAAGGTAACAAAAATGGAAATTGCTAGAAAAGCTCAGCAGGTCTGCAGAGAAATCAGTTAATGTTTTGGGTCTGGTGACCCTTAGAACTGACAGTAGCTAGGAAAATGTTGGTTTGTATGCAGAGGATAGGGTGTGGGGGAGGGGGCAAGGAGTAAGCGATGGGTGGGGATAAAGCCCAAAGAGAGAGCAGAATAGTTGGACAGACACAGGAGTGGGTAGCAATCTGACTAGGAGGATGAATAACTACTAATGGGGACTGTTAGTGGTGAACAATAGGTAGTGTGTAATGGCAGGCTATGTGATAACAAGGCCTGGTGCGCGGGAAGGGGCTAGGACATGGGAGAGTTCAAGCCCTAAACTTACTGAACTTGATATTGAGTTCAGAAGGCTGCAGAGTTCCCAAGCGGAAAATGAGGTGTTGTTCTTCCAGCTTGTGCTGAGCTGAGTGCTGAGATACTGATTTCAGTGGAAGTTGAGTGATGTTCTGATGAATTGCTGTTTCAAAGTAAACATTCCACAGAGTACACGTACAGTAATTAAACTGAAGTTGAGGGTGGCATTGTTCAACCTTGGGGGTTGGAAGGGTGCTTAATGATTGAAATTAAGTTTAGCGGTGAGGGAGTGATTGGGATACCTGTACTCTGGAGTGTCTTGATCTGGAACTTGAACAGTGGGCAGTGTGAAATTGTGAAGTCAGAACATTTCAAGAATTGAGCAAGATACATTGATCAAAGAGAAAAGTATGAACTGGGATCTTGGGGAGAAAGCTGGGACATTAGAAGCAAAAGGGACTAGTGGCTGAGGGATTGGAGATGAACAAAATCCTTCAGAGGGTATGTGAGGAGACCAGTAGAGCAGCAGCAGGTTAGTGAGTAGAAAAAGGGCTGAGAGAGGAGCAACCTGCAAAGATGAGGTTGAAATTTGATGATCACACAAACATAGGAGCATTTCCTATTCTTCCTGAATACCTTTCCACAACATGGGGAAAATCGACCTCAGAGTGATTGTATTTTTAAAAAGAAAATCAATTCACAGATGTGGGCCCAAACCAAGATTTTATTGCCACCGCTAATAGTTTTAAAGAAAGTGGTCAACTGCTTTCTGAACTGTGGCAGTCCAGGAGATTTTTATATTTGTATTGAGTTTTTTTACTGGACCAATACAGATGCTACAGTTAAGAATCATCACACCTCCATGGGTCTGGAGTCACATTCAGACAAACCAGGTAATGATTTCAAGTGTTTTTCCCCAGCGGGGAGTTAGTTGGTATTTGACAATCTGGAGGTTTTAAGGTCATCACTGCTAATAATAGCTTTTAATTTTAGATTTATTTGATAAACTGCATTTACATTTCTCCAGTGTTGTGATGCGATTTGCACTCGCATCTCGCTTCTGGTCTGTTTTCACAATGTCATATGTTCACCTGACGGATGTTTAAATCTGGTGATGGTGATCGGGGGAAAAGTATTCAACTGGAAAAGGAGCAGGGTTAGTGGCAGTGTTGGGTGGATCGGTGGAGATGGAAGAAATTGCATAGATAGAGAATAATGGGTGCACTTGCAAGATGATGTTGTGTGAAGTAGGCATGACAAAGGGAGAAGGGATGAGGGTGAGGGATGAGTACAGTCAGATGTGGATGAATATGCAGCTACTCTTGCCTTTGCTGACCTGGGCAGATTATTAAAGCACATTCTGCGCTGAGTCTAGAGGTGTGCTGTAATGCTATTTTTACTGACCTCCTCGGCCAAATCCAGTCACACCACCTTTGTGACAACAGCAGGTTTCTTCCTCCTTTTGCTGGGGTGTGATATCACTTGCTGACTCTTCACTGCCTCCAGCAATGTGTCAAGGAAGCCCGTGAATGTGCGAGCCCAGCTTTTACAGTTGCTGTTACTGCTCATAACTCTTCCAAATTCTGTTTTTGGATTGGATGACTTCCTGGGTCTGCATCACATCTACGATAGCACAATCGAAGGTAAATACAGATGTAAAATGGTGGTAAATGTCACAGACAGATGCATTGAACACATTTCTATGCTTTCACTGCAATGTTGGAGCCTGACATTGAGCATGCCTTAATTTTTTATTTGAGGTGCAGTGACATAAGCTATCAAGCTTAATGTCTGAAACGAAACTGGTTGGCAAGAGTGCTGGTGTCCAAAAATACTAATGTTACCATTATGTAACTGAGTAATCTACAGAATTTGGAGAACGATTGTGTTTTGGTAGCTGATAAATTAACGTTTAATTTATATCTGATGAATGCTATACTAGTACTGTTTTTGCTTAACACATGTTGGTAAATTAAATAATGGAATGGAATATCACTTTAATTGCCCTGCACTTGCATCCTTTATCTTGATAATGACAATAAAAAAAATCTGGATTATTGAAAATGCAATTTAAAGTCTGCAGTGTAATTTCGTAGAGTCCCATCAATAAAAATGGCACTTCATCTCTTTGTTCTGTTCTCCTCTTCATTGACTCCATTAAATATCCTTAATACCAGGGTAGCACTAATATGTCAGGGAGAATGGTGAGATGTTAATTACTTTTTTTAAAATTTAGCATACCAGGCAAATGCATATTCAGTTTAATAGTGTTTAGTTTAACTTTGTGCCTTTGTTTCCACAAAATCATTTTTCTTCATGCACTGAGTAACTTTTCTAATGGCATGAACTAACTGTGATATTTATTCAGCTTGGTATTGTGTAGAGACAGTGTAAATTGATCACTCAATTGTCAATCTTCCTTGGATATTCAGTGCAATGTGCTTGAACCTAAAATATATGGCTAGTTAGCCATTTCATGTGATTAATTGTATTTGATGCTAGCTCAGTAAGTTTACACAATGACTGGCTAAGCTGCAAGTGTAAAGGATGGTCCCACATGCAAAAGCAGATTTCAGTCAAGGTTAGGTTAGGGTGCATGATAGAAGAATCTGAGTTCTTCACTTTAAGTATGTGGATGTCTGTTGAGAACAGGACCTGGCTGAGTTGTGTTGTTTCTCTGGTTAAATAGTCTGCCCGTGTAGCACAGTTAAAACCTGAGGCTAAGTACTGATAGAGGAGAAAAGGTGAAAATAAGTAACTTGTTAGTGTGGATTTGTATTGGGAATTCAAATTTAAAAAGTGATGCATGCAATTAATTTGTTAGGCAATGAATGTTGCTGAGATATTTGAGCATGGATGCCATTATAACAGAAGTCTGACTAGCTCAGTTGGTTGACCATGAGACTCCTAACTCTTGGAGTCCCATGTTGGGTGCTGTAGTCAAAAGAGCTCTGGCAGCCGATTGGTAGGCCAGAAAGTCTGAGTTCAAGTGCCATCAGCTCTGGGAATATGTGGCAACATGTTTCAACAGGTTAATATAAAATGTTTACCACCATAACGGAGCCTGATCTTTTTCTCAGCTGGAGTCCGAACATGTACACTTGCTAGAAAAATTCACACAGTCGAGAACTGGAAAAAATCAGAGCAATGGACCACGTGTGAATTGTTGTTGAAGTCAACAATTTTATCGCTAGACAAGTATAAAAATTGCCACCTTCTTGGCTTGTATATTTTGACACCCTAGGTTAAGAATTTATGCTATAACATACAGAAGACTCCCATTATGTCATTATTACTGGGAAACAAGTTTCTTTTTTGTGTGCTAATCAAGTTTACAGCTGATAGATTTGATGAAAGGGCCATTTAAAGCATTTTAGACTTGCTGTCAGCATCAACTACTCCCATGTTATGTATAAATGTAAAGCCTCATCTATTTTGCTTCAAAGTCAAGATTCAAAAGAATGAAAGTGACTGATATGAAATGGGAATTCTATTTCATACAGCAACGTTTTCTGAGCAAGACTGAAATAACAGTAATTGTGGGTGTTGTGATTGGGACCAGGTTGACCTCATTGACTGGCCCAGGTTAACAACCCCAACCCAGAAAGCCCTGGCTGACTTAGAAAGCCAAGAGATTAGAATCTCCTCAGTTCAGGCAACTGTCTCCAAGCTGGCTGGCCTACAGCCAGTGTACTGTGCATCGGTAAATAAAAGGTGACTTGGTGACGGGATACTGGCCTCAATGCAGTTATTTCAATGAGTTAAAATAAAAGCAAAACTTTTCAGATGCTGGAAATCTGAAATGAAAACCAGAAGTGCTGGGAATATTCAGGTCTGGCAGCATCCATTGAGAAAGAAGATGGTTAATGTTTTGAGTGAAATGTCTTTTTTTGAGATTCCTTTTGTACTTTTGTGCCTTATAGAAAGTGAATAGACACTGACCACATATGTCTGTGAGAAACCAGAGACTAATTTTAATAAAGTCTGTTGTAACTCATTACAGGTCGACAGTAGAAGCTATCTTTAAATTGCGTGTTGCCTCATAACCCAGATAAAAGTTGGAGCAACCTTTGATATTTGGGATTATTTTCTTCGACAGACTCGTGCAATGTACAAAAGAATCTCAATAACCCCAAGTGAATTATGAATCCTACATGTGCACACACAATGCAATGATATGACTAATAATTCATATTATTGATAGATGAAAAGATTTATTTTCTGTTAAAAAAATATCAATTCGATAATCTCTCCCTTAGTAAAATTGCCTGCCACAACTCAACCTCTAGGCTTCTAAAATTATAGGTTGTTGACATCCATAAACAAAAGAAGGGAGAAAGAAAAAGAGGAAATTATTAACTTCAGGCAGATTGGAGCAAGTTGTGTCACATCTACACTGTGAATGACAACTCTACCTTAAAAGTTTACTGATGTAAATATTACTTATTGACAGTGAATTAGCACATCCTGAAAGAAAGTGCATGTGCCAATCAAACGTCTGGCTATTTCATGTAAATGCCTGATATTTTCCATCCCACACTTGAATCACTTGTGACCATTGATGTAGTGGTTGCGAAAGGTTTTTAGAAATAGAATAGTCATTCATTGTCACTTGGGGTTTTTGCTGTTACTGTTTACTATAGCTGACTCAGAATCTGAAAGTCGATGTTGTTAAATTGTTAAGAAATAAGAAGACCTATAATTTCATGTCCTGTGAAGAGAGTCAAAGCTTGAGGCTGGAACATTGGGAAAATGAATACACATTTAACAAGTCCTACAATTTTATTCCAGGACTGAACTTTGCAGTTTTGTTCAGTCATGTGGTGCATGACTTTTCACAAATGTTTGCAGCAATCTTGTAATGTGCAACCACTTAATTGCCTTTTTGTTCCTATTTGCCCGAAGAGTTCTTCCTGTTGTCATCCTTCTGCGAATTATGTGCATTGAGGAGGGTAGGCGATCTTTAGTTTGGAGCACAGGTGTCCAGAAAGGCATACTTGCCTGCTAGTCAGGCCTACAAAAGTACTGAGTAACACTGCTGAGAAATGTGTTAGTGATGGATAAGATGCCAAGCTGGAAATATCGACTGATTTGCCAATTATCCATTAAATTGCACCCTTGCCCCAAGCACATCTGAATTCCACCCTTCAGAATATTGTCGAATGAAAGGCTCTGACTTTCTGCTTCTGGCTGTCATTGTTTTTGTAATTACAGCCAATGTCAGCTATGATATCTTGCTTGCATAGGTGAGAGTCATGAAGTGATGGAGCTGATGCCACTTAATTACATGGACTGATAATAAAATAAGCTGCTTAATGCCATAGAAACTGACAGATCAAATTGTAATTCTATAAATAATAGCAGCAGTGGGAAATTTTGCAGTGTGGCTCGACATTTGGTAATTTGCTCATGTAATTGCAGTGATATTAAAGCAAAATCATTCTAAATTGCTAACAGAATGATTTGTCCAGTAAATCGAATACACTATTTGCATATTGTTTGCTTGCATCTCAGATTTCTTGTCTTCGATGTGTTTTGCAAAATTGTTCCAACCTCCATCCATCTTTGCAACTTTTCCTGAAAATATTCATTTATTGATTGCTGGAGCCCAATATAATCCAAATTTAGAGCTGAGCAGATATGGTCATGTGGTGATTGTGTTCCTAGAAGGACAGGACAATCTAGATGCTCAGTTCAAACCTCAGCATTGCAAGATGTGAAATTAAAATCAGTCAGTCTGACAAGTTGTGGAGGAACACCAGAGCAAAATTATACTGTTGAGTTGCTAAAAATAGCCACAGGTCCACTCTAGATCAGTGGTGCTGGAAGAGCACAGCAATTCAGGCAGCATCCGAGGACAGGCAAAATCGACGTTTCGGGCAAAAGCCCTTCATCAGGAATAAAGGCAGACAGCCTGAAGCGTGGAGAGATAAGCTAGAGGAGGGTGGGGGTGGGGAGAGAGTGGCATAGAGTACAATAGGTCAGTGGGGAAGGAGATGAAGGTGATAGGTCAGGGAGGAGAGGGTGGAGTGGATAGGTGGAAAAGGAGCTGGGCAGGTCGGACAAGTCCGGACAGGTCAGGGGATCGAGTTTCTGGAGGTTAGAAGCTAGGATGAGGTGGGGGAAGGGGAAATGAGGAAACTGTTGAAATCCACATTGATGCCCTGGGGTTGAAGTGTTCCGAGGCGGAAGATGAGGCGTTCTTCCTCCAGGCGTCTGGTGGTGAGGGAGCGGCAGTGGAGGAGGCCCAGCACCTCCATGTCCTCGGCAGAGTGGGAGGGGGAGTTGAAATGTTGAGCCACTGGGCGATGTGGTTGATTGGTGCGGGTGTCTCGGAGATGTTCCCTAAAGCGCTCTGCTAGGAGGCGTCCAGTCTCCCCAATGTAGAGGAGACCGCATCGGGAGCAACGGATACAATAGATGATATTAGTGGATGTGCAGGTAAAACTTTGATGGATGTGGAAAGCTCCTTTGGGGCCTTGGATAGAGGTGAGGGAGGAGGTGTGGGCGCAGGTTTTACAGTTCCTGCGGTGGCAGGGGAAAGTGCCAGGATGGGAGGGTGGGTCGTAGGGGGGCGTGGACCTGACCAGGTAGTCACGGAGGGAACGGTCTTTGCGGAAGGCGGAGAGGGGTGGGGAGGGAAATATATCCCTGGTGGTGGGGTCTGTTTGGAGGTGGCGGAAATGTCGGCGGATGATTTGGTTTATGCGAAGGTTGGTAGGGTGGAAGGTGAGCACCAGGGGCGTTCTGTCCTTGTTGCGGTTGGAGGGGTTGGGTCTGAGGGCGGAGGTGCGGGATGTGGATGAGATGCGTTGGAGGGCATCTTTAACCACGTGGGAAGGGAAATTGCAGTCTCTAAAGAAGGAGGCCATCTGGTGTGTTCTATGGTGGAACCGCTCCTCCTGGGAGCAGATACGGCGGAGGAATTGGGAATACGGGATGGCATTTTTGCAAGAGGTAGGGTGGGAAGAGGTGTAATCCAGGTAGCTGTGGGAGTCGGTGGGTTTGTAGAAGATGTCAGTGTCAAGTCGGTCGTCACTGATGGAGATGGAGAGGTCCAGGAAGGGGAGGGAGGTGTCAGAGATGGTCCAGATAAATTTAAGGTCAGGGTGGAATGTGTTGGTGAAGTTGATGAATTGCTCAACCTCCTCGCGGGAGCACGAGGTGGCGCCAATGCAGTCCACTCTAGTCCAGCAAGCTGAAAGAACATGTAATCTGAAATGGCCGAGCAAGTCACTGACAGATTTTCTTGAAATAACTCTGGGCTGCCCAAAATAAGGGATATAGGCTAAAGTGGGGACTGCAGATGCTGGAGATTAGTGTCGAGAGTGTGATGCTGGAAAAGCACAGCAGGTCAGGCAGCATCTGAGGAGCAGGAGAATTGATGTTTCGGGCATGAGCCCTTCATCAGGAATCAGACTGTGAGCTGAGGGGGTGTAGAAATAAATGGGAGGGGGGGGTTGGTGCTGGGGAAAGGTAGCTGAGAGGTTGAGAGGTTGAGAGGTAGATGGAGGAGGGGGTAATGATGATAGATCAGAGAATGGTAGAGCGGATAGGTCGGAAGGAAGATGGACAGGTAGGACAGGTCATGAGGGCGGAGCTGAGTTGCAAGGTTGGAACTGAGATAAGGTGGGGGAGGGGAAATAAGGAAACTGGATAAATCCACATTGCTCCCCTGTGGTTGGAGGGTCCTGAGATGGAAGATGAGGCGTTCCAAGGACCTGACAAGGGAGTCGCGGAGGGAATGGTCTTTATGGAAAGCAGATAGGGGTGGAGAGGGAAATATATCTCTGGTGGTGGGGTCTGTTTGTAGGTGGAAGAAATGACAGAGGATGATGCGATGCACACGGAGGTTGGTGGGGTGGAAGGTGAGGGCCAGGGGGGTTCTGTCCTTGTTGGGGTTGAAGTGGTGGGGTTCAAGGGTGGAGCTGGAGAAAGTGGATGAAATGCGCTGGTGGGCATCCTCAATCACGTGATGGGGGGGAGGAAATTGCAGTCTTTAATGAAGGAGGCCATCTGGTGTGTTCTGTGATGGAATTGGTCCTTCTGGGAATAGATGCAGCGGAGGCGGTGGAACTGGGAATAAGGGATAGCGTTTTTACAGGAGGCAGGGTGGGAGGAGGTGTAGTCCAGGTGTAGTGGGAGTTGGTGGCGGTTGTTAAAGATGTCAGTATTGAGTCAGTCACCATTGATGGAGATGGAGGGGTCCGGGAAGGATAGAGAGGTATCTGAGGTGGTGCAGGTGAATTTAAGGTTGGGGTGGAATGTGTTGGTGAAGCTGATGAACTGTTCAACCATCTCGTGGAAGCACGAGATGGCGCTGATACAATCATCAAAGTAGAGGAGGAGGAGGGGGGAATAGTGCCATAAAACTGCGGAAGATGGACTGTTCCATACAGCTGACAAAGAGACAGGCATAGCCGGGGGCCATGCAGATGCCCATAGCTGCCCCTTTTTGTCTGGGGGAAGTGGGAGGGTTCAAAGGAGAAATAATTGAGAGCGAGGACCAATTCAGCCAAATGAATGAGAGTGTCAGTGGGGGGGTACTGGTGGGATGTCGGGCGAGGAAGAAATGAAGGGCTTGAAGGCCCTCGTCATGGTGGACAGAGGTGTATAAGGACTGGATGTCCATGGTGAAGAGAGCATTGGAGCCTGGGGAAATTAAAGTCTTGGAAGAGATGGAGGGTGTGGATGGTGTCCCGAACGTATGTGGGGAGTTCCTGGATTAGAGGGGATAGGACAGTATCAAGGTATGTGGAGATGAGTTTGGTGGGGTAGGAGCAGGCCGAGACGATGGGTCAGCTGGGGTGGTCAGGCTTGTGGATCTTGGATAGGAGGTAGAACCAGGCAGTGTGGGGTTCCCAAACTGTGAGGTTGGAAGCTGTGGGTGGGAGATCTCCTGAAGTGATGAGGTTATGTACGGTCGGGGAGATGATGGTTTTGTGATGTGAGGTGAGGTCGTGGTCAAGGGGCAGTAGTAGGAGGATGTATCTTTGAACTGGTTCCTGGCTTCAGCGGTGTAAAGGTCAGTGCGCCATACTACCACAGCACCCCCCCCCCCCGCCCTTGTCCATTGGTTTGATGGTGAGGATGACGTTGGAACTGGGGCATAGTGGGCTGTGCATTGCAAGGGTAAGAGGTTGGAGTGGCTGAGGACTGGACAGGTTAAGGCGGTCAATGGTGACTAACTCAACACTGACATCTTCCATAAACCCACTGATCCCCACAGCTACCTGGATCACACCTCCTCCCACCCTGCCTCCTGCAAAAATATTATCCCTTATTCCCAGTTCCTCCCCCTCTACTGCATCTGCTCCCAGGAGGACCAGTTCCACCAAAGAATACACCAGATGCCCTCCACCACATCTCATCCACTTCCTGCACCTCCGCCTTCGAACCCCACCCCTCCAACAGCAACATGGACAGAACCCACTGGTCCTCACCTTCCACCCCACCATCTGTGTCCATCGCGTCATCCTCCAACACTACCGCCACCTAAAACCAGACCTCACCACCAGAGATATTTTTCTCTCCCTACTTCTATCCACTTTCCTTAAAGAGCATTCCCTCCACGACTCCTTTTTCAGGTCAATGCCTTCCACCAACCACCCTCCCTTCCTGCCACCACAGGAATTGCAAATCCTGCGCCCACACCTCATCCCTCACCTCCGTCCAAGGCCCCAAAGGAGCCTTCCACATCCATCAGAGTTTTTCCTGCACTTCCACACATGTCATTTACTGTATCTGTTACTCCCGATCCAGTCTCCTCTACATTGGGGAGACAGGACGCCTATTTGCAGAGCACGTCAGAGAACATCTCTGGGACACCGGCACCAATCAACCCCACCACCCCATGGTTGAACGCTTCAACTCTCCTTCCCACTCTATCGCCATTCCTGAACCACCCGACGCCTGGAGGAAGAACACATCATCCTCTGCCTCTGGACCCTCCAACCAGAAGGGATCAATGTGGATTTCCCCTTATCCCAAAATGTCAATTCCCCTGCTCCTCAGATGTTGCCTGACCTCTTGTGTTTTTCCACCACCACACTCATGATTTAAAATAAGAGATATGTCTCTCTCAAATATGCCACAAGCAGCCTGGGGAAATCCATTTTAAATTTCACACATTATTGCCCCCTTACTGCTGCTCCAGCCACAGACTCCATTTTAGGAGGGAGGGTGTGGCTGCCATTGGCAAAATTGGAATGAGAGAACCTGACATTGGGGAGTTTGAGAGTGTTGTGGGAAAGGGACTGGAGAATCAAGGAGACTATGAATTGGAGTATGAGGCTAGAGGGGTGGAATGTGGATCGTGGGGAAAGAGTAATGACTGAATTTTACTGTGATACACATGGGACACTGAACACAGATCCCATTGCCCTACTTATGAACTCTTATTTTTCAGGTTGACCTTTGAAGTTTCAAGATTAGATCAACTCTGACTGAGGTCCATATTTAATTGTTGCCTTTATGTTTGCAGATGACACCGAAATTGGAGGTGTAGTGGATAATGGAGAAGGTTACCTCAGATTACAACAGGATCTCGATCAGATGGGCTGAGGAGTGGCAGATGGAATTTAATTTTAGATAAATGCATTTTGGGAAAGCAAATCTTAGCAGGGCTTGATATACTTAATGGGAAGATCCTGGGGAGGGTCGCTGAACAAAGAGACCTTGGAGTGCAAGTTCATAGCTGGGGCTGTTTTTCCTGCAGCGTTGGAGGCTGAGGGGTGACCTTATAGAGGTTTACAAAATTATGAGGGGCATGGATAAGATAAATAGACCAAGTCTTTTCCCTGGGGTGGGGGAGTCCAGAACTAGAGGGCATAGTTTTAGGATGAGAGGGGAAGGCTATAAAAGAGACCTAAGTGGCAACTTTTTCAGAAGAGGGTCGTGTATGTGTGGAAAGAGCTGCCAGAGGAAGTGGTAGAGGCTGGTACAATCGCAACATTTAAGAGACATTTGGATGGGTACATGAATAGGGAGGGTTTGGAGAGATATGTACCAGGTGCTGGCAGGTGGGACTAGATTGGGGTGGGATAAATGGTCGGCGTGGACGGGTTGGACCGAAGGGTCTTTTTCTGTGCTGTACTATGCTGTGCTGCTCTGTGATCCTCCGACCTGATCATGTGTACTGTAGAACTCTGTGGGAAACTCGGGAAGTGATTTCTGGGCCCCTTCCTGAGATATTTATATAATCGATAGCCATAGGTGAGATGCCAGAAGGCTAGAGATTGGCTAATGTGATGCCATTATTTAACAAAGGTGGTAAGGAAAATCCAGGGAACTATAGACCGGTGAGCCTGATATTGGTGGTGGGCAAATTGTTGGAGAGCATCCTGAGGGACAGCATTTCAATGTATTTGAAAAGGCTAGTCAACGTGGCTTTGTGCACGAGAAATCATGTCTCACGAACTTAATTTGTTTTTTGAAGAAGTAACGAAGAGGATTGATGAGGGCAGAGCAGTAGATGTGATCTGTATGGACAACAGTAAGATGTTTGACAAGGTTCCCCATGGATGACTGGTTAAAAAGGTTAGATCTCATGAAATACAGGGAGAACTAGCCATTTGAATGCAGAACTGGCTGAAAGGTAGAAGACAGAGAGTGGTGGTCGATGGTTGTTTTTCAGACTGGAGGCCTGTGACCAGAGGACACAAGGATCGGTGCTGGATCCACTACTTTTCATCATTTATATAAATGATTTAGATGGGAACATAGGAGGTATAATTTGGAAGCTTGCAGATGACACCAAAATTGGAGGTGTAGTGGACATTGAAGAAGGTTACCTCAGAGTGCAACAAGATCTTGATAAGATGGGCCAATGGGCTGAGGAGTGGCAGATGGAGTTTAATTTATATGAATGTGAAGTGCTGCATTTTGGAAAGGCAAATCAGGGCAGGACTTATACACTTAATGGCAAGGTCCTGGCGAGTGTTGCTGGACAAAGAGACCTTGGATGCAGGTTCATAGCTCCTTGAAAGTGGAGTCACAGGTAGATAGGATAGTGAAGAAAGCATTTGGTATGCTTTCCTTTATTGGACAGATCATTGAGTATCAGATTTGGGAAGTCATGTTGTGACTGTACAGGACATTGGTTAGGCCACTTTTGGAATACTGTGTGCAATTCTGATCTCCTTCCTATCGGAGGGATGTTGTAAAACTTGGAAGAATTCATAAAAGATTTACAAGGATGTTACCAGGGTTGGAAGATTTGAGTTGTAAGGAAAGGCTGAACAGGCTGGGGCTGTTCTCCCTGGAGTGTCAGAGGCTGAGGGGTGACCTTATAGAGGTTTATAAAATCATGAGGGGCATGGATAGGGTAAATAGACAAGGTATTTTCCATGGAGTGGGGAAGTCCAGAACTAGAGGGCATAGGTTTAGGGTGGGAGGGGTAAGATTTAAAAGGTACCTAAGGGGCAAGGTTTTCACACAGAGGGTGGTGCGTGTGTCGAATGAGCTGCCAGAGGAAGTGGTGGAGGCTGGTACAATTGCAACATTTAAAAGACATCTGGATGAGTGTATGAATAGGAAGGGTTTAGAGGGATCTGGGCCAAGTGCTGACAAATGGGACTAGATTAGATTAGGATATCTGGTTGGCATGGACGAGTTGGACCGAAGGGTCTGTTTCCATGCTGTACATCTCTGTGACTCTATGACAATTAGGTACGTTGAGTGCATCATTGTCATCGTGCAGGAACAGAATGGTATGTTCTGGTTAATGTAAGATGTTCCACTTTTGCGTAGAAATAAAAGTTTACTGTGCTCCACAGGATGTAACGCCTTTAACTAGAATCGCCCAAAACAAGTATTTATTTTTCAATCCCATGTTCCATTGCTGTGCAAAATGCTGTGTTCATCAACAAAATAACATCAACTGCAATTAGTTCACTGGCTTTGAAGTATTTTATTTCAAGGATGGGAAAAGTTCTGTTGCAAACATAAAATCTGCATCGATTTCATTTTACTATGAAAGCCATTAAGGCCATCTGTGATCCTGGCATCAGCCAGGGTCCACACATGCTTGATTCAACAATAGTCATTACATCATGAATAGCCTAAGCTTGCTCAAAGTTGATCTGCCTGCGGTGGAATTTGTCCCACAGGTTGAAAAGAATGTTATCTTTAGCAATGCTAGTGGGAGCTCATATTGCTTTAGGCCATGCTTCAGCAAATCATTGATACTGCACGCCAACTCAAGACATGTGAGTACTGTAATATTGGAAATCCCATTTTTCTCGTGTAACTCACATCTCGCTCTTCAGCACATGGTAACTCAGCAAAGTCTGCTCAATCCCAAGGAGATGGTTTTTGTGGTCAAAGGAAAGAATTTTGGCTTTTATGAACTCCAAAGTGCTTTGACATCACAAACAGCCATGTTTCATTCCTGTTAACTTCCCTCGGGCAGGCGAATAAGTTGGGATTGTTTCCCTTGGAGTTGCAATAATTATTAGAGGTATTCAAAACCGTGAGGGGTCTGGATAGCACAGATGTGGGATACCGTTCTCAAGATGTGGAGGTCACAGATTTGAGGTTTTCGAGGACCTCTTGAATACTATCATGGATACTGTGTACGTGTCAATAGAAAGATGTGGACATTTAGCCTCTATTCGATTTTGATGCTGTTGAATACATGCAAGTCAGCAACATTTGCAATTGTTTGATTTGAGTCTGGCTGCTTGAAAAACCCACAATGTAAAAAACAGGTGATTTTCACAGCCAGGTTCCACTATAAAGGTGTGTGTGTTGCTTACTAGCAACTGGACCATAATCCAGATTAGAGTCAAGAATAGGGTAGTGCTGGAAAAGCAGGACTGTCAGTTTAACAGTCATGTTACCCACTGAGACAGTTAAGAGAAACCAGAATTGTTCAGTTGATTGGCTGCTTCCTTTTTGATGTTAATACGAGCACCAGGCTAACATCTGTTGATGAGTGTTAGAGCAACCCATCTCAGTAGGTTAGTCAGGCCTTCAAAGTAAAATTGACATGAATATAAGACAGCCTTGAGCTACACTGGAACAAAAGGGTTTGGCGGTTCCTCTCTTATTTGTTTACAGTAATGACAGATACATTTTTCTTGGGTATTAGCACTTGGCCTAATTTATAGCAGATAAACCTCTACAGATGGTGGTAATTTATTCTTCCACCAAAATACCAGGTTTTCCAATTAATTTTCCACACTTGCATCAGAACATTTAATTATGATTTCTATGAAAGTTATGCACTGCACCTCCAGCAGTAAAGAAATATTAACAATTAACAGAAATATTAACAATTAACAATCTATCCAATTAAACAGCTACAGGTGATGGTTGAAGCTGCAGATACATTATTTAACTGCAGTGCACTTAAACACTATTTAAAGTTTAAATTGCCCCAGCTATTGTACATTCAGGATGGTCACCTCTAAGGAGTCAGTATGATGGAGAATGGAGAATGAATGGAGGTGAAAAGTGATGAGGCAAAATTTCCAATGTTTAATCTCTGTTTTGTACCAGGATACATAATCTCAAGTATGAAAATGATAATTGAATGTTGCAATTGGTGGATAAGTCTGCTCGGAAAAGGAAGAGAAAAATTCCCTCAACACAGACTGTGTAGCAACTGTGCTGGAAGTGCGCATATCTGCCAAGATGGCTTGTCAAAGCTTTACAGTTGGCTTGCTTGACTGTGTTACTGTTGTACTTAATCAATGAACTTCCTTGGTAATGAAAACCACGGCAAATATTGAGGAATTCTCCATTCCCAGGTGCAAAACAAGGCACAAAATGTTAAGAGTTTTAAATTGAGCCCAACATTTGTTTTTGATTGTTTCACAGAATGTGGATATTGCTGGTTAGGAGATGATGTTGGTGAGTTGGCTTTTTTGAATTGCTGCAGTCCATGTGGTGTACATCCACAGTGCAACTTGAAAGGGAGTTCCAGTATCTTGATTCAGCAACAGTGAAGGAACAGAGATGTACAGTGGAGGTCTGAAATAAAATGCGTCAATATACTGCAAATTTCGTTGGAGTTTATGATCTCCCAGCTCCCAAAGAAGAGAATCTGATATGAATGGAAAGTTGACTGTAATTATATATTGATTTGAATTATTTATGATTATATTATTTGTACTTGCGCATTTCTGCAGTTGGAATAATCTGAGTTGTATATGGACGGGTAAATAGACTCTCCTGAGAGTCCAATGAACTTTACTGGAGTACGGGAAAAATATTGGCTGTAAGAGCTGCTCCTTTTTTGAGGTATTTTAGGTGTTGGGGATGATTGCCTTGAATTCCAGGAGCAACAATTCCTGTTTTATAAGCTGTTGCATTGTTTTGAGGGAAAAAAAATCAAAACAATGGCACTTGGAAAGGAGGAAGAAAAACACAAGTAGAGACCACATGGTCAGGGAAAGAAGCCTATCTTGCTGTCTGACACCATAGTGAATCTGCACAGTTACTCCTTCTAATGTTTGGGTTCAAGTATCTCTGGACATCGGACTGCATCTAGGAAAAATGAGCAAATAACAAAATTCACAGCTGACCCTAGAGAAACCTGTGTGTAGAGCTCAGAGCACAGGAACAATTAAGTGCATAGCGTTTAAGTAAAACCTTACTGTAAGTGTGCGATAGTGAGTCAAGTGGGTTCTATTTTGATTATATGTTTTATTGAGATCTGTCTCTTGATTAAATTTTAAAAATATAAAACGCCTGTTTTTTAGTTCAGTAAGACTGTGCTATTTTCTGGGTTTATACATTATGAAGGAGCAAAGATGGCCTTTAATCGAGTGATGTGCTCTTCTTGTTGGATGTGGGACATCAGGGAGAGTTTCCATGTTACTGATGATTATGTCTTTAAGAAGTGTGCCTGGTTGCGAATCCAATCAGATCGCATGGATCACATGTTTATTAACAAGTTAACAAAATAACAAGCATGACTTTTATTTCAAGTTTTCCAACTCCAGGTTTAGCATTAGGTTTAATTGTACCTTCTGATGATTGATGTGCAATCTTTGTTTGAACTTGTCAGTTCTTCCATGAAAACTTCCATGGAAGGAGCCCTTATGATTCACTGATGACATAAAACAAAACTTTGGGCAAGAAACTTCATAAAGCCAAAATACAAAGAGGATCTGGGAGTGTTAGTCCAGGATTCTCTAAAGGTTGACTTGCAGATTGAGTCTGTGGTTAAGCAAGCAAATGTAATGTCATTTATCTCAAGAGGGTTGGAATATAAAAGCAGCAATGTGCTTCTGAGACTTTATAAAGCTCTAGTTAGGCCCCATTTAGAACACTGTGTCCAATTTTGGGTCCCACACCTCAGGAAGGATATACAGGCACTGGAGCGTGTCCGGCGGAGATTCACACGGATGATCCCTGGAATGGTGGGCCTAACATATGATGAACAGCTGAGGATCCTGGGATTGTATTCATTAGAGTTTAGAAAGTTGAGGAGAGATCTAATAGAAACTTACAAGATATTGCATGGCTTAGAAAGGGTGGATGCTGGGAATTTGTTTCCATTAGGTAGGGAGACTAGGACCCATGGGCACAGCTGTAGAATTAGAGGGAGTCAATTTAGAAGGGAGATGAGGAGACATTTCTTCAGCCAGAGAGTGGTGAGCCTGTGGAATTCATTGCCATGGAGTGCAGTGGAGGCTGGAACGTTAAATGTCTTCAAGGCAGAGATTGATAAATTCTTGATCTTGCAAGGAATCAAGGCTATGGGGAGAGTGCGGGTAAGTGGCATTGAAATGCCCATCAGCCATGATTGAATGGGCCGAATGGCTTTACTTCCACTCCTATGTCTTATGGTCTTATGGTTGGAGTGGCAGTTAGAGGCAATGAGGAATTTACAGGAGCTTGGAGATGTGATGGATGATGTTACCAGGAAGGGAGAAAAGTCGCAGATACAGCCAGGTAGATGGGTTAACTCCTGGAAAGGTAGGAAAGGGAGGTAGGTAGTGCAGGAGTCTCCTATGGCTATCCCCATTTCAAACAAGTATGCTGTTTTGGAAAATGTAGGGGGTGATGGACTCTCAGGGAAATGTAACACGAACAGCCAAGTTTCTGGTATCAAGACAGGCTCTAATGTATTGAGGGGTGCGTCAGGTTCCAAGCGATCGATTGTGACAGGGACTCTCTAGTCAGAGGCACAGACAGACGTTTCTGTGGCCGGCAGCTAAAAATCAGAATGGTGTGTTACCTCCCTGGTGCCAGGATTATGGATACCTCGGAGAGAGTGCGGAATGTTCTCCAAGGGGAGAGGGACCAGCAGGAAGTTGTTGTACTCATGATATAGGAAGGGAAAAAGATGGGATTCTGAAGGAAGTATATGGAAAGTTAGGCAGGATTTAAGAAGGACGTCCTCAAGGGTAGTAATATCTGGATTATTCCCGGAGCTATGAGCTAGTGGGGGTAGGAATAGGAAGATACAGCAGATGAATGCGTGGCTGAGGAGCATTCACATTTTTGGGTAATTGGAATCTCTTCTGGGGTAGAAGTGACGTGCACAAGAAGGATGTATTGCACCTGAATTGGAAGGGGAATAATATACTGGCAGGGAGATTTTCTATAGCTGCTTAGGATGATTTAAACTATTAAGGTGGGGGGGGGGGGGCGCATGGGAGAGGAGGGTGGGTGGATGGTGGTACCCAGGGAAATACTGAGGAAAGAGAACAGTTGGGTAGAGTTGGGAAAAGGAGTGAGTCAAACAGTCAGGGCAGGCGGAAACAAAGCAGAGAACAAGGGAGGATTGATAAATTAAACTGCACTTATTTCAATGCAAGAGGCCTAATAGGGAAGGCAGATGACCTGAGGGCACGGCTAGGAACATGGGAGTGGCATATCATATCAATTACAAAGATGTAGCTCAGGGATGGACAGGACTGGCAACTTAATGTTCCAGGATACAAATGTGACAGGGAGGATACAAAGGGGAGGCAAGAGAGGAGGGGGAGTAGCGTTTTTGATAAGGGATAGTATCATGACTGTACTTGGGAAGAAACTGCTGGGAATACATCCAGGTAAGTTATTTGGGTGGAACTGAGAAATAAGAAAGGGATGATCACCTTATTGAGATTGTATTATAGATCCCCTAATAGTCAGAGGGAAATTGAGAAACAAATTTGTAAGAATAATAGGGTGGTTATGGTAGGGGATTTTAACTTTCCACACATAGACTGGGACTGCCATAGTGTTAAGGGTTTAGATGGAAAGCAACCTGTTAAGTGAGCACAATAAAATTTTCTGATTCAGTATGTGGATGTACCGACTAGAGAAGGTGCAAAACCGTCCTGGGAAATAAAGCAGGGCAGGTGACTGAGGTGTCACTGGGGGAGCACTTTGGGGCCAGCGACCATAATTCTATTAGTTTTAAAATAGTGATGGAAAAGGGTAGACCAGATCTAACAGTTGTAGTTCTAAATTGGAGGAAGGCCAATTTTGATGATATTAGGCAAGAATTTTCAAAAGTTGATTGGGGAGGTTCACAGGTAAAGGGGCACTTGGAAAATGAGATATCGAGATTACAGAGACAGTATATCCTGTTAGGGTGAAAGGAAAGGCTGGTAGGTATAGGGAATGCTGGATGCCTAAAGAAATTGAGAGTTTGGTTAAGGAAAAGAAGGAAGCATGTGTCAGGAATAGAATGCAGAGATCGAGTGATTCCTTAAAGAGTATAAAGGCAGTAGGATTATACTTAAGAGGGAAATCAGGAGGGCCAAAAGGGAACATGAGATAGCTTTGGCAAATAGGGTCAAGGAGAATTCAAAGGGATTTCACAAATACATTTAGGGAAAAAGAGTAACAAGGGGGAGAATAGGGTGCCTCAAAGATCAGCAAGGCAGCCAATGTGTGGAATGGCAGGAGATGGGGAAGATACTAAACGAGTATTTTGCTTCAGTGTTTACTGTGGAGAAGGACATGGAAGATATAGAATGTAGGAAAATAGATGGTAACATCTTGAAAAATGTTCATATTAAAGAAGACGAGGTGCTGGATGTCTTAAAAAGCATAAGACTTATCAGGTGTACCCCAGAACTCTGTGGGAAGTGAGGAAAGTGATTGCTGGGATCCTTGCTGAGGTATTTGTACCATCGATAGTCACAGGTGAGGTGCCAGAAGGCTAGAGATTGGCTAATGTTGTGCCACTGTTTAAGAAAGGTGATAAGGAGAAGCCAGGGAACTATAGACCAGTGAGCCTGACATTGGTGGGCAAGTTGTTGGAGGGAATCCTGAGGAACAGATGTACAAGTATTTGGAAAGGCAAGGACTGATTATGGATAGTCAACATGGCTTTGTGCATGGGAAATCATGTCTCACAAACTTGATTGAGTTTTTTTGAAGAAGTAACAAAGAGGATTGATGAGGGCAGAGTGGTAGACATGATCTATATGGACTTCAGTGAGACGTTCAACAAGGTTCCTCATGGTAGACTGGTTAGCGAGGTTAGATCTCATGGACTACAGGGAGAACTAGCCATTTGTATACAGAACTGGCTCAAAGATGGAAGTCAGAGGGTGGTGGTGGAGGGTTGCCTTTCAGACTGGAGGCCTGTGACCAGTCATGTGCTGGGATCACTGCTTTTCGTTGTTTATATAAAATGATTTGGATGTGAACATAGGAGGTATAGTTAGTACAATGGACAGGTTTGGGAGCATCAGGAGATGAGTTACTCTACACAGAAATCCTAGGTCTGTTGTTGAGTCAGCGTTTATCCAGTTCAGTTTCTGGGCAGTGGTAATTCTCAGGAGTCAGGACCACAGCCAGATCAGGCATGATTTTGTTGAATAGTGGAGTAGACTCAAAAGTGTTGAAATACCTACTTGCGCTCCGAAGTCCTCTGTTTTTGATAACATAGGATTCTGCAATGCTAAATTGTCATGGATAGCACGTTTAGTGAACTGGTCACCCCGCAGGTTAGAACTGCTGAGGGAGACAGTGAACGGGTGACCAAAAGACAGAAAAAGAGTAGGAGAGGCAGTGCAGGTGTCCCCTGTGGTCATCTCCCTCCAAAACAGGTATACTGTTTTGGATACTGTTGGGGGAAATGGCTCACCAGGGGAGGGCAGAAGTTGTCAAGATCATGGCACCGTGGCGGGCACTGCTGTTCAGAAGGGCAGGAAAAAGACTCGTAGGGCCGTAGTCATAGGGGATTCGATTGTGAGGGGAGGAGATAGGCGGTTCTGTGGCCAAAAACGGGACTCCCAGATGGTATGTTGCCTCCCAGGTGCTCGGGTCAGGGATGTCACCGATCAACTACAGTGCATTCTAAAAGGGGATGGTGAACAGCCAGTTGTCTTGGTGCATTTAGGCACCAATGATATAAGTAGAAAGCGAGATGAGGTCCTGAAAGAAGAATTCAGAAGCGAGGAGAGAAGTTAAAGAGGAGGGCCTCAAAGGTAGTGATCTCGGGATTACTACCAGTGCCACGTGCTAGCCAGCGTAGAAATGAAAAAAATAGGCAGGATGAACACGTGGCTTGAGGGATGGTGTGGGAGGGAGGGGTTCAGATTTGTTGGACATTGGGACCGGTTCTGGAGAAGGTGGGACTATTACAAAATGGACGGCCAACATTTGAACCAGACTGGAACCAATGTCCTTGGGGGAGTTGGTTGAAGGAAGGGCATGATGATTGGCAACTAAATGTTCCAGGATATAGACGCTTCAGACAGGACAGGGAGTGAAGTAAAAGGGGGGTAGAGTTGCATTGCTGGTCAGGGATGATATTACGGCTGTGCTAAAGGAGGACACTATGGAGGTCTTGGATAGTAAGGCATTATGGGTGGAGCTGAGAAATAAGAAGGGTGCAGTTACATTGTTGGGGCTGTATTACAGGCCTCCCAACAGTGAGCGTGAGGTAGAAGAACAAATAGGTCAACAGATTATGGGAAGATGTAGAGGCAATAGGGTAGTGGTGATGGGAGATTTTAATTTTCCCAACATTGACTGGGATACACTTAGCGTCAGAGGTCTGGATGGGGAGAATTTGTGAGAAGCGTCCAGGAGAGTTTTCTAGAGCAGTACGTCAATAGTCCGACAAGGGAGGGGGCCATATTGGACCTGGTGTTGGGGAATGAACCAGGCCAGGTGGTAGAAGTTGCGATAGTGGATTTCTTTGGGAACAGTGACCACAATTCTGTAAGTTTTAGAATACTCGTAGATAAAGATGAGAGTGGTCCTAAGGGAAGAGTACTAAACTGGGCCAAGGCTGATTATATCAAAAATAGGTAGGAGATCAGAAATGTGGATTGGACACAGCTATTTGAAGGGAAGTCCACATTTGATATGTGGGAGGCTTTCAAAGATAGGTTAAAGATAGTGCAGGATAGGCATGTGCCATTGAAGGCAAAGGGTAGGAAGGGCAAGATTCGTGAACCGTGAATGACAGGAGAAATTGTACGACTAGCGAAGAGGAAAAGAGAAGCGTACATAAGGTCTAGGCAGCTAAGAACAGAACGGGCCCTGGAGGAATATTGGAAGAGTAGGACAAGTCTTAAACGAGGAATCAAGCGGGCTAAAAGGGGTCATGAAATAGCTTTAGCAAACAGAATTAAGGAGAATCCCAAAGCATTTTATTCTTATATAAGAAGCAAGTGGGTAACTAGAGAAAGGATTGGTCCACTAAAGGATAATGAAGGAAGCCTGTGTGTCGAAAATAACAGAATGAGTGAGATTCTGAATGATTACTTTGCATCAGTGTTCACTGAGGAGAGGAACATGATGAATCTTGAGATTAGAGATAGAAGTTTGATTAGTCTGGATCACATTGACATAAGTAGAGAAGATGTGTTGGGTAGGCTAGAGATTATTCAGGTGGACAAATCTCCAGGACCGGATGGGATCTATCCCAGGTTGCTGAGGGAGGTGAGAGAGGAAATAGGTGGGGCCCTGACAGATATCTTTGTGGCATCCTTAACCACAGGTGAGGTGCCGGAGGACTGGAAGGTTGCTCATGTTGTCCCCCTGTACAAGAAGGGTAGTAGGGATATTCCAGGTAACTATAGACCAGTAAGCCTGACATTGGTGATGGGAAAGGTGCTGGAGAGGGTACTGAGGGATAGGATCTATTTATATTTAGAAAAGAATGGGCTTATCAGTGATAGGCAAAATGGTTTTGTGCAGGGGAGATCGTGCCTTACCAACTTAATAGAGTTCTTCGAGGAAGTGACCAAGTTGATAGATGAACGAAGGGCTGTTGATGTCAGATACATGGACTTTAGTAAGGCATTTGATAAGGTTCCCCATGGTAGACTAATGGAGAAAGTGAAGTCATATGGTGTGCAGGGTGTTCTAGCTAGGTAGATAAAGAACTGGTTGAGCAACAAGAGACAGAGAGTATTAGTTGAAGGGTTTCTTGAAATGGAGAAAGGTGACCAGTGGTGTCCCACAGGGGTCAGTGTTGGGGCCTCTGTTGTTCGTGATATACATAAATAATCTGGAAGAGGGCACTGTTGGTATGATCAGCAAGTTTGCAGATGACACGAAGATTGGTGGAGTAGCAGAAAGCATAAGGGACTGTCAAAGAATACAGGAGGATATGGTTAGACTGGAGAGTTGGGCGGAAAAGTGGTAGATGGATTTCAATCTGGATGAAAGTGAGGTGATGCATTTAGGCAAGACTAATTCCAGAACAAATTATACAATGAACAGTTGATGGGTAGAGAGATCTGGGAGTGCAGGTCCATTGTACCCTGAAGGTTGCTGCACAGGTGGATAGAGTGGTCAAGAAGGCATACAGTATGCTTGCCTTCATTGGACAGGGTATTGAGTATAAGAGCTGGCAAGTCATGTTAAAATTGTACAAGACATTGGTTCGGCCGTATTTAGAATATTGTGTACAGTTCTGGTCGCCACATTACCAAAAGGATGTGGACGCTTTGGAGAGGGTGCAGAGAAGGTTTACGAGGATGTTGCCTGGTATGGAAGGTGCTCGTTATGAAGAGAGGTTGAGTCGGTTAGGTTTGTTTTCACTAGAAAAATGGAGATTGATGGGGGATATGATTGAGGTTTACAAAGTCATGAAGGGTATAGACAGGGTGGATAGAGACAAGCCTTTTCCCAGGGTGAAGGATTCAATAACGAGAGGTCATGCTTTCAAGGTGATAGGTGGAAAGTTTAAGGGGGATACACGCGGCAAGTACTTTACACGGAGGGTGGTAGGTGCCTGGAACGCGTTGTCAGCAGAGGTGGCAGAGGCAGGCACAGTAGATTCATTTAAGATGCGTCTGGACAGATGCATGAGTAGGTGGGGAGCAGAGGGATACAGATGCTTAGGAATTGGGCAACAGGTTTAGACAGTAGATTTGGATCAGCTCAGGCTTGGGGGACCGAAGGGCCTGTTCCTGGGCTGTAAATTTTCTTTGTTCTTTGTTCTTGAAGCTTGAATGACTATAAGCTGTAACAATTCTGATTACTGAAGGGCTAGTTGGATTTTGATCCAAGTTTATACTCCAGTTTCTTACATTTTCAGTTGCTAGAACTTGTCACAGTAAGGAAATTGAATCAAAAACAATTTGTGTAAGTGTTAGCAACTCTGTCATGTACATGGAACTTGGGGATCAAGTGAGACATTCATCAGATTAAAACTTAATATACAGATTTAAGTATAAGTGGATGCCTGCATTCACTAATATGCTGACACTACCAATTGTGTATCTACAATAATGTTTCTAAGATCAAAACAAAATGTGTTATGGTATATAAATTTTGCATACCAAAGACTTGTGGTGTGGATCCTCACTTAGTCACAAAATGGATTCAAGGATTGGGCATGCAAATTACTGTAAGTATCTCTGAGATCTGTACCATTGTAAAATGAATCTCATCAACTACATCTTGCATGTCTAGTCTATAGTTGCTGTGCCAGAGCAAAAATCTTGAGAATTTAAACAGGAATTACATTCACCACAACTTCATCTGGTTTAAAAACAGTCCTTCAGAACCTAGCCTCACTCACCAACTGGGCAAGTTGGCCAGATTTAACTGGGGAGGTGATAGCCTAGCAGTACACAGGAGCCAAGGGAAATCGAAGTAAGTGTGAGGCGTATTCTTTGGAAACTGGGCCGACTGATCATTTATCCCCCTTTACTGTCAGGACAGATTACTGAAGGTGCTGGGCATATGGTTTGGAGGAGCAAAATCTTTGGAGGAGTACATCACCAAGTGAGGCCAAAACTAGGCTTATGTGAGCAACACTCCATCTCCATTGCAGGAAAAAACCTGCTCATAAGCTGTGAAGTACTCTCTCTCTTAGTATATGTGGTGTAGATCTGGCCCATTCCCTGAGCCTGCACCATTGCAGTTACCCAAGCTATCTTTCACTTCATCTGGAGGTTAAAGATGGATTATGTCTGCAGGGACACCATATACAAAGCTTTGTATTGGGGAGGCGGGGGATGTAGAATGCACTCAATGCCGCCCTCATCCTGATGAATATCTTTGTGTGCAGCTGCATCAAGCTGTGTGTAGACTCTTGGTATGAAAACACCAATGTCACTATGTATTAACATTCTACCTGTCCCCGTCACTGCAAAGGATGGGACTAGCCTTGGTGCCACAGAACACTCCAAGTAATTGGACCGTTCTATGTCACCTGCCCTTCGTGGGGAAATTTGCAAAGAAAAACATCTTTGATCACAAGTCCATCAGGAAGTGGTCAGCACATGGCATCCTCAAGACCCTACAGGAATAGGAGAGGATGGATCCTGTCGAGTTGCTCCCTGAGCAGACTGTCAAAGTTGTTTGACAGAAGGCCTCATCACCAGAACTTTCCACCATGCACCAAGACATCACTTGGCTGGCAGTGAGGAGGGCACTGCTCGTCAGATCCTTCATGTATGCCCGATCTCTTTGCGCCACTGCACACTGCCCTCAAACTGGTTCCAATAGTGAATAGACTGTCATATATCTCCTTGTGGAATGTGCCTTTGCAAAGAAGAGAGAGGTGCAGTTGTTTTTGTCAAAGTTTGTCCCAAGCAGCTCCGTGATGCAGGAATCTGTGCTATATGGTCTGTTCCCTGGGATACATGCTGAAACAAACCTCAACTCTGCCTGGAGGACCATCAACTCGGTGAACAACACTCTTTGGTGTGCCTGAAATGTGTTGGTCTTCCAAAGCAAGGAGTTGACCTCAACCAAGAGTTGCAGACTATCACATTCCAAGATCTAGGACTACTTGCTAAGGAATGCACTGAAGCTTGTGGTAGCTGCCGCCAAGATGAAGAGGAGAAAGACTACCGTGTAAGGGCTTTTTGCCAAAATGTAATGGGGGTCTTTTCAGTTGGACTCTCTCTTTGCACAACACTAATTACATCCATTGAGGCATGAGTATGAAATGACTTTGGTTTTTGCAATTGTGATGAACATCAAATTCCAATATTTGTTTTATTTTCTTTATATGTAAAGATTGTACAAAACTGCTTTGGTACTTGTGTATATCCATCAAGATATAAAAAATATCACTTGACTATTAATCCAGAGACCCAGGTATTGTTCAGGGATCCAGGTTCAAATTCTGCAATGGCAGATGGTCGGGTTTACCTTCCATTAAAAAAAATCTGGGGTTGAGAGTCTAATGATGACAATGAAACCAATGCCGATTGTTGGAAAAAAACCATCAGCTTCGCTAATTTCTTTTTGGAAAGGAAATCTGTCAACCTTATCTGGTCTGGCCGACATGTGACTCCAGACCCACAGCAATGTTGGTTGACTCTCAACTGTGCTCTGGGCAGTTAGGGATGGGCAATAAACACTGGTCTAACCAGTGATGTCCACAGCCTGTCAATGAATTAAAAGAAATAACTAATTGCTGGTAAAACTTTCTGCAAATTATATTTGTTTGTGAGATTTGGATGTTCTAAATATTAAGTTTCTTTTTGATGTAAGAATGCTAATTAGGTGCTTTTTAAAACTTTTATGAATTAATTTTTAATTTTCTGCAAAGCTGAATACACTGGATTTGTCTTTTGTCTTTCAAGAATGTTTCAGTCATTCAAAATCGAAAGAATTTTCAGTGTTGGACTGACCCTGATTAAAACACTTGTTCAATCCTCGCCATATTAATCAAACTGCACCAATTTTCCATTCCAATATATGCCAAGTAGTATTGTTGAAGCAAAATTTCTTTTGAGATTATATTTCAAAAGATTGCCCATTTGTGCTAATTCATGACTGATTATATGTTCAATTGGCCAATGATTTGAAGTAACAACTCAGGCAAGGAAAATATTTCGACAAACTACAGGGTTCTCACACCAAAATAGAAATGCTTGTTCACAAATTTTGGCCAGGACCTTCTCATTACTCTGATTTGCTGCTTGAGTTTATCAGTTTCTGTCTACTGTCCCTTTCATTTATTGAACACTTTTTTTTCAACTCTCAATCTTGGGAAGTAAGGCAGGGCAGGTGACTGAGGTGTCAGTGGGGGAGCACTTTGGAGCCTCCGATCATAATTTTATTCGTTTTAAAATAGTGATGGAAAAGGATAGACCAGATCTAAAAGTTGAAGTTCTAAATTGGAGAAAGGCCAATTTTGACGGTGTTAGGCAAGAACTTTCGAAAGCTGATTGGAGGCAGATGTTCGCAGGTAAAGGGAAGGCTGGAAAATGGGAAGCCTTCAGAAATGAGATATCAAGAATCCAGAGAAAATATATTCCTGTCAGGGTGAAAGGGAAGGCTGGTAGGTATAGGGAATGCTGGATGACCAAAGAAATTGAGGGTTTGGTTAAGAAAAAGAAGGAAGCATATGTCAGATATAGACAGGATAGATTGAGTGAATCCTTAGAAGAGTATAAAGAAAGTAGGAGTATACTTAAGAGGGAAATCAGGAGGGCAAAACGGGGACATGAGATAACTTTGGCAAATAGAATTAAGGAGAATCCAAAGGGTTTTTACAAATATATTAAGGACAAAAGGGAGAAAATAGGGCCCCTCAAAGATCAGCAAGGCGGCCTTTGTGTGGAGCCACAGAAAATGGGGGAAATACTAAATGAATATTTTGCATCAGTATTTACTGTGGAAAAGGATATGGAAGATATAGACTGTAGGGAAATAGATGGTGACATCTTGCAAAATGTCCAGATTACAGAAGAGGAAGTGCTAGATGTCTTGAAATGGTTAAAGGTGGATAAAGCCCCAGGACCTGAACAGGTGTACCCGAGAACTCTGTGGGAAGCTAGAGAAGTGATTGCTGGGCCTCTTGCTGAGATATTTGTATCATCGATAGTCACAGGTGAGGTGCCGGAAGACTGGAGGTTGGCAAACGTGGTGCTACTGTTTAAGAAGGGCAGTAAAGACAAGCCAGGAAACTATAGACCATGAGCCTGACATCAGTGGTGGGCATGTTGTTGGAGGGAATCCTGAGGGACAGGATGTACATGTATTTGGAAAGGCAAGGACTGATTAGGAATAGTCAACATGGTGTTGTGCATGGGAAATCATGTCTCACAAACTTGATTGAGTTTTTTGAAGAAGTAGCAAAGAAGATTGATGAGACCATAAGACCATAAGACATAGGAGTGGAAGTAAGGCCATTCGGCCCATCGAGTCCACTCTGCCATTCAATTATGGCTGATGGGCATTTCAACTCCACTTACCGCATTCTCCCCGTAGCCCTTAATTCCTTGTGACATCAAGAATTTATCAATCTCTGCCTTGAAGAGATTTAGCGTCCCGGCCTCCACTGCACTCTGCGGCAATGAATTCTACAGGCCCACCACTCTCTGGCTGAAGAAATGTCTCTGCATTTCTGTTCTGAATTTACCCCCTCTAATTCTAAGGCTGTGTCCACGGGTCCTAGTCTCCTCGCCTAATGGAAACAATTTCCTAGCATCCACCCTTTGATGAGGGCAGAGCAGTAGGTGTGATCTATATGGACTTCAGTAAGGCGTTCAACAAGGTTCCCCATGGGAGACTGATTAGCAAGATTACATCTCATGGAATACAGGGAGAACTAGCCATTTGGACACAGAGCTGGGTCAAAGGTAGAATACAGAGGATGATGATGGAGGGTTGTTTTTCGGACTGGAGGCCTTTGACCAGTGGAGTGCCACAAGGATCGGTGCTGGGTCCTCTGCTTTTTGTCATTTACATAAATGATTTGGATGCGAGCATAAGAGGTACAATTAGTAAGTTTGCAGATGACACCAAAATTGGAGGTGTAGTGGACAGCAAAGCGGGTTACCTCAGATTACAACAGGATCTTGACCAGATGGGTCAATAGACAGAGAAGTGGAAGATGGAGTTTATTTCCAATAAATGTGAGGTGCTGCATTTTGGGAAAGCAAATCTTAGCAGGACTTATACACTTAATGGTAAGGTCCTAGGGAGTGTTGCTGAACAAAGAGACCTTGGAATGCAGGTTCATAGCTCCTTGAAAGTGGAGTCGCAGGTAGATAGGATAGTGAAGAAGGCGTTTGGTATGCTTTCCTTTATTGGTCAGAGTATTGAGTACAGGAGTTGGGAGGTCATGTTGCGGCTGTACAGGGCATTGGTTAGGCCACTGTTGGATTATTGCATGCAATTCTGGTCTCCTTCCTATCGGAAAGATGTTGTGAAACTTGAAAGGGTTCAGAAAAGATTTGCAAGGATGTTGCCAGGATTGGAGAGTTATAGGGAGAGGCTGAACAGGCTGGGGCTGTTTTCCCTGGAGCGTCGGATGCTGAGGGGTGACCTTATAGAGGTTTACAAAATTATGGGGGGCATGGATAGGATAAATAGACACAGTCTTTTTCTGGGGGTCGGGGAGTCCAGAACTAGACTTAGGGTGAGAAGGGAAAGGTATAAAAGAGACCTAAGGGGCAACTTTTTCACGCAGAGGGTGTACGTGTATGGAATGAGATGCCAAAGGATGTGGTGGAGGAGGGTACAATTGCAACATTTAAGAGGCATCTGGATGGGTATATGAATGGGAAGGGTTTGGAGGGATATGGGCGGGGTGCTGGCAGATGGGACTAGATTGGGTTGGGGTATCTGGTCGGCATGGATGGGTTGGACCGAAGGGTCTGTTTCCATGCTGTACATCTCTATGACTCTAAGTGATGATATTCGTGATGTATTTTGCAAAGATGCTGTCTTTCGTCTCTGTGCTATGCTAGTTAACAATGGAGAATGAAACTAGACATGGATTAAGTAGGGAGAAAATTAGCCAGTGTCCTTTCTTGATTGCTATGTGGTGCTGAGATCACTATATGAAGGTTTATTCACTACTGAACTTATGAAAGAACTCTTTCATACCGAACATCAATGAAGGATTTACCATCCAGCAGTGTTGCAGGGATGAGAGTGAGGGAGTGTGGGATCACTACAATCTCAGTGTCAATTAGTGACTCATTTAACTGAAATATAGATTAAATTTTGTAGTACGTTGTGGACTTTGATTCTGAACTCAGGGGATTAGGTTTGGAATGAGGTGCAGTGGGCTGCAACTGAAAAGTGAATCAGGCTTTTTTTTGGCTATTACATAAGGTTTGCTGTCTGTTAGAGTTGGGTTTCAACACAATTGAGAAAGACACAGGTCATGAACAAAGGCAGTCACAGATCACGTATTCTTTAACGTAAATCATTTACTTGAGCTCCCTCAGAGGCCTAGTAAATTTATTTGCTGCAGAGCTAGTCAAGATTTTTATGTCCCTTGAATTAGTGTCTAACATGTAGTCCCATGTACAGTTTGAATCCATAATTATTAAATTAGATTAATTTACATGTAGCTCAAGATTTTACAATCATTTTTATTCATGATTTATCTGCCAATAAGCTTACAATGCTGAGAATTATCCTTTCTAATCCTTTAGGGCAACAAAATGTAAATGAGAATTGTAAACAACCATTGGATTGATTTATCAAGTTTCGGCACCTTACAAGCTGTGGTTTTGACTCAGCTGAGCTGCTATGTCATTGAGAACTCCAAACTATCAACATCCCTGATTTGATCTGCAGATTTGTTCTCAGTTAGCCAGGATGGTAGCATAAATGGTGCATCTGGGCAGTCTGTTCTGATTACTGTCCAGCAACCATCACTAGAACACTGTACTGTATCCTTATAGTAAAAGTGCAGACAGAAATAACATTGAGGACAGGAGCAGACGTAGCTCAACAGCTTGTCAACACAAAATACCCAGGCTCCTCCATTAATTGTGGTTACTTTAATAAAGTAGCAGATGATGCCTGACATAGGTTAAACTGTCCTGCACCAGTAAGTCAGCACCTCAGGAGAAGAAGGGACGATAGAATCCCAGTAAGAGAAAACCAGCAAGTTCATAATAAAAACAATTTGAAAATTCTTAGTTTTTTTTTAAATTAGAAATATAAATGGGAATAGAGGACTCCTCAGTTCAGAGGGGCTCCATTTTTTGTGAAATAGTGATCTTAGCAAAGATTACAGTGTCTCCAGATTTGTAATGTTGAGGGGTTACTGATATTTCCTTCCGGGAAATGCTGAATAATTTTATGGATACTATTAACTAGCAATCTGAATTGTTACTTCAACATTGCTTTCGCTCTCAAAAGTTCAAAGCATGTCTGCATCAAAACATCAAAAATGCAGTGAGTTAATTTCTTAATATTAAAATTGGCAACATCAAAAGAAATCTGTTACTTCTTAGTTCTATCTAAGTTACTTTTCATGCATATCCAATATCATGTCGCCTCAGGCGACTGACTGTGTGGAGTTTGCACGTTCTCCCCGTGTCTGCGTGGGTTTCCTCCGGGTGCTCCGGTTTCCTCCCACAGTCCAAAAGATGTGCAGGGTCAGGTGAATTGGCCATGCTAAATTGCCCGTAGTGTTAGGTAATGGGTAAATGTGGGGGTATGGGTGGGTTTCGCTTCGGCGGGTCAGTGTGGACTTGTTGGGCCGAAGGGCCTGTTTCCACACTGTAATGTAATCTAATCTTAATGTCATAAAGTTCCAATTTTCTAGATCTGTATGATGATGGTATGATAATCCGTCTCAGATTGTGATTTTTGTTTGCAGCAATATCAGAAACTACTGATTTCTTTTGAGCCTAACCGACAACAGAATCTATTATTTAAATATGTCTGAACTAATAGCTATCCCCAAGAAAGAATACTTGTGTTCCCATGGGCATGCAATATCATTTTAACTCTGCTTTTAATTTGCTCTGTAATTTATATCGTCAACCACCCATCTGAATATTATTGTTTAACATGGTGGCTTATAATTGAAATGTGGAACAGTTTATTTTGCAACACTTGTAGCTTCAGTAACGGGATTGCCATGATATTTTTCTGGACATATCTATGAAACGGTGTTGTAAAATTATTAGGACATGATTTTTGACATTACTGGATTAGAATTTACCCACATCCTGTTCCATGTCTGCCAGAATGTCAAAGTGGATGTCGTTCATTTCAGTTTAATGATGAGTAGCTGCAGCCTTCTCAGTTCCAAAAAGCCAAAACAGACTAAACTAGCCTGGCAAATGTATTCCCTTCCAATTTAATAGGTGCCTTATTTGCAATAAGGATCTTACATTAACTGTGTGGGATGGAATTCCTTCCAGTTGTCATAGTTGTGAAAGCATCAGCTTGATTACAAAACAAGAAATCCCATTTTACATTTCTCACAAAGCTATCAACGAGAGAATCAGCTGATGTTAATTTCTCCTACCTGTCGCAGTCTCTTGAGGCTAATTATTTTGTCTGAAGTCAAGTAATTTAGTAAAGACCAGAGATCAAACCTGGATTTAAATAGCTCAATAACAGACCAAATGGAAAATACCAAATGAGGTGTCAGGGCAACGCAGGCAGCACATATTTTATCACCCCTAGTAGTGAAAAGGAATTTAAAAGGGTTGCTTTTTTTGAAATATTGCCTTCAAATAGGACCTTACCAATCCTGAGGTATTATTAGGTGGCACAGTTTTTCTTGAGGGATTTTGATTTTAATTTTAAATATTAGCTAATTTAAATCACTTGAAGGAAGTTACATTGACTAAATCCGAACTGATTACCATGAATTAAGAATTTGTTTGAAAAAATAACTAATTTCATTTTTGACTTTATTAAAAATCCATTAGGAGATAAAATTACAGGAACAAAAAAAAACAATTCAGTCCACCAAGTTTGGCTGTGAGTTGGACCTCTTTATAGAATAAGCATAGACAGTTTCATCATTCCCTCTACTTTTTAATACTTTCCTTATATGTTTACTAGCTAGTGGCCAATTGAGGGAAGTCTGTTTCCAATGATAATATTCTTCTTCTGCATGGTGACTTCCAGTCAATGTGACTCACATATGAAGGATGGTCACTTGGGCAAGCTGTCAGCCATAGAATAGGAAGTGAGTGATGTCTAATTCAGCACATCAAAGACCACATTCCATTAATCTTGCACCAAATTTCATGGATAGGACCAGAAACGTAATGGCCATTCCTAATCCCTTTGAGGCACAGTGATTGACAGTAAAGCCATCATGAATTTTCAAGATGGCTTTCCAATTTCTAAACCGAGCCTGGGCAGGATTGAAAGGAGAAGTGACTGTGTGCCAGTTATAGAGGCAAAGACTTTCATTATGTTAATGCCACTGTAGGGCTCACTGTCGTCTATGCCTATTAGCTTATGCCCGAAGTGTCGACTCTCTTGCTCCTCGGATGCTGCCTGACCTGCTGTGCTTTTCCTACACCACCCTTTTTGACTCTGACTCTACAGCAGCTGCAGTCCTCACTTTCTCTATCAGCTTATTCTCCCATCTTTAGGAGTCAATGAGTTAAACACGCACATGACGGTGATTTATCTGTGAAGAAAAATAAAAGATGAAGAATTTTAGTGCTTGCCTCATTCATTATTTCACCCTTAATCAGGAATATGTTCAACTCATGAATTATTCTGCATCACAGCACCATGTTGAAAAAGAACCAGGAAAGTTTCTGTAGAATAGTACTTAACGCACAGCTTGTCCTCTTTTACAGTATTGTGGGGAGTCACTTTTTAACACCGTTATGTTTACAAATAACTGTGCATTCTTCAAGAATTGGAAAGATAAGTGTTGAGAAGAATGGCTGTACTTTGAAAAGGAAGGAGAGAAAGATGTGAATGGAAGGTTGAGACCACAATAAAATATCACTTAAATGGGACAGATGGATTTAAGTGGACAGGAAGGAACGAAGATTGCGAATGAGCCAAATTGGAGAGATGAAGGCATGCAACAGCTGGGTAAGGAGAGATAAATCCAGAGAGCTGCAAAAACCAACACAAGGAAGGCATGAGAGCCCATGAGGTAATAGTCATTTTCATCTGCTGTTTGTGAAAAGGATGGGAAATGTAATTGCTGCTTCCCAGGAAACTGGGATCTCAGAAAGTTTAGCATCACCTGTGACTAAGAAGTGCCCTTGGATCAAGATCAAGGTGCATGATGTTAAAAGAGCTAAATCCACTGAAATGAGAGCACAACCAAAGCAAATAAACTGAGAGGTTTCTCAATAAAGTGCCTGCAGAGGGTGCAAAGGAAACCTTTAAAGGTATTAAGCTGAACATACAGGATAATTATATTCTGAATGTTGGCAAGATCATGCCAAGATCACTGTACACAGTTCTGGTCTCAATCTTATAAAAGTGGATGAAGTGGCATTGAAGAAAGTGCAAAAGTGATTCACTTGGATTATACCAGAACTGAGGGGATGTACTTATTAGGAAAGGCTGAGCAAGCTTTCCTTTTCTCCAGAAATGAGAAAGCTAAGCAGAGACTAGATAGAGGATTTTATTATTATGAAGGGATTTGATAGGATTGATGTAGAGATAGTATTTTCACTTGTAGTTAGACCAAAAATAGGGACCAAAAAGGTAAGATACTCACCAATAAATGAATTCAGAAGAGATATATTTCCCCAGTGACTGCAGAGAATATGGAATTATTACCATAATGAGTAATTGAGATGAATTACACAGATATGTTGAAAGGGAAGTGGAATGATCAGTTTGTGGAATATAGGCTGATCATGTGAAATGAAGAGGGCTGGGGGAAACTTATGTAGAGCACAAATAGCAGCATAGATCTGTTATAACCAAATAGACCCTTGGGTCAGCTTTTCAGAGTCAGGTCTATTCTGATTATACCTTTGATCTGAATGCTGAAATGGCACACTAATATCTGGAAAGATTTGCCCTCTGGGGGGAGGAAATGAGGCATAAATTCCACAGCTGGGAAAATCTGAACTCAGCAGGGCACTTTGAAAATAGTGTTAAGTTCAAAGAGACCATCTTATTTCCCTCCAATTATCGTCTTAAGAAGAACAGCTTCTTCCCCGCTGTTATCAGACTTACAAACGGACCTCTCATATATTAGAATTGATCTTTCTCTGCACCTTCTCTGAAGCTGTAACACTATATTCTGCACTCTGTTCTATTACACTGATATACTTACGTAGGGTATGATTTATCTGGTTAGCACACAAAACAATACTTTTCACTAAGTTAGTACATGTGATGATAATAAATCAAATCAAATTATGTGCCCTGCGAGAGTCATAGCTTAATGAAGACGCAAATACTCTTGGAGATCAGATAATATGTTTAAGTCTCATAATCCAAAACCATTTAAATCCTCAGTCCTTTAATCGTGAGAAAAGCCCTCCGTTGTCAATTATAATTCAAAAGGTAAAGGTGCTGTATTTAAATGCATTGATTGACAAGCGTCTAGTGTAACTTAATTTGGATTGATCATTTAAGAGGCTATTAAAGATTAACTATCGTTGTGGTTGCTAAATAAAAGTTTGTTTTTAACAACAGATAGAACATGTGAGAGGATTTAAATACTTTGAATAGGAAGCATAAATGAAAAACCTTTTTTATCTGTATTAAACATGTGTAAGTGAGAAGTTCATTAGAATCAGTTCCATAAATACTTGCCAAAGGCCTGGCCTTGGCTCATTGTCAGCTGATGTTTCACCTTGAACGATTTTTCCTAGTATTTGTTGTCATTGATGGTTTTCCATTAGCTTTCATTGTCAGTGCAGGGCAAGGGGATTGTTTCCAATTCTCCCTTAGCTTGAATTTGTATCAAACATCCAATGTTGACATTACTTGAAACTATGTGCAAATCATCTAGATGACTGACTGATCTCACACTCCTCTATTAGATTCTCATAAGCTTTTTTATATACCATATGATACAGGGGGAGTGTAGAGGAGGTTTTTGGGGAAATAGGTGGTAATAGAGAGAATGGAGGAGCGTAGAATGGCCTATAGGGTGCATTGGGTTGAGGGATGAAGGGAAGAGGATCTAACAGCCTTTTATTAAACTAAGTCAAAGTTCCAGAACACTGAAATACAATGAAAATACTATAGATGCTGAAAATCTGAAATAAGAACAGAAAGTGCTGGAGAAACCCAGGAGGTCTGGCAGCATCTATGGGAAGAGAAACAGAGTTAACGTTTCAAGTCTGATATGCTACTATTACAGAACACAGTGCCAGAGAACTTAGGTGGGGCATCTAAACAACCTCATGTGGAAATATTCTGACACAGGATAGCAATCTCTGCAGTGTAAATCTGTCCAGTGTAAATTTATGGGAAAAGTAACCATGATTAAATAATCATGACCCTTATTGGAGCTGGAAACAGATTAAAATAGCACACACAAATACATGAAATTGCAGAAAGATTAAATGGGAGATCAAAGCATCTAAAAAATGAAGACGGATGTAAGATATTGCATGTGTAATTCCTAGGGTTTCAAACATCAAAAATAATAGTAATCAAATTCTTAATAGCATCCAGAGGGAATAAAAAGGAGCTCCAGCAAAATGTGAAATCCAGAAAAAATGCAAACTTACTTCAAACACAGGATAAACCCAATGTACTAAATATTCCCATTGATTGCTTATATCTTCACTAGTAAATATTTAGGAAAAACAATGTGTCATCCCCAATGATATCCTAAGTCAAATCAAATATTTATCTTTAGTTACAAAGGAGGTTCCAGACAGGTTAATCGGATAAAACAAAGCAAATCGATTCCTCAAAGATGGATGGTATTTCTCCTGGAATGCTGGGGGAACCAGCAAAGAAATTTGTGAAGTACTGATAACCATTAATCCAGGAATTATTAGACACCAGGGAGATACTAGAAGATTGTAAATCAGCTAATATGGTGTCGATAATCATAGAAAGTCAACACAGGAAACTATTGTGTCCTAATTGTCTTCCATTTAATATAAAATATTGGTGTCATCTATCTGGAATAAATATTAGTGCCATCTGTGCAGCAAAAATTGAGCAATTGCAGTTATTAGGAATTTAAAACAGGTAGATGCTGCTATTTGACTTCTTTGAAGAAGCGATAACTCAACTAGGTTGCAGTAGACCAATCATGTCGTGTATCTTGACTTCAAAATGGTTTTGACAGAGTTTCACCAGAAAAGCTGCTCTTTACACGTGAGTGTGGGAATCCAGGAAACCACCATTCCCCCCCTGCCGCCGCCATAAATAAGGACCTGGTTAAATGGTAGCACATGATATACTTTCATTAAATTAATAACACCTGAGTGAAAATTACAATCTGGCAGAAGCAAAAATGTTGCCAACACAAGTACTCCCTCCATGGTGCTGAAATAGCTACAGATTAAGTTGAACATCAGCTAGAAGTCTGAATAGCTGACAGAAAATTCCTGTTTAACATTGCTTTGTTTAGCATAATTTTGCTTTAATATAATTACGTTAATGGACCCTGTAGTCTCATTCAGCATCATGAGATTTGTTTTCTGTGTGACCTAATTGGTGTCTCCCCCATCCCCTGATTTCCCAATTGTGGCCTTTACAATGACAATTTTATAGTTAGACAAAACAATCAAACAAGGGAATAATGAATATGCTGCACTGTGTCACACCAATACCAAAGGCCATGGTTCTGAGAAAAGACTTGATAAACTTGAATATTTCAACCTAAGCAGGAAGTTTAATTCCTAGGTTAATAGTGAATAAAAGCTAGTTTGAATTTAAATTTGAAAAACCCCTAAACATACCAAGTTGCCATGGAGATAATGATTTCTGGTGAAACCTTAGTGCAAAGGTTAATCTTTTTAATTTATCTGTATGTGTTTTTACAGAAGCAAGCAGCTTGGGTGCATCATGTAGACGTACTTGAGATTAAAAATATAAAAAATAATTAACATAGTTATCTCTAAGTGATATTCCATGGGAAAGGAGCGGGAGAATACAACTTCAATCTGGGGAAGTTTTAGGACAGACAAAGAAAGTCGTCTTAATGATCTAGTCTTTACTGCTAATGTTTAAAGAGGAAATTCAAACAGCCAGCGATAAACAAACAGAATTACGCCCTGAGTTTTCACATTCATTTTAAAAGCCTTTATTGAATACAAGAAGAATTAAACAAAGCAAGCTCAATTCATACGGTGGGTTAGCATTTCTTACATAATAATTCAGTTCTACATTTTACCCACTCCAAGAATTCCTTTATACGTTACAATTAAGCCAGTTCTCTGGAGACAAATCCAAAGGCATGCCTCCATTCTCTGGAATTCACAATAACTCTCCTTGGTATTCAGGTTTTCCTCTGAAATAAGATTCTGTAGGCCAGTACCAATGGACTTTTACCTGCATGAGCTTTCCAATCCTGACCTCATGACTCTAGATGCGTTTGTTTAATACAATGGTTCTGAAAGACTTGATGTTGAAGCTGCATTAAGCTCCACCCACTCTGATGATGTCACACCATCTTTGGGTGGACAAACAGGAGTTTAGAACCAGGTAGCATTGGAGACACGCATGTCATCATACTGTGTAAAACAAGCGCATCTCTAAGATTCAATAGTGGTGTTGTAAAGTGAAAGGCTGTGTAAATGTATCCTGATTAACCTTGACCAGTTTGTAGTAACCCTTATCAACTCGGGTGCATTACACAATGAGATAAGCAAGAGTCAAAGGAAGGTCAAGCACAATTTTATTGAGCAGTTTGTCAAAGCAAAACAATATTTATCAGACTCTACTATTGTATTTTAATTAAAATATACATGTTGTTCTACTATAACGCACATTTCGTTAATGCAAATATGCAGTAATGCGATTGAAGAATTGAAGACATTGTTTCTAAAGTGTGAACTTTTAATGCGTTTGTTGGTTTTAGTGTGATTTTGGCTCCATTAGTTTAAATGGTGCTACTATTAACACCATTTTCTTATAACATGGGACTGCATGAAAATGGAACTACTGCGTTAGAGCAGAATCGACTGTATCAAATTCTATCAATCTCTTCACAGGACTCTCCATTAAACAGTCTCAAATCTCTAAGTAAACTGTTTCAAATCTACAGTAGCTATCTACTTCTGACATTGGCTTGAATCTGATATAGATTCTCTAGACCTTATCCACGGGTCCTTACTGCTGCACTGGAACTGTTTTTCTGAAAGGACTGGTAATACCCTTGCAATAAAGCCAAGTAAGGGTGTTTTTCAGTCTTTGAAGACTGGCTGATATTTCAGGATCTGTAATTGTCAATTTGGGCTTCCCCTCTCATCTAGGGCTGGTTTTAGTCTTCGGGTCATCTCACTGAGGTGATTCTTCTTTGTCTGCTCAGGCTGATGTTCACAGTGGGATCGTGTTCAAATGACCGAAATCGGTCAGTGACAAAAATAGCCTATTTTATTCAGAAATTGCAGCACATGTTTGAGGCAGCAATAGAATCTCGAAATATGGTTCTTACAAGAGCCCCTTTATACACAGTTATTACATATATCACAATTCCATTACAATGGTGTTATATCTTTTATCTGTAATACACTAAGGCTTCTGTCCTGAGAGATAGGAGATGGGTTAAAACGTGCTAAATGCTGGCTGCTACTTCTGATGGGATGTCTGTCTGGTCTAATTAAGAGCTGTTAGTCCTTTTGTGTTTTACATTAGTAAATGTTAGTAAATAAACAAGGCCTATATTCTCAAAATAAGTTAAAAATTGTACCAGCACTATATAAAAGAATTAAGGCTATTAAATTGATTACTACAACTGGGTTGTGAGATTTATTTACTATTTGCCAGTGTGAGTTTCATTCATTCACGCAATTTCATAGTAGTGCTGTTTTGTCAGTTTCTTAAAGGGATAATGGCCCATTTAAAAGATATTGAACAGGTACTTAATCCATTCAGGTCCAGGAGATGGTTGGCAAGGGCTGTTTCATATTATAATGTTTCGGGGGGACTTGGTGGGGATGGCATTGTTCTGTATGCTACACATATTCAGAGGTAAATACTATTTGTAGCAAGGGCTGATAAGGTGTGGAAATGCAGTAATGGGTTTGAAAAGGTTTTTAAATTTGGATACAGCAGAACTGCAGTTTTATGAATGAATGAATGAAACCATGTTATTGTAAATAACGGGTTCGTAATGGGTTATGAATGAATAAATGGGAACTGGTATTAATGAATGTAGCAAGCTGATGAGTGAGTTAATAAAGATAGCCTATAACACAATATCTCATAACATGATATCTAATATCATGATGGAGATGCTGCCAGTTGAAGGTGCTGTCTGGAGACGCCATAGAGAAAGGTATAAAAAGCAGAGAGCTTTAAGTTTTTATCTCTTTTAACCCCCTCTTTGTGCCCTTCTCAAATATTCTGTGGCCTGTGTCAACTATGAAGTGATGTCCTTGTCACACTCTGCCTCTAGTCTCCTTACTCAGCTGGTTGTCACCAAGTCTGCAGCATTCTTCTAACAAAGCCGATTCACTGGAATAATGGTGTGTGAACAACAGTTCCTTCTGAAATAATGTAAGCATTAGCACCTGAAGGCCCTGAAGAAGTGTTACACCCAAAATGTCAACTTCTCCATCTCCTGATGCTGCCTGACTTGTTGTGTTCTTCTGGCCTCCAGCCTGTGTATTTTGGATTCCAGCACCTGCAGTTTGTTTTGTCTCTGACCATTAGCACCTGGCCAGGCAGTTCCAGGCCTGTATGGGGCTTTCGATGGGAAGTTGATTGTCCAAGGCCCGGCTGCATGAATACTGTCTGTCTCAGCTCTGCAGTTTGCAAATTGCACAGTCCGGCCAGGTTTAAACTTGGCTTCCACATTTTGAATTTTTGCCCATGCTCATGAAAATATGTCAATATTTCTGTAACATTCTTGGAGAGCATGCATTACCTGACCATATTGCTAATTAGATAGGCTCTGAGACTCCACATTAAAAGGAGGATTGGGTCAGAAATTCTAAAATCTAGAAATGAAAATTGGTGGTGGCACTCTTACCCAACTGCAAGCCACTGTATTGGTATTGAAACTTAGGGCAAATGTCTCAGCAGTTGTCGTTGCCTGTAGAAAGCCAACTGCCTTCTCACAGTTAGTAAAGTAACTCTGCTTTCTGCCACACAGTTCTACAATGAAAACTATATATTTATTTTTCTAGCTTCAACTTACATTGCTTCTACCTATTTTTCTCTCTCAAAATTCAAATTGGGATACAGCCCCATCCACACTCTTTGTGGTAAACAATGGATTTAATATTTCCTCTGCTTGGAGTGCTGGCCCACCTGACCCTGAAATTCTTCAAACAAAGACTTTACCTGAAATCACTATCTCCATGGCATTGTTAAGTTTTGGGATATTTCAAATAGAAATTGAAGCAAGTTTTTTTTCCACAATTAACTTTGTAAGTGAACATGGTCCAGAGAAGGTTCTCTAGGCTGATCCCGGGTATGGAAGAGACTGTCTTATGAGGAGAGGTTTAGTAGGTTGGCCCTCTACACCTTGGAGTTTGAGAGGCATTATTAAAACAGACAAGATTCTTATGGGCCTTGACAAGGCCGATGTGGAGAGGTTGTTTCCACCTCTGGGAGAGTCCAGGACCAGGGGGCAGAATCACAAAGTAAGGAGTTGCCCTTTTAAGGCAGAGATTAGATTTCCTACAGTGTGGAAACAGGCCCTTCAGCCCAACAAGCCCATCAACTCTCCGAAGAGCAACCCACCCAGACTCATTTCCCTCTGACTAATGCATCTAACACTGTGGGCAATTCACCTGGCCTGCACATCTTTGTGACTATGGGAAGAAACCAGAGCACCCGGAGGAAACCCACACAGACACGGGGAGAATGTGCAAACTCCACACAGTGTGTTGCCCAAGGCTGGAATTGAACCTGCGACCCTGGTGTTGTGAGGCAGCAGTGCTAGTCACTGAGCCACATAGCCTACTGTGCTCCTACATCTTATAGTTTTAATATATTATAAACCTTCATAACAACATCTATCTGGTTTTCAGACTCACAAGCACTTAGCTAAGTGATCCAACACAAATATGGTGGAGCAGACTCAATGGGCTGAATGGCCTACCTCTCCTCCGACATCTAGTGATGTTATAGTTTTTGAGGCAGAGGTTACTTTTTAAGTCTAATAAACATAAGCTTGTTTGCTGAAAACAACAAATGCTGGAGATCACAGTGGATCAGACAACATCCATGGAGAGAGAGCAAGTTAATATTTCATCTCCAGTTGTCTGTTGATTCGAGCTGAAGTGAAGTGTAGAGGGGACAGCATTTATGCTGTAGCTTGAGAAGGGTAGTGGTGGGGTAGGGGGAAGTTGCGTCGGGCAGAGAATAATGGATGTAGGGTGCCGCTGAAGAAAACATGTTGATAGTTCAGACTGCTTTTACATCAGTTATTCTTAATTTCTCAAACGTCTGCCCCATTCATCTGCAGTTCAGAAACATAACTCCAAAATAAAAGTTTTATTCAAAAACAAATAAATAACGAGTAAGATTTTCACAGCATTGCAAAGAGTGATGAACATGGGGAGTCAAGCTGCCAGCTTAATTAGTGGAGAAAATATTCAGAAACTATCTATCACTACAATGGGTGTGGGAGGTTTTATGATCACTGGGTGTATGAATCAAATGGGAAAATGGCCTTCCTTATTTGTAATTGTCTTGTGATATTTTAGTTAGAGGCAGCAACACTGACTGAACAAGGAAGTAGTTAGCGGAAAGGAAGTAATTAAATGACCATCTATTTGATAATATGGGTTAAATGTCAATGACTCATCTGTATTTTTTAAAATAAATTTGCAAGGCTAATTTTGTTGCGGAAGCTTTTTATTCCTCATATGGAACATATAAATTTATGCGGTCTACTAAAAATGTTTTCATTACAAGTACAACATGCTGAGGCACAAAATTATTGTTGTACGCATTAAAGTTCATGTACTTTCTTGTCCATAAATGAGACCTTCTCAGTCTCAAGACAGCAACATTTTAAAAGGGCAACTGTCATTGTGTAGCCATACAGCCAATTACAACATAACAGTGATATTTAGCACACATCCTGTATTCTTAAACATTGAGTACCTTGGAAATTAGTTAGAGCTAGCATAATGATGAACCATTGGACTGAGTTCCAAATTTGTTCTTTCATTTCTATCCTGGAATTATTCCATATCAGAAAGATTTAATGCCATTTGTTTTAATGATTATTAATAGTACATTCATATTGCAAGTTTACAGCTAGAGTGATCCTGAAACAATGGTTCACCAATGCTTAATTTGTGGGATGTAAGTCCGCTTTCATTCCCACTTTGCTCTAGCATGGAAAACAGTGAATCAGTTTCTTCCACAGTGCCTTTATTCTTTATTCTAATGCTGAGTCGTGGTTAGACTTCGCTCTGAACTGCTTTTACTCTTATCTGCAGCCTTGGTGCTGAAGTTAATCTGCTTATCACTGATATCGCAATTATTGCTGGAAGTATTGTAAAGCAACATGAGGAGATTGAATTCCCACTTCCTATATCACACTCTTTATTTTGTCACAAATTTACACTACTCCAAGGTCTTCCAGTAGGATTCTCTTGCAGGTTTGGAGACCAGCTGGGGTTCTGAACTCACTCCTGTCAGAAGCCAAACTGGTGGCCGTATTTTCTCGGGGAGCCTCCCCACTGAGTGCCTTCGCACTCACTGTCCTATTAAGGATGGTGAGCCTGTTCCAAACGCTGGTGATCTAATCACAGATCTGACAGTTCCAGAGCCCTAGTAGTCTCGCAGGGAGAAGGGCTTTGCTAAATCAGGTCGGGGACAGGAAGAGGAAGCATTAAAATATTGAAAGTATTTCAGAGGAGGATGTTAGATCAGAGGGGAGATCTCTCCAGTTGAATTGATTGGGCTCTGGGTGTAAACTCCATTTCGTAGGGTTCCCTCTTTGAAGCATGGAGTGTCTAGTGGAGTTTAATACTTTAATACTTTGGTACAATAGGCAGTCAGACCACCTCAGACACACAAGTGCAGTAGAGAGCTGAAGCCACTCATTCACCCACCCATCACTCCCCTTCTCAATTTTTCCCACAACCCCTGCCTCTGCTTCTGCCATCATGACACCAGGAAAATTCACTCCAATGGATCAGGAATTGTAAATGTCATTGTGGTTGCTGCATAAAATGATGATAAGATTGAAGTGACTGTGTGTTGGGGTGTGAAAAGTTCTAAGACGAGAGTGTGGTGCTGGAAAAGCACAGCAGGTCAGGCAGCATCTGAGGAGCAGGAGAATCTCCAGCACCACGTTCTCAACTCTGATCTCCAGCATTTGCAGTCCTGAGTTTTTCCTGTGAAAAGCTCTACACATCTCACTTGTATGAAAAATAAATTAGATTTACTTGGAAAGCAAAGAAAAATCTGCAAATGCTGGAAATCTGAAACAAAAACAGAAAATGCTGGAAACATGTAGCAAGTCAGTCAGCACCAAGAACAAATGAATAATTGTTTGGCATATAATCCTTTTTGATTGCATTTAAAATGCTAACTGATGCAGGTTTCAGCAGATTCGGTTATTGATTCTGGCAAACTTAAAAGAACGGGAGAAATGTGTTTGCCAGCACTGCTAACTTTTGTGAAGCATATGCCAATACTGAAAACTCACAGAAAACGCATCTGGAACCAGGCAAATATATGATTTCAGGCTTGCACATTTCTCCTGTTTCCTTCCTGCTCTACATGGTTGGCTCTAGTTTACTGTAGGAGAGCTCCTAACCAAAAATTGCATATGCTCCTACACCCTTCAGTTTAAAAAATCTTTGGCAACTAAATAGTTGGAAGTATGAACTGCTGACAGGGCAGTGAGGCCAGAGAGGTGCCTGGGACCTGAGTGAATAGGGTAATAGCTTTGTATAGTGGGAAATAAGGCCACCTGACAAAAGTGGTCGACCTGATCTTTTGGAAAAAGCTCCTCCAACATAACGGGCAGTCGAGTGTTCTGAGTCTGCAGTATCTTCTCAAAAAAACAAAGGCAGAAATGTTTGCAAATGGTAAGAAGTCAAGTCCCCTTTTTCTTGTTGTGGCTGTTTAGTTTTTGAAGATTGCATGAGCAAACTTGACGCCAAGGCTCCCATCCGTTTGTCTGGATATTATAGGCCAGCCTTTGTGAGACTTTCTGACTGCATCACAGAACTTCCTTTCCCCATCTCTCTGTCTCTCTCTCTCTCTCTCTCTCCCCCCCTCTCTCTCTGTCCTCCAGCCCCCAGCAAAATCCTTCTCATCTTGAGTTGACCTGCCTTGCTGTTGAGTCCAAAATGTATTCTTGTTCATTGAAACAATCTGTTCCATTTCCTACTCCTTATCGTGGATGGGGTGGCGGGGTTGGGGCAATTGTGTGTGTGTAAAAAGGTGGTCCAGTTTATTAGAGACCTGAGGCTTTGATCACCAACCTTACTTTATTCTTTTTTTAAAAACGTGCTACAGAAAGCTAGTCTAAGCAAAGGGAACCATAGCTGCGATCGCCACTTATGGTAAAATGCCATGAACTTCACTAATACCCATTTTCTTAAAAATCTCTTGGGGAGGGCATTCTGCCATCCTTAACAGCTCTGACCTGCCACACGACAACTTGACCACTCACCTCCTCTCCAAATTGGGCCTAGCAAGGCCAAAAGCCTCAACGATACTTCGAGGGATTGGGGGAAAATGAAGGTTGGCATTGCCAGTGACTCTCCCACCTTCCATCAAATCATAAAATTTCCTTTCTACCCCCATCCCCACCGACAATCTCCCTAGTGCCTTTCCAAATGCAGTATTCTTCCTTCCATAGCCGACTATTTTTACAGAATTTTATTTCTTTAAAAAAGGTAAAAATTGGTGATAAAGTACTTTGAGAAGTCTTCGAGCACTGAGAAAGGCTCTTCGGCTCATCAGCTAGTCAAAAACGAAGCATCCGTTTTCCAGCATTTGACCCGTAGCCTCATATGCCTGAAGGGCACTATACAAATGCGTGTTACTTCTTCCCAGATTTAACTTAACGCTTCCTCTCCTCTCTCAAGCCTGGTTGTCGTACTGGCCTGCGGTGCCACAGGATGGCAGAAACCTGGGTTTCTGACCAATGTCCTTGCTCCCCTCTGAATGCACATGTTTCTATTGTCAATGAGATTTCTATCCATTTAAGGAAACTATGAACTAGGATGGGGCACTTTCTTCACCCTTTGAAACTGCAGTGTGGACTTAAGCATCTGTGCCATTAAACATTACCTGTCTTCGGAAATTTAAAATTCAGCACCTCCAAGCACTTTTAGGTGAATAAGGTGTTTAGAATTAAAAATCACATGACACCAGGTTATAGTCGAATAGGTTAATTTGGACCTATAGAGGAACCTCGATTATCTGAAGGACACGGGAGGGTTAATCGAATGCCGGATAGCATAGATTAGCCAAGCATTGGGACCTTGCGATCTTGTTGAATAATCCAGCATTAGGATAATCGAATATCAGATAATCGAGATTCTTGTGTGCAACGTTTTGGAGCCCTGTTCTTTTGTCAGGGAGCTAGTGGAGTAGATTAATAGGGCACAGGCGATAAATTCTGTGACCGAGGATCCTACTCCACTAGCCACCTGACAAAGGAGCAGCGCTCCGAAAACTTGTACTAGCAAATAAACCTGGTGGATTATAACCTGGTGTTGTGTGATTGTTAATTTTGTTCACTCCACTCCAACACCGGCACCTCCATATTTAGAATTATAATCATGGGAATGACGGCAGGGAATTTATCCAATTGATGATCCAAACTTCCTTGTGAAATTGGGTGAGAGTCCAATAATAGACCAGGGAGAATCCCCTTTGCTCTTGCAGTATTGGCTGTGTATTTTGTAAATGCACTGGGATAGCGTGGATTGGGCCGTTCCTTAAGGCCTCCTGATTGCAGGACAGTTGCAGAGTTGCACTCCGGGCTGCGTTCACAAATTTGAGGTTGTGCCAACTTGCAGATAGTCCCGTGCAATTGCTGACCTGCACTGGCTTCCATTTTGCCATCATCTCATAGGATTAAGGAGTGGGAATAAGCAGATCAGCCCTTCGTGCCTGCGCCGCCATTTAACATCTTATCCTGGTCTCAACTCCACTCTTCTGTCTGCTCCCCATAGCCCTTTATCCTGCTTTTTATCACAGAAACATTTTTTTTCTTTCTTTCCTGAATCTGTTGATTTGATTCTGCCTCCACTGCACTCTGAGACAATCTCAGTGTTAAGATTTCCGTCCTCATTTTCAAATCCCCCACCCCGCCGATGCCTCCCTGTCGCTTTGCCCTCCAGCCCCATTACCTTATTTGCAGACTGGTTCCTGTGTGGAATGAACCGCCAGAGAAAGTGTGGATGCGGGTACAGTTACAACATTTAAAAGACATTTTGGATACAGACATGAATAAAAAGGTTTGGAGGGATATGGACCTTATAGAAGTTTGTAAAATAATGAGGTGTATAGATAGAGTTAGAGTTGTCTTTTCCCGAGGGTGAGGGATTTCAAGACTAGGGAGCACATTTTTAAGGTGAGAGGAGAAAGATATAAAAAAGATGCACTGAACAATTTTGTTTACACAGAGGGTGGTTCGCAGTGGAATGAACTTCCTGAGGAAGTGATGGAAGTTGGTACTATTACAACATTTAAAAGACATTTGGATGAATAAATGGATAGGAAAGGTTTGGAGGGATATCAGCCAGGAGCAGGCAGGTGGGACTAGTTTAGTTTGGAATTATGTTCAGTGTGGACTGGTTACGTCAAAGGGTCTGTTTCCATGCTGTATGACTCTGTGACCTCATATCTGCACCCTTCTCTAATTCCGTGCTTTCCTGATTTATATAATTGCTCCACTGTTGAAACTGCCAGAAATGTCAATTCTCCTACTCCTTGCATGCTGCCTGACCTGCTGTGCTTTTCCAGCGGCATACTTTTTGACACCGATCTCCAGCATCTCGCAGTCCTCAGTATCTCCTAGAGTTCACACTGCACCTACTTGGATTCCCGCCCCATCTCTGCCTTGCCTTGCCTTTTTGTGCTTTGCTGCCTCAGCCAGAAGTGAAGGGTCACAGTCCTTCTGTCTTGCCTTGCTCTTTAACAGACATTGACACAGTACAGCCGAAAGACATCTGTTATCATAAAATGCTTTTTTATGCAGTTTATGTATTGATCCACTGTATTGGTTACAAATTTTGTCCAAAGCCCTCTTGAACACACCATTCAAAACTAACCCATCCAACTAATGGCTGTGAGGGGGAGAAGGGGATGATGTCGTCTGTTCATATGAGCCTGGAAACTATGCAGATGCCACTGATGTCTGCAGGAGACAAAAGAGCGAATAAGAGATGAATTAGGAGGAGGTGTTTAGGAATGCTAAGAATACATTCACAATGGTAATGGGAAAGCAGCATAGCTCTTGACAAGGAATCTTACTTAGTTTCCCAGACATAAACATTTTGGCATTACAGCATGGCTGGTCTCCATCTTCAGCTAAGGTAAGGATTCTCTCTTGATTGGGGTTGAGGAGCCAAATGTCATATACATCACCACGCCCTCGTTGTTGGCCATTTCTCCTGGAATGAGAAAAGAGGGAGATGGAGTGAGATGGCATAGCTGTTAGTGCAGCAGCTCCAGTGTTCCACTAAGGGTGATTATTGACACATTGTTTACAGCAGTGAAGCCCAGTTCCAGAAGTCCCTGATAGAGTATAGGCCTCTGAGGCATGTGTAGCTGATAAGAATATCAAAGGCATGCTTGTGATGAGTACTTCTCCCTCTGGTGCGAGCGAGGTAGCGTGAGTGGGGCACCAAAGAGGTTTGGTGCAAAGCTAATGAGGGGAACTTTGGAGAATAGCATATAAAAACACGCTCCAATTCAGAGAAGGAAACCTCCCATGACATTGCTGAAATTGACATTTAGTTGATTTCTGATAAAGATTCAGCCCTCTGTCTGAATGTATAACATGATGATAGTTGGACATTAGCCAGCTTTTTAGTTGAATGTGATGATGAAACAAATTATTTGATCTTGTGACTGACACACAATGGCGATATTCCTAAGTCATTAGTTGCTATGTAAAAGACCAGCTGGTCCATCAAGCCTATTCTACAGAGCCTCAAGTACAGGAGCAGTGTAATTGGATGAATATTCACATCAGTAATCCCATCAGGAATTTTATCTCCTTGAATAGGTTAAAAATAAACTTAAGGACAATCAAGGGAAGTAAATCTGAGAAGTGCATCAGTCGAAACAAATCCACAAGATCATATTGACGACATATATATTACTTCAGAAATTAGGGAATAAAAGAATAAAATTTGAAAATTCTCAAAAGCTTGATGACATGCAGCTACAATATGCACTGCATATAGTCACAGTTTAACTTCTTCATTCTGTGATCCTGTATTGGTTATACATTTGGAGTAGTAACGTTGTTTTAATAAGCCAAAGAAATGCTCAAATTCTACTCCAGCTACGGAGTACAGAACAACCTCGATTATCCAAACAAGATGGGCAGAGAGTATTTTGTTCGGATAACTGATTGTTTGGATAACATTTTTACGGGACCTTGCAATCTTGTTCAGATAATCCGAAATTTGGATAATTGACGTTCGGATTACTGAGGTTGTTCTGTAATTTAAATTCAGCTAATTGGGTAAATGTGAAATAAACTACTTGTATGAAGAATGGTGACCATGAGGTCATCCAGATTATCATAGAATTCCATCAGGTTCACTCTTGTGTTTTAAGGGAGAGAATGTGTGATCATTACCTAGTCTGGCCATTTTGATTGCAGATTAGATTAAATTCCCTACAGTGTGGAAACAGGCCCTTCAGCCCAACTAGTCCACACCGACCCTCCGAAGAACCATCCACCCAGATCCATTCCCCCTAACTAATGCACCTAACTCTACGGGTACTTTAGCATGACCAATTCACCTGACCTGCACATCTTTTGACTGTGGGAGGAAACTGGAGCATGCGGAGGAAACCCATGCAGACACGGGGAGAATGTGCAAACTCCACACAGACAGTGGCCCAAGGCTGGAATCAAACCTGGGTCCCTGGCACTGTGAGGCATTAGTGCTAACCACTGAGCCACTGTGCCTCTGTAGCAATGTGTTTGACTCTATCTGTGGAACAGCTGAGAAAGAGACACAGTTGAATTCCAAAAGAAGATTCAGCACCACCTTCTCGAGGGCTGTCTAATTAACACAGACCTGGACAGTGACATAGACATTGGAAACAAGTAAAAGAAAATTGAGATCTAACTTGAAATATAGACTCCGGTTGTATTCCTGAAAGTACACTGTTAGTAAACTTAAAATGCATTGCTTAACTATGAACAGCTTCTTAAATTGCTCCTTTGTGGAGTACAGTCAAATTATAAGATGGAATATCTTTCAGAAGGGAATAGGGAGTTTAGCTCACCTGGAGGGGAGGGTGATTACTTGTCCTTATGCTGATAGTAGAACGTACAATTATGTATTCACTTCAATGTAGGCGTATATATTTACCCTGTTTTTTTCACCGTAATATTTAGCCATGGCTCTAATTATACTTTTTCGTGTATTACTGAATATTTTTCTCTTAATGTAATGCAATATTATTGGTAAAATCTTCTGTGCTGTATTGGAACCTTTTTGGGATAGATGAAAGAAGATGGAGGATTAGGTAGACAGATAAAATGAAAAGTCTGTCTCTTCTCAAATTGCCTTCCTGTGTCCTCTTAGAATGCAACATAAATAATTTAAAAAACTGTAAATGCTTAAATGCACAGCAAATCAGCCAACATGCAAAACATTCATCACATTTTAGCGAGTACTCCTCAGCAGAATTGTTACCCCAGATCCATTAACATATATTTCTTTTCAGCTGCAAAGAAAACTGCTGCATCTTTCCAGCATTTTTCACTTTTATTAAATATTTCCAGGATTTGAAGTATTTCTAGGTGCTATGCAAAATCAGAAAGTAAAGCTGAGTGAATTGGAGGTGCTGTGAATCTAAATGCTCCCAGCAGGAGCTCAAGTCTTTAGGTTGGGTTTATGGAATGCTGTAACACAGTTTAAATATCCAACATCCTGCCCTTTCGAAGTTCAGAGTTTGCTGCGCATTTATTATATTGCATGGATAATTAATTATTTTAATCTTATAAATTGTTGTTTCAAACACTCAGCACAACTGAATTTATTGGATAAAAGATGGCCATAGGGAAAGTAGGCTAATACATGAATTGGTAGAATTGTATCGGTTAGTGAACTTTGCAAATAGCCCCAAAGTACCGTCGCTGTCTTATAGCAATCATAATTAATGTAACAAATCTCTAAGAAATATAGGCTTTTGGCCTTGGCATCTCAAAGGACCATTGTAAACTGGGAGTTGAAGTTTAGACATGTCAGGAGCAGATCATACGTTTATTGCTTGTTTACCATCAGAGGTTTCCGATTCAATTGGGGATGGTAGTTTTACTACAACCTTGAATAATACTTCCTATAATGTGAAGGTATGAGGTCAGTGGCACATAGTCAGAATCAACGTGCTAAACCCAATGTAACAACCATCAATCTTGTCATGAAATTTCAATGTCTGAAGCATCCCATCAAATCTACCTGGTAGAACCCTCACTGGTTTTTCATGTTTCTTTTACATTTCTATTCTTTTAGCAATTTTGGTTTAGAGTTGTGAAATGGGATTTGTGAGTTTGGAATGATTTGAGGATTTTTGATAGGTTGTGGTAAAAAGAAAAGGATGTATCAAACAAGCTTTTATTTGTTTGTGGGGCCAGGCCTGGTGCTTAATTGCAGACTGAGTCTTGATTAAAATGATTTCAGACAGACACAGCACCCAGGAAAAATATTATGTTTAAATTGACAGCAGAAGTTGAATATTAACGCAGTCAGTACTTGGGATTTGGTTCCGGCAATTCTGGAAGAGATCCTGTGTTGTAGTATATGGCAGTTATTGAATGGTAACTGAGGCCTTGGGAAGAGACAATTCCTTAATAAGGGAGTGAGTTCAGAATTAAAGTTTTGTTAATCTATGTTTTCCCAGAAAATTAGTTTAGCTGTTGACAAGACAAATTGAAGGTTTGAAAGCTTCATCTAATCTGTTTTCAAAAGCCCAAAAGTACAAAGCTGAGTTCGCTGTGCTGCTGTCTTGGCCTGATTGAACTAAGGAAAGGAAAAAAGCAGACCCACTGGCTGTCTTGTGGTGCATTAGTAGTGCCCCTACCCCTGGACCTGGAGGTCCCACCTGCTCCAGAGGTGTATAATAACAAGTCTGAACAGGTTGTTTAAAAAGTAGATTTTTTTAAAAAAAGAGACCCAACACAGAGGCCTCTTGTGGATCATTGGTAGTGATCCTTATCTTTGAGCTGGGAGGCTTGGGGTCAAGACCCATCTTCTCCAGAGGTGTATATTAACATCTCTGAACAGGTTGATGAGAAAATAGGTTTTAGAAACGTAAAGCAGACCCAGGTCCTCCTACCCCCCACTTCTTTCATGTGCTTTGCATAGTAATTTATTTGGCTACACTGATGAGTACTAGTGGTAGTTAGTAGTTTACCAAAAAAAGGTCCACAGTGAGTTTGTTAGTGGGAAAGTCACTCTGTTGTGTGTTAACACTTCTGTGTGTAAAATAAGAACAAACAAAGCAGACCCCAGTCTCTCATTCAGGGCTACCTGTCATCACTTGTTCATTGGAGGTGCTCTAACCTCAAAGTGTGAATATAAAGGATTGTATCTCTCTCAAACAGAGAGATGGAAAGGCTCATTTGGTTCAGCTGTCTGTCTCTGTGCCATGATAACCTTTTGGCGATTAAAGGTTTCTGCTCTGCTCGTGTCCATCAGCAACCAGAAGATCCTGGTTTTGAAAGTCAGAAGCACTGTTTACAGTCACAAATAAGGATCTCCCAAGAAGAACAGAATATCTGCATATAGTGTAGGGGTTTATATAGGCTTCTCTAACACAAGTTAACACTAATGGAGGAGCAGCTACCATATTGATATATTAAAAATGTCTTATGTTTCCAATTTCCATTCTTTTTCCCTACTCTTGAAGGTGGTATATGTGCAATTTTGGTTTCCTTATCTGAGGAATGATGCTCTGGCTGTGGAGGGAGTGCAATGAAGATTTACCAGACTGATTTCTGGAACGGGAGAAAGTGAGGACTACAAATGCTGGAGGTCAGAGTCAAGAGCGTAGCACTGGAAAAGCACAGGCAGCATCCTAGAAGCAGGAAAATCAAGGTTTTGGGCATAAGCCCTTCATCATGATTTCTGGAATGACAGGACTGATTGAGGAACAGAGCCTGGATCAGTTACGATGATGTTCTCTGGAATTTAGGAGAATGCGGGGAGGGGCAATCTCCAAGCAACCTATAGAATTCTGACAGGAACAGACATGGTAAATGCAGGAAGGATATTCCCTATGACTGGGGAGTCCAGAACCAGGAGTCTCAGTTTAAGGATATGGGAAAGGTCATTTAGGAGTGACATGAGAAGGAAGTTCTTCATCCTGACAGTAGCGAACCTATGGAATTCTCTGCCACAGACAGCTGCTGAAGTCACAACTTTGAATGTTTTCAAGAAGGAGTTAAGTGTCGTTCTTTGGGCTAAAATAGTACGAGGAAAAGGTGGGAACAGAGTACTGAGTTGGGTGACCAGTCATGATCTTGCAAATGCAAATGCAAATGCATTTATTTGGAGAGGACTTCAATATAAAAGCAGGGATGTACTTCTGAGGCTCTATAAGGCTCTCGTCAGACTACACTTGGAGTATTGTGTGCAGTTTTGGGCCCCATATCTCAGGAAGGATGTACTGGCCCTGGAGTGTGTTCAGAGGAGGTTCACAAGAATGGTCCCAGCAATGAAAAGCTTAACATGCAAGGAACGTTCAAGAACTCTGGATGTAATTAATGGAGATTAGAAGGATGAGGGGGGACCTAATTGAAACTTACAGAATACTGAAATAGCCTGGACAAAGTGGATGTTGGGAAGGTGTTGCCTATGGTAAGAGAGACCGGCACCTAACAGCCTAGCCTGAGAGTAAAGGGACGACTCTTTAGAACAGAACTAAGAATTAACTTCTTCAACCAGAGAGTGATGAATCTATTGGAATCATTGCCACAGAAGGCCAGGTCTTTGAGTATATTTAAGATGGAGATAGATAGGTTCTTGATTGTCAAAGGGATCAAGGGTTAGAGGGAGAAAGTGGGAGAATGGGGTTGAGAAACTTATCAACAACGATTGAATGGCAGAGCAGACTCGATGGGCTGAATGGCCTAATGTCTGCTCTTGTATCATATGGTCTTATCATATTGAATAGCAGAGAAGACTTGAAGGGCTGAATGGCCTACTCTTCCTGTTGGGTGCAATGCTGTAGACGCTCTCTAGCATCTTATCCAAGCAGGTACTCCATGTATGGATGAAGACTGTGTATGGTAGCAGGCTGTTTCTTGAGTGGGGCAAGCATATCACTACTGAGCTGAATTCTACCCTCCACCTTTGAGTACGAGACCACCAAAGGTCACGGGATGGTGCTCAGGAGCAGAAATCCTGGCTGTCTTTGTTTTCATTTTCCCTTTTCCCTTCCTGATACAGGAATCTGGAGATTAGCTGAGCACAGACCAGGGTTTGAACATTGGCGTGTGACTTGAATGATTTTGTATGACTGCCCCTGTCTGTAGAGGGAACTCCTGGAGCTTTTTTCATCAGAAAATAATTTTCTTCTTCAAGTCACAAACACCTATCTGTAATTTTATCACAGTGTTCTCTGCTGTGGTCACAGTAATCTGTTTCTGGAAGGCACATGGTGATAAAACAGATGGTGAAAGTGGGCAGTGTGTCTGCATATTATCTTTTAAAAGATTACATCCCTAGGTGGTAATTGCTGTTCATAACTCCTCTAGATTCAGTTAGAGTGGAAATGCAATTATAGGTATGAGTTTTATTTACAGTACAGTTGTACAGTTTAGAGATTTTATCACCGCATACAAACTCAGCAGATGGCTTTAAATTTGACAAAAGTTATCTTAACTTGCGGGTTCTTTCAGGTTACTTGCATTTCTATTTTCCGGTCACGTATACAATTTTGTTTGTGCCCTGAACAAGCCTATAGCCTGTAACTTATCACTGTCGGAATGATCTGAATTTAATCACAAGGTTTAGAACAAAATAATTATTGTTTCAATTCTTCTGCCAACCATGAGTTTTAGATGAATTCTTGCATTAGAGAATATTTGGAGGATCGGTGCTGCAGAAACTGTATGGCTGCAGGTTAAATATTGCACCTTGCAAGACATAATGAACAATGTTGAGTCGGGTCACAGTGAATTTGCGTTTGATCGGGGGTTTTGACAGTTTCAAGCTGAGGAGAATCTCCTGGATCTGGCACTGAAGTCACATAATCTCATGGTAGGGAGTAGAGTATTTGCAAGGTACGATGGTGATTTCATGCAATTTCCATGGACAGAGCCAGTTATTTATTTGTAGTCAGTTCTCAGCCTGGACTGAGCCTTGCAACAGGGATTTGCCAACATTAGCAGTCACAGTAATGCAGAGCTTTAGCATTTTAAAGGCTAAATCTAGATGCATAATAGGGCCTACTGATCTTGACTGGGAACAAGTTTAGGAAATGTTGCAACAAGTTGGAGGCTACTTCCATGCTTTCATCAGAAAAGATACATTGCTCAAGTCATAGCTTTAAATTAAGGGGGGGTAGGTATAGGACAGATGTTAGGGGTAGGTTCTTTACTCAGCGAGTCGTGAGTTCATGGAATGCCCTGCCAGTAGCAGTGGTGGATTCTCCCTCATTATGGGCATTTAAGCGAGCATTGGATAGGCATATGGAGGATAGTGGGCTAGTGTAGGTTAGGTGGGCTTGGATCGGCGCAACATCGAGGGCCGAAGGGCCTGTACTGCGCTGTATTCTTCTATGTTCTATGTTCTAGAACTAGAGGGCATTGGTTTAGGGTGAGAGGGGAAAGATATAAAAGAGACCTAAGATGCAATGTTTTCATGCAGAGGCTGGTACTTGTATGGAATGAGTTGCCAGAGGAAGTGGTGGAGGCTGGTACAATTGCAACAATTAAAAGGAATCTGAATGGGTACATGAATAGGAATGGTTTGGAGGGATATGGGCTGGGGGCAAGCTGGGACTAGATTGGGTTGGGATATCTGATCGGCATGGAAGGGTTGGACCGAAGGGTCTGTTTCCATGCTATACATCTCTATGACTGCACTACTCTCCTAAAGGTGATCTCTTCAATGAGCAAATGTCTGTAATGTGCAACAGATGATGGAGCAAGCAAACCAAAGGCTTGAATGCAGATAAAGGAAAAGTTACAAAGCAAAACTGGTCAAACTGAACCATAACAAGTACAGGGGCAACGTTTGTTGGAGGCACATGTCTCCCACTCTTGCAGCCATATCCTGCCTGAGGCTACAGGTCAAAGCCGTCAAATTAGCTTGCTTCAAGCTGTTGGAAATGTGACAATTTTAGGTGAGTTCGGATAAAAAAGGAGGCTCCAATGGGAAGGGAAGTGGCCAAAAGCAGTGTCAGAAGATAGCAGGCCAGGAACATGGAAGTTGGGGCTTATTATCAAACTATTGCTCCATCTTCTGACCCACAGTTGCAGGGAACACTAACGTCAGAATTCACAGCTGTTGGCATCTGAGGACCATCCCACAAACAGGAGCTGAGTTGGTAATGGGAGTTGGGTGAGGAGGCTGTGACCATCCAGAAGTCTGGGCTGGACCTAGCCAAAACATCTTTAACAGGAGCATCCTGTTCCTCCCAGCCTCTCAACGAATTCAGAGTTGATCACTGCCACAAATACAATAGCTTGAGATTCTCCCTCACTTCCTGTTAACTTTTAAGGCTGTGATGCTAATGATGTATTTTGGCTTGGCATTACCATGACAGTCAGATGTTATTTTCAGCTTCCTTTATCTCCTGAAATGTGCAATCCAAATTGTTTTAAAAGTGCGAATGCATTTTTTAAAATGGCACCTTAACAGCCTTTAGGTGGGAGGACAGAGGTTTGGGTTAAAGTCCAAGACCAATGACCACAAAACTACAACACTTAAAAGGTACTAGGTGAGCCTCACACACAACTAGCCTGCCTGGAGTTATATTCAGTTAATCTTTCACAAGCTGAGTGGCAAAATTACCACTCTTCTGTATTTTTCAAAATTTCAACATCTCAATATTACTTCTGTCCCTGTAAGATGAAGCTGTGTATAGTAGAAGGGAGCAGTGTAACATTAGAAAAAGTAGATCTCAATTTAGACATCTCATTCCACATTGGGCAACTCACTCTGTGGTCATGGTTGACATGTTTGAGTTAAAGGCCTCAATGAATGGCATGACCAGTACTATTCTTCTGTTACTCACTCAGTTGCCTAATCTCTAACATACAGTCCTGTAAAGCAGGTAGGTATGCGTCATTGGCTACAAAATCTAGTTTTAAAAGCTGCTTTTTAGGCACAATTCTAATGGGGTTTCTTTTGAGACATGTTACTGAGGATATCATAGGATTGAATGGCTGCCATAACCTAAGTAGTTTAGCCATTAAGTCTTTCCAAATATCAGTTAAGTCACACTAAGTGGGCAGTATATTGGGAGCGTAGCTCCCAGGACAGTGTGTTAAATAAATCAAAGAGATAACAAGTAGGTTAGACCAGGGAAAACCAGTAGATGTTATCTGCCTAGATTTCCAAAAGGAGAAAGTGAGGTCTGCAGATGCTGGAGATCAAAGTTGAAACTTTATTGCTGGAACAGCACAGCAGGTCAGGCAGCATCCAGGGAACAGGAGATTCGACGTTTCGGGCACAGGCCCTTCTTCAGGAATGAGCAGAGAGTGTTCAGCAGGAGAAGATAAAAGGTAGGGAGGAGGGACTTGGAGGAGGGGAGTTGGAAATGTGATAGGTGGAAAGAGGTCAAGGTGAGGGTGATAGGTCGGAGTAGGGTGGAGGCGGAGAGGTCAAGAAGAAGACTGCAGGTCAGGAAGGCGGTGCCGGGCTGGAAGGATCCGGCTGAGACAAGGTGGGGGGAGGGGGGATGAAGAAACTGGTGAAGTCCAAGTTCATCCCCTGCGGTTGGAGGGTTCCCAGTCGGAAGATAAGACGCTCCTCCTCCGACCGTCGGGTTGTTGTGGTTTGGCGGTGGATGAGTCCAATGACCTGCATATCCTCGGTGGAGTGGGAGGGGGAGTTGAAATGCTGTGCCACAGGTTGGTTGGGTTGGTTCGTCCGGGTGGCCCAGAGGTGCTCCCTGAATCGCTCCGCAAGTAGGCGGCCTGTCTCCCCAATATAGAGAAGGCCACACCGGCTGCAGCGGATGCAGTAGATGATGTGGGTGGAGGTGCAGGTGAATCTGTGGCGGATATGGAAGTTTCCCTTGGGGCCTTGGAGAGAAGTGAGGGGGGAGGTGTGGGCGCAAGTGTTGCACCTCCTGCGGTTGCAAGGGAAGGTGCCGGGAGTGGTGGTTGGGTCGGTGGGGGGTGTGGATCTGACAAGGGAGTCGCGGAGGGAGTGGTCTCTACGGAAAGCTGATAGGGGAGGGGAGGGAAATATATCCTTGGTGCCAATCTCCATGTACAGCGCATCATCCGCCGTCACTTCCGCCACCTCCAAACAGACCCCAGCACCAAGGATATATTTCCCTCCCCTCCCCTATCAGCTTTCCGTAGAGACCACTCCCTCCGCGACTCCCTTGTCAGATCCACACCCCCCACCGACCCAACCACCACTCCCGGCACCTTCCCTTGCAACCGCAGGAGGTGCAACACTTGCGCCCACACCTCCCCCCTCACTTCTCTCCAAGGCCCCAAGGGAAACTTCCATATCCGCCACAGATTCACCTGCACCTCCACCCACATCATCTACTGCATCCGCTGCAGCCGGTGTGGCCTTCTCTATATTGGGGAGACAGGCCGCCTACTTGCGGAGCGATTCAGGGAGCACCTCTGGGCCACCCGGACGAACCAACCCAACCAACCTGTGGCACAGCATTTCAACTCCCCCTCCCACTCCACCGAGGATATGCAGGTCATTGGACTCATCCACCGCCAAACCACAACAACCCGACGGTCGGAGGAGGAGCGTCTTATCTTCCGACTGGGAACCCTCCAACCGCAGGGGATGAACTTGGACTTCACCAGTTTCTTCATCCCCCCTCCCCCCACCTTGTCTCAGCCGGATCCTTCCAGCCCGGCACCGCCTTCCTGACCTGCAGTCTTCTTCTTGACCTCTCCGCCTCCACCCTACTCCGACCTATCACCCTCACCTTGACCTCTTTCCACCTATCACATTTCCAACTCCCCTCCTCCAAGTCCCTCCTCCCTACCTTTTATCTTCTCCTGCTGAACACTCTCTGCTCATTCCTGAAGAAGGGCCTGTGCCCGAAACGTCGAATCTCCTGTTCCCTGGATGCTGCCTGACCTGCTGTGCTGTTCCAGCAATAAAGTTTCAACCTAGATTTCCAAAAGGCCTTTGATAAGGAGGCTGCTGAGTAAGGTGAAGGCCTATGGAGTTCGAGGTGAGCTACTGGCATGAATTGAGGATTGGTTGTCTGACAGAAGGCAGAGAGTTGGGATAAAAGGTTATTTTTTGGAATGGCAGCTCGTGACAAGTGGTGTCCCACAGGATTCAGTGTTGGGGCTGCTGCTGTTCACTCTTTAGATTAGTGATCTGGATGAGAAGACTGGGAGCATGCTGGTGAAGTTCACCGATGATACAAAGTTAGGTGGACAGGCAGGTAATACCGAGGAGGTGGGGAGGCTACAGAAAGATTTAGGCAGTTTAGGAGAATGGTCCAAGAAATGACTAATGGAATTCAACGTGAGCAAATGCGAGGTCTTGCACTGTGGAAAAAAGAATACAGGTATGGACTATTTTCTAATCCATGAGAAAATTCCTAAAGCCAAAGTACAATGGGTTCTGGGAGTGCTAGTCCAGGATTCTCGAAAGGTTGACTTGCAGATTGAGTCCATGATTAAGAAAGCAAAGAGAATGGTGTCATTTATCTCAAGAGGGTTGGAAGACAAAAGTAACAATGTGCTTCTGAGAATTCATAAAGATCCAGTTAGGCCCCATTTAGAATACTGTGTCTAATTGTGGGCCCCACACCTCAGGAAGGACATACTGGCACTGGAGGGTGTCCAGTGGAGATTCACACGGATGATCCCTGGTATGGTAGGTCGAATGTACAATGAATGGCTGAGGATCCTGGGATTGTATTCATTACCGTTTAGAAGGTTGAGGGGAGATCTAACAGAAACTTGCAAGATAATGCATGGCTTAGAAAGGGTGGATGCTGGAATTTGTTTACATTAGGCAGGAGGATACTAGGACCCATGGGCACAGCCTTAGAGTTAGAGTGAGTAAATTTCGAACGGAAATGAGGCATTTCTTCAGCCAGAGAGTGGTGGCCCTGTGGAATTCATTGCCACAGAGCGCAGTGGAGGCTGGGACGTTAAATGTCTTCATGGCAGAGATTGATAAATTCTTGATCTTGCAAGGAATTAAGGGCCATGGGGAGAGTGTGGATAAGTGGAGTTGAAATGCCCATCAGCCATGATTGAATGGCGGAGTGGACTCGATGGGACGAATGGCCTTACTTCGACTCCTGTGTCTTATGGCCTAAAGAACAGATAGATTTGAATGCCAGTTGGTATTGATATTCAGTTGAAAAGGCCTCACTTTCAGACGTCAAAGGTCCTCTATTCAGGATGCTATTTGAATTACAATGTTTTCTTTAGAATGCATGGTGAGGAACATATCCATTATGACCACCAGGAGAGACCTCTATTGTTTTTGTTGCAGTTGCTTATGAAGGTTCATCACTATAGTCTTCTATGGAGGATGTAACAACTACAGAACATTATAATATAGCACCTAACAACTGAACTCACTCAGACAGTGAGGGAATTGATAGTGGATGCTTAAACTGACACTAAGGAGATGCTGGATCAGTGGTGCTGGAAGATCACAGCAATTCAGGCAGCATCCGACGAGCAGCAAAATCGACATTTCGGGCAAAAGCCCTTCATCAGGAATAAATTCCTGATGAAGGGCTTTTGCCCGAAACGTCGATTTTGCTGCTCGTCGGATGCTGCCTGAATAGCTGTGCTCTTCCAGCACCACTGATCCAGAATCTGGTTTCCAGCATCTGCAGTCATTGTTTTTACCTCTACTAAGGAGATGCTGAGCTAGTCTCCCAAAGAATTCTCTTCTTTCCTCAGATCGACTAAGAAAGGCTGCACTGTCACCTGGAAGTTGGCTTCTAAGATCACTAGATACACTGTAGGTATGCTGATAGCAGGTCCAGCAATAGCATGGAGGGAACAGGCACTGATATGGTTACGTAGCGATTTATGGCACAATCTATGGCTGCGGGGGATAAACTAGACACTCCATAGGGGTCACATTGCATGATAAATGCAGGTAACCATCTTTGTGCATGCAGCTCAGATAAATGATTGTTAGAAGCAGTTAGTTTTTAACTGTCTTCATTAATTACATGCATCAACAGGAGCATAAAATTGTAACATGTTAGTACCACTTAAAGCTTGTCTGTTCGGCCAAATAAGGACCCCCTGAAGAAAAATGTCCTGTGGTTCAAGCAGGGTCTGGCAAATGTATGTTAAAAAATCTGACTTGGAGAAAATTGAAGAGTGGTGGGAAATTAGAGAATTGGCTACAGTGTTAGGGGAGCTGGAAAGTAAGAAAGAGGTCCTGAATCCATAGGGGGCCTGAAGCAATTAGCACAACAGACCATACAAGCAGAGAGCTGTATTCAGGACTTGGCAGTACTCGATATTTAAAATGATCTCTGGTAAAGGTTTATGTAATAATTGCAGGAGTAAACTGATGATAGTGTGATGAAATCTCGGCTAGTAAGTGGTGCATGATACCTTGTAGATCACAAGGTGCTACTGAATAGTGGTAGCTCCCAAGGTACTGATGAAACATACCCATGTACTGTTGATATGCCTTGATTCTTGTGTAGCAATATTATCTTTTATCCTTGCTTCTCATTTAACACTCATGGCAATGTTAATAGGGTTCCATCCACAAAATTACCAGCATGAATTACAGCTCAGTAAGGTATAATCAGATAACTGTGTTAAGCACAGTTGAAGAAGTTCAACCACTTACCTAGTCATCATTCTATTGAAACTTAGCATCTAACTGGTTTTTAAATGACCCATAGTTACCTCCATAGCAAGTTTAAGTCCTGGGTAATACGCATCTTGTTTTAATTTTCTCTCATTTCAGAAGAGCACCTCAACTGCATCTTTCAAGCTGTCCTCGTGACCTCTGAATGTGATTGCTAGTTGAACCAAGCTTATGGATGGCTTTGTTCTTAATTTGTTTGAAGCTGTTGAAATCATTCTGAGATAGAATCTTTACAGCTGATGAGCAAGTAAAGAAAGATATCATTCATCCTTTAAATCTAGGCTGAATTCACCTCTGCTCATGTGTGTGACCTACTCCATTTTTGTTCTTTTCTCCCTTGCTATGTAGCTAATCATAAAGTGCCTTTAGGAATCACAGTGTACTGTGCGAGACAGATTGGTTGCTATTTTCACTTACATTTGTTATTTTCACTTGAACTGATGTAGAATAATAAAGGTGGAGACTTTGAAAATGGTTCATTACATGTAAAATAATACATGTAACAGTGTATAATTTGTGTTAAAATGTTTAAACTTGCATTGAACTTAATGATGAACTGGTCTGAAATAAAAATGTCTGTAACTTTTAAAATAAGTAACCTGGATAATATGATTGAAGGGATATTTATAGGCAAACTAGTGATGGATTTGACTGGGCTGAATGTTTGGATTATTGAAAAACGCTTTCAACATTTTTTGATTGTTAGTCAGAGATTCAACTGTTTAAAGATTACTGTTTAAAGATTGAAAAAATCTATTTGTAAATATTCTATTTGCATATTGACAATGTGACATCAAAACCAACAGTCCTTGTTTATGAACAGAACTGTAGCTTTTACCAAATGTATGTCAATTCTGCATCTGTCCATGATGTGGCTAAGAGTGAGCAATGATATGGCTGCAACCCATATTGAGCACACAATAAGTAGATTTTTCTGCAGCTAAAAATTGAAACCATTTTCAGAGGTAGTCAAGGAGTCAAAGACCAAAAGTAGGAAGTCAATAGTAAATCTATCAGATATGGCAACCCGATGTTTTGCGTTCTAAAATTTAATGTGAGTTTGGTTTGTATTATTTATGTTCGTCTGCTCAGTCATCTTTCCTTAAGGAGCCAACTCATGCTGGGATGTATTTGCATGAAGTGCCCTTTGGTACCTCATTCAAATAGGTGATCAGCACATAAACACTAAACTGAGAGATTTGATGTGCTTTGACATTCCTTTCTGAACCCATGAGTTCTACCATTCTGAAAGACAAAGAGCAGCATATATATGAACACCACCAACCACAAGTCACACATAATCCTGATTTATCACTCTTCATTCATTATCACTGGCTTAAGACACTGGAACTCCTTTCCTCATAACACTGTGGGTATACCAACATCATAAGCACTGAAGCAGTGCAAAAGGGCATCTCACTGCCACTTTCTCCAGGGAATTGGAATTATGGATAAGCAATAAATGCTGCCCTAGTGATGCCAATATCCCATGTACAACTTTGTAAAAATTTGATAGTAGATCCATGTGTGCAATGTGTATATATTTTCTGTCCTCACTACCCATATTCTACAGGTATCAGTTCATGACTGTAAAAATGGAGATCATAGGTCATTTTCCCCAGTTTGTTCTACTGTAGTCTGTTCTGACAATCTAGCTGAGAACATTTAACAACACCTGCTTTTGTTAGCGATGAGAATAAGTGACTGAAAGTTTAATCAAAAGGATAATCTGGAGGAGGTTTCTGTTGCTGGTGAGAGGGGAATAAGGCAGTGAAATTTGGAAATTGAAGGCTCCATTTCACGACATGATCTATGAGGCAGAGATTTAGGCAATTTGGAGTTTGTAAAAGATGTGAGAAGCAAGAAAATTATTGGTGTAACGAAGATTACAAATCAAACCTGGAGTTATCCAGCTTTTGGCACAGCAACACAATATGAGATTTCCTAATCTGCAAACCATCTGGGGAGCTACTGACATGAATATAGTTTGAAATTGTTTCTGTCCCCAGGGGTCCAGCATAGAATAGAACTGCAAGTGAGTTAAATTAGAATTCAGAAAAAATAATATTAGGTGTAATGTTTATTTACTGACAATTTACAAATGCAATTATTACGTTCACAATTAGTTTTTGAACAGATATTTCTTCAAATGTCCAGAACTTGTGCTTCCTCAATGCTATATATAAGAACTCCAGTATATTTTTCAAATATACATGTTAACTATCAATTTCATGTTTTAAAGTATACCATTAGCACCTAAAAGCAGCCAGATAGAGTGCGGGATACAGTCCTGTGTAAATTAGCCTTCGAAATAGGCTGGGAAATCAATGGTTGTGTTTCTTCTGAGGTTAATTTAAGAGTTTGATTGATTGAGAGGTTGAAAAGATTCTATCACAGAGATAAAACTGGATAAGATTGTCTTGGAAGCTATCCCAAATGATCCGTTGATATTGACCATGTTTAAGTTTTTATGCTGAGCAACAAATCCTAATTTTATTTTATTTTCCAACTTTTTAAAAAATGTGTTAATTCATGCATGTTATTGCAGAACACTGGCAACCTGAAACAACTGTAACAAGTCAAAATAAACAAACTTATGTAGCACATTTCACAACTTCATGATGGCCAAAGTCTTCACAGCTTCATTCTGAAGTATTGTCACTGTTTCAATGTAGCCAATTCTGTTACAGCCAAGTCCCACAAATTGTAGTGAGAAAATGACTAGATTATATCTTCAATATGATGTGTCAACCTAGGTTAAGACCAAATCTCTAGAGTGAGTTAAACCCATTACTCTTAAGAATCAAGTGGAGAATAATACTGCAACGACAGTTGACAGGCAAGCTTTATAAAATGTCCGTTTATGCTGTTTTTGAAGGTATTAGGTGAGGTTAGCAAGGTGATCAAGAGTTCTCATCTTTGGCGCCATGGAATTGTTTGCATCCAGCTGAGCAGGAAGACAAGCTCTCAAATTAATAGCTCACCCAAAGTACAGCCTTCTGACAAATAGCAATGTTCCATCTGTATTGCATTAAAGTGGACTTTGAGCCCACAGTTTTCTGGCTCAGTAAAGTTGCTGTTCAGTGAACCATGACACCTCAAGTGTAGAATTGTATTACATTGGTTTGGTGTTCCAAGGTAGTTGTGGAAAAGTTATTAATTGTGGCTTCCTATGGTTCTATGCTGACATAACTATTTTGTCCCTTGCTTTTTTTCAAACTTGTAAAATCTCCATTATAGAGGGGGATTAAATTGTATGCCTCTTCTACCTGCTGCTTAGGACCATTAGTAGAATACCACCACTGTTTATAATGATAATTTACTGGTATTATAATTTTTGCTTTTCTCTTTACAAATATTGGAATTACCTATTATACGTGAACATCTGGCTTGAATATGTTTAATTATGTGTCGATCCTGCTGATGCAGCCATCTTGTTAAATGGTTCTGAAGCAGATTATTATCCAAGAAATGGCCATGAACTGCAGTGATGCAGAAACGACCATAACTGCTTAAAAGCATTCATGGCCACCATCCAAGCTAATTGGTAAGAGCCCTGCTGTGTAGCCAATTACATCTTAAATGATTGCTGTTTATTCTTAATTGTAAATGTTCTCAATTAACAACTAAATTATCTTACAATCAGACGTGCCCAAGAGTCAAACTTGTAGTCTTTCGATAAAATTAGACATGACTTTTTTTAATCATGCAAGCAATCAGACCACATTTTGCAATTTACTTAAAAAAAATTTGGGGGAAGAAATTTTACACTGTTTACTATCTTAGTTTATTACATAAAAACATACCAGCTCTCTATTAGGGAATGTAAGGTACATTCAGTCATTAATGCAACAAGAGCTACTTAATTCCCTTCTCTCCATTTCACACCAGCATCTTCACCATTCTCAGTTATTGTCTCTCAATTTTCATTCTTGTGTTGACACACTTTCTTTCCCCTTCACCATAGTTGGTGTTGTTTTGCTTCTCATCAAAGAGTGTGGTGCTGGAAAAGCACAGCTGGTCAGGCAGCATCTGAGGAGCAGGACAATTGATGTTTCGGGCATAAGCCCTTCAGGAATTCTCCTGCTCTTCGGATGCTGCCTGACTGGCTGTGCTTTTCCAGCACCACACTCTTTGATTCTGATTGCCAGAATCGGCAGTCCTCACTTTCTCCTAGTTGTTTTGCTTCTTCCAACTCCTCTCTCCCATTTCACTGGCTCCTTTGTTCCTTTATCCCACACTACCATTACTTCCTGTGTGGCCAGAGAAACCAACTCAACTGTGGGTAGAATTCCTGATTTCCTAAAACAAGCATGAGAATTCCAACTTAAAACATAGTGCTGTTCTGCAAGGCGGTGACAGTATTGCTGGAACAAGTACTGATTCTTATTACTGAATTTTTTGCCAAAGTATATTAATAAATATACACACACTGCATATATCCGGTTAACTTCTACCTCGGAGCTGTCTGGTCTGCCCTTTGCTGTTGTCGTAACCTAGTAAATGCTGCACTTAGCTATTGAGTCATCAGGGGAGTAGAGCCTTATTTAGCTTTGAATTAATATGGGACAAGTTGAAATCATAAGATATCCTCTGAAGTATCATGTCTTATCAAATGAAATTATCATTGAATTGTAATTGTATGTCTTAAGTTATTAGGATACAGATTGTAAATGTAATTGTCTAGGCAATTTGATGTTCTTTTGTTGTCCATGGTTGGTTGATAGTCTGAATTATTAAAAATGCTTAGCATTGATTCATTTTTCACAAATGGATGTATTTTGCAAACTGGATCCATTCATTGTTTAAGCAATAAGACAGTGCCACAAAATGAACATGTGTATGAAAAATACTCAAGCAGAAAGGGTTTTTTTTATCTGACTACTTCTTTCCTCATGAAGAACCTCAGCTCAGATATCTTTGCTTGGAAATCAATCATGTTTTACATGCCTAGGAATTTCTTTAAGATGCTTATTACCCCAACCCCCACGTGGGGGAGATAATCCCAGTGCTGAATTGATATGGTCCCTTAAAAATGCTTACTTAGAAAATGACCAGAAACTAATTTCCAAAAAGTGAATATAATCCCAGGAAAACGTATTGGAATAAATATAATGAATAACATAACTGAACGTATACAGTGACATATTCCATTGATGGAAGATGCATTTTTTAAAAATGAAAAATCTTAATTTACTCTATCTGCTGAGAATATTTTATGGTTTCTCTTAAATGTCTAAGAGTGTGGACACATTCTCACTGAGGCTCTGAGCTGGATTTTGACACAGTCAAGTCAAATCTGAAGGGCTTCAGAAATGGTTAGGAGCCTCTTCTGGGTGCAGTTAGCAGGTCCACACCCAGTATTTCTGATGTGGTTGGTTCCATCTTGGGTGTATGTGTTTCATCCTCCTACCTTCACCAGCCCATCCTTGTGATTTTCAGGCTAAGTGCTCTCAGACTAATGGCTCATGCACTTTCAGAGGAGTCATGACCGTAGCCTAGATCCTAGAACCTTTTGAAAGGTATGTTATATCTTTCCATGCTGCCCATGTCACTTCCACATCCACTCGTCCAGTCTGCACTTTGTACAAAACCAATTAGCTGTATAATAACAGCAATAAGTTTTAAGATGCTTATAAATAAACATACACACAGAAATGTGCTTTGAAAGCTAGTCTTGTTACAATTTTAGACAAGTATCAGACAGACACCGCTATTCACACTATCAATAACACTACACTTACTTATGTCCAAATAAAAATAGTTACATTGAGGAAAACAAATTAAAGGAAGAATAACTCATTGTAACCCCAAGCAATGTTTATCAATCAAAACAAACACTTTACATGTTTAAATCTATTCTTCTTGAGCTAACCTATTGGTGAATCTTGGAGATCAGCCAAGCATTCATACTGAGGCCCTCACTCTGTTAATACAGTTCTCACATTCCATCTGACTGAATCGCATACCACTTCCACAGGCAAAAACATGTGGCACCTTGTTCATTGAATAAAGGAATATGGAGACAGACAGCATGCTCACTGGAATATGTTGGCCTATCAGAGTTGATCTGCCTGGTTGGAATTTAATGCGTTAACAAAGACAGTTAACAGTTCCTGTTGTGCCACCATGTCAACGTTGATTCAACCGTTCAGTGCCCGTTTCTCACATTGTATAACTTCTTGCATGATGATTAGATTAGATTCCCTACTGTGTGGAAACAGGCCCTTCAGCCAAACAAGTCCACACTGACCCTCTGAAGAGTAACTCACCCAGACCCAATGCCGTCTGACTAATGCACCTAACACTACGGGCAATTTAGAATGGCCAATTCAACTGACCTGCACATCTTCAGACTGTGGGAGGAAACTGGAGTACCTGGAGGAAACCCACGCAGACACGGGAGAATGTGCAAACTCCACACAGGCAGTCATCCGAGGCTGGAATCGAACTTGGGTCCCTGGCGCTGTGAGGCAACAGTGCTCACCACTGAGCCACCGTTTCTGTCCTGACTCCATGTTGCCTCTTAATAATGTTTTAAGTTCTGTACTGCCAATCAAGTATTTCATAATATATATATATATATATATATGTTTGATGGTAAATGGAAGACGTAGTGAATTTAACTTTTCACATCTGCAGGGCCTAAATGCATTCAGTCATCTTCTGTCCGTTCTCTCAAACGTTGTCCCTCAACCTCGCTATCTTGTTTCATGATTGCTGCCTTTCACCTGTAATAGCCTCTCCAAAACTCTTAGCCTTTTGAAAAGTAAATTCATAAATTTTCTTACATCGTCTCCCCCGTGATTACTCAACTTCTCCGGGTAGCTGGGACATCATGTCCCGGGTCCTTGGTCCTCAGAAACCGGTGGAGAAAATGAGGACTGCAGATGCTAGAGATCAGAGTGGAGAGTATGGTGCTGGAAAAGCACAGCAGGTCAGGCAGCATCCAAAGTGCAGGAGAATCGAAGTTTTGGGCATAAGCCCTTCATCAGCGATCGGACACTGGTGTTTACTTAAGTGCCTGATGGGCTAAGGATCCAGAGGCCTTCTTTCTAAGACTGAGAACGTGTGTCTCGTTGCTTTTGCAGGCAGCTCATGAGACACCTACCTAACAAAGAAGATTCTGCTCTGTGAGTCAGTTTGTCACTCAATTGGCTGACACTTTACAATTTAGCTTACTATGCAGTTTATATTAAACCCCTGAAATCTGTTCCTATTGAGACAATCATGTCATTTGCTTTCACTTTCTATAGGAATCAGTGAATCTGACATTTACCTTGCCAATGCTGCAACAATACATTTAAAAATGAGAATGAAAATCTCAATTTTATTGCCCTACTATGCATTCTATGGATTATTTCAAATTCACTCTTACATTTAGATAGTTATTACTTTAAGTGTGTAATGTTGGTTCAGGCTTTCAAATTTGGAATGTAATTCAGTGCACATGTTGATAATGTCTATCTTGTCTTTTTTGCAGTAGTGAAACTGACAATGAATACAATTACAGCCACTTCTCTAACAATGGTATCTGACAACAACTACTTATACTTTTATGGCACCTTTTATCATCATAATACATCTCAGACGGTTTCACACGATCATTTTAAAACAGCATATGATACTGAACAACATAAGGCAACATTGGGCAAGGAAACCTCAGCCAGAGAACAGATTTGAGTAGGAATTGACCCTGCAATGTCTGCGTTTCTCTACATTGCAAACCAGTCTTTCAACCAAATGAACTAACTGACCGCCAAGGTGAAAAGTGAGGTAGAGAAGCAAAGTTATGTGGAGTCCACAGGCCAGAATTTAGGGATTGGCAGCCAAAGCTCAGTCACCAATGGTGAAGTGATTGTAATGGATGATGCTTAAGAGGCCAGAATTAGAAGAGCACAGATATGATTTTTGTTTCTAGAAGATATGACAGAGGTAAGGGGTGGGGGAACTTGAAACAAGGATGCAAATTTTAAAATTAAGCTTTGCTCAACTGAGAGCTAGAGTAGGTCACATAGAATGAAATGAAGGACATTTAGGGCAAATTATGTTACAGGCAACAGAGCTTTGGATACCTTGAGCTTAAGAACTTGAGCTTTGACCTTAAGATAATTGAGGGAAGAACGTGGGAGATTAGTAAGGAGTGTGTTGGAATGCTCATATCTTGTGGTAACAAGGCATGAATGAGGCTTTCTGCAGCAACTGAGCTGAGATAGATGAAGTTGCACAATGTTGTGTGTATGGAAATAAACAGCCATAGTGATGGCATGAATATATAATCTGAAGCTTAATTCTGGGTGAAATGCAACACCAAGATCAAAAGCAGAATTGTTCAGTCTGAGAATGTTGTCAGTGGTTAGGGAATGGAGTTTGGAGTGTGAATTGAAACAATCACTTTTGATTTAACAATATTTAATTCAAGGAAATTGCTGTTAGCAGTTTGATAAATTAGCAGCTTGGGGGAGTGGAGAGGGGCAGTGTGAGCTAGAACTGGATGTCATCAGGGCCCATGAGAAAACAAGCAGCAGATGGATAATTGTCCAAAGGTGGATTGTCCACAAAAAACAGGACAAATCCAATTAATGCCCAACAGTCTCTGCTCACACATCAATAAAGTGGACAGTGCTGTCAAGCAACATTTCTAAACTGCTGATTAATTTTGATTCAGTGGTGATTGTCCAGCAGACAAGCTCTGATATCTTACTGTATTTTCTACATCTATCCATGTGTGGTATTGGATGACTGTTGTTTGAGGTAATTCACACCCTCTCCTACCATTAATCCTCCTTTGTTTTGGGCCTGTCTGTTGATTAGTGGTCGAGGATACAGGACCATACAGCAGATAGAGAAGAAGCATCATCCTTGCCTGACAAGAAAATTAATTGCATGTTATCAATAAGTACAAATACATTTGGTCAGGCATAGGTATTAGGACCTTGGAGACTGGTTGAGAATTCTTTGTCTCCAACCACAGACTGGCTCCATGCATTCTACCGATGTTGCACAATGCGTGATGATCGCAGCTGATGTTATTACCGGACAAGTCAATTCCCATACAGAAATCAGGCTTCATAGATCATACTGAGTTGTTTTGGTGTTAACATGGAGGTATCCTACTGAAACATACTGCAGATAATAAAACAGAAATTTATTAACAAAATAAGATAAAAGAAGATAAACTAAACCATCTAGTCACAATGATTTTTTAAACACATAGTAAATGTAAAAACTTATTGATCCCAAAACACATTTTTATAAATGGAAAAGAAGAACAGCAGCTGTTGTATAGCACCCAAAACACCACTTGTGCAATGCTTACACTAGTGGTCCTATATCTAATACTTTGGTGGGTTTAAAATCACTTAAAGCTTCAACTTTTATACTGGAACTGCAGATAGTTCTGGAAAATGCTATCAACACCTGAGCTTAAATGCACTTCACTTCAAGTAACCTCTTCAGATTCTATACCAACACTTCTGGCCCGGGGTAAGACTAACTCCGGTGTTTATGCTATGAATGTTCAGACAATGACCATCATTAACAAGACAGTCCTTGACATACAGCAGCATTAGCATCACTAAATTTCCTACCATTCACATTCTGGGAATAGGAAGGATGTTGTGAAATTTTAATAGAGTTCAGAAAAGATTTACAAGGATGTTGCCAAGGTTGGAGGATTTGAGCTACAGAGAGAGTCTGAATAGGCTAGGGCTGCTTTCCCTGGAGTGTCGGAGGCTGATGAGTGACCTTATTAGAGGTTTATAAAATCATGAGGGGCATGGATGGGGAAAGTAGACAAGGTCTTTTCCCTGGGGTGGGGGTCTCCAGAACTAGAGGGTATAGGTTTAGGGTGAGAAGGGAAAGATATAAAAGAGACGTAATGGGCAACGTTTTCATGCAGAGGGTGGTGTGTGTATGGAATGAGCTGCCAGAGGAAGTGGTGGAGGCTAGCACAATTGCAACATTTAAAAGGCATCTGGATGAATATATGCATAGGAAGGGTTTGGAGGGATATGGGTCAGGTGCTGGTGTCATGGAGAAAATGTAGAGAATCACCAGGAGACGCAGAGAGCTTTTTGCAAACAAAAAACCGTGACACTGAGAAAGTAGATTCTTGAATGCTCACGAACCTCAGAGTCTATGGATTTTTATATCTATTTTTATCATGTTTCTGTTAGCTTATCAGCATGTCCAACTATATTAATTAAGGTACTTCACATCCAACTACACAATAAACCAGTGATGTTAGTTCCCATTATCTCTTTAGTTGTACATTCTACTTAATGTTATTCTAATGTCACGGTTAGATATTTATTGCTAACTCTTTGCAACAATGGTCTTTCATTCCAGGTCCAACTTAATATTTTCCTAATGTCATGATTAGATATTTATTACCACCTCTGCTACAGTGGTCTTCCATTCCACACTAACCTGTCATAATGGGTATTTAGCTATTCCATCTATTACAATAGTCTCCTGTCTCAAGCTGACTCTACTAACTATTCATTAGATATTTAATGTCATGTCACAAATATTTATGGTCCCAATCCTGTCATAATGACACTTAACAGGGATACTAGCACTACTAACTATTACCTCATCTCGCCATAGTGACCTTTCAGCCTGAACCTTACTCTGGGCTAATTGGTGTAAGAACATTCCACTATTCTTATCCCATTCTGCCTTCCACAGACCACAAATTGCCAAAAGTCTTCATGCTTTAACCCTTCCCATGCTTTCATGCTCTTTATTTTCCATACTGGCAGGTGGGACTAGATTGTGTTGGGATATCTGGTCGGCATGGACGAGTTGGACTGAAGGGTCTGTTTCTGTGCTGTACATCTCTATGCTGTACAGCAACATAACAGAATGAGCTATATAAATATTTTAGTTGACAGAGCAGTTCAGAAGCTGCAAATCCAGTGACAGCTAACTCACCTCTTCACTCAACATTGTCTTCCACCATCTATAGGTGCAAGTCAGGTGTGTAATGGAATACTCGGAATGAATGAAGGCACCTGCGACAACACTCAAGAAACTCAGTACCATGCAAGATAAATCAGCCTGGCCATCCTGCATCACTAGTACACAGGGGCAACAATGTGTACCATCTAGACGAGGGACGGCAACAACTTTTCAAGGCTGTTTTGACAATCCCTTCCAAAACTGTGACCTTTATCATGTCGAAGGCCAAGTACACAAGATGCATTTAGGGGAGGCTATGGTTTAATGGTATTATCACTGGACTGTTAATCCAGAAATCCAAGTAATGTCCTGGGGACCTGGGCTTCAATCCCACTATGATAGGTAGTGGTATTTGAATTCAATAAAAATCTGTAATTCAGAGTCTGATGATGACCATGAAACCATTGTGAATTGTCAGAAAACAACCTGTCTAGTTTACTAATGACCTTGAGGGAAGGAAACTGTCATCCTTACCTGGTTTAGCCAACCTGTGACTCCAGACTCTCAGCAATGATTTTTTACTGCTCCGTAGGCAATTAGGGATGGGCAGTAAATGCTGGCCCAGTCAGCAATGCTCTGTGAACACACCATCTACTTCATGCCACATACCATCCTGACTTGGAACAATACTAGGTCAGAACCCTGGAACTAATTTCCAAACAGGAGTGGCTGTGCCATCACCAAGAGGACTGAAACAAAGCAAGAAAGCAGCTCACCTCCAGGTTTTCAAGAGCAAATTATGGATGCTTGATAAATGCTCTTTTTGATATTGACCCTCACATTTCCATGAACAAATAAGTGAGACAAAGTCTTTTGAAATCTTCTGTTGGGTGTAGAACTTTGAATTTAGTCATCTCAGTTCAGGCCCTAACTTTCACTTTTAGAAAATATTTCAACCTCCCTCCTGAATTCATTCCTCTTGGAATTGCTGTGGCATCAAATTTGGTTTGGATTCAGTCTGAAGCTGTATCACATCCATAGTGTTACATTTTACAGATAGCACAGACTTAGAATTCCTTTTTGTCGATATTCCTATTCACAAATTGGTTGGCTACAATGAGATCATTGTGTCTCTCATGTAACCTTTAACTTCTCAATATCTGGGAGTGACAGTAACAAGAAGAATCCAAATGTGTTTGGAAAGTATTGAGTGCAGCTTAGAAAGCATGAGACAAACACCGCTTGCAATAAACACAATGGTTGCTCAGTAACACTAGTGCTGACCCTGAGTTTCTGATTAACTTTTAACTGCAGAACATACTTCCAAAAACTCTGCTGAGCATTGCGACTCCGACCAGTGCAACACACTGATGTGACGCAACAATTTGAAAACCAAGCACATGAAAAGTTCCCAGTGAGCAGAACCTTATTGTTAACTGTATCAAATTGTTCTATAATCAGGTGGGTGAGGAAGAAGAAATCTGGACCTAGATGGCAGAAAGGTTATCAATTCATGTTCCTAATAAGCAAATTTTTCTGGTGGTACTTCAGATTGTGATTGTACCACAAAAGAAAATCACAAATATATTTTTGTCAATATGTAGCTTGCTCTTCTTTCCATGTTCTTTGAAAAATTCATTCACAGGATGTGGACATCACTGGCAAGATGAGCTTTTAATGCCAACCCCTCTTGTCTTGAGAAACCACCTTCTTGAATTGCTGCAGTCTGTAAGGGTTGGATAGGGTAGGTACACCCACACTGTTGTTAGGAGGGCAATTGTGGTTTTTTGACCCAACAATAGTGAAGCGCTGCTATTTTGTTCCAAGTCAGGATGATATGTGGGTAAGATGGGTACTTGCAGATGTTAATGGCCCCATGAATTTTCTGTCCTTATCATTTCTAAATGGAGATAGCAAGTTTGGAAGGTGCTGTCAAAACAATCTTGGCAAGTTGTTGCAGTGCATCGAGTAGATGGTGAACATCTCTGTTGGAATGTTGATGGTGGAGGGAGTGGTTATTGAATTTGGAATTGGATGTGGTGCCATTCAAGCAGGCGATTTTTGTCATAGAGATGTACAGCAGGGAAACAGACCCTTCGGTCCAACTCGTCCATGCTGACCAGATATCCCAACCCAATCTAGTCCCAACTGCCAGCACCCGGCCCATATCCCTCCAAACCCTTCCTATTCATACACCCATCCAGATGCCTTTTAAATGTTGCAATTGTACCCTCCTCCACCACTTCATCTGGCAGCTCATTCTGTACATGTACCAACCTCTGCATGAAAAAGTTGCCCCTTGGATCTCTTTTATATCTTTCCCCTCTCACTCTAAACCTATACCCTCTAGTTCTGGACTCCCCCACCCCATGGGAAAAGACCTTGTCTATTTACCCTATCCATGCCCCTCATGAGTTTATAAACTCTTCATCCTGGCCAGCGTCATGCTTTTTGGATGTTGTCGGAGCTACACGCGTTTAGGCTGGTGGGGAGTATTCCATCACAGCCCAGATGTGTGTATTCTCAAGGTGGATGAGTCAGGAGCTGAGATAGTTGCCAACAAATTCCCAGCTTCTGACCTGCTGTCTATCCACAGTATTTATGTGGCTGGTCCAGTTATGTTTGAGTACAAAGAAGCAATATTTAGATTCTCTCTTGTTGGGGATGTTCATTGAATAGTATATTAGAGGCAGGTAATGTTTACTAGACATTAGCCAAAGTGTGGATGTTATCCAGGTCATCCTCCGTATGGACTGGACAGCTTCAGTGTCTGAGGAGTCGCAAATGGTGTTGAACACTGTGAGATCATTAGCAAGCATGCACACTTCTGACATTCAAATGGAGAGAATGTCTTTCTTGAAGAAGTTGAAGCAGGACAGACCTTGTGCTGCATCATGAGGAATTCCTGCAAATCTTACATTCCTGCGATAATATCGTGCGACCTCAATGACCACAATCATCTTCCTGTGTGCTAGGATTCTAAACAGTGGAGTGTTATACCCATTTGACTCAGTTTTGCTGGGGTTTCTTGATGTCATTACTCTGCCAAATGCTGCCTTGGTGCCAACAGCAGTCACTCTTACTTCACTTAAATTCAACTCTTTTGTCCAATTTTGGACACAAGCTGAGTTGCCATAATTGAGCCCAAACTGAGTGTCATTGAGCAGGTTATCGCTGTGTTACTGGCACTCATGTTAGCACCTTTTATCACTCGAGTAGACTCATGAGATGATAATTGTCTGTGTTGGATTTAGCCTGCTTTATGTTGATGCATTTTGTGGACATTAATTAATGGCATTATCGGGAGTAAGCCTGAGGATTATTTCTGCAATAATTAATAAACATTAGTTGGCGTTGATTCAGAAGGAAAGGATCCTGAACTGTTTGACCACTTTGAGGAGCAAGCAATCCACATAGTCTGCGGGTAAATTTTAACCTTATTCAGAACATAGTGTGAGGTTGACCTCAACATTTTATTTTACCCAATGTGGCAACATTTATCTGAAATCCCATAAGAAATTGCGGGGGAATGCTGTGGTATTGAAGAATCCAAGAGATCTTTTTTACAACCATTACGTAGAAATTTTACATTCATCAGGCACATAGATGTCTAGGCTAACACTAAGCTGTTATTTCACAACATAGGAGCATGTTTCCAGTACAGGGCCTCAGCAATCTAAGGTATGACAGAGTATACAACTTTCTCAGGTCAGAAGGTATAATAGTGATTTTTGTTTTATTTCAAAAATATACTTTATTCATAAAAATCTTATATACGTGCATAGTTACTAGAGCAGTTCTTTACATATGTAGGACAAATAAACACAAGTCATTACTTACTTATACAAAGCTATATTTACATGCATTTGAGGCACCGGGAGGGTCCGATAACTCAATAGACCCCCACTGTACTTTCGCAAAAAGACTTTAAAAGGTGGTCTTTTCCCACTGTGCCTTGGGAGCAGCTGCCCCAAACTGTAGTGTGTCCCTCAGCACATAGTCCTGTACGTTAGAATGTGCCAGACTGCAACGCTTGGTTGGGGTCAACTTTTTACACTGGAAGACCAACAAGTTTCAGACAGAACAAACAGCATCTTTCACCGTATTAATGGTCCTCCAGGTGCAGTCAGTGTTTGTCACTGTGTATGTCCCGGGGAATAGTCCACAGAGCACAGAGTGGAGAGTGTGTTGCTGGGAAAGCATATCAGGTCAGGCAACATTCAAGGAGCAGGAGAATCGACGTTTCGGGCATAAGCCGAACACGTTCAACATACACTCGACTCTGATCTCCAGCATCTGCAGACCCCATTTTCTCCACAGAGCCCAGAGTCCTGCATCACGGAGCTGCTTGGGATGAACCCCGACAAAAACTACTGCATCTCTCTAGAGACTTCCTTTGCAAAGGTACATTCCAGAAGGAAATGTGTGATAGTCTCTAACCTCCGCGGCTGCTTCGGGAGCAGTGTGTAGTAGCGCAGAAAGTCTGGGTGCACATGAAGGTCCTCACAGGCAGTGCCCTTCTCCCCACTAGCTTGGTGTTTGTTGGAAAGTTTGGGTGATGAGGTGTTCTGTCAAAAGACTTTGACAGTCTGCTCAGGGAACAACCTGACAGGATTCATCCTCTCCTTTTCCCACAGGGACTTGAGGATGCTACGTGCTGACCACTTCCTGATGGACTCATGGTCAAAGGTGTTCTTCTTTGTAAATTTCTCCACGGAGTTCATGTGACACAGAACGGAGCAATCTGCAGCAACGAGACCAGCACCTTCACAGCAGGGGGGACAGGTAGAACCTCAGTACGTAGTGATACTCAGTGTTTGTGTACCAAGGGTCTACACACAGCTTGATGCAGCTGCACACAAAGGTGGGTCATCAGGATGAGGGTGGCATTGTGTATGTTTGCCTCCCCCCCTGCGCTCCACCCCCCAGACCTTCGTACATGGTGTCCCTGCGGACACCGTCCATCTCTGACCTCCAGATGAAGTGGAAGACAGCTTGGGTGACTGCAATGGTGCAGACCTGCATCATATACAAGAACAGAGAGGGAGCCTCACAGCTGATGACCAGGTTTTTACCTGCAATGGAGAGGGACTGGTGCTCCCAAAGCCCAGTTTCTGCCTCACTTTGGCAATACGCTCCACTCTAGTATTTGCAGATGCCCTAGTCCTTACAAACTATATTCCCAGCACCTTCAGGTAATCCATCTTGATGGTGAAGGGGATAAAGGATCAGGGTCACATCCTTCCTGATGGACTCAGCAAAAGGCTTTGTACAACACACAAATAAGGTAGGAGAGAGTGGGCAGCCCTGCCTGACCCCAGATCGGATTGGCAAGCTTTCTGATTCCCACCCAATGATTGAGACTACACTAATCATGTTGGTGTAGAGCAGTTGGATCTAATTGCAGATTCCATCCCCAAAGCCCAATTTGGAGAGTCTGTCCCATATGTAGGTGTGCAATATTCTGTCAAAGGCCTTCTGGTCCAGGCTGATGAGGCAGGCATCCACCCCTCAGTCCTGCACATAGACGATCGTATCCCTGAGGAGTGGGAGGATCTCTCGAGTTCACCCAGCCTGGTACAGCACAGGTTTTGTAGGGACGAATCCCCAGTCTCAGAACAGACCTAACCTGGTTGGTGATGATCTTAGACACGATTTTTTAATCTGCATTCAGCAGTGATATTGATCCCCAGTTTCTAATTGCCTCCCTCTCCCCCTCCCGCTTGTAGATGAGGGTGATGATTCTTTTCCTCAAGAATTTGCAAATACTACCTGCTAGAAGCATACGATCATCCACCCCCAGCAGGTCCCAGCTAATCAAGTCCCACAGAGCTGACTACAGCTCGGCTCTTAAGCTGGTCACATCCGAGAATTTTATTCTTTTTTAAGGACTCTAGTGCTTTGGTTGGCTCATCCAGAGACAACATGCAGTTGACTAAGACCTCCATGAGCAAGGACAGGAATGACTGGGAGGCTGAACTGCCCGTGGGCTTCATGTCATACAGTCTGACATAAAAGGATTTGCATTCCTCAGGATGTCAGATTGAGATGATGTTACTGAGCTATTTTCTTCCTTCAGGCTGCTGAGCACAGAGTTCTGCTTGTGCACCATTGAGAGGAAGGAACATGAGGACCTCTCATCCTGCTCCACTAAACAGACCCTGCACCGGAAGGTTATGTTGGAGGTTCCGAGGCAAAGAGCAAGGCTTGCTAGCTCTTCGCCTCCTGGAGATCCTCAGTGATACCAATCCCCATTGTCCGCAGCAAGAGTAGGTTTTGCATGCTTTTCTGGAGTTTGGGCGGTTTTCCCCATCTGTCTCTTGGCTTCTGAACACCTCCCACTGAGGATCAATATCACTGCTGAATGCAGATTAAAAAATCGTGTCTAAGATCATCACCAACCAGGTTAGGTCTGTTCTGGGACTGGGGATTCGTCCCTACCAAACCTGTGCTGTACCAGGCTGGGTGAACTCGAGAGATCCTCCCACTCCTCAGGGATACGATCGTCTGCTGGAGATTCCAAGGGGGACCTCACAGTTCTCCAACCTGTGTAATCTATGCTATAATACAGTGATGATATGATGAATATGCCTCTTAGAAGTATACTGACTGTGAAACATAACACAACAAAGTCTTCCTTCACTTCAGTCTGCCCTTTTTCATAAGCCAGCCTAACTTTATTATCAGCTTTCCATCAAATTGACTACCCATCACTTACGTGCAGAATCTATAAATTTGACTTGACAATGATCCTTACCGAGTCGAATTGACTAGCATTATTGCAGCAACAGTGAGTGTGAATAAACACCATGATGTTAAATTGGTCGCTGGCCAAAACATGTTAGTTCAGACAACCAATCTGAATCTTAATTAAGATCACCCAGTTTTGTTGCTCGGTGAATTTAACCCCTTAAGAGTCTAATTATGGCATGTTCAAGATATAGTATACTAAGGTAGTCCCATGGAAGCAGTCAAAACTGCTTTGCAACATGCCAGGACTAGTGCTGAAAATGTGATTTTTCCTGCAGGATGAATTTTCACAGTTTAATTATTATGAAGCAGTATGTTTTATTAACATATTCCATATATATTCTAAAATTAACATATCATTAAGCAATGATTTGCAAAAGCATGAATTTCATTATCACAGCACAAACATCGCTGAAACAGATTCGTCAAGAATAAATGAGAGAGCTCATGTCCCTTGGATATCTGAATTATGAAGAGTCATTGAATCATGCTGTGCTTGGTATTTATGTAGTATTTCTGGACTATGTATATTTGAAAAACTCAAATCTATTTAACATGTGCTAACGCTTCTACATTTGGTTTGCTTGTTCCCTGAATTCTGCTGAATGAATTAACTGATCTTGGCCATCACAACTCTTGAACTATTGATGAGCCTGGGATTCCTGAGTCAGCAAAGGACAAAGATAAAGCCAGGACTTCTAATCACCACTCAAACCTGGATGTTACTGGCAGGCAGGAAACTTTGGAGCATTAAGGCCTTTCCCATATTCGCAGTATCACATTTTTGAGGTTCATGCTGCTGCGTGGGAAAGCCACCAGTAGGAGACTGCAGATTGGACTTATTGTGAAAAAAGAAAAAAACATGGATTATTATACATAGAGCCATGACTGTCCCCTACCCAACCCTCCCCCCAGCCAGAAGTTTTCAGGGACTGCAGCTCTTGCAGCCATTTATGGCTATTATTAGTCTGGAGACTGGACTTCTGCCTCTTGAGGACAGGAAGGCCACTCCATGGAGACCTCTTGGCCAATCAGAGGCCAGCAACTCTCAAGTACCATCAGCACTAATGGGAGGAATGGCAAATCCTGACCTGCGGTTGGGGCTTGAGAAACTGTTCAGTGATAAATCAGATCTTAGTAAGTGATTAGGAGGGGTGTGTTAACAACAGGGTGGCGGCGAGGGGAGTTAGGGGGTGTATGTGGAAAGAGTTCATGTAATGGAGGAAGGGTACCCCAGGGTTTCTCGTGGGAAGACCCCTCTCATGAGTCCAGTTCATTTACCCATCACCAGCCTGGACAAGGAGACTAGGTGTTGGCCACTTAGTGTGGATCTTGACCACTCCAGGTTAAATCCCAGTGGTGGTGGGTCGAGACCCTTGAGTGGGCATTAATTGCTAATTTAAAGTGCTGCAAATGGCCCATTATCCTATTACTGTTAGATACCTCACTGCCTCTAGTAAAAGCGTGGTAGGGGATAGCAGGTGGGCTGTTTATTTAGCAGATATGTTTCTGAGCCTCATCAAGACCTGTCCAACCAATGTTAAATTTGTACTGTGGAAGTAACAAAATAATATAATATTGTGCCCTGCCTCTCAAGAGTGGAGCACTGATCAGAACCCCACTGGGAAAAAGCACAAAGTGTACATCAAGCAGGCTGGATTGCATTTTGAGATTGATTTTTAACACTTTCCCATTTGCTTTCTTACCCTGCCTCCCACTCATCTGTCATGGGATTAAAATAAAGCAAGCAACCCTCTCTAAATCTCTTGGTTTGGTCCAGTTCCAAGAGGAGATTTCTTTCAGATTTACATTTACTATCACATGCACTCAACTACAGAGATACAGGATTGTATGCAGTACCATTCCAGATGATTGTCAAGTATAGCATTTGACTTTTTAAAGAATGCCCATGGCGAATTGATGTGAACGGATTTCACATTTGTAATTTGTTGCTTTCTGCCAAGATGTCTCGTCATCAAAACTGCTGGTCTGAAACTGAAGTCCTTGATGTCACCCAGAAACAATGCATAAGACAATCTTTTCTTTCAACATATGTTGCCAAAATATAGAACATAACGCATGTTTGAGAGCTAGCTTTTGAATCTGAATTTTACTTATGTAATTCAATATCTTCCAGGATGGCAATAATCAACAATTTTCTCTGTACAACTGGTAATTCTGAATTGTCTTCAGAAATTGCAGCAAAGAATGTTTTTTCCCTCTGTATTAAATTATTTGTTTCAACAGATAACTGCTCATACACATGGTACAAATCCTGATAGAACAGTGTACTTTGCTCATGATTCACGTTAAAAGCCTATATTTTCTCACATTGTGAGTGGCAAGTGACGTGACTCAAGCTGCTGTTGCACCTAAGAATAATGAGGAGGCCCAGTCCAACACATGGTACAGACACAGGAAGTTTTAACCTTCAGAGTGCTGATTGATCCTAGCTGGATTTCTGCACAATTCCGTGTGCCATTGCGATTTGATGTTCAGAACCACATGCATTTTGGATGTTTGTCCTTCATTTAATATTTACATGGATTTACTTAGCTTTTAATAATCGAGAAACATTTCTAGTTAAAAATCCTATTGCTCAAGGCTTCTTCTCCAGCAGAGAACAGATATGTGATCGACCTTGATATAAGTTCATTAATTCCAAGTATTTGGTGCACCAGAATTCAATATAACTGGGCTTAAAGCTAATTTGAAAATACAGCGGCCAGAATTAAATGATTTAGAACATAGAACATAGAAGAATACAGCGCAGTACAGGCCCTTCGGTCCTCGATGTTGCGCCGATCCAAGCCCACCTAACTTACACTAGCCCACTATCCTCCATATGCCTATCCAATGCCCGCTTAAATGCCCATAATGAGGGAGAGTCCACCACTGCTACTGGCAGGGCATCCCATGAACTCACGACTCGCTGAGTAAAGAACCTACCCCTAACATCTGTCCTATACCTACCCCACCTTAATTTAAAGCTATGCCCCCTTGTAATAGTTGACTCCATACGTGGAAAAAGATTCTCACTGTCGACCCTATCTAAACCCCTAATCATCTTGTACACCTCTATCAAGTCACCCCTAAACCTTCTTTTCTCCAATGAAAACAACCCCAAGTGCCTCAGCCTTTCCTCATACGATCTTTCTACCATACCAGGCAACATCCTGGTAAACCTCCTCTGCACCCGTTCCAGTGCCTCCACATCCTTCCTATAGTATGGCGACCAAAACTGCACACAATACTCCAGATGCAGCCGCACCAGAGTCTTATACAACTGCAACATGACCTCAGTACTCCGGAACTCACTTCCTCTACCAATAAAAGCCAGTACGCCATATGCCTTCTTCACCGCACTATTTACCTGGGTGGCAACTTTCAAAGATCTGTGTACATGGACACCAAGATCCCTTTGCTCATCCACACTACCAAGTATCCGACCATTAGCCCAGTACCCCATCTTTTTGTTACTCTTACCAAAGTGAATCACCTCACACTTAGCTACATTGAACTCCATTTGCCACCTTTCTGCCCAGTTCTGCAGCTTATCTATATCCCGCTGTAACCTGCCACATCCTTCCTCACTGTCTACAACTCCTCCGACTTTCGTATCATCCGCAAACTTGCTCACCCAACCTTCTAACCCCTCCTCCAGGTCATTTATAAAAATGACAAGCAGCAATGGTCCCAAAACAGATCCTTGCGGAACACACTAGTGACGGCACTCCAAGATGAACCTTTGCCATCAACTACTACCCTCTGTCTTCTTCCAGCCAGCCAACTCCTAATCCAAACCTCCAACTCACCCTCAATGCCATACCTCCGTATTTTGTGCAGTAGTCTACCATGGTGAACCTTATCAAACGCCTTACTAAAATCCATATACACCACATCTACCGCTTTCCCCTTGTCCACCTCCTTAGTCACCTTCTCAAAGAATTCAATAAGGTTTGTGAGGCACGACCTGCCCTTCACAAAACCATGCTGACTATCCTTGATCACATTATTCCTATCCAGATGTTCATAAATCCTATCCCTTACAATTCTCTCTAAGATTTTGCCCACAACAGAAGTGAGACTCACCGGCCTATAGTTACTAGGGTTATCCCTACTCCCCTTCTTGAACAAGGGAACCACATTTGCTCGCCTCCAATCTTCTGGCACTACTCCTGTAGACAACGAGGACATAAAAATCAAGGCCAATGGCTCTGCAATCTCCTCCCTTGCTTCCCAGAGAATCCTAGGATAAATGCCATCAGGCCCAGGGGACTTATCTATTTTCACCCTTTCCAGAATTTCCAACACCTCTTCTCTACATACCTCAAAGCCATGCATTCTACTTAATTGTGACTCAGTACTCACATTGACAACAATGTCCTGTTCCTGATTGAATACTGATGAAAAGTATTCATTCAGTGACTCCCCAATCTCTTCAGCCTCAACACGCAACTTCCCACTACTATCCTTGACTGGACCTATTCCTACCCTAGTCATTCTTTTATTCCTGACATACCTATAGAAAGCCTTAGGGTTTCCCCTAATCCTACCAACTAAGGACCTTTCATGTCCCCTCCTTGCTGCTCTTAGCTCTCTCTTCAGGTCCTTCCTGGCTACCTTATAACTCTCAATCGCCCCAATTGAACCTTCACGCCTCATCTTTACATAGGCCGCCCTCTTCCATTTAACAAGGGATTCCAATTCCTTATTAAACCACGGCTCCCTCACACGACTCTTTCCTCCCTGCCTGACGGGTACATACTTATCAAGGACACTCAATAGTTGCTCCTTGAACAAGCTCCACATATCAATTACGCCCTTGCCTTGAAGCTTACTTTTCCAAGCCACACACCCTAAGTCATGCCTCACCGCATCATAATTTCCCTGCCCCCAGCTATAACTCTTGCCCTGTAGTGCACACTTATCCCTCTCCATCACTAGAGTAAAAGTCACCGAATTGTGGTCACTGTCCCAAAAGTGCTCACCTACCTCTAATTCTAACACCTGGCCTGGTTCATTACCCAGAACCAAATCCAGTATGGCCTCACCTCTTGTTGGCCTATCTACATATTGTGTCAGGAAACCCTCCTGCACACATTGGACAAACACTGACCCATCTAACGAACTTGAGCTATAGCTTTCCCAATCAATATCAGGAAAGTTAAAGTCCCCCATAACAACCACCCTATTACTTTCACTCTTCTCTTGAATCATCCTCGCAATCCTTTCTTCTACGTTTCTAGGACTATTAGGAGGCCGGTAAAAAACTCCTAACAGGGTGAGCTCACCTTTCCTATTCCTAACCTCATCTCAAACTACCTCAGATGGCGAGTCTTCATCCATCGTCCTTTCCACAGATGTAATACTATCTTTGACAAGCAATGCCACACCTCCCCCTCTTTTACCTCCACCTCTGACCTACTAAAACATTTAAACCCTGGGACCTGCAACAGGTCCCAGGGTTGGGTTATATTTGAAAATTAAGAAAGTTCTAATTTATAAGCAGTAAGCTAATCAAAAGCCTGAATCTCACTGGTTTCTGGGAGACAGGAAGTGAGGTGGTGTGCCAAATAAAATGATTAGCAAGCCACATCAGATTGGCTCCCTGCATTATCCTCCCATTGGGACATTTACAACTGAAATATAATTGATGATGGTATTGGAAGCCCATTCATACCAACAAGGGAAGCCTTTGATTACTGAAGTCAGAATAGCCAATATTCAGGGCTATTTTGATCAGGTCAGCCTTTTTGCTGAGGTGTGGGGAGATTTCCTAGTGCTTGGGGAGAACTCCAACTAAACAGGTGCAACGACCCTGTGACAGCCCAAGAGTGGGCAACCTTGCAGGCCAAAGAAGGAGCCACAGCTCTTCCAGTCCTTAAAGACTTACCTGGAGACGTCTTCCCTCCAATCCTCAGCCTTCTGAATTTTAAATTCTTTTACTTACCTGTTCTTGATGTCACGGTCTTGTGCGTGCCTCAGCAGTGACCACCTCTCTTCGTGCCACTGCTGAAGCTTCCAAGCTGCAAACTCCCTGGGAAGGCACTGTCAGGAGCTAGCTAACCATCCGTACAGGCCACTTTGTGGCAGAGTTGCAGAGTAGCTCCTGCTGCTGCCAGTGGTAGTGTTGAGATGCAATTTCCACATCACCGGGGGGTTGGTGGGCCTCCAATACCACCTTCATTAAAATGTCCCAATGGTTGGACGATGCTCCCTATTCAACTGAGAAAATCTGGCCCAATGCTCTTAACTTTGTGAGAAATCATTATCTTCAGCCAGCCTCATCATTTTAATACAAATTCAGTGTAACATCAATTTTTATTCATGTGAAACTTGTAGACCTTTGGCTGCAATTAATCAATGACAAGTATCATAGTTCTGTTGACACAGGCCCCATGAGAATATCAAAATGTTGGATTGAGATTAGCCACTGATTATGTAGAAATGCTTGTACATATCATTTATACTCAATCACAGGAGGCCTAACATTTGATGTATTTACTCAGTGATGTGAGATGTTATTTTTGCAAGAACAGTAACTCCTATTCTATTGTTTACCTCCTTGATGGGGTGATAAGAGCCTGATAGTCTTTTACATGGTTCTACTTCTGTCTGTGTACTTTCAACAAGGAATTTCTCTTTACAGACTCTCTATTTACACAAATAGAATACTACATGAACTTAGAATCAGCCTCCAACTGCTTCTCACTGGAGTCATGTGGTCTTACAACAACATGATCTCTTACACTGCTCTTTCTAAGATGCAGATCTGTCTCAGTGCTCTTCACAGCAGTGTGCTCTGAAGCAAATGGACAGCAAGCCCAAAAGGGGAGGGAAAAACATTGCATGTAGTAGCAGTTGAAGGGGTGAGGGAAACAGGGAAGCCTAGGGGTGTCATGTGGAGTTTCCAGCAAGTGGCTTCCAGATGGGCACCAATGGTGGATTAGCGCACAATTAGCTTGGTCTAGAGCATTATAGAGTTCTCTGAGTTCATGGGTGGACGGGAGGAGGTATTGTGATGTTCAACGTGGTTTCAGACATAGGGTCAGACTCATAGATATGAAGGTTTTAAATGTTTATGTCTGTCCTTCACCACTTCCTGTCTCCAATCCATGAGTTCACCACTCAATGACATCACCAAAACGGAAGCATGTGTTTTCACATGGACGATGATGTTACACACAATTCCCAGGTGAAGTTGCTCAATTTGTTATGTTTCCACATGGGATATCCCCAGATTGTCGAGTTCCCAGGAGAGGAGAAATGACCTGCTTCCCCTTTTTCAGTCACGTGCAACCTCAGTTGGTCGCAACAAGGTTTACTCAAACAGGAAATCTTCTCTTGCGGAAATCTTTTTCCCACATCAAAGGAATTAAGGTTTTAAAACATAACCAGGCTTTGAGTGAACAAAAGATTTATTATTTACTAAATGTGTGAAGAAATAATAACAAAACATAGGCACAGATTAAGAATAAGAAGTGAGTCCAAAAGGAACAAACGTTTTATTTTGAAAAAAAACTAGAAATGTTGCAACTATTAGAGTGGATGTTAGAGTGCATTGACATTGATAGTTGAATAGCTGATTCTGTGATTCTTCACTTGACAGGTCAATTTGAAATGTCTTTGTCTTGATAGTGGCTTGCTGGCATTACTCAGTCAGAAAAGTTTTCTCTTTCCTTACCTACAGTGCAGCAGTGTCTAATGGCTGTTCTCAAAAGCTGTAACCCTCACAGCTCACAACTCCACATACTGGAATGTCAGGCCACTAACATCGCTAGACCAGGGTTCAAAGTCACTTCTAAACCCTTTTGTTTCCATAGATCCTGAAAAGGTAAAACACAAACATATCTGGAGGAGGCAGTCTACTGCTGAGAAACAGCAGGTAGACAGGCAGGAGGCTAGAAGAACATATCAAGACAGGCAGCATCAAGAGGTGCAGAAGTTGACATTTTGGGTGCAACCCTTCTCCAGGACTGGGGGATGGGGGTGGCGGAGAGGTGGGAGTGTGGGGGAGCTGCAGATAAAGGGGGAGGCAGGGGCAGGGTGGGGAAGTGGGGTTAGGTGCTTTAAAGTGGGCATCCTTTGAAGAGACTTCACAGCAGAGCAAACTTGGTTAGAGACAAACAAAACCTGCAGATGCTGGAATCCAGCAGGTACTCAGCTTCTCATTGTCTTGTTCTTTTAGTCTTCTCACTCTGTCGTGGTGTGACATTCTATGGGTCCTCACAGGACAAGCAGTTACTGAATGTACATCAGGGTCATTGTTTTTTCCTGTAGCTGTGCTCTCTTGAGGAAAAAAAACACGTTGGAATTAAAAAAAATTGATGTCTCTGTTGGAAGTCTAGGGCGACAATCAGTAGTCATGACAATGATGATACCGAGCTCTTCCTCATCATCTTGCCTCCTGCCGTATTGCCAAATTGTGTCTCAAACTTGTCAAGCATTTAGCACTGGAGGAGCAAGGATTTCCTCCAGCTGATCAGTTGGGAAACAGAAATCAATGCCTTTAGTCCCTGTCACAAAACCATTCTGCCCACACCCCCAACCCCCACAACAACTGCTGACTCAGTCTCTCTCCTTGGCACCTATCTGAATCTAAACCAGTTTATTTGTAACCTTGTGTCATCATCAGCCTGTTGTAGAACCAGCCTGATTTTCATTCAAAGGTGTTAAGATCAGATTGATCTTTAAAGCAGCTCCCAGATGGTAAAGGTAGATATTGTCCTCTTAAACACACAGAACAAATTAAATCCCTTTCAGATTCTGTTCAGCTGCATCACGCAAGAGAGTGAATCTGGTAATGTGTCAGAATACTGTAATAGTGCCATTTGTTGCCACTTGGTATTGACTAATAAGGGCTGCCTCTTCAATAACATACATGATTCTTCTACTATTGATTCTGTTAAATACTTGGATGTTATGAGGTACTATCAGCCAAGCAAACCTTTTTTATTTATAAAACAAAAGGCATCCACTGAGAAAAGCGAAGTATAAGTAATGGTTTCTAGTTTGGAAAACATTAGATAGAATAAATCTAGAATAATACTGCAAATTAAACCAAGAAAGCAGAACCATGTGAAATGAATGTTCTAATAATCTTAAAACGTGCTAGGAATATATTTTTCTCAAGTCTGCACTATGAGCTAAAAGAGACAAAAACATTAGGGATGTTTAAAGTAATGCTAAAAAGGAAGAGTTTGGGGTGCTGGACGGATGGCTTTGTTGAGCCAAATGGGCATTTTTTTTTGTCCTTGACTTATCAGGGAAGATATTCTTGGCCATGTGCCCAGATGCACAGGATTGCCTTGGGAGGTCAAATATTGGAAAGTTAGACTTGTTGAAATATATAGTCACTGAAAGAACCTGCATAACTTTCCAATGTTCCCTGTGTCTGAATAATTCAGTTACACAGACTCATCTCCCCACTGTAAACAGTCGAGTCACAGCTAATCTTTTCCTAATTTAGTGCAGAATTGCTGTACTATTTTGAACATTAACGTTCAACAGAACAATTGACTTTGCAAATTAAAGTGCCCAAATATACTTTTGACCAAACCAAGAGAAAAGCTGATCATAGTGTAAATTGCTTCATTCACACTCTGGATGTTACCTTGTTAAATTACTCAATTGTAATCAACCAACAGGTGATTGCACTTTAATTTGATTGTGTTTCTTCCATGAAATATTGTGAAGTTACAAATCTGTCTGTTCATCACACCTCACCATATTTTAGGTTGTCAAAGCCTTTTGGGATGAATTAGTGCACTTTGCAAATTTCTCCTTAAGCAGTCTTTCAACAGAATTGCATTTCAATATAAATAAGTATTAACTTACCCATAGAAAATAGTCAGGACTCAGCTGCATAGCCCAATGTAACTTCATGAAGATGATTTAAAAAGACAGCTCAATAACCCCATGGGCTGTTGACCTCACACAGTTTGCCAATAATGGTGGATTTCCAATGCACCTACAACCACCTTAACAGACCCTGAATGAAACAAAGTTGTGATTATTAGAAAAATGTGCTAACCTATGTCAGTCGAGCATTACTTACTAACTCATCATATGTTATGTCTAAATCTTTGGAGTGTTTCATTTTGTTCAGTTTCAAGTGTTCAAAATAATTTGTGATGCCGCTCATGTTTCTAATTCTTATTCTGTAAATGTTCCCTGACCTTGGTCGAGTAACTTAGAACATAGAACAGTACAGCACAGTACAGGCCCTTCAGCCCTCGATCTTGTGCCGGCCTTTTACCCGACTCTAAAATCAGACTAACTTAAATACCCTTCATTGTACTAACTTATATGTGCCTATCCAAGAGTCACTTAAATGTCCCTAATGTATCTGACTCTACTACCACTGCTGGCAGTGCATTCCACGCACCCATCACTCTCTAAGTAAAGACCGTACGTCTCACATTTCCCCTAATCCTTCCTCCAAATACCTTAAAATTATGCCCCCTCATGATAGACATTTCCACCATGGGACAAAGTCTCTGGCTATCCACTCTATCTATGCCTCTCAACATCTTGTACATCTCTATCAAGTCCCCTCTCAATCCTTGTTTGCTCTAATGAGAAAAGCCCTGGCTCCCTTGATCTTTCTTCATAAGTCATGCCCTCCATGCCATGCAGCATGCTGGTAAATCTCCTCTGCACTCTCTCTAAAGCTTCCACATCCTTCCTATAATGAGATGACCAGAACTGAGCACACTATTCCAAGTGTGGTCTAACCAGGACTCTATAGAGCTGCAGCATGACTCATAGTTCTTAAACTCAGTCCCCCTGCTAATGAAAGCCAACACACCATACACCTTCTTAACAACCCTCTCAACCTGGGTGGCAACTTTGAGGGATCAATGGACATGGACCCCAAGATTCCTCTGTTCCTCCACACTGTCAAGAATGTTGCCTTTAACCCTTTATTCTGCATTCAAATTTGACCTTTCAAAGTGAATGACTTCACACTTTTCCAGTTTGAACTCCATCTGTCACTTATCAGCCCAGTTCTACACCCTGTCAATGTTCTGTTGTAACCTACAACAGCCCTCCACACTAACTACAACTCCACCAACCTTCATGTCATCAGCAAACTTACTAACCTACCCTTGTACTTCCTCATCCAACTAATTTATAAAAATCAGAGAGCAGAGGTCCCATAATCGATCCCTGCAGAGCACCACTGGTCACCGAGTTCCAGGTTAAATACTTTCCATCTATCACCACCCCCTACCTTCAATGGGCAAGTCAATTCTATGTCCAGACAGGCAGGTTTCCCAGGTATCCCATGCCTCCTTATGTTTTGACTGAGCCTACAGTGGGGAACCTTATCAAATGCCTTGCTAAAATCCATGTACGCCACATCCACTGCTCTACCTTCATCAACCTGTTTTGTCACATCTTCAAAGAATTCAATAAGGTTTGTGAGGCATGACCTGCCCCTCAAAAAGCCATGCTGTCTATCTCTAATCAAGATGATGGTTTTCCAAGCAACCATAAATCCTGTCTCTAAGAATCCTCTCCAATACTTTGTTCACCACTGGCATAAGACTGACTTGTTTGTACTTCCCAGGATTATCCCTATTACCTTGAATTGGACTCTCATGGCAGCTCATTCCATTCTCTTTTTTCAACTTCACAGTTCAGTTCACAGCTTGGAGCAGTTTTCATGAGAGAGTTTTTTGAAAAGAAAATGGTGAAATGTTTGGCAAAGGTGTCTGAATTTCTCCCTCATACTGAATGTTGTACTGTTGCTTCCTTCATAGCATTCTATCCCATGTCAAAGGACCACTTACACTATTTTGTATGAGTTAAAGTAACATTTCCTGGCTGTTGGGACACCTCAGTCATGCATGTTGGATTTATGTTTTCACAAGATTTGTGATAAATCTTGATGATCTGAATAAGCTTAAAAGTGGCTTCACTCAAATATAAGGTTAACAATCACATAAAGCTGTTGGACTATAATCTGGTGTTGTGTGATTTTTAACTTTATCACCACAGTCCAACACCGGCACCTCCACATCAGGTTCACCCAAATATGCTGCATGTAGTCCTTTGAAATAGCAGAGCAGCATATTTCTTTCACTATTGCATTTGACACAGATAATCTTTCATGACAATACTTTTAAAAGATTGCAGATCCCCAGCTCCCCATGAATTTGGCTGCATTATTGTAACATTGCCCCCACCACCACCACCACCAGCAGCAACCTACACCCACACACCCTCACTCTTTGGGAGCAATTAAGCTACAGACTTTAATTTGAGTTCTACAGCTATTCACGGGAGTTCTGGGCTTCATGATGAATAACCTTCTGTCTTACACAATACCCACCTGCCTTTATCTTTTTTCACAACTATGCATTGATAACATGTTGCATTGTACAGTATTGATATTGCTACCATGTGGATACATGTGTTCACTAATTTGCAACACAAGCTAAACATGAACTTTTGTTCTGAATAGGAAATTTCACGCATATGAATTTTATGTGGACAAGCCACACATTTCACACTATTTTGAATTTAATGATTCTGTGATTGTTTTCATGTTTGCACCGTCCTGTTTGCGAGAGTGCTGTAATAGGGTATCCAAGTAATAAATATTGAAGTAACATATGTTTACTGCAATATACCCATCACTTTATGAAGGAATAAATTATGCAAGCCATTGTAAAATTTATTATAACTGAAGTCTAGGTACTTGGAATTTCCGTTTGTTTCTTGATGTAATTCATTGCAAATGGTTGTGCTTGGCTCTGATAAAACTCAATACGTACCCAATAAAAGGAAAGCCTGTATTATAAGTACCTTGTATCACTTTCATATAATGCTGTCATACATTATTTGCTTTTGTAAAACGTGTCGTTTAGTAATTATAGGGGGTAGGGCTTGGATCAAAATCACCTTGGCATCTTTATACACCATGCCAGCTAGATGCCACAAACTGCATAATGTTAACTCTGATTTACCTGGAAATAGTCTGAAACCAACAAACTACCTAAAACAACTCACTAATCTCTAGGCTATTCTATGAAGATTCACTAATGTATGTGGTATAGTACATTTAAAAAGAAAACTGTTGTACCAGTTTTTACTGTTCATCTGAATTGCTCTCAGCTAAACATGGTCAGCTAATCACTGAATACTGTTATCAAAGCAAATGATTAGCATTACACTATAAAGATTATTTGGGATTCTGTTGCTTATTGCAGTAACTTGGGCGGCACGGTGGCACAGTGGTTAGCACTGCTGCCCCACAGCGGCAGAGACCTGGGTTCAATTCCCACCTCAGGTGACTCTCTGTGTGGAGTTTGCACATTCTCCCCGTGTCTGCGTGGGTTTCCTCCGGGTGCTCCGGTTTCCTCCCACAATCCAAAAATGTGCAGGTTAGGTGAATTGACCATGCTACATTGCCCATAGTGTTAGGTGAAGGGGTAAATGTAGGAGAATGGGTCTGGGTGGGTTATGCTTCGGCGGGTCAGTGTGGACTTGTTGGGCCGAAGGGCCTGTTTCCACACTAACCTAATGTGTGGAAACCTAATCTAACCTAATCTAATCTACTGCCATACTGAATCAATTAGATCAAGTACAGTTGTCGTGGCACAACAGCCAAATAGCTAGAAATGGCATGGGTGACTCTTATAGAGTCAAAGAGATGTACAGCATGGAAACAGACCCTTCTGACGAACCCGTCAATGCCAACCAGACATCCATTTGGCCCATATCCCCCTAAACCCTTCCTATCTATATACCCATCCAGATGCCTTTTAAATGTAATTGTACCCGCCTCCTCCACTTCTTCTGGCAGCTCATTCCGTACTCACATCATCCTCTGCATGAAAAAGTTGCCCCTTAGATCCCTTTTAAATCTTTCCCCTCTCACCCTAAACCTGTGCCCTGTAGTTCTGGATTCCCCCACCTCAGGGAAAATACCTTGTCTATTAATCCTATCTATGCCCCTCATGATTTTATAAACCTCTGTAAGGTCACTTCTCAGCCTCCAACCCTCCAGAGAAACTTAGTGTTCTTCTTTTACCCCTGTCACTAATGAACTACAAAGCTTCAGAGCTCACCTGTCCTTTGTTACATCATATCTTATCACTCTCTAAGTCATCGCTACAGTGTCCCAATGCTCATTATAGACCAGCATCTTGTCATTGTTTAGTGAGGGACCATCACATACAGCTAATCTTCTGAATTATTTGAAAGTTTAGCTTTTTTTCACAAAAGTCAACAGAAGGTGAAGAAACTGCATTTTTTTCCTGGAATACACGTGAATTGCTTGAATGTTAAGCAACAAATATTTCACAGTCAGAGTGAACCAAACTCTTATCTGTTGGAACTGGGTATCAATTAAATTCTGTCTAGCTTCTTGCACCCAATGCAGCTACACTGTGTCATGTACAAGGTCAGTTTTCCTCTGCTCAATATTCCGCAACCCTGAAGACAGCTCCCACTCTCCCAATTCCCAACAACACTTGCTGTCTGCTCCAGTTGTGCAGAACACATTATACTCAGATTTGCAGCGCACACTGTCTGGACTGCAAGGCTCCCCAGGCTGATCTAAGCAGCAGATCCTCATCTTCAGCAGTTGCCTGCTCCACTATTAACGTGGTTGAAGAATGGGCTGCGTTGCACCTTTGTTGTGCCTCAGTGAGTGGTTTATGTAACAGAGTCATCAACTATGTTTGCAGAGTCCCTCAGTAACCACCACATAAGGCCTCGGAATGCTCAGACATACCAGGATCATGAGAGTTCTCCAGGATTTGTGGTAGTTCACAGAGTATTGGGCGGAAACCTCTGTAAAGTGGAACCGGTGACCATAGATTGCTTACATTTTGATGGAATGGAACTCTCTACTATTGAGGAACCCAGCTACAGTGTAACGTGGTGCTCTCGGTATGGCGTATGCACAGTTGATGGTGATGTGCAAGTTGGTGGAATCTGGGCAGCACACTGGTCACATCTTGGGAAAGGAAAACTGAACTGGTGTGATCATGCACAAAGGGCATTGGCTACTCTCTTAATGAATGTGATCGAGGTTCTTTGGCTTCTGCGCTGGGTTATTGTTACTCCTTTGCTTTCCTCCATCTCCCTGCACCTTTTTCCCCAAGGCAGGCACTGTGATTATCATACATCTGGTAGCTGGATCCATCAGTAATGAACCTGTGGGAACATCAGGAATACAACAGGTTCTTAGCTATGAGAACATTCAATGCTTGTATATCCTGCTGATGACAACACACACACTCTTCCAAGAAGGAGGCCCATGTATCGAATTGTCATATCATCTTGTGATAGGCACTTGTAGCCTTGTTTTTCCACAGGTTATTTCGCAAATACATAGAAATATAATGCAAGTCCTCTATGCATACTGAACCCTCCTTCTTCTTACTTCATATTTCATATGAAACACATAATTGTATATATGTGAGTCTTGCCTAGCACTTGAGAGTTCAGATGGAGAGGGATTCGGTTCCATTCACACTGCACCCCAGGATGTCTGTGTTCATCATGGCCACAGCTACCTCCTTTAAACCTTGGCTGTGCTTTCTTCTGCATTCCTGAATAAGGGCTTATGCCCGAAACGTCGATTCTCCTGCTCGTTGGATGCTGCCTGATCTGCTGCGCTTTTCCAGCAACACATTTTTCAGCTCTGATCTCCAGCATCTGCAGTCCTCACTTTCTCCTATCTTCTGCAATGTAGAGATGGCATCCACAACCACCAGTACCTGGTAGAAATGGCTTGTGGCCCACATACTAGGCCACGCTTGCTTTTCATTTGCACAATGATATGATTGTAAATTGGGTGAACCTGCACTCTGCAGGTACATGACTGATACCATCGCTCCTTTAAGGACCTTCGCTCATGTTCTCAAGGAGCCGACATGTCATCCTGTCAAACAGACACTGTTTCAGCCAAGCCCAGGCTCTGTCCCAGACATTTTATAGTAACAAGTCGTGTTTAGCTTTCACACACTGTGAGTACTGGTCTTGCCTGGTCATCTGATTCTGCATCAGAGCTTCCATGTCCCCTTCTACTTTGCTTTTCCTGGACAGTTACAGAGAGGTGATGGCCTAGTATTATTATTGTGAGACTGTTAAGTCAAAGATCCTGGAAATGTTCTGGGGATCCAGGTTCAAATCCCGCCATGACAGATGGAGGAACTTGAATTTGATAAAAATCTGAAATTTAGGGTCTAATGATGACCATTGCTGATTGTCGGAGAAACCCATCTGACTCACTAATGATCTTGGGAAGGATGCTGCCGTCCTTACCTGGTCTACCAACATGTGATTCCGGGCACACTATGGCTTTCTTGTTTCTAACAATCCCATGGTTCAATATGAAGCTGGTTTTAATGAGGGTGATAACAAGTCATAATAATGTCCGTGAATAGACATCGTGTGCTCTTTTTAATGAGATTCTGCTTCAGTATGAAGAGCTCTGTCGCAGAACTCATTTCGTTGCTCCCAACATCAAGTTTTGTCTTGCTTGACTTCTCACATGATTGTCCCACATTTCTTGACCTTACCCATGTCATTCAGGGGCCTGTAAGATTCCACCCATAGTATACAACAGGTCCCTGAATGATGTAGGTTAACTCAAGAGGTCTGTGAAAATCATGTGAAAAGACAGCAAGATTGAACTGGTTATGCAAAGTGTGTAGCATTTAAACTTAATGCTACCATAAATTGAAAATCATTTATGAAGACACTAGAGGATCCTCCATTGTCAGGCCATCATGCTTTGGGACATTTCTTGCTCCAGGGAATGATGTGGCTGGGTCAGCTGCCCAGAATACTATTGGAGGCTCAGGCTATTCTTTCTGTGAATTGAAGCTTTATTGAGGTAAATCCTGGTAATGTGGTTTTCTAGTTGCAAACACACTGCAAAGGTAACAAAGCACATTTATCTCTCTGGTATTTAACGCAGTCAGAAGTAAGAAGCAAAGCTGTTTCATTTGTCCAAGTCGGCAGTTATGATGGAAAGGTGGGTGAGAAGGATTGAAAGTTTGAATGTGACAAATATATCCAAGCACATGAATCATGTTTTGTTCAGTCAGAGGAATTGTGAACTTGTTGATCTGTGATTAATTTCCTAAACTTTCCATATTCGAGTGATTTGAGCTTGAAGCCTGAGAGCTGGCTGAATTTTTTTAATAGCTTACATGCAGTCAAGGAGTTCTATTCCTAATTCGTACATTCTTTTCGAGTACAGAGGTTGACAGGAAATAAAAACCTCAATCAGATCAATCATGATCTCATTGAATGGTGAGCAGGCTTGAGAAGCCTAATGGCCTACTCCTGCTCCTCATTCATCTGTTACTTCATTTGAGTAAAAAGATTGGACTGGTGTTGTTTCAGATGGAAAGTAAAAGTCAATTTTGTTTCTCAAGACTTGTTCTGCTATAGCTAAGGACTCCATGGTCAGGTCAAAACAGCCAAGCAACCTGCCTGATCTTCAACGGAGAGTTGACACTGGCAAGAGGTAGCTATTAGTTTTCACACAGAATGTAACATTGAAGTTGATGGGGAAATGCTGTGGAGCATTTTAATACACCTTGTGCATATGTTTTCAAAGCAATCCCACTCAGCATAGAATATTTGCAATCCACTGTCTCCATAGTCTTTTCTCCAGCCACAAATAGCACAAGGGCATAAGTCGTCTGTTACTTTGGGTTATGCTATGTCGAACAGTCATCTGCTGTTTTACTCAGAGCTGCCTGCTGTGACGCTACAAAATGCAGTGCTCTCATTTTGTTGCAAATTCCTGTTCCTTTTGCTACAGCTCTTAGCATCTGCTGATTACAGGGATAACTTAAAGCTGCTTACCAACTCTTGGTCTAATTTACTGAACTGTACACCAGGATATGAAATTCATACGACCTCCTGTGAAATATACTGTATAATTGGTTCATTATAAGTTACCAGTTGCCCTATTTATTAGTATGAGACAAAAATAATGAAATTTATCTAACTTGTATTGTGTATTGAAAATATTGCCCTTGTGAGTAGCTTTGGTGTATATTGTCAGATTGTGGGACCACAAGAAACATTTAATCTATTTGTATATCTATTCACTGATTCTAATGAACTGTCTTGTTCCAATTTAAGGTCTATTCATTATTAATGCAATAAAATGTCCATTTCCATATCCCCCAAAAAATCAAAATAAAATACCACTAAATCAGAAATACAAACAAAAAAAGGACCAAGTTACTTGACCTTTAATTTTTTGCTGTGATTAAAGGGCCATTGGTACAGTTTGGATACTTGTAATCTGCATTGATCCATGTAGGCGTAGAAAAGTTGTTTCACCTTGTGTGAACAGACTAGGACCAGAGGGCATAAACCAAAGGGAATAAGACTGAAGGCAAAGACGAGGAAGAATTATTTTCCGAGAGGTTTCTGAGTCTGTGGAATTCTTCACTGCGGAGAACTGTCGAGAGTCGGTTATTAATGTTCAAAGCTGAGAGGTTTTTAAATCATCAAGGAAATTGAGGATTATGGGGAGAAAAGGAGAAAAATGGAGGCGCGGATTATCAGATCAGCCATTATCTCATTAAATGGCAGAGCAGACGCAATAGGCCAAATAGCCAACCTCTGCTCCCATGTCTATGGTCTTATAAAAGAAGTGTCTTTTCAGATGACAACAGAGGCAGGCAATTGTGTGAGGAATTCCCTCCCGATGACTACCTCTGTTATTTTACCCCTTAAATATGTACATAAACCTACCTGTTTGACCAAGATATTGGTCATCTGACCTAACAGCTCCTTTTATGGCTTGGTATCTTGCTTTGTTTTATATTTCTTCTGTGAAAACCTAAGTGTGTTTTGTTTCATTGAAGGCACTAGATTAAAAAATAATTGTTTCCCAATCTGAAAGCAAGTTACTTTTAAATGAATTCCCAATCGTAGTAGAAATTAGACTTTATCTTTGTGAAGATATGTGATTGCATTATTTCTTTATACTTTATCCCCAAGTCAAATTGATACAAATATTCTGACTATGGCTGCTTGTTTGTGCCGCTGTTAAAGAAAGCATTAATATTGTTTGCTTTATGAATTGAATTGCTGAACAATTCAGAAGGCAAAACTCTTTTGTGTATTTTTAAAATCAAATTTTGCTGTAAATAACAAAATAGGCCTGATTATAAATATTTTCAGACTCCTTTCAGACTGCACCTCCGAGCAGTCCCAATTAGTAGTGTAATTTTGAAATAAATTGGATATTTTTTGATTTTAAAAAAAGCATCCTAAATTAATATAGAATATGAATGTACCAATTTAATTAAAAGTAATGGTTATGCATTATAGGGCACGTGTGGTTCCTGGTATAATTTCATAATGCTCTGTTGAAAGAATGCTTTTTCTTCTCCCAGTTCTCATTCTTGGTTAGCAGTTGCCATTTTTAACCGGCTGGGGACATCTATTATTCATTTGACTAAATAAAAATTAATGTAAAGCTACTCAGTAGAACGACTCTGAGATTTGAATAATTATTGTTTCATTGCAGGTATTTGGCAAAGGACAGTAAAATTCAATTTAGATTTTACACAGGCCTTGAGCAAGTTTTCTCCTGAAAAACCAGTTTATAAAATGTTAAATCCGTTCTGCCTTTTACTTACCCTTTGCAGAGATCTTCATTCTCCATTCCTGTGTGCAATAATGCTTAGACAGGTTTTCACCCAAAAATCCATTCATACTTGCCTGCTGATGTTAACTCCAGGGCGTCACACATGATGTTGCTTCAGCACGCATGCAGTAATTTCCTGTTGAATTTGCATGATGATAATTAGGAGTGTATGATCTTTTAACATAACTGTTGGAGGATCGTTGATGTTAATTGTAATACTTGCACTAAATGAGATATCAGGGACCCTTGGTGCTGATAAACACAATTCACTGAGGGGTAGTAACTTCAGATGGAAAAATTCAAGAGTAACTTTGGGAAGAAACATCAAAATTGTACCCTGAATACTTTTTGATGAGGCATCAACCTTCTAATGACTCCCACTTTACTGGTATACAAACCAAGATTCACAAACCATTTGCAGTTAGTGGCAGGATTGCAATAGTAAATCCTTAAATTCCCATCCCTTGACATTCCATCCTTTCCATGCTGGGCCCATTCCATCACATCATCCTATCCATTCCCACTTTTGTCATGGCCTCTCCACAGTACCAGAGTATTTTGTTGGTTTCTCCTTACCTTCGTTTGATCTTTATCTCTTCAAATCTCTGCCACAACTGCCACCAGGAACTGTTGTCAGTCACACAAACCTCGCATGCTGCAGTCCTCCCTATGTATCAGTCCCATACAATTCAGTCAACCCACTGTCCAATCACAACAGTGCAACAGATAAAATATTGTCTGTTCATGCCTTTACTTCCATAAATTTAAGTTATAATCACTCTCATATCTTTATTGTACTTGTTATCTCATTGAAGTCCATCTCAGAGTTGATGCGAGTTCACTTTGAAAAATTGCTTTTGTCTATCTTGTCTTGAGTACTTTTGTGGTGTGGGTAGCAGATGCCTCTGAGCCAGAAACTCTGGATATGAGTTCTACCCCAGGATCTGATATCCAAGTGAGTTGTCTGCATAATGCCACTTGTAGATCCGCACAACATATACCAGTAGCAGGCAGGAAAAGGGAGAGATTCCCAGTCAGCTACATGATGGAAAACCCACCTACAGTTTCAAATTACAACACGCTTGTAAAAGTTTATGTTAGAACAACAACTTGTGATCTATAAAAACCTTCACTACCACCCTGCCTCTCTTTATGTGACACATGCCCACATATGCCATGGAAAATTGATATAAACCACCAAAGAGTTTAGCAAAAGGTGAGGAAATCCAGAAAACACATTGTGGTTTTCATTTACCCTGCTTCCTATCCAAACCAAACCATCAGCAGTTTGAAATTGTTCCCCCACCTCTTTTAACAATAAAGTAAATGGATAGACATATTTATTCATATAGTTGTACTGACAAATCTCTAAGTTTAGTCATATATATACTCCTTTCATAAGGTGTTAAAGAGCTGACAGGTTTAAGCACTGATGGAATAGCAGGAATCTTTCTTCTTTAAAATCTGACAGCAGCAAGTTTGTATTTGAAATGCATTCTCAAAAACGGATTTTAAATAGCTCACCTAATTCCTAGTTAAAGTGATCAAATTGCTTTGATGATTGGCAGTGCCTTTAAAGATGCTGTAATTGTTGTTTTTTCAGATCCTCATTTACATTTGGTACACATGGTGTTGCTTTCTTTTTCATGAACAATACATATTTACTATGAAGAAACTGAAGATTATTCCTTTGTCAGAATAGGAATCATTTGCCTGAAAATAAAAGAAATTATTGATTGCAGTTGTTTACTGAAAGGTGGAAGCAGATAATTGAGCTTAATTATTTTAAGTGAAATCCATTAGAAACTATAGCACAATGCCATAAAATGAGAGAACTAATTCATGTTGTGTTCCTAAAATGAAGTAGTGAATTGCTAAAGCACTTTTGTGAGCATCACAATTGGGGTTAAAAAAATGTAAATTGCAGTATCTGACAAATTCTATAGTCTAAATGTTTCCTGATTTATTTACAAATGCCTTCGTGAACACTGAATAACAGGATTTTCAATTTCTGGCTTTCTCAAATGAAGATTATCTAAGAATAGACACTATCAAATTTACAGATTAGTACTGCTATTCATTTATCTTTAACCCTTTCTCTTGTACTTATCTGTGTGCTCTCTATGCTCTGGCTTTGCCCCATCCGCATCCCTACTAAAGCACTAGCTTTCAGAGCACTGCTCCTTCACCAGGTGGATGAAGGCGCCGCGCTCTGAAAGCTAGTGCTTCCAAATAAACCAGGATTATAACCCGATGTTCTGTGATTTATAACTTTGTACACCCCAGTCCAACACCGGCACCTCCAAATCCTGATTGGTTGATGTATTGTCAAGGTGAATTTACCAGGAAGCTATTGACCCCCATGCTTCAGAAAGGAGCAGTGCCTCGATATGGAAACAACAAATGCTGGAGATCGCAGTGAGTCAGACAGCATCCATGGAGAGAGAGCAGGCTAATGTTTCGAGTCTATTTGACTCTTCATGTTGTCTTTCCCTGCACAGGATAGATCCCTGTGTATGAATATATGTAACTCCTCGCAAGCAGAAGTGGGAGAACCTAACTGGGATGCTTAATTGGTTGCTGGTGTCATTTTTGGAGCACTGAGTTGTTCAGGAAGTGTTGTCAAAATACAGAAATACATCTGAAGATGAACGTTATGTACTGTATTTTGCGAGTGCAGGTTGACCCATTACAGTTAGATTCTGCTGATTGCAAACCGCCAAAGGGATTTACTGATTCAACCTGTGATGTCAGTGTTGGCTTTCAGTAAGAGCAAACCCACTAGTTACATTTCTCCCTCCTATGATCCTGCAGCTCTTTTCTGGTTACATGCCTCTTCGTTTCCCTTTAGGAAGACACTGTTGAATCCACAGGGGCATCAGGATCCTAACACTCACTGTGCCAATAGTTCAAAACTGTCTGTAGCTGGAGTCTATTTAGTTATAATAATTAGTCATTCTTGTTAAGTACAGAAACTCAGTTTATACTTTGTCAGCCTGGGCCTGAAAATTGAAGCATTTCATATACTTCTAAAAAATGGCATGGTTTTGTTAATTCAGGTTGAGAAGCAGATCCAGATTTAAGTAAGTTAGCACAGACAGCTTACACTGGAACTGAGTCTGAAGGGGTTCCAGATTGTTGTTACTATTAAAAATGGATTTTTGATCAGCAAGTCAGGACAACCTGACAAACCTGCAGATAAAGGGCAGGTGTTCATCAAATATGGTACTACTCAGAATTGTAAAGAGATACTGTGAGTAGCTCATGAACTTCCTTTGGCAGGGCTAATAGGAAAACAATAAACAGGCAGTTTACATGACTAAAACTTCATAAAGGCATACTGCAATTCTGCAGAATTGTCATTCATGTCAGGCACTAGGAAAATGTCACCATGTAATGGTTCGGGGGTGGTACGGTGGCTCAGTGGTTCCCTGGTTTGATTCCAGCCTCGGGTGCCTGTCTGTGTGGAGTTTGCACATTCTCCCCGTGTCTGTGTGGGTTTCCTCCGGGTGCTCCGGTTTCCTCCCACAGTCCAAAGATCTGCAGGTCAGGTGAATTGGCCATGCTAAATTACCCGTAATGTTAGATGCATTAGTCAGAGGGGAATGATTCTGGGTGGGTTACTCTTCGGAGCGTCAGTGTGGACTTGTTGGGCCGAAGGGCCTGTTTCCACACTGTAGGGAATCTAATCTAATCAAACATGTACCAGTTTTTGAAGAACTATTCAGTTGAGCCATGGAGTCATACAGCATGGAAACAGACCTTTCAGTCAACTAGTCCACGCTGACCATGTATCCAACTAAACTAGTCCCACTTGCCTGTAGTTTGGTCCATATCGCCCCAAAGCCTTTCCTATTCACACACTTATCCAAACGTCTTTTAAATGTTGTAATTGTACCTCGTTCACCACTTCCTCTGGCAGTTCATTCCACACACTAACCACTGTCTAAAGAAGTTGTGCCTCATGCCCCTTTCAAAATGTCCTTCTCTCATCTTGAAAATGTGCCCCCTAGTTTTGTACTCCCCCACCCTAGGGAAAGAACTAGTGTGTCAGGTGGTTAGAGTAATGGAAGATGACATAATAAGAATGGAGAAAAAGGAGAGCTAGCCAATTCTCAATGCAAACCTCCCATAATTAGATGAATTAACACAGATATATTGCAACAGTTGTACAGGGTGTCCTATTTAGAAAAAAGATGATCTCTCCACTGAGAAAGTATGGGGTAATCTATAGAGGCACGCCTGGATGTATCATATTAGCTAGACATAAAGTCATACAGCACCGTAATAGACCCTTCGGTCTAACTCAATCCTGCTGACCGTGTATCCTAAATTAATCTAGTCCCATTTGCCAGAACTTGGCCCATTTCCCCCATACCCTTCCAATTCATGTATCCACACAGATGCTTTTTAAATGTTGTAATTGTACTAGCCTCCACCACTTCCTCTGACAGCTCATTCCATTATTGCACCACCACCTGTGTGCAAACATTGCCCCTTAGGTCCCTTTTAAACCTTGCGTCTGTCTGTTCTTATGACGGACCACTCGACCCAAAACGTTACCTCTAATTTCTCTCTACAGATGTTGCCAGACCTGCTAAGCTTTTCCAGTAATTTCTGTTTTTGTTTCTGATTTACGGCATCTGCAGTTCTTTCAGTTTTTAAATTAATCAATGTGAGATATCCCTGATTTTTCCATATCTTTTAAAGTGGTGATTTATGCAAATGCCTTGGGGATAGAGGCTACCTTAGTACAGGATGAAGAGTTAGGAATAGAGAAGCTAGTAGGGTACTAATGCAAGAAATTAAATTCATATCAGGAGAAGCAGTCTATTGCAAAAAGTGGACCTTTAGGTTTAAATTTGGAATTCAGTGTTCGTAGAATTCCTACAGCGTGGAAACTGGCCCTTTGGCCAACAGGTCCACACTGACCCTCCGAAGAGTATTCCACCCAAACCCATTCCCCATTATTCTACATTTACCCCTGATTAATGATTCAAACCTACACATCCATGAACACTATGGGCAATTTAGCACGGCCAATTCACCCAACCTGCGCATCTTTGGATTGTGGGAGGAAACTGGAGCATTGAAGGAAACCCATGCAGACACAGGGAGAATATGTAACCTTCACACAGACAGTCGCCTGAGGCTGGAATCAAACTTGGATCCCTGGCACAGTGAAGGCAACAGTGCCACCGTGTTCTAGAGCCTTGTCTGACACACTAACAAGGAAATGCTAATTCACATACAATTGATTGGATTGCATTGAAAAGTTTAAAACTCTGAATACAAGGCCATGCAAATGGAGTCTTCTGTTTCAACCATTTAAATGAAAGATTATTCGCATTGCTCAGAGGGAGAATGCATCGACAATTACATTGACCCCAGCTGGAAAGTTTAAGGGTTGAGGAAATAACATTGCATAAGATTGCATGGTGGCCATGGGAAGGTAGGGGGCACAGTGGATGTAACTCTTGTGTTTTCCTTCCAAAAGATGTGATATGCAAATAGCAAATGTATATTTGAAATGGTGTTTATTCTCTTAATAGGGGAGGATATAATCATTGTGTCTTTTGACTTTTCTATACTTGTTAATAGTTAATTTTTTAAACAGGGAAAGAAGTTATTGAAGGATACCTGCATACTTTTGAAATCAATTAACTTGATATTCACTGTAAGAACTTTTAAATAGCTGCCAGTTCAAGCAAATGTGGGAGATAGTACAAATGTGCTAGAGCTGTGGGTGTGTCCAACTAGAAATCAGCCAGCAACAAGTAGTTGATTGGCCTGTGGACTCTTGTCCAGTTATCAATGACAAAGGCCTTCTGCCTGCCACCAATTATGATTGGCTGCCCAACAGCTGAAGGTCATGAGGCTGTGAACAAGATAGTGGGAGTGGTCAAAGCTCCATCAAGAACTCTATTCTCTCTGCCCTAAAAACAACTTTATACTGGAAGAAAACCAGTTTACTTTTCATTCAGCAGTGAAAGTAAACTGTGACTTTTAACGAATAGGGCAATATATTCTTCATTTGGAAAGATGGATGCAAAGTATCCCAGCCATGCCCTCTGCCTCCATTTATAGGTGCTTACTCAGATCCCTAATTAGCCTTACCTTTATCTTGCAATCACTTTGCTATTTAAAATTTTTTAAAATTCTCTTTTATGTTAACTGCCAGTCTGTTCTGCTCTATTTTTGTCTCTCCATTTTTTTTTACTTCTCGTGTGATATTCTTATAGTCAATTAGTTCTAAGTAGTCTTATCAACCTGATACCTGTCATATACCATTTTCCAGCTTCAGTTACCTATCTCTTCCATCATTCAGGAAGCTCCAACTCGGGTTGCCCTAATTGTGAGTGATGTGACATCACAACAAGAATAGAAACAGAAAATGCTAGAAATACTACACTCAGCAGGCTGCAGAGGCATCTGTAGAGAATTAACATTTCAAATCTATGATCTTTCATCGGAAGTGGAGAGAAGTTAGAAAGGTGTGACCTTTGGGTAAAGGACAAAAGTGAGGTTGGTGATAGTGTGTCAAGGTTAGTCCCCCAGGGTCAATGGGAATAGTGATGGAGCAAGAAAAGAAGCAAAAAAAAAGTATCTGCCAGGTACACATATATTGCTCGGAGAAAGTGAGAACTGCAGATGCTGGAGATCAGATTCAAGAGTGTGGTGCTGGAAAAGCACAGCAGGTCAGGCAGCATCCAAGGTGCAGGAGAGTCGATATTTCGGGCATAAGCACTTCATCAGGAATGGGTTAGGGTTAGGCTTAGGTTTCGGGCATAAGCCCTTCCTAATAAAAGGCTTATGCCTGAAACATCGATTCTCCTGCTCCTCAGATGCTGCCTGACCCGCCATGCTTTTCCAGCACCACACTCTTGACCTATATATTGCTGGCTGAGAGCAAAAAACAGTGCAAAGAAAGAAATCAAAATGGGTCCTGATATTGATGATCTTGAGAAAATTTCAATTATAGACTCAGCACTGAATTGTGCAACTTCAGACCATAATCTCTTTTCTTACCACACAGATGCTGTCTCTGCAAGTGTTGCGATAAACTGCTGGGTATTTCTAGGAATTTGTTTTTATATCCATACCTACAATGTTTTGTTTTGATTAATATTAAGCAATTTTATTAAGAGTTGCAACAATAAAATAATGTATGTATCAACATAAATAAAATGAATTTCTTCTAAAGGAAAAACAAAATGTTGTAATTGTAAATTGTGCTTTCATAAGTAATTCACATGCATACAGCACCTGTCCTTCTAGTGATGAGATTTTTATAGATTGCAGATTGCCGTTTGACCTCATTTTCAAACATTTCTCTTTCTGTCTGAACCCTTTACTCAACAATGATGCCAGTCCTGGATTACAGTCTTGACTACTTTTGCCACCCAGTTTTTGCAATTAACCAGTCTTAGATCCTGGATGTAAATCAAATATAAAGCAGTGGTACTAGTCTCTCAATAATAATTAACATTGTTTGATGAATTAGCAAACCTTATTCCCGAAAGTATTGACATCGATGAAATTGAGAGTTTAAAACCAAAACCTGAAAAAGCCTTGACAGTTAACAGTTAAGTGATGTTATGGACCAGGCCAGACCCCATCAAAATATTCCAAGAAGGTAGCCTCGACCCAACTTCTTCTAATTTTAAAGGCAGATGTGCGGTGGATATTCAAAGTGCAATGCAGCTGGTCAAGCCATGTGACTTTAAACAAAATAGAATTTATTTAAACACTACAGTTGAAACACGAGCAAAAAAAAACAGAATTTAAAATAACTTAACTATTGGAAAACTGAACTGACTTGATACTGCAACTTAACCATGGAGCTGTTCCAATTCCTGTAACATTCCATTAAACACACCCCTTGGTCAAAGGTAAATTAAAACACAGCTTCTTGCAGGCAGAAGAGATTTCTGAGAGAAAACTCAGACAAGGATCATCTGCTGAAGCACGGAACATTTTTTCACTGCAGCTTCTGACTACCTACTAAAACGAAACCAAACCAGAAAAAAACTGAACAGGGAGTACTGGCCACTCCCTTGCCATTGTTAAACAGACAAGTCAGCACGATTGCCTTTAGACCTCTCTTGAAAAAAAGACAAAGACAAAATAAACTTGTTAAAGAGACAGCATTGTCACAGTTAGCAGATTCTGTCTAACATATTATGTGTCTTTCCAAAATTTTTTGTCTTAATGTTAGGTCTGAAAATGTTTTGCAGTGCCCTGTGTACTTGTGTATCTAAAGTCATTAGCATTCTAAATGGAGTTTTAGTAATGAGGAATGAATTTAAACAGATATGTCAATCAAATCATGAAAATGGGCATCTAACATTTGATGGGGTGTATGTTATCATTGTGGTGACATTAGCTCAGAGCAGGAGTCAGTATGCTTAAAAGCATACTGTAACATAATCATTGCATCTTATGAAGATGTAAACCAGACTTGTTCTGCTCTTATAAATTGTCCTGCTATTTACAGTCATATGTGATGACCCACGTTCTGACCTCTACAAGTAAAGCCTATTATTTTATGTATAATCTGTGTCATTTTTGATAGTTGTCACAACATCAGCTTGCTAGAATCCCATGTTACTCAGAAATGACGAGGGATGCTAAAATAAATGCAGAGCCTGCAACTTAACCAGAAAAAAGTTGTTCTTGGCTAGCATTGTGATTTGTGAAGCAAAATGGTCTCATACTATACTTACAGAATTATTAAGCCAAAAAATGGACAAGTCAATTTCAATGTTTCACCACATTTGCTGGGTTGAATGTGTCCATTTGTTATAATACTAAATGCAAACATATCACTAATCACAGTGGAGATGCCTGTTGATTTCATACCAATCTACCCAGTCATATGCCAATTTTTCTTGCTATGAGACAAAGAGAACAATCAAGTATGATGTAGGGCGCCAAGGTGGCTCAGTGGTGAGCACTACTGTCTCACAGTGCCAGGGACCTGGGTTCGATTCCACTTTTGGGTGACTATCTATGTGGTGTTTGCACTTTCTCCCCATATCTGCGTGGGCTTCCTCCAGGTGCTGTGGTTTCCTTCCACAGTCTAAAGATGTGCAGGTTAGGTGGATTGGCCATGCTAAATTGTCCATTGTGTCCAAGATGTGTAGGTTAGATTAGATTCCCTGTAGTAAGTACAGGACCTTGGGCCCAACAAGTCCACACCAATCCTCTGAAGAGTAACCCACCCAGACTCATTCCCCTACCCTATATTTACCCTGGACTAATGCACCTCACACTATGGGCAATTTAGCATGGTCAATTCACCTAACCTGCACATCTTTGGATTATGGGAGGAAACAGGAGCACCCGGAGGGAACCCATGCAGTCGTGGGGAGAATGTCTGTGTGGATTTGCACAATCATCCGAGACAGGAATCTAACCTGGGTTCCTGGTGCTGTGAGGCAGCAGTGCTAACCACTGAGCCACCATCTTTTTTCTGGTTGTTGGCCTTCAGTTCAAAAGGAATAAGGTGCGATAACAAGGAAGTCTTATTAGAAAAATACATGGTACTATTTAGACAACACTTAGAATATAATGATCTTAGACTGCTGTGTTTTGGTCCCTTTATTGAGGAAAGATGTGCTGGCATTGGAGGCAGTCCAGAGACTGTTCACTATGTTGATCCTGGGCATAGAGGGACTTTTTTATGATGAGAGGTTGAATAGGTTGGGTCTATACTCATTGGAATTAAAAAAAATGAGAGGTAACCTTGCTGAACTATGCAATAGTCTTCGGGTACTTATCAAGCAGATGGAGATAGGTTCCCCTTGAGAGTCTTGGACCAGTAAGTAAAGGGGTCACCCACATAAGACAGATGAAGAGGAATTTCTTGTCTCCCAGGCTAGTGAATCGATGGAATATTTTTACCGTGGAGGGCTGTTGAGGATGGGCCATTCAGTATATTCAGGTCTTCAGTTCAAAACAACAAAGGAAGTGTGGTTTTGCTTTATCCTGACAATTCACCAGTCAGGACAGGTAAATAAAAATAAAGTTAATTTAAAATGTAATCAGCACTGTAAATTGACAGGAAAATTTGTACTTATGGCTATTTCAAGCTGATGCCTGCATTTATTTGTCAGTGACATTGTCAGTAAACCATACAAAACAGGCCTTTGGGAGTATTTCACATGTAAAATGATCATGCAACCCCATGAAATTATAATAGCTCAGATTCTGTGACTCGACTCTGTACAGCCATCTGCATTTGTCACCAATATTCTGCGAAACTGACAGCATCTTTTTTAACATTAAATGTGGGAATTCTGGAATTGCTGACAGTGGTTCTCTGCTTAGCCCTTGTCGATGAAAATCAATTAGAAATCTCTGTAAAAGAGATATGACACATATGACAGTCTTACTTTACAACTTTGGAAGGTAGTGTGGGAGAATAAGTTTTTCATGAAGTGTGGCATCTCCATGCATACAAGCAGACAGAGAAACCAAAAATATCCCCTGTATTTAACTGGAATCTGCACTTTCCTATTCTGTGAAAATCATTGGCATTGTAAAGAACTGCACATTTATAGCACTATGATTAATTATATGTTATAATAGTGATTAATAACCAATGTATAGACTGGAATTTTACACCACCCCAGAAGTGGCTGGCAAGCTGGCCGTACAAATATGGTTTCTATAATGACAGTGCTGTGCCTGTTGCCCCCCTCCCTTCTTCCAATGGCTGTAAAGTTTTGGACAACAATCCCACCCTCTCCCCACCTACCTTTGGTTCAATTGAGGCTTTTAAGTGACTAATTACTGGCCATTTAAGAGCCTTCTCCTACACTGACATTGGGAGAAGGTTTGTGGTGCAGTGGTAATGTCCCTACCTCTTAGACAAGAGTCTTGGGTTCATATCCCACCTGGTCAAGAGGCATGTATAATAACATCTCTTAACAGTTTGATTGGAAAACATCTGTACAGTTGAGGGGTGCTGTTCTGAGGTGGTGATGTAGTGCTAATTTCACTGGGCTAGTATTCCCGCACCCCAGGCAAATGTACTGAGTATGTGGGTTTGAATCCCAACATGGCAGATGAAGAAATTTGAATGGACTAAAAATATAATCTAATGGTGACCATACAACCTTCGTTGTTAAACGATCCATTTGGTTCACTAATACCTTTGTGGCTGTTGTGGTAATTTCCTTCCCTGGAGGCCAGGAAGCCTGGGTTTAAGTCCTACCTTCTTCCAATGTAGATTAGAACATGTCTCAAGAGGTTGATCAGCAATATCCATGCTGGCCGTTACTTGCGATGGGACGGCCACCAGAGGAACCATAGTGAGCTGGTTGCTGCTTTAGGTGTAGGGAGGTCCCTGCATTTTCTGAGGCTTGCCATCATCATTGCTAGTGGTGCTTGTTTACTCCCCTGTTGTCCCTTATCATGGATCCCGCCCACCTGACTGGACCTGGCAAGCCAACCTGACCCTACTTTACGTGTGGTCTCCTCCTTGACTCCTTGTGGTGGATTACTGTAGTCCCAGCAATGGTTTCAGAAGGGAGAGGAAACCATGACCTTAGCCACTTGACTTAATGGCCATAAAATAAAGTCATGATTTCCGGGCCCTGCAAAGGTGGACTTATTTTTTCATTGAGGGGTACATCTGTGATAAATTTCAGCCATAATTATTCCATTAATAATGCAATCATAAGTTATCAAGCTGCAAAATTTATGAAAGTCAATGAACTACTGTTTAATTGTAGCGGTTATTCTTGTGAAATAAGGTTCTTGCAAGTGAAGTACATTGTTATTTAAAGAATGCATTTTGATTGTTCTCTCCTTTCGGAAGGATGTTGTGAAACTTGAAAGGGTTCAGAAAAGATTTATAAGGATGTTGCCAGGATTGAAGAGTTTGAGATACAGGGACAGGCTGTATCAGCTGGGGCTATTTTCCCTGGAGAGTCAGAGGCTGAGGGTTCACTTTATAGAGGTTTATAAAATTATGAGGGGCATGGATAGGGTAAACAGGCAAGGTATCTTCCTGAGAGTGGGGAGTCCAAAGCTAGAGGACAGAGGTTTAAGGTGAGAGGAGAAAGATTTAACAGGGACCTAAGGAGAAATTTCGTGCAGAGGGTGGTGTGTGTATGGAACTACCAGGGGAAGTACTGGAGGCTGGACAATTACAACATTTAAAAGGCATCTGACCGGGTATATGAGTAAGAAGGGTTTAGAGGGATGTGAGCCAATGCTGGCAAATGGGACTAGATATATGTAGAATATCGGGTCAGCATGGATGAGTTAGACCGAAGGGTTTCCGTGCTGCATCCAGGTCATTTTTCGAGAAACACGATGGTGCGTTGTTGTGCAACCCCGTGCTCTGGAAGAATTGTGCTTTATCAAAGTGTTGGCAATGTAATCACGTTACAGCCAACACACATTTTAAAAGTTCATGCTTCAGAAACAGTGTCCCCTATTCGTCAATCGCATTTTCATGAATTAATGTTAACGAAGCACGCATTATAGCAGAAATAATTTTTATATTTGTGAACTGCAAATTCTAAATGTTACACGCTCAAAGCTTTGTGTAGCAATACTAATATAATGCACGTTATATCTCTATGACTTTATTATAATTACGTCCAATAATTGCCTCTTTTTTTGAGCTATCTGCACAGGTTATTTAACTTATGCCTGAGTCCCTTCAAACTACTGTATTGTTTGTTAACTTCACAGGCAGTTAGGGGCTTGTGCCTGAAGTTCCCATGTAATGGGTTGTCACCGCAATCCGATTTGGACCATGTACTTCAGCTAGGTTTTCTATCAAGTCACCTAATGGTTGCCGAGTGTATTTTTCAAGATACCTTTTTGTTTTGCTTATTCCTAGTATGGATGTAATCACATAAATGATATATTGGCTGTGAAATGTTTGAGACCAGCTGTTTATATTTTTGACCATCATATAGAGATATAGTTGGTAAGTTTGCTGATGACACCAAAATTGGAGATGTAGTGGACAGCGAAGAAGGTTACCTCAGATTACAATGGGATTGTGATCAGATGGGCCAATGGGCTGAGAAGTGGCTAATGGAGTTTAATTTAGATAAATGCGAGGTGCTGCATTTTGGGAAAGCAAATCTTAGCAGGACTTATGCACTTAATGGTAAGGTCTTAGGGAGTGTTGCTGAACAAAGAGACCTTGGAGTGCAGGTTCATAGCTCCTTGAAAGTGGAGTTGCAGATAGATAGGATAGTGAAGAAGGCATTTGGTATGCTTTCCTTTCTTGGTCAAAGTATTGAGTACAGGAGTTGGGAGGTAATGTTGTGGCTGGACAGCCCACATTGTAGGCGACTGTTGGAATATTTCATTCAATTCTGGTCTCCTTCCTATCGGAAAGATGTTGTGAAACTTGAAAGGGTTCAGAAAAGATTTACAAGGATGTTGCCAGGGTTGGAGGATTTGAGCTACAGGGAGAGGTTGAATAGGCTAGGGCTGTTTTCCCTGGAGCGTCGGAGGCTGAGGGGTGACCTTGTAGAGGTTTATAAAATCATGAGGGGCATGAATAGGATAACTAGACAAAGTCTTTTCCCTGTGGTGGGAGAGTCCAGAACTAGGGCATAGGTTTAGGGTGAGAGGGGAAAGATATAAAAGGGACCTAAGGGGCAACTTTTTCACTCATAGGGTGATACGTGTATGGAATGAGCTGCCAGAGGATGTGGTGGAGGCTAGTACAATTGCAACATTTAAAAGGAATTTGGATAGGTATATGAATAGGAAAGGTTTGGACGGATATAGGCCATGTGCTGGCAGGTGGGAATAGATTGTGTTGGGATATCTGGTCAGCATGGACGAGTTGGATTGAAGGGTCTGTTTCCGCGCTGTACATCTCTATGACTCTATGTAACAATGCAAGCACCTCTGAATTATGCTCATAATAGGCTATTAAAAGAACGCTCCTGCAAGTGCTATTGTAGTTGATCACCTTAAGCACTTTTTCCGTTATTGGAACTGTATACTCAAGAAATGTTGTAAGCAGTTTTGATGGTCTGAGCACAAATGATACATTTGGCCCCTGTGTAGTTGTGGAGTGTTATAATTAGATTCGGAAAAGTGATGTCATGAACAGTGAATTTTAATAATGCAAAAACATTTCAAGCCTGTCTGCTCTTCGCTCCCTGAAGGAGACTATTTCTGTACTCTTAGTGACCCCTGAACAAGCATGATATATTAGTATTGCTACAAAAAGCTTTGAGTGTGTACCATTTAGAATTTGCAGTTCATAAATATAAAAATATAAGCAACCTTTATTTATCCATTTCCTGAATATAACACGTGTTTGCATTTTGCAACATTTACAAACAGATAGCTGTTAATTATTTTCTTCAATAAATTAATTTCAAAAATAATTGAACAGAATATCTTTCACTTGAAGTGAATAACTAAATGATTAGACTCATTGAGCATTGGTTGGTGGGTCACTTCAAATGAATGGCACCTTATTTTTACTGGTAAATGGATGCTTAACAGCAAAGATAAACTCTAAAGAACTGCCGACTCTGGAAAACAAAAACAAAAATGGGATTTGCTGTTAAAACTCAGGTCTGGCAGCATTTGTGAGGAAAAATCAAAGGTCCAGTGACCCTCCTTCAGAACAGTTCTCCAGCAATTTCTGTTTTTGTTGCTTAACATCTCAGTTTTTAAAAGAGTTTTATTCATCTGGTAACTGCCAGAAGTGTGCCTGAAACTATTTTGAGATAAGTGCATTTTATTTATAAGGACACAAACCCGGGGTCAAGGGATATCTTGGAGCTGTACATAAATTGAGCTTCTCCACCAACTTCAGAACCGACAGCCATTTTTAACTACTTCAACCCGGGAATAGCTATTTAACAGCCATGGATGCCAATAGTTGCATTAGGTATGTAGTAAACACTCTTTGTGTGTTTGTGTCCATGTGCTCACAAGCCTGTCTCTGCTAGAATATTTGAACTCAGTTCACACTGCTGTTTATACAATGATCTGAAACTCCACCACTGTAAGATTTCTGCAGAGTCCTAATTCTCTTACACATTATAATATGGCAGTTGGTTATATTTGTAAATACCAGCCCAATTAGAAATTAAACTTGGAAAAAAAAATGGGCTCTGCATTGTGTACAAAGACATTTTCCTGTCCATACACGAAGACCAAGTGTGGGATATTAAAATGCTTGGCTTCAAGTCCCCAAACCACAACCAAGAAGTTAATGACGTGTGTAGATTGCATCACCACCTTGGGCACATTTTGAAGAAGGCCTGCTTTCGGGAGGTTTGGTGGATGTGGGTGTGTACAGCCAATTCAGTCATTTCATAAGTCTGGAATTTTTGGGATTGTGGATAGGCTTTCCACCAATGGCAAATCCTGGTGCGAGCCCAAATGTCTGTTATCACGTGGAAAATCAAAGAGACTTCTTGGTTACAAAGGGGATGTAAGTTAATAAGTATTGTTGATATAGCTGTCAACTTTCCGTTTGTGACACAACTGTTACACAGCAATAGCAACATTTAATGCACGTATAATTTGCTCAACTTGTCAGTGAGAAGACTCTTTGGAAATAAATAGGAAAGCGGCAAGTTGAATGGCTCGTTAAAAAAAGCATATGCTGAACTACCAATCAACCTCTGAACAGAAAACCTACCTACTCGGAAGCATTCTATTTTGCAGGGGCTAATTCTACTTTATTGGTTAAAAAGGTACCTAGTTGTGCATGTCAGAAGTATGAAAACACTATAGAGCATTTTGCTCAAAGATTCCAACTCTGCTGTCAGTGTAACATGTAGGCAGGGAACCCACAAATGCCAGCAGTGGGATCTAGGGAGACATTTTGGAGCAAGGCACCAAATACTGGCTTCCACTAGGATCCTGATCCAATGAAGGACAGTACAAGGATGATGAGCTGCTGAGTCTGGAAGGTTTATTAAAAGGCCATCCAACACTGGAAGATCTGCTTGGAGCAATAATGGAAGTATCAATAGCCCCCTGGCTTGGCACCTAGAGGCCATATTCATCCATCAGTCAGAATTCAGCATTGGTGGAGGGTGGGTTTGCTGTCTGGAATTTTCTACGACGTGGAGGACTGGGTTGGCCAAAGTTAAAATCATACAACACGAGGTTACAGTCCAACAGGTTTATTTGAAAGTACAAGCTTTCAGAGCACTGCTTCTTCATCAGGAATATTCCAGACTTGCTAGGCCCTGATATCATCTAATTGGCTACGCACCACCCACATCCCTCCCTGCCTGTCCGAAACAATCTCCTTTAAAGTATGCCCAAGAAAGGCCTGTGCCAGGAACCCATCAGGAGCACAGAATTCACCTCTGAGCCACCTTCCTTGGCTCTGTGGCAATCCTGCTTAATCTGTGCCAACTCCGAGGCATTTCCATCTGTATGCTTAAATACATTGTGAATTGCTTTCCCAGCATAGGAAACAAGATAGCGATAGAATAGGTTAAATTGGTATGTGATGTGGACTCTATTCAAAATATTCTCTTGTGGTTCACATCGCTTCAAGGTAGATTGGAAACGAGAACTTAAAAGAATCTGAAGCTGCTTTCATCAGGACAGCTCAGCTGTGTTAACTGAACACGATTTGCTTAAGTGTCTGGTACCTTAGCAAGATTAGAATTGATACAGGAGTCTTGTTTAAGTGAACAGGAATAGGCAGATCTATTCAAAGGAAGAAACCAATTTCAAAAGAAATGCTAACCTTCCCTAAATAGGGCTGGTGGTATGTCAGTTTCAACTTGCCAAACCAGCATCACGATTAATTTTCAATCTGCAATGGCTGGTTGGACCGAAAATCGTTAATAAAGAAGGAAGAGCAGAAAACAATTTGAATGTAACCCTGTCACAGCTGAACTGCACCTGACTAGCTGAATAAAAGTATCAAGTGTATCAAAATGTGTTGCTGCATCCTCTAGTAGTAGTTTGCCATTTTTTTTGTCTTTGCTATGGGAGACATAAATAAACATTGATTGTTTAACATGCTGGACACCGTTGTGCATTTTAAAACTGCTCAGGCATGGAAGCATACTTGACTAGTCAGCTTCTAGGAGTGCCAAAATAATTCAGCATCCTGCATCACCACACTGCATCATAAAAGTTAGGTCTGTGCCTGCATCTCCTTAAATAAACTATGATGCATTAAGGAAGCATGAAATCCAACTGCTTCACCAGCTGTAGATAGGAAAGTCAGAGCCTTATCTCTTGTGCCCAGAAACTCCATGAAACTTGAAACTGGCCTACAGTCCATGTGTTGTTCTTGAAGGGGCAAGTGAATGTGCACAGATTTCCACAAAAAAGTAGTAAATAGATTGTGGTGGTCACAGGTAAATTTAGATTTGTGGTAACTGTAATTGCATCAAGGGAGTTGGATAGAAAATTAGTCTTGATGAGCTTCTGCCTGGACAAAGCTATTGTGGAATTCTGCAGGGTTTGATAAACGTAGACACTTTTGTTCTACTGTAACGCTAACCCAGTGCCTTACTGATGGGAAATTGACAATGGAGGGAATGAGCCGCTACAAGTTTCAGATGCTGACAACAGTGACTAGCAAAGGAGTTCAAATCTGCATAAGTGAAGATAAACTTAAAAGTGTTTTGGAATATAATTAAGCCATTCTGAATTTGTGTCTTTGCAGTGCTGAAGGCAGTACCTATGACATTCTAGCATTGTTTCAGTAGCACTATCAAGAAGAGTGAAGTTTAACATTATTCCACCAACATTCGTGAAATCAGGAGCACTATTTAAACATTAAATCTCATGGGAGTCGGGAACATGATCTCATTTGGGGCTCTCACAAAATAGATTAATTTATTGTGGACATCAAAGGACATAGATCTTGTGGGGGTTGTGGTGGCATAGTGATAATATTGAACCAGTAATCCAGACCATCTGGATAATGAAGATTCTGGAGACAGAATTGGAATCCCACCATAGCAAACTGAAATTTGAATTCAAATGAAAAAGTTGGGAATTAAAAGCTAGCTTCATGGTAACCATGTAAACATTGGCAATTATCATAAAAAACACATCTAATTGACTCATGCCCTTTATGGAAGGAGATCTGTTCTCCTTACCTGGCCTGGCTTTCATGTTACTCTGGACAGACAGCAATGTGGTTGACTCTTAAGACGTCTCTGAATTAATGGGGTATTCTGTTCAAGAGTAAATTAGAGATAGATAATAAATGCTAGCCCAGCCAGTGATGCCCACATCCAATCCAATGAATTAAAGAAAAATTAGGTTTCAATGACCTCTGATCTAATTGAATAGCAAATCCTACATTGACGGAGTTGAGTGGTCCTTTCTTATTGGCTCACACATTGGGCATATTCAATGGCTGTATCACCAAAAATAATGATTTTGGAGCAATTTCTTGCCCAATCTTTGTCCAAAATCAGGCAAGTATTTGATATCTTGGATTAGTAAAGCTTCTTCAAACAACAAGTAAAGCAAGTAACACAACAAAATTAACATTTGTATTGCCAATATGCTCATCAAGATGATACCTTTTTCTTAAAACACCAACAAGAAACTGTAAATGTATTTACTCAGATGCTTTATTCTTTGACTAAGAAATAATTGTGTATAAATTATTGCTAAATCTAAGAGCTGAAAGTTCGTGAAGATGATTCTCAGAGCCACTGATAGGTAATTATTTGTTAATTGTAAACTGACTTTCCCTCCTCCTTTGTACTAATCTATCCTGGAGCCATCTATTAAATATTACTACATAAGTTATGTTATATTTAATTTAAATGGTAGGATTTATCTGAATATGCTGGCAAATATTGGAAACAGCAATTCTGTAGGCATCTGAAAGAGAACAGGGAGAACAGCTAATATTTTGAGTATAATCCAATTCTTCTGTACATTCCAATTATTCTCTGTATCAGTTTTTATATCAAATTTGTAGCTATTGGGTGGTTGTTTCGACCAAACACATGGTTTATGTTGCGTCAATCTGGAATATTTGTATTAAATTATATTGAGCGTTTATGTAAATGTGATGGGTTGATATTTTTAAGGTTCAATCATGTGATATAATCATGTTGTTATTGACCATTTTGGGGAGGAAACAGCTTAGTCTAAGCTTGATACCTGTAGGGTAAACATCTCTTAGTAAACCTTTGGCTGTTTAACACTTTGGCCTCCTGTTCCTTCTTGGAACTTAGCAGGTTATGTAAGAACCATGGGCTGAATTTTTCCTCTGAAAAAACACAGTACAAAACTGTTTTTTGGCCCTAAACTGATCCTGAGGAAGCCGGTTTGGCATTGGGATTTTAACAAAGGTGTCACCTTAATTGTCATGGAGTCAGGTTCTCTAACTAATTAAGAGGAATGGGCATTCTCTCAAAGTTAGATAGCTAATCAGTGGCCTCCTATTTTGAGAGGTGCAGCAGGCTGTGATGGTAGGAGCTATGGATCAGATCAAACCCCCTTCAAATATACCAAGGAAATAACGTAAACCCTGTTTTTTTTATTTAAAGGCAAAAAGCGAGTGTAAAGTGCTGTGTTCCAGATGTAATTCAATTGTTACACTACTCAGCTTTAAGCAGAACACACTTGATTCTTACTTTACAGTTAAAATACAAATAAAGGAAGAATTAATCTATTTTTAACTCTATTGGAAAACGTAACAGAATAATCGATTATTTAACCAATAAACAGCAACTGTACCAATAAAGTAGCATCCCATAAACATACCCTTGGCAAAGGCAAATTCAGTGAAACAAATTGTCTCACATGCGATTCTGGCAGCAGAGTGAGAACTTAAGCTTTTAGCTGTAACAGAGAGAAAGATGTAGCAGCTTTGACAAATACCTTCAAAAAACTCCAACAATTACTGAAAGCTAAACTAAAGCCTTGGTTCTGTGGGAGCTGGACTCCACACATTCATGCTGTTTTTGTTATGCCAACTTAAAAAAAATACCAAGGCCTCACAAGGTGTTTACCTTATTGGCTTGGAACAGAACACTTGACCTCTCTTGTTAAAAAAAAAGGACAAAATACGCCTCTTAAAGTCATAGTATTATCACACAGACAAGTAAAATCTTAGGCTCCTCGACACTACAGTTATACGTTCTGCTGTGAAAACAGTAGGTGACTAACTGACATCCCATTTCATGGTATTTCCTGTGCTCCATTATTTTCAGATGAGACTATAAACTGATGCCTGTTCACTCCACCACCCCTGATGAAGGGCTTTTGCCTGAAACATTGTTTTTCCTGCTCTTTGGATGCTGCCTGACCTGCTGTGCTTTTCCAGCACCACTCTAATCTTGACTCTAATCTCCAGCATCTGCAGTACCCATGTTCGCCCACTCCACCACCTACCCTACCCCCACCCAACATTGAGACAATTGTGAAATATTTCCTGGCAGTTTTTGAATTCTCACAAGGGGTTTCTCTCCATGTCCTGGGCAGCATTTATCTCTCAGTTAATAACATAATAAGCAGTTTATTTTCTCCTTTGCCACTGCTGTTTGTGAAGCTTCGCTCTGTGAAAATAGCCTGACACATTTACTTTATGTGACAGCAATGACTGCATTTCACAAGTCGGTAATTGACTGTGCAGTCCTTTGGGGGGCATGCTGGGCCGTGAAGGTGCTATATTAATGCAACTTTGTTCGCGTGTCAGCCTATTGTGAGAAGAGTAGATTGAATATGCAATTATTTTTCTGCAGCAAGCTGACTCGTAATTGCAACATTTGAGTTATTTTCCCAAAGCGTGTGACACATTGTCCCAGTTTCCACTTAGGCAATGTTTTAGTGTGACACACCAAATTAATGTTCAAAGCCTGTACAAGTATAAATAAGTCACAATCCTTTAGTCCTAACAAATGAAGAAGTTTGAACAGATTGTAGATCATTTTACACCAATGTCTCATTCTAAGGATCCTACAGAATGGCCCAATAATACTAACTCATGTTTGTTACTTTGCTACCAGATTGCTTCAGTGCTTTTCAGCAATTGAGAATGCACAATGAATCAACTGTAGACTCGATGTCAATTCACTAATGTTTGTTCCTAAACTCAGCTGCTGTCAGTTCTCTTGTTTCAAGTGACTCTCAGTGATGGGATCACTTTAAAGTTTGACGTAAGGTGCTAATCTGTGTTGTTTGTGCTTCAGCATGAAGTCATTATTTCCCACTCATCAAAGTAGTCACCTTCCTGTGATGGCAAAAAATATTCAGGAATTTTAAGGCAGCTTGAATTTTACTGTGCTGAGGTAGCATTCGTGACTGTGAGATTGCTCTTTTTAGTAGAAGCAGAGGAATGCTTGCTTTACTTTGAGAGATAACAGTTCACCGCAGAAAGCACGTAAAGAATCTTATGTTTCAAAGCTGATTGTACCAATCGTATTATGTGTATTTTCCAATAGGGTTTACTGAACACTGGTGAAGAGCTGGAGCCCTTGTTGATTGAGTCCTCTATGTTTGTCTTTATCCACTCCATTTACCTTCCTTCCCTGTCTTTTCCTAACCCAGAATGCCCAAAGTAAACTGATTCTTCCACTGATGTGCTGACTGAGACTAGCTAACTCAACATTCTGGGGACTACCTTTGTATAACTCATGATGGTGACTTGATTATGAGTCGCTGAGTGTTGGAAGATATTGATCCGCAATGTGTAGTTGGTCCAGAATTATTTGACGTTTCCTGCTGGAGTCATGGGCTGGACCAATTATTTAGAAAGGCATTTTGTTGATCTACAGTTAACTAGTAGAGGGTTTTTTTCTCTTTCAAACTCAATCCTTGGTTGAGGTCTAGTGCTTTGTACACACAGTGTAGGGTGAGTTTCTTCAGGGGCCAACTGACTCCCAATACTGATCGACAAGAAAACTCCAGAACAAGTTGTAATCAGCCACTTCAGAGCTGACTGATGAGCTTGCTAGTGAATCACAGGCCTTTCAACAGTGGCCCTGTCCTACCAGAAGCTCTGGGTCCTAGAGATTTTTTCTGCAGGCAATGAGAAGTGATTTTTCTTTTGGGGCCTTGATGGGAGAGGGAGATTAAGGATATGAATTCAAAGGCTAGGGTATGTGCCCCATCCCTGTCCTCACTTCCTCCTCAGTCCACCCAGTAGGCAGCTTACTCTGATTTTCTACACCAGAAACCAACCACTTTTCTTGCCACTGGAAAAGCAGATCATTGAGCCAATTATTGAGGTCTTTAAGTAGGTGTTAATTGATCACCTTAGGGCTGTCGTAAGACCGTGAGACCAGAAGACCTAGGAGCAGAACTTAGGCCAATCAGCCCATAGAGTCTGTTGTGCCATTCAATTATGGCTGATATGTTTCTTAACCCATTCTCCTGCTTTCTCCTTGTAACACTTAATTCCCTTGATACTCAAGAACTTATCTATCTCTAACTTAAATATACTCAATAACCTGGCCTCCACTGCCTTCTGTGTCAATGATTTCCGTGGATTCAGTGGTTGAAGAAGTTTCTCCTTATCTCTGTTCAAAAAGGTCTTCCCTTTACTCTAAGGCTGTACCCTCAGGTCCTAGTTTCTCCTGCCAATGGAAACCTCTTCCCAACTTCTACTCTGTCCAGGCCATTCAGTATTCTATATACTTCAAATAGATCCCCCTCATCCTTCTAAACTCCATGGAGTAGAGACCCAGAGTCCTCAAATATTCCTCAAATGTTAAGCTTTTCATTCCTGGGACCATTCTCGTGAACCTCCTCTGAACACACTCCAGGGCCAGTACATCCTTCCTGAGATATGGGGCTCAAAGCAGCGCAAAAGATCAGTTCAAAAGATCGCCTATCAATCTTTTTGGCTAGCATTAATTGCGGAGGTGGTGAGCGTAGGCTCAGAACTTCTCTGGTATCAACTCTCCCAATCTATTGCTCTCTTTGGGCAGCACAGTGGTTCAGTGGTTAACACTACTACCTCACAGCACCAGGATCCCAGGTTCAGTTCCAGCCTTGGGCGACTGTCCCTCTGTCTGTGCGGGTTTCCTCTGGGTGCTCCGGTTTCCTCCCACAGTCCAAAGATGTGCAGATCAGATGAAACGGCCATGCTAAATTGCCCATAGGTTATGTGCATTAATCAGAGGGTAAAGGGTTACACTTCGGAGGGTCGGTGTGGACGTGTTGGGCCGAAGGGCCTGTTTCCACACTGTAGGTAATGTAATCTAATCTTGTCACCCTAAATGCCACCACCAGGAGGGGATAGTCACACCAATTGTTAATTTGCTACATTTGGACTGAATTTTTAAATGCAAATGGTGGATGGTGTTGGGTGATTTTAACCTGATTTACCAAGTGGGAAACAATCAGGATTGGGAGCTTGACGGCAACGGAGAATAAAACTAAATGGGTCACAAAAACAGTATATCCCCAAACTCATCAGATTTCTGTTTGGATGGTTTAAAACTGAAGTTCTGGTCCACCAGAAAACTAAACCAATCACGCTGCAAAGAATACTGGAGCTCTCTCCAGAGGGACTCCACTTGGTTGACAGTTATTGAAATATGATTGTTTTACTGCCATGAATTTAATATCTTAATGAGCCAAACTGTAGACTTCCTTAGACTCTGAGTTCATAAAGAAGAAAATGACTAAATGTTTAAAATAACAAAATGTTCAAAATGTCGAGGTGTAAACATTTCTGGGACAACATTTACCTATAAGCTGGGGATGATTTTGTCATGTTTTGAACACTGAATAGGCTTGTTAACTTAGTTCCTCATTTGTTTTTCAATTTAACTTTCTATCCCCATTCCTTCCACCCCTATCTTGAAAGCAATGATTCATGAGCAAGAGTGATGTTGTGTTGGTGCAGATGGCAGTATCAGCCCCTGTTACCTTGCAAAATTTGACCATTTTTCATCTGTGCTCAGTATTGACAGGAACTCAAGCAGTGGGAGGTATCACGTTGAAATCAAATCCATCCATGCATAGTTTCTGCAGTCGGGTCACTAGCTAACAATTGCCATTGGGAAACCTGAGGTTGTTTCACCTAAACAGACTGATTGAAGCTGGCCTAAAATCTGCTGTGAATGTAGCTGCTAATCCATCAAGTCAGCAACTCTCACGTTGTTTTAACCATTGTCTAGAAAGTTTAAACTCAATTCTTAAAAAAATGGTCTTGCTTTCCATATGTGGTAGTACATTCCTTTTTCAGGTATTCTTCATAATGGGAGTTATCCAGAAATGTAAACTTCTTGAATTATTAATCATTGTTCAGCTTTAAAAAAAAACCCTTGAGCCTTATTCCCCACTTCTCACACTGTTCATTTTAATTAAAAGTGAAGGAAAAAAGAGAATTTAAATAGTTTGCTAGTTGCTTAACTGCTGCAGGGAAGTGTTGTTGTGAACAGAAATTGCTGGAAAAGCTCAGCAGGTCTGAGGAAGGGTCACGGGACCCGAAACACTTACTCTGATTTCTCTCCACAGGTGCTGCCAGACCTGCTGAGCTTTTCCAGCAATTTCTGCTTTAGTTTCTGATTTAGCAGCCGCAGTTGTTTTGGTTTTTATTTAGCTTTGCTGTAAACTTTCCTTCAGATGGTAAGAGCTAAACCCTTTCTAGATTTGACAGTGACTTAGTGGATGTTTAAGGTTCTGAGCAGAGATCTGAAGATTATTCGATTTCCAGGCCAACACTCTCTCCTCAACAAACTTAACCAAAGAAAAGAGTTGGTCATTCATTCATTAAGCAATCACGGAATGCAACTGTTTGCTATGTTTGTCTCAATAAAAGCATTTAATCCACTTGATAAATTTGTGATGTGACAACCCCTTGGAGCCTTTATCAGAGTAATGTGAAGTTGTATATAAATCCATCTCTGTTTAAGATTTCAATAAAAGGAAAATGTTACTCCATATATATATTTATATATATTGTGTAAAATATGGATCTTTCATTTATCAGCTTCTAATAAACAGTCACAGATGCTGGCTTCTAATTGACAGCCTTGGGAATTTAGCTGGCTGCACTGACGATGCGTTTCATTTAGTTTGAGAATGCTCTGATTATTATAAGTTAATGAGACTTCCAACTGTCTGATCCCTTTGCAATCAGATGGTGTAATGTGTTTCAAAGTGACTATCTTTAAAAATAAATTAAGGGAAGATGCATGACATTGAATTCGGAAAACTAAAATAAGTAAAGCAAATAACAAAATACGCTCTGGGGGCTTTGACACCCATTTCTGTCGTCTGCAACTCCTTGGATACAGAGTTGCTATGGCATAAAATGGAAGCAGTGAATTGAATTGAGCATGATTATAATTCAGAGGTGCTGAAAGAGAAGGGTATATTCATTATTGAAAATAACATTATTCCTGGGAAATTTAAATGATGGATTAAACGTATCATGGTAGCAATCTTGTTTAAGGGATTTACTCTTTTATTTGTTCTGATTTTTTCAACACGCTTTCTATGTTCCACCCAGACTTATATGAAAAAATTGGAGAATGTATAAATTGCTGCCTGTGAACCTAATTCATTGTCCATTTGTTGCCATTTTGGCTAGATTAAAATGGAATGGCAGGCATTTGGAGCAGTAAACTGGATGTCATGGTAGAGACAGTGTATCTGTCGCTTGCCTTGTCTCCATTATGTTTTGAGCAGTGGTAGAGGATATGTTGGATGGTCAACTTGTCCATGGGCCAACTAAAGCTCCTGCTTTAAGGATGATCTCCCACCACAGCTGTGATGCAACACAATGAGGAAGGCCAGCATCAAGCGTCCAGCCAGTTAGGTGGGCAGCTGGATGGGCCGGGGAGGCTCTCTCTTCATGGGTCCCATATGCCCATCAGAAGTTCCTTGCACCACTGCCCATCCCACCTCTTTCTATTCCCACCCTAAATCTCCCTTCCCTCCTTGTCCTGACCACCCCAGCCCTCATCACCTCTTTGCTGAGCCCTAGCTCTGAACCTACTTGTATCTGGGCACCTGGGCTCCTTCTTTTCAGAAGGCTGCCTGCGTTTCCAGCATTGGCCATCCGTCCCAATAGTGCCACAAGAAAGTTACTTGCCGTTCGATTTCCTGGCGGTGCTCAGTGCCAGGACTTATCCGAAACATTGGTAAAGGCCTGACTCAGGCTGATTAGTGAACCAGCAGCTGGCAAGGTTGGGCTAACCTCAGCCTTTATACTAGGAGCATACGGGGTCTTGACCCCCGACATAAAACTAACTCTAATACACTAAGAACATGAGAATTAAGAGTAGGTCACTCAGCCCCTCAGGCTGTGTGAGAAAACAATTGCCCACCTGTGAGTTTACATCAACGGCAAGAAGATGGACTTGACATCCCAATCACTAAGATGGATAAGCTCTTGAAGCTGAAGGTCTGTGGGAAGCCATTCAGCAGATTGCCCTGGGAGCAGAGTGAGAGCAGTGCTCCCCAAAATGGAGGCATCCCTTTCTTTATGTTTAAAATAAATAAGAAGGCCTTTGTAGTTTTTAAGCTTTCCAGTTCCACTGCTATCTCTAGCTTCAGACAGCTCAGTTGTCCCCTGCTGCTTGTAGAGATTTGAAGGCAGACTAGAAAATCCCACGTGATCTCCATGAAAAGGCCTTCAGTTATTTAAGTTGTCTCCCTACTGCTTATCAGCAAGAAACCCTGCTGTCCTTTCTCTGAGAAAGTGACCATGGTAGAGCTGGGTTGAAGTGGAGGAACCAGCGCACTGATCAGTGGTACCACATTTTGGTGCCTGCCTGTGATGGGGACTCAAATTCCTGTACATAAAATCAAAGGTTTGAATAACTGTATAGTTGCTTAGTCCTTGCCTTTGGTTTACACTGTTCATTAAACTTCTTGACAATTTTATTTATATCAATCATTGTGATCTTAAAATGTGAAATAGTTTATGGAGTTCTTAAGGCTATAACATAAATAGATCAATCAGCCCAACGGGTTTATCCCTCCCACTAAGTCATCTGAAAATGTATTAAGCTGCAAATTCAATTTAATTAATGTTTTGATGAAATGTTCTTCAGTTTCTCCCATCTGAACATTGTTACCAATATTGCTAACCTGTCAGACATTCACGAGCCGCACAATTAAAATTACTTACAACTCATGAAAAAAAGTTTGAATGGCATGAAATTCAACTTCAAAGAAGCAAAATTGTGTGGTACATCCTACCCAATTTTTTTTCAAATTGTCTAATCTCATGTGGAATCACCTGTTTTCTGCCCTGTTAAATTTGAAATTCACTCCTAATTCTTTTATAAACGCTTATATTTCCAGTGGGAGGTGTTAGTTTTGTATTGCAAGCTGTGGTTGTTAGCAATAAAACATATGTTTTTTTTATCATTTGATCTCTATATATGATTGTGGGGAGGTATTTTGGTGCATTGGGTGTGGTCCCGGCCTCTAAACCATTAGCTCCAAGTTCAAGTTGAATCTTGTGCTAAAGAAGATGAACGGGATGAGGATCAACTTGCAATTGCTCCTAACGCATGTCCGGAGCAGCTGGGAAGATCAGGAGAGATTCCTGGTCAACTTTGTGAGGGAAGGAATGTTAGAACTTCTGTCTTCACTCCTCATAGCTCCTGAGTATAACACACATGCACAAATGCATTTTGCCACACTGACTTGGAGAATCTTATAGCGATTAATGATGTGGATTATGACAAGATTTGTGGCAGAATTGAACTATCTTGATGTCAGGAGCATCTTGTGCTATAATTTATGATTTTGTCAGGTAGAGAGAAGTTTCTCCTAGGCTGTGCTGAGTTGCACTTAATGGGGAACCAACTTGGCTCATTAATTTTCAGTTTCTTATCCTACCTAATATGCTGGATGTCGAGAAATGTTGAATGGAAATCAAAATGGTTACTTTGCAACTTTAGCTTACCGCTTGCTCTATGTTGTTAAGCACTAAACAGCATCTCAGAATGACCCACCTGCACCAGCTGCTGACACCCCACATCCATGGATATTTCCATCCAATATTTGCCAAGTCTTCCTGGTCACCATGGCATCTTTCCAGTGTAGTTGCAAGAAGCATAGACATGCAGAGCACACTGGCAATGGGTATTGAAAGACTGCTGCAAGTACACTTTGCCCACAGGCAGGCACCCAGCTCACAGATTGGATCAGGTTCCATTTCATGAGTCCTCGCTTGCTCTCTTAGCTCACACTCACTTAACACCTACCTGCATGCTCGCAGCATCTGAGTCTTGCTTTGCCAGACCTGCCAAGCCAGTTCACACCTTGATTCTTTAACCAGAGCCAAAGTCTATTGACAGTATAGGATGAATGAGCTCCTTAGCACAGCCCGCTTGTCATGCTTATCAGGAGGGACCAACACACAGTGGCACACAACAAGCAGTCCCGAGGACAGGACAATAAATCAGGGCATAATAGCTAGGACTGTAGGAGGCCTCTGTGCTTGAGCTGGGTGTAGGACAACTGTGTACAGGCTGCGGGCAGACTGGAGCCAGTAACTCTTCCAGGAGCAGCACTGGAGCCTTTGATTTCTCTCTCTGCCCCTACACACAAAGAGAAGCATTTAGGTTCCAGCTATTCACAACCTTGTCAGTAGTTTGGATGTGAGACCAGTTGTAATATTTCCAAGTTTGCAGATGATACAACACTTGGTGGAAATAAGAGTTATGGAATGGATGTAAAGAGACTTCAAGGGTAAATTAGGAGAAAGTGAGGATTGCAGATGCTGGAGAGTCAGATTCGAAAAGTGTGGTGCTGGAAAGGCACAGTAGGTAAGGCAGCATCTGAGCAGTAGGAGAGTCGATGTTTCAGGCATAAGCCCTTCATCAGGAATGTGGAGGGGCGAAAGGAGGCTGAGACATAAAAATAGGGTGGGGGTAGGGCTGGGGGGAAGGTAGCTTGGAAGGCAATAGGTATAGACAGGTGGGGGATGATGGTGATGGGTAGGAGTGGAGAGTTGACAGGATAAGTGGGAAGGGAGATTGACAGGTAGGACATTTCGAGAGGGCGGTGCCAAGTTGGAGGGTTGGATCTGGGATGAGGTGGAGATGGGGAGATGAGGAAACTGGTGAAATCGACGCTGATTCCGTTTGGTTGGAGGGTCCCAAGGCAGAAGGAGGTGTTCTTCATCAAGGTGTCGGGTGGTAAGGCTTTGGCGGTGGAGGAGGCCCAGGGACTTGCATTTCCTTGGGGGAGTAGGAGGGGGAGTTGAAGTGGTCAGTCACAGTGTAATGGGGTTGGTTGGGTCTTCCCAGTGTAGAGGAGACCACATCAAGGGCAATGGACTCAGTAGATGAGGTGATTGGATGTGCAGGAATATCTCTGCCAGATGTGGAAGGATCCTCTGGGGCCCTGGATGGAGGTGAGGGGGGGGAGGTGTGGACGCAGGATTTACACCTGTTGTGGTGGCAGGGGAAGGTGTGGGGAGTGGAGGATGGGTTGGTGGAGGGGCATAGACCTAATGAGGGAGTCACGGAGGGAATGGTCTCTGCGAATGTTGATAAGGGTGGGGAGGGAAAAATATCTCTGGTGGTGGGTCTGACTGTTAGGGCGGAAATGGTGGAGGGTGATGCATTGTATCTGGAGATTGGTGGGATGGAAGGTGAGGACCGGGGGGGTTGCATCCTTGTTGTGGTTGGAGGGAGTGGGGTTCATGGGTGGAGGTGCAGAAAGTGGAGGAGATGCACTGGAGGGCATTGTTGACCACGTGCGAGGGGAAAATGCATCATCCTCTGCATCATCATGCATCTGCCATTTCCACCACCTACAGTCAGAGCCCACTACTATAGAAATATTTTCCTCCCTACCCCTATCTGCGTTCTGCCGAGACCATTCCCACAGCAACTCCCACCTTAGGTCCACGCACCCCCCTCACCAACCCCCATGTCCACTCCTGGCACCTTCCTTTGCCACCCCAAGAGGTGTAAAACTTGCGCACATACCTCCCCCCCTCACCTCCATTCAAGGCCCCAATGGATCCTTCCACATCTGGCAGAGATTTTCCTGCACACCCAAACATCTCATCAACTGTATCTGTTGCTCTCAATGTGGTCCCCTCTACATTGGGGAGACAGGATGCCAATTCACTAAGCATTTCAGAGAACACCTCTGGGACACACACATCAACAACCCCACCGCCCTGTGGCTGACTACTTCAACTCCGTCTCCCTCCCCCCCGCCAAGCCACCAAGGGCATGCAAGTCCTAGGCCTTTTCCACTGTCAAATCCTAACCACCTGACGCCTGGAGGAAGAGCGCATCATCATCCGACTTGGGACCCTCCAACCACACGGCAGCAATGTCAATTTCATCAGTTTCCTGCCAAAAATAAACAATGAAGAAATGTCATAAACATCCGAAAATATTCTCAACAGAGATCAGAGGCAGGTCTGGCATGTCTTGTAAGAGTCAGCATGTTCAGTAATTATGAGACATAAACCTCAATTATACTGTGATATGTTGTGTCAGTTAACTCCATGCTTAATTTTCAAACTTTAGTGAAGGAGATGTATTCAAAAGCTTCACACTGAATGATGGTTAACATTCAAGTAAATATGCACAAAAGCTACATTTACCAAAATGATATGTGAATCAATTTAAAAAAAATAAAAGTAATTAATTATCTAAATTAGAGCCAATGCTGTCAAATCTTGGATGATCAACATTTTTTTTATTGGCTCACTGTGATCTTGAGGAAATATGTTAGAAAATTTGTTCAAATGGTAGTACTGAGTGGGATGTTACAGGTTGGATTAATACTGTTTCTGATTGATATCATTAACACAAATTCAGAAATTCGATGCAAATTTCTCAGCTGACAGCAAGTAATTAGGGGCAAGCAAATTGGAAGAAGCAGATGAGATGAAATGTCATGTGCAAAATTTCATTAAGAAAATAAATGAACAGATTTGGTGCCGACTGTATCCAATCAACAGGGAGCAGCAAAAATAAGCACCAAAATAATATTGAACCTCACCTAAAATGAGAAATCCATCTCAAAGCATAGAGTACTCAGTATAAAGTGCCTTAGTTAGACTGCAACTTGAATATCTTTTATAGTCTGGTTACAAAGAAAAAGAAAACTAAAATAATCTAATAAAGAGGCACAAGATTGATCTTTATGTCACTGTCTAATGAGTGAAAGAACAGGGCTGAAAAATCTTTGGTATCTCTATATATTTGACATAATCTTTCAGATGTTTTGCTATCTTAAAGGTAAAGCCAGAAAGTTATCTCAAACTAAATAGTCAGAATTGAACAAGGCAGATCAAACTAGTGTTGACTTGAAATTCAACTTACTACAAAGAGTAATTATACTTAAAATGGACTCAGTTATAGAAATAAGGGAATAATTAACAAAAACATGTGATTAGAGATGTTGAAATAAGATGGTAATTGATGAAGTAAGATGGTAATAGTCTTTCTCAATTGTAAAAATGTTCTGACTTTATGAATTAGCAGTTTCTACTTATGATTAACTCGTCTGGCAGTAGAAAATGGTCAAATTCTCAATTATTTTTGTTTTTTGAAAACAAACAATTGCAATATGAGAAATAAACCTTTGGCATAATCACAGTTCAAGCTAAGCGTTTTCACTTCTGCCAAGATCATTCACATTTGAGAGTGCCTATAGTATTCATTCTACATAATTCACGCAAACTTTTTTCTATTTCAGGTGAGATTTGTGCTTTTAAGATCCACGGACAGGATGTGCCTTTTGAAGCTGTGGTGTTAAACAGAACATCTGGCCAAGGTCTGATACTTGCAAAAAGTCCAATTGACTGTGAACTTCAGAAAGAGTACACATTCATCATTCAGGCATATGACTGTGGAGCCAGACCTAGTGGAACTTACTGGAAAAAATCACACAAGTGGGTAGCTTGACCCTAACATAGTTTGAATCAATTTGTTACTTGTATGATTCATTGGTAAGAAGATTGATTGTGTATAACTATAGGAAATGGACTGGATTTAAATTAGCCAGATTTTAAGCTGACCTATTCTATTGATTTATTGTACAGTGCATGAATGCCAAATATATTTGATTTCAAAAGACGTTCTGGAAACTTAATAGGTGAAAGCAATTTGGATATAATTATGCTAATTGATTGGTGATTAATGAACAGCACACTTTACACCCATGTATATAGAACTTGTCATTATGTTACAACTATATACACACCTTGAACAGTGTGGATATAGTTGTAAACTAATGTACCTAGACACAGTTCAGATGCCGCACATGTTGTACAGTTATTAAAGGTTTGGATTTCAGAATATTGAGTAACATAAAGTCATTCAGAATCTAAATTTATATTTTTAATAGCAATACACAGGATAAATGGCACAGAAACACACCATGTGGCCCAGGCAGTCAATGCCATTGTTTGCTGTCCACTGAAAGCATTTCTCATGTAAATCTGGCATAACTATCTATACCCTTTGCTTCATTTGTGTGTCTAGTTTGTGGTTAAGGATACCTATACTATTAGCTTCAACCATTCTCTGTGATAACAAGTTTAATGTTCTTATCACATTTTGGGTGACAGTGTTACTTTTGAATTTCCTATTGGATCTCTTGGTGGCTATCTTCTATTAATGGCCTCTTGTTATGCATTTACCACTAAAAGGAACATTCTGTTTCTTTGTGCTCACCACCAAAACCTTTTAGAATTTTAAAGACCTCTCAAGTCACCCTAAAGCACATGTTTCCAAGAGGGGAGAGATCCAGCCTGTAATTCTGCTCCTGATAAGTACACCCACATGTAGAATTGCAGAAGTATTATGTTGCAGAAGGAGACCGTTTGGCTCATTTTGCCTGCACTAGCTCATGAAATGAGCATCATTGCCTCATGCCAATTTCCTGCTTTTTCACCACGTTCTAGCATATTATATTTATCCACATAATCTTTCAATGCTGTCTTCAATACCTACATGGAACCTGCCTCCACCACACTTCCAAGCAGTGCATTCCAAACCCTAATTACTCACAGAGTGAAAATGTTTCTCCTCACTTAACCCTTGCTTCTTTTGCAAATCATTTTATACCTACACCCTCTTGTTCTCGTTCTTTTTATGACCAGGAACAGTTTCTCCCCATTCACTCTATCCAGCCCACTCGTGATTTTGAAATTCTGATTTATTTCTGCCATAGGTAGTGGCACGGTGGCTCAGTGGCTAGCAATGCTGCCTCACAGCGCCAGGACCCGGGTTCAATTCCCGCCTCAGGCAACTGTCTGTATGGAGTTGCACATTCTCCCCGTGTCTGCATGGGTTTCCTTTGGGTACTCCAGTTTCCTCCCACAGTCCAAAGATGTGCAGGTCAGGTAAATTGGCCATGTTGAATTGCCCGTAGAGTTAGGTGCATTAGTCCGGGGTAAATGTAGGGGAATGTATCTGGGTGAGTTGCTCTTCGGAGGGTCGGTGTGGACTTGTTAGGCTGAAGGGCCTGTTTTCACACTGTAGGGAATCTAATCTAATCATAAGCCTTGCAAGTGTTCTATGCACTCTTTTCAGTGTCCCATCCATTTTATGGTATGGTGACCTGATCCATACACAGTAGTCACAGTAAATGTATAGTTAATAACCAGGAATGCTGAGTGAAAAGTAGTTTCCTATTAAGGACTGCCCATATAGAAAACACTCACTTCTTTGTAATAAAAATCAAAAAAGTTCTAGTGCATTTCAGTACTGATTAAAATAATGGTATCAACGTTTTGGAGAAACTATTGGAGCTAATACTGTGTACAAATTAATCTAAAGTGCATATTTGAAGCATAAGTGCCACTGGTTTCATGGTGACATCTCCATTGATATTCAGCAGCCTGCCTCACGATAGATGCTAGTTTACCTGCTGAGTATTTCTGGTGTTTTTCCTGTTTTTTCCATGCCTCGATGTATAAATCTCAGTTTAGCATCTGCCAGGATCTACAGAACATGAAAGGGTTTTAAAATAAATAATACTTTGTGATTGTTTTTTCACTTATATTAAAAAAAAGGGTACTCCTAATTGTGCATGCCATCACTAATTTTGTTGCTGATTTGGAATAAGAAATCAAAAATTCACTTAACCGTCATTTGCCAAGATTCTCCATTTTATTTCAAATATCTGCTGACTTAACTGATATTGAAGATGTGACCAGAAATGGAATACGTAACACAGTTTTTCTATGCAGCACTGGCCAATTTTGTAGGGAAAAATGTAACCCCAACTTGCTTTCTCCACTTGTGAGTTTTCTTTAAGGTCATAATTATCAATAGTCTCTCTGAGTAAAGGGGATGCATTTGTCTGTATTACAATTAAAAATAAGTAGTTCCTGCCTATAGCATTATCTGTCTTTTTAAGTTGCTTTATTATATTCAACTTTATTTCAATTCTCGGCAACATCTTGAGTAATTGTGTGGAACCAAATCTTTCATGAAAAATAAGAATTCTTTCTGAAGCATTACCATTGACGTTTTGATTTATGCGTATAAATTTTTGTCCATTTCTTGTTCTATAAAAATAGATGTGAACCAGTATAAGAGATTAGTAAATGGAAAACTAAAAGTGTTGTGATCTGTTTGCAGGGCAGTAGTGCATATTCAGGTGAATGATGTCAATGAATACACACCAACATTTAAAGAGACAATATACAAAGGTGTGATCACAGAAGGGAAACTGTATGACAACATATTGCAGGTGGAAGCTGTGGATGAGGACTGCTCTCCACAATATAGTCAGATTTGCAATTATGAAATTGTCACACCTGATGTCCCATATGCTATTGACAGGAATGGTAAGTTCCAATTAAATAAAATGTGCTGTATTTCTTTTTATAAGTGGAACTACTCTCCCCTTGTTTCGTAAATGTTTCAGATTATCTTCCTCTCCTTAAGGTTTTAAAGGTATTTTCCTTGCTGCTGCGTATCTTGAATGAATGGATGACCAAGAGAAACCTCATAGTAGGATGAGCAAAGGGCAACATACAAGATACCCTGACTGATTCAACAGAGTGGCAGCATTTTTGCCCATTCCTGTGCTAGGAACAATGTGAACTCAGCACTCTGAAGATGAGAAACCTGATCCTGTACCTTTCTACATGAATTTGCTACCTTCCGGAATTAGCCTTTATTTTCAACAATTTCATTGGTACCCTGGTGCAATGAGATCATTCAAGCTTGAATTCCAAAACTTTTAAAAATTTTATTTCTTAAAATTTTGAAGCTTGTAATGTGAATAAAAATTCCAATGAGAGATTTGTTAAAGTTTCAAAACTCAAAGTGTATCTTGAGTAAGAAGATGATCATGAGGGGTATTGATACGGTTAATGGTAGGTGTCTTTTTCCTAGAGTGGGGGACTAAGGGGCACATGTTTAAACTGAGAGGAGAGAGATTTTAAAAAGACACAAATGGCATTTTTTTACACAGGTATTGATTCACCAAAGGAGTGAAAGAAGTGGTGGAAGTGGGTACAATTACCTTTAAAAGAGATTGGATAAGTGTATATGAATAGGAAAGATTTGGAGCGATATGGGCCAGGAGCAGGCAGATGGGACTATTTTAGTTTGGGATTAGTTTAGCATGGGCTGGTGGGCTGAATGGACTGGTTCCTTGCTGTATAATTCTATGAAGGAACTTGTCATCACATGTAATGTGATGCAAAATCAGGTGAAGATGTAGGTGTTTGTATACGGAAGAAAATAGAATGAAAAACCTGTGAAAACAGTGGTAAACAGAAGAGAACATCTTCAGAGTCTAAGCAAGAACCACTGTGAAGACATGGACCAATTCCACTTAATAACCATGAAATATCACCAGCAATTTCCTCATGAATTAATTTGTGTCGCATGTCGATTTTCGCACTATTGGGTGTGTATGAACAAATGTGATGTAGCAAACAAAGTGAGACAGAGAGGAGATGTTTGAAATGATACTGCAGTCGGAACTAGTCTATGACCAATAATTTACTTCTTGGAACAAATATATCCAAAGGAACCCTTCTGCATTTAAGTATTGAGCTTCGCAAATTTGTTTTCAACAACATTTAAGTTTGAAAAATTATTACAGTAACAATATATATCTTTCGCTCATGCATTTGGGTATTGCTGGGAAGCCAGCATTTTTGCCATCCTCTTTCCCTTGAGACATTTTACTATTGTTGTAAAAGCAATAACTCCATGCTTTTTTGTCAGGCAACATTAGGAACACTGAGAAGTTGAGCTATGATGAACAGCACCAATACAAGTTTATGGTTACAGCATATGATTGTGGTCAAAAGAAAGCGGCAGAAAATGTATTGGTTCACATTGAAATTAAGCCAGTTTGCAAGCCAGGTTGGCAAGGTAAGAATGCTTAACATATTTCCTGCATTGTTAACACTGCTTCCAAATGCTGCTAAAAATCACAGTGGAACTAAAAATATTATACTTCTCTTATATCAAAGTGATAATGTTGGCAGATTCAATTTTTAGTGTGTATAAATTATTCAGCATTGTAATTCATGGTTGTTCAGTTATAAACTGACCACAGTGTATTAACAATAAAGTCTCCGAGGAGCAACCCACCCAGACCCATTCTTCACTTAACACTACGGGCAATTTAGCATGGCCAATTCACCTAACCTTATGCAGGAAACTCCAGTGCTGAGGGCCATGACAGCTAAAGGAGCAGTTAAAATGGCAATGTTGAAGAAGCCAGAATTAGAGGAACATAGCGATCTGCCGGTGATGGAGAGAGCATTTAAAAACTAGAGATGATTACAGAGATGGGGAGATATGTGACCATAGAAAGATTTAAAGTAAAGTTGATAATTTTAAAGTAAAGATGTTATTTAACTAAGAGTCAGTATAGATCATTGAACACAGGGAAGATGGTGAGTGGTACTTGTTGAACGTTCAGGCACAATAGCAGAGTTTTGAATGACTTCAATTTTGTGCAAGGGCGAACTCAAGAGGCTGGCATAGAGTGGAATTTCAATGGTCATTTCTAGATGTATGCATCTATATGTAGAGTAATGGATGAGGGTTTCAATGGTAAATAAGCTGAGACAGGAGCAGAGTTGGTGATGCTATGGAATGAAAATAAGTGACCTTTGTTATGGTGTGAAATATATTGCAGAAGCTGATCACATGACCAAATATTACACCAAGGTTGCACACCATCTGGTTCAGCCTGAGCTGTGAACGTGAAAGGAATTAGTAGCAATGTTCTTTAGGGGCTCCAACGACAATGGATTTGATCTTCCCAATATTTAGTTTATTTGAGGTTGGAAGTATGAAATTTGTCCTTTATGTGGTATTTTACATGTATCACAAAAAAAAGATTCCATTGTACAACAGGGGTTCTCTCCATAATGGCAGATAGCACAACCCCAGTTTATGTCATATTGTAGAGTTCAATGCTCATTTCTGCTTCAATTCAGAATCATTTCTTTAAAGCCTCTTTGAGTCACTTCTGCTGGAAATATCTTGATAGCCTATTTTTCAATTTCCTTGATCATAAATCATTTATGTTGGATTCTTTAGGAATCAAAGTAGCCAAACAATGTTAAAATATTGCTTAATACTCAATGTGAGGGAGGATTTCCTTTGTGTATTCTTCATAAAAAATGAGTTTGTGCTTCTGTTGTGTGTGGTGGTAGTGAAATGCTGTATTATGTCATTTCAAAGGAAATGTTCACTTATTGAATGCCATTTTTTCCCAACAAGAATAGTGGACCTTCACTCTCCATTCAAGCATAACAATTATTTTTTTCATTTTGTGTGGAAAATTGGATGTAGTGAGCTCCTTTTTCAATACTTCTGTTCCAGCTATATTGTCATTTTTAAACCCCTATCTGCGCTTTACACTTATCATAAACATTGACTTTAGCTAATGAAACAGTGTAACTGTGCAATATTAATTGTACTGTACTATTTGGATTAATCCCATAGTGGAAAACTTAGTTTTCAAACATTGGTTCATTTTACAATGTGCAGTAAAAGGCCAAGTTGTTTATGTATTTTCAGGTTGGGATAAGCGCAAAGAATATGAGTCTGGCTCTGGCAGTAAAGCATTGTTTCCCAACATCCATCTGGAGACCTGTGGTGAACCTGTTTCTTCTGTGCAGACCAGAATAGATCTTCAGACTAGCCACATTGGAAAGGGTTGTGATCGTGACACTTACTCTGAGAAATCTTTACAAAAATTGTGTGGTATGTGACAACTCAACTAATATGCAGAACAATGTTTCCAATGCAGTAGCATTGATATTGTGTTTTTTTTTCTGTTGTTTCATTATTGGACGAGCAGCTTCTTCCTAATTTAAATGTTAGATGCTGATGTTTATGACCCAGTAAAGCTCCACGTTGTAATAAATGAAAACTGTTTAGATGTGCAATGCAGGTTCTCTGCATGTTTTAAAATGGCCAGATTCACAGACTCGCATTTTCATGTTTGTGTGATGCCTCTAGTTCTCTAGAATTCAGGTCACTTACACTTGGGAGTGTACCTGACAAAGGATGTTTATCCAACAAAGGGAGACGCATATGTATGCTGCCAGCTAAATTCCTCTTATGTGAGCAAAAAAAGCTTTCAGACTATTAATGCTTACAATTCCAATCAATTTTTAAATGTTTCCATTCCATCTGCTCTAATAGTTATCTATTCAAGATGTGCTCATTAGGTTCAAGATTTGAGTGAAAATACAGATGTTCAATTCACCAATGTATGTTAAGTTGCTTTTATGAATTGTTTAAGATATCAGTGTTGAATATGGAATACCTTTTCCTCCTTTATCATCTAGTGTCAGCATTAGTTTTCTCAGTATAACGTGATTAGAGGTATAAGTCAAAACTCCCTCTAATCTGCTGTAGCAATATGCTTTCATGTCATCTTTGAAGATCTATCTTGTGCTGCAGCAGTTTGAGTTCTACTCAGAACTCATTTCACCAACAGTCCCCAAGATTTTTCTTTTTACAAGTGAAAGCTGATCTTGAGCTGAGAGAACCCAATTTCCCTAAAAGAAATGGATTCAAATTCTTGTTTTAAAAAAATACAAATGGCAGAGAAATCAGTTTGGTTTGGTTTAGTTCCAGGCCCAGGTCCAAAAGATGAAATGAAAGACTCAACCAGATGATCTAATTTCTAATTTCAAAAGGTTTTTCTTGACTGCCTCCACATCTGAGTGGCCTGAGTGTTTCACAATCTCAGCAAATTTCTGCTTGTTTTTGTGATACAACGTTTGGGTCCTATTTTAGTGGCTGTGAGACAATATGGTGGAACAAATAGGCCAGAATCTTACTGGGTCTGAATGCTATCAACATTGGTGGGAAAGGTGTTTGAAAGTCCTGTCTCAAGTCTGGGAATGACTTGTGCATCTTAGAAGGACATGGACACAAGTTTCTCAATAGGCAGCTATTGATTAACTAGAAATTATTGCAAGTTAATGACCTTATTAACTGCAAATTTTATTTTATTTCATATTCTGCAACATTTATTTTATTAGCTGCAAATGTTTATTAATATGCAGCAATATGTCATATCAACTGGACACTGTGCCATGGAACTCAGAATGAGTATCTGTCGGCTTCAGCTCGCTGGTTGCTTTAAAGGACCTCCATTTTGCACACCAGGCATGGGCATCTCAAGGCATATTACCTGGGCGTGCGCGCACATGCACGCACACGCACACACACGCACACACACACACCACATCCACAGACATTGGCATTTGACAAATGCCAGCCTCTGAGAACTCTCATCCGCAGATCACTGATCCACCTGCACCTGATTCTGCGCTTCAGTACTGCACCTCACGGTGAAATGGCAATTCTCATTGTAATCTTGCAGCAAGAACACTGCGTGCGCAGGGAGACGCACCCAACTCATGGACTAGACCAGGCTGCATTCCTGGGTTCTTCGCTTGCTCCATTAGAGCTCCTTCACCTTCGATGCTCATAACATCCCTGCCTTGTCTTTTTGTATCTTGCCCCCCCAGCTAGTGATACCATGCGCATGGAGTACCATGGTATTGCCATGCTGTTTACCGCACATGCAAAGCCAGGAAGCTTGTCGTGCTTGTCACCAGTGATCAGCCTTTCCTGATGAAGGGCTTATGCCTGAAACGTCAATTACCCCACTCCTCAGATGCTGCCTGACCTGCTGAACTTTTCCAGCACCACACTCTCAACTTTGATCTCCAGCATCTCCAATGTACGCAGCGGCTTCCTGCTGGTTCCTCTTCCCCTTGAGAACATTCTACATGCTCTCTGAGATATCCTTGATCATGGCACCAGGAAAATAACACAGTATTCTGATTTTTCCCAGCCTCAGAAATGTCTGTCTGTGCCTCTGGCTAGAGGGTCCCCTATCACAATTGATCGCTTGAAACCTGACATACCCTAGAGCCATTCTTGGTACCAGAAACTTGACTATATTCCCCTAAGAGTTCATCCTTCCCTACATTTTCCAAAATAGTGTACCTGTTTGTGATAGTGATAGGCACTACCTGCCTCCCTCTCCTATCTTTCCTGGAGTTAACCCATTTACCTGATTGTATCTCTATTTTTCTCCCTTCCTATAACTGCTATTCATCACACCCCCAGCTCCTATAAATGCCTCATTTCTTTTAAATGTCATTCCAACTGATCTATGTGATCTGATAGGATTCACAACTAAAGACACTTCCTGCAGATATAGTCATCAGTGACGTGGAAACTCTCCCTAATCTCCATATCCAACAGGAAGAGCACATCACCCTGCTAAAGATTATCCTTGCTCCTTAACAATCTACAGACACAGAAAATAACACCATCTTACTGTTCTGAAAAACACTGCTCTCAGCTAACTGAGTACCTATGTTTTATATTTTTAAATTTAATCAAGAGACAGATCTCACTAAAATATAAAATCAAAAAAGAAGCCGCTGTATTCACTATTGTAGATTTACAACAAGGTTAGACTTAAAAACTATGCACCTATCTGTTCCTGTGCTGTGAGCTCTCCAATACAAGTTCCTCTGAGGTCAGCTGTGAATTTCACTGTTTGTTCATTTTTCTTAGATGCACTCAAAGTCCAAAGATACTTGAACTCAAACAGCAAAGGTAGTAACTGTACAGATTCACTGCTGTGTCAGACAGTGTAGACTTCTTTCTCTGACCATATGGTCTGTTACCTTTGGAAGAAAGTGAGGACTGCAGATACTGAAGATCAGAAATGAAAAGTGTAGCGCTGGAAAAGCACAGCAGGTCAGGCAGCATCCAAGGAGCAGGAGAGTTTTCATTGCAAGCATAAGCTCTTCATCAGGAATCTTGCCTTTGTCCGTCTTCCAGGAATCAAAGGTCTATTGCCTTTGTCTGCCGTCTTTCTTTTTAAAGTACCATTGTTTTGAACTGTTTTCAACCAAAGCTCCAAAACAATGCAACTATTAATATATATTTTAAACAGTTACAATCCCAGTAGTCACTCCTATGGAGCACCACTGGTTTTACAGGTCTCCAATTGAGAATGAATCACTATTTGGAATAAGTGTGAAAGATGGTGCAGACAATAGTTAGCGTGGTAGAGCGTTTGTTGAATTGCAGACATCGAGTGAGTGTGAGGTATTGGATGGAAGATGGTGACACTTTGGCTGTTGGATTGGAGAAGATCATTGACTTCCCTCCTACATCGCTATGCATTCTTCCAGACAGCTGAGATGACACTGACCTGGGTGGCAACTTCAGGCCAGGCTGGCATAGGCTGCTGTCATGGCCTCCACTGCATGTCCTGGGGGAAGAGAATATCTTGCCTCTATATGACCACATCCAGCAGGACCTCCAGGTCCCTGACTGCAAAACGGGGCATATACTTTCCCCTGTCTGCTAGGTTTTGTCCAAATGTTAGTAACAATACAGGGTAGCTCTGGATGAACAGTGCGTGTTTAGTTGCACACACACCTTTTGAACATTACACGGGTGCCAGTGAGGCCAGTCCATTTGGGGATGTCCCGGCATTGGTGAGTTGTTCTGGAGACAGCAAGTAGTAAGGTGGGGATACAGTTGGATGAGAGGTGGGCTTTAGGAATGTCGTTGGTCACTAACGATGGGGGTTTGGTCAGATGTGGTGAGAAAGCCTGTTTGGCCTTGTGGAGAGAAACTCTTCATGAAACTTGACAACACTGACACCTAGCCACAAAAACATAGATATTTTCTAATCGACCCTGTTCAGAGACACACTCATAGCAGGTGGGACTTGAACCCAAGTCTCCTGGCACAGAGGTAACAACAGTACCACTCTGCCGCAAAAGCATAAGATTCAGCCAATAATATTTGACAGCTTGACCACTAGTTCAGTCAGCAGTACCTTTGGAAACCATATTCCTCTGAGACAAGATCTCTTGGATGTTGTCAATACTTTCAAACAAAAAGTAAATTCTGTCCCCATTAAAAATATTGAGGCCAATTTTTGTTTGTGGCAAGTCAGTTTGTGCTTAAAGAAACTGGACAGTAGCAGGAGCAATATTACATGAACAGTGAAAGCAATGACATGCCCAGATTGCTATAAGTTCTGATTTTCATGTTGATCTCCAATGGCCAGAGCTTCCATCTGAAACAGGCATGAGGCCGGGTCATATATACAAACTGGACTTAAATGATCCAATGCCATTTCCTCTTGACCTGTCGAACGACTGCCCAATCAATGGAGTAGCAGACTCTAAGTGCCGAATGGCCGACTCCTGCCCCTATTTTCTGTGCTTCTATTTAAAAGCTGGGAGACAGTCATTTCCTGTTAAACTGAAAGGACTCACTAGCTATACTTGGAAGAGCAGGTGGAGTTTAGGAGTGTAACTTATAGCACACTTTGGAGCCCAAAGGAGTTTAAACTTAGTTTAATTACTGCTGTGGATTCTGCAATCATGTTTCCTGTTCCTGTGAAGTATTGCTTCTTTTGCCCCTCCCCGCGATTCTAGTGCAGGAAGAGACCTTGGAGTGTAGCTTCATAGCCCCTTGAAAGTGGAGTCGCAAGTAAATAGGATAGTGAAGAAGGTGTTTGTTATGCTTTTCTTTATTGGTCAGTAGATTGAGTGTGGGAGTTGGGGGAGTTCATGTTGCAGCCATACAGGACATTGCTCAGGCCACTTTTGGAATACTGCGTGCAATTCTGGTCTCCCTGTTGTAGGAAAGATGTTGTGAAACTTGGAATGGTTCAGAAAAGATTCACAAAAATATTGCCAGGTTTGGAGGGCTTGAGCTACCGGGAGAGGCTGAATAGGCTGGGGCTATTCAGGCAGCATGGTGGCTCAGTGGTTAGCACTGCTGCCTCACAGCACCAGGGACCTGGGTTTGATTCCCACCTTGGGCCTCTATCTGTGTGGAGTTTGCACGTTCTCTCCGTGTCTATGTGGGTTTTCTCCAGTTTCCTCCCATAGTCCAAAGGTGTGCAGATCAGGTGAATTTGCCAAGCTAAATTGCCCATAGTATTCAGGGATGTGCAGGGTAGGTAAATTTGTCAGGCGTAAATGTAGGAGAATGGGTCTGGGTGGGTTACTCTTCAGTGGGTTGGTGTGGACTTGTTGGGCCAAATGGTCTGTTTCCACTCTGTAGGGAATCTAATCTATTTTCTCTGCAGTGTTGGAGGCTGAGGGTGACCTTAGAGATTTATAAAATCATGTGTGGCATGGATAAGGTAAATAGACAAGGTCGTTTCTCTGAGGTGGGAGAATCCAGAACTAGAGGGCAGAGGTTTAAGGTGAGAAGTGAAAGATATAAAAGGGACCTAAGCGGGAGCTTTTTCACACAGAGGGTGGTACATGTGTGGAATGGGCTGCCAGAGGAACTTGTGGAGGCTAGTCCAATTGCAACATTTAAAAGGACTCTGGATGGGTATATGAATAGGAAAGGTATAGAGGCATATGGGTCAAATGCTGGCAAATGGGACTAGATTAGGTTGGGATATCTGGTCAGCATGGATGAGTTGGACTGAAGGGTGTTTTTCCATGCTGTACATCTCCATGACTCTATGACTTGGCCATCCCACCTGGTTTCCTGCCTCTGGATCAATGTGCTGCCTATTGGAGGACACATTTTTTATTGGCACCTGGCTGGCCTAAGTAGGAACCAAAAAAATTATCAGGTCCCACACAGTTCGCCAGGAAGCTTGTAGAATTGCCCCATCCTCCACCTGCCAGACGGTCATGCAACGTTAAAGTCACCTCACACCAATTGGTCGCCTTTCTTTGAGGCAGTTGTAGACACCAAAATTGCAAAATAAAAGATTCAGAACTTTGTCATCAATATATTTGAGAAGCAGTTTACCTGCAAACCCACCTAAAGAAAAACAATTATGAGTATTTCTGAAGAAAAAGTATGATTTTTAATCTTAGTAACTGAATGGGTTCATAATCCCAGCTGTGACAGCTGGCAACAGATTTTCTATGTTTAGTCAAAATTGCGATCAAGAATTCTCGAAGTTGTGTGTCAGTTAGTAATTCCATTTTGATTTAATAAACTGACAGCAGAGCTGTCCTTTCTGATAAATGTCATAATTGTTTTGCCCTCAATCTGTACAAAATATTTAAATTTCAAAGCAGCTTGTCTTTTTATTCTATTGCACATAATAATGTGTGATATGGTTGTGTAACTATTCAAAGTCAAGATTGAAACAACCTGTAACAATAGGGTCAAGCAAAGGATTTTTTTTTTAGACATGAACTGAATAGTTGAATTTGCAGGCAGGACTGAGAACACAGGATCCACCTCAACTTAACTAACTATGCATTCCTACAACATATTCTGCTTGTTCACCGTTTTGCAACCTAATGGCATTCTGCCATTGTCTTATCAACAACTACACTGCTGCATTTGTCTTTTCAACTAACAAGCAGCTAGTGTGTCCCGTTCTAGTGGCATCATTTATTGCCATCGATGGCCCTGTCCACGTAGTTGGCCATTGACTCATCACAATCGATCACCGTTACTCCTGCTGAGCTTCAGATTTGAATTGACACAAAAGAGGAATCGTCAACATATTCCTATACAAGTTACAAAGGACTTCTACAGTAGAAATGTGTCAGGGTTCAGAATGTCGGTTATGTTTTTGAGACCTGTTGCCACAAGGAAACCAGACTGTACAAGCATATTGTTCCAGAAGCATTTACATATCAAAAGATCTCAGCTGTGAGCTGAGGCGGAACAGCAGCAGATGGTATGTTGCAAACACCTGCACTTTTAGTCCTTTGACGCATGGCATTTTAAAAATGTTTTATTCAGAGTCCCCAAGTCCCACCAGCAACCACCCTCACCTCTTCCCTTGTCGTCCCCACCCTAACACTCAATTTGAAAACTGGTAAGATGCGAAAGTGAAGTGCTGCAGATGCTGGAATGAAAACCAAGTGCTGGGCACACTCAGTAGGTCAGGCAGCACCTTTGGAGAGAGCAACTAACTTAGTCGGGCAGAGGTCTGCAGTTTTAATGACAGCTAAATGGTTTGTGTTCACTGTCTGTCTTCCTCTGAAATAGCAGCTTTCAGAGTCCACTGTTGTGCAGTTGAACATAGAAATCTGTTGCTGTCAATGATACTACACATCTCTACAGGGGGCACTGATGAAGCCCCCAGATTACAACGAATCAGAAATCACTGATAAGACCTTTCTGTTTAAGCATAAAATCCCTACAATGTAGACTCAGGCCATTTGGCCAATCGAGTACACACTGACTCTCTGAAGAGCATCCCATCCAGACCCACTCTCCTGCCCTATTCCTGTGACCATGCATTTCCCATAGATTACGGACCGAGCCTGCACATCCCTGCACACTATGGGCAATCCACCTTACCTTACATCTTTGTACTTTGGGGAGGAAACATGAGCACCCAGAGACATGGGGAGAACATGCAAGTTCCACACAGACAATCGCCTGAAACTGGAATTGAACCCGGGTCCCTGATGCGAGGCTGCAGTGCTAACCAATGTGTCACTAATCTTATAAGGTTTAGTTTATTTAGTTTTAGTTATTAGTTTAATACACAATGTTATTAGTTTTGCTGCAAACTTCCTTGAAAAACTACAGGTTTTTTAACTGAAGGAGGTAACTGAGTTTTTAACAGTGCACAAGATTGATCCGCCTCACAATGATGAGGCCATTTGGCCCGTCATATCTGTGCTGGCACTCTGTGAAGGAACAAATCACCTACTGCCATTCTTCCACCTCCAGTACTCCTGCACAATCTTCTTTTTCAGGGAACAGTCCAGTTCAGTCACTAACCCCTCAATGAATGTCCCTCCATCACACACTCAGGCAGTGCATTCCAGGTCCTGACCACATACTGCATGAAAGTCCCTTTTTATTGTCATGTCTACTCCTTGCTTCTTTTGCCAATTACCTTAAGACTTGATCCAGTCATGAATGGGCATAGTTTCTCCCTATCTACTTTGTCCAGAGCCCTCATGACTTTGTGTACCTTGAGCAAATTTCATCTCAACCAGGTTTTTCCTCAAGGAAAACAGTCCAAATTTCTCCAATCTTTCCATGTACAGGCAGTCCCCAAGTTGAGAATGGGTTCTGTTCAAGAGTCCATTCATAAAAATGAGCGTTTGGAAGTTGGAGGGCCCTGATATTCCTCATTCCTGGAGATATGCTTGTAAATTGTTGCTGCACTCTTCCACACCCATTGTAAAGGGTGATGCCCAACTGAATGCTCCAGCTGTGATTGTATCAGTATTTTATACAGGTTTCACATAACTTCCTTGCTTTTGTACTCTTATGTCCCTATTAATAATGTCTAGGATGTTGTATGCATTATTAAACCATGCACTCAACCTGTCCTGCCTTCTTCAGTGATTTATGCACATAATCACCCAGGTCTCTCTGCTCCTGCAACCCCTTTAGAACTGTATCTTTTATCCTACATCTTCCTTCTACATCTTTCAATGTCTCCACATTAAATTTTACATAATTTGTCTGTCAATTTCACCAATCTCTTTATGTCCTCCTAAAGGTTTACCTACCCCTCCTCCCAGTTCATTATATTTAAATGTTTTGTATTGCCTGCAAATCTTGAAATCGTGCTTTATAAACCAAGATTGACATTATTTATACATATCAAAAATGCAGCAGTTCTAACACCGATGCTTGTGGAACTGTGCTGTATAAAGCATTCTCTAGTTTGAAAATCATCTGTTTACCAATGCTCTTTTATTTCCTCACACAAAACTGATTTTGTATCCATGTTGCTACAGTCCCTTTTATCCTATCAGCTCTAACTATTGTGTGATACTTTATCAAATACCCTTTGGAATTTCATGTCGACCTCATCAACCCTCTCTGTTACTTCATTAAAATACTCAAGCAAGTTAATTAAATATGATTTTCCCTTAACAAATGGAAACCACTAAACAAAATTATAGCACAGAAAGAAGTCATTCAGCCCATTTTGTCTGTGCTGATTGAATAAACCAACCTTGCACTCCAATCCCACATTCTAGCACTTGATTTGTGACCTTACAGGTTACAGTAGTTCAGGTGCATATCAGGCGAGTTTAGGGTTTTCACTTCAACCTTCAAACCAAGCAATGACCATTAGACACCTACCACCCTTTGAGTCGTAATGTATTTCCTCATGTTCCCTCTGCTACTTCAACCAATCATATTAAATCTGTGTCCCTGGGGTAATCAACTCTCTATTAAGGGAAATCAGGTCTTTCCTGTCTACTCTGTCCAAACCCCTCAATATCTCAGCTATTGCACCCCTCTGCTGGAAGGAATACAACCCTAGTTTATCCATTTTTCCCAATAGGCTGTAATTTTCAATCCCTGGAAACATGCTTGTAAATTGCCTCTGTACTCTGTCTCTATGGAAGTGATTCCCTTGTGGTGACCAGAGCTGTATACACAACTCCAGGTAAGGCCTAACCAGTGTCAAGTAGATTTCCAGAATTACTTAGCTGCTTTTGTTTTCAATACCTCATCCAATGAAAGAAAGCATTCCATAAATTTCTTTACCACCTTAGTTATCTGTCATATCATCTTTAGGGACCCGAGTACATGCAGACCAAAGTTTCCCTATTTCTTTCCCCTTCTCAATATCCTCATGTTTACTGTGTATTCTATTGTGTTGCTTACGCTCCCAACCACATAACCTCGCCCTTCTGTGGACTGAATTCTAATTGCAACTTTCCCATCTGCTCAACCATACTGCTGAAATCATCTTCCAAGGCCAACTTCAGTGTTGTCTGTAAATTTCACACACCTGTCTCTCACATTGAAGTCTTAATCATTGATATACACCACAAACAGCAAGGTACCCAACAATGAGGTTTTTTTTTTGTGGAATTGCACTGGAAACAGCTTTTCATTTGCAAAACATCTGTTGACCATTGCCTCTTGTTTCCTGTCACTGAGTAAGTTTTATATCCAACTTCCCACATTCCACCTCCCTTGCGAGATACCCTTGTATATCCTGCTGACCTGAGAAGAATGAATACTCCAACCATCTGAGTGCTGCAAGGCACTCGTGGCCAATGCCATGGTCTGCACACTATTACAACATCCAGAGGTTTGTCTGGGATCTGACTGCCCACAAGGATCACCAGCCTGTGGATGGCGGAAGCCAGGCGGTGCACTCCTGAGACCTGGCAGCACTCATGGTCAGGATGCATTCCTCCATCATCTGTCCCTGACTGCAAATAACATCTGGCAGAGCTGTTTGGGGTCTACCATGGACCTGGCCACCTACAGAGCACAGAGTGACTGTATCTGTTACAGCCTCCGACAAATACGCACATGGGTTAATGTTGTGCTGACTGGCAGATGCGAGTATCATGCACTGGCTGAGGATGATGAGCCCATAATGTAGTACACCACCCTCTGAGATTTCCTCCTCGTCCCCAGAGTTTGAGAGAGGGAGGTGAGAGGACATAAGGCCCAAGGAGGATTAATGACACCCTTTAGTGATCAAGGCAGGGCATGGAGGAATGAAGGAAAGGGACCAGTCCCAAGGAACCACCACCACCCTATCAAATGGTAAGAAAGGGATGTGTGTATGGACGAGGAGCACCACTTACAGCCACGGGGAGTGATCAGACCCCGGGAGGTCATGCAAGTGTTTTAACTGCGGTGAAGAAGGGCAACATGCCAGAGACTGTCCAAACCCAAAGAGGGGTGGGGTGAATCAGATGCAGGTCTAACCCTTGCCACTAGAGGGACCTCACCCTGCACCAGAGAACAATGTGCAACTGACTGAGGTAACAAGTGCGTTGTACCCCAACCTCCAGGACGCCACTCTCTGTAGCTGTCTGATTTTCTGAAATCCTGAGCCCTATATGAGAGAACACAAACGGGGATTAAAGATTTCACCTCTCCCTCTTCCCTCCATATCTGCTAGGGGTCTCCATTGTGCCTGGGAAGGAGGGTTGGAGGTCATGAACTTGACATCTTCTTGGGTTAAAAATCCAGCCTCACCCTCTCCAACTGCTATACAATCCAAGGCGTTCCACAGTTTGTTCTGTTACCAGCGCTTGAGATGGAATATCAGATCAGACCTGTCATTATTGTGCAGATGTTGTTCTTGCAAGCAGAAGTTGAGTTTTACCGCATCTCAGAGCAGAGTCATTAAAATGGTGGTTCCCGAATGCCTCCTCTTTGTGGGATGTCATGGGGATAAGCAAAGGCAGGCACTGGCTCTTGGCATCATGATCCCATGCATCAGAAGAGATCTGCTGCTGCTGCAACTCTAGATACACACTGTCTGGTATTGGCACCCTCAAAAGAGGAGAGCAGTCAGGAGAATTTGCCTTGAAGGTGTGAAGGAAGTCATTGACATCATTGTACCATTGTATCAGGATGGGACGATGACTATTACTCTCACTGCAGCCTCTATAAGATTTGCTTGGTCAGACATCCTGTCGACCATGAGGAAGAGCACTTCCTACCTTTCCCTTGCAGCCTCACCGAGGATCAGCAACCAGGATTCGCTAAACCAGGGAACAAGACCGGTAGCTTCTGTCTGGTGTGAATGCTGTAGCCCCCACCATGGCCCAATCCGTGATTCCTCTCAATTGCGCCTTCTCAGGTTCGTCAGGATGGTCGCCTTCGGGCACAGAAGTGGAGGTATGGATTCTGGGTGCTGAGGCTTCCTTCGGGCATGGCAGTGTGGGCAGGCCTTTAGAAACAGTACCTGCCCCGTGAGGTGATATTGCCACTTCATGGCCCAGACCCCACTCACTTAGTGAATGGGCTGCACACTTTTAATGGCCATTAATTGGCCAGCTATGATGACAGTGGCCAGCTGCATTTCTCTCACACAGCAACCCCCCTATGTCCAGTGCCACTGATGTGTCTCTCACACCTTTCATCCCAAGTTGTCAGAATACAGTACTAAAAGGTTGATAAATGACAATAATGTTCAGCACTGAAAAATTTGCTGTGTGCACTAATGCGCTGTTACAACGACATAATTATGTGCCATACGTTATTTTCTGTTCATTAATCTGCCAGCTGGGTCCTGCAGCTTTCTGGAATCTCAATCATTTAGGTTAACAATGCTTGAACATCTTGAAGGTAAAGTCATCAACTTCAAATTGCTTCCTGAATTATTAAAACCCTTTCTATTAATTTCATTCAATCTCCAGGTGCCTCTTCAGAGAGTGTGAACTTGCTTCCAGCACCCTATGGTTTATCGAACTGGACCTCTGGTCTCCTGCTGGACAGTGGGCATGACAGTGATTTGATCTTCCGGTTTGATGGCAAGCATGCTGCAAAGATCCCCGATGGAGTGATACCCAAAAATCTCTCAGATCAATTTACCATCACAATGTGGATGAAGCATGGACCCAGCCCAGGGCTGCGAGCAGAAAAGGAAACCATTCTCTGCAATTCTGATAAAACAGGTGTCAGATTCAAACAGTTTGTGTAGTCTGCTGGATGACTTGCCTAATGAATGTTAAACTATATTCATAGAGGTAACCCGACATCAGAATGATCCTGAAATTTGCCTGAAATCTCATTCTGTTGCTGATCTAAACTGGTTGAGTTTTGTGCATTGATTCTCTATTTCAGTAATCCAATCCCATTTCAGAGACGTTCTGTCCTCATATTGATTCAGGGGATGAAGATGTGCTGGGTTTAGCTTCTGCTTTCTATGGATTAAGAACAGAAGGCCATAAATCATAGTAGTTTAATTAAAACCATGAAATGCTGTAAATAAAGAGCAAATCAGTTAGCACCTGAGAGATCACAAATGAGATTAATGCTCCTGGTAGCTTTCGATGTGGATTTTTGAATGAGCTATTATTTGGCACAAATTCCAAACTTTTCCCATAGCGACACATTTCCAACTTTCATATAATGCACTTCTTTGACCCTCCAGGCCACTAGAACACACTTTGCAGTGTTTCCCCTTCATTCCTACTGTTCTTTTTTAGAAGCATGTGCTTAGGAGTTCATGTCACGTGTTTATAGTATCCCTACTCTGTTCCACACCAGGACATGTTGACCATGAAAGATACGTTTGTAACATGGGCAAACAGGTTGGTTGCCAGCCTGTAAATCCTAGGAGAAAGTGCGGACTTCAGATTCTGGAGATCAGAGTCAAAAGTGTGGTGCTGGAAAAGCACAGCAGGTCAGGCAGCATCCGAGGAGCAGGAATCAACATTTTGAGTATAAGCTCTTCATCCTGATGAAAGGCTTATGCTGGAACATCGACTCTTGTATTCCTCAGATGCAGCCTGACCTGCTTTGCTTTCTCAGCGCCACACCTTTGAGCCTGTAAATCCTTCCAATATGCCTGAGGCAGGTAGAAAGAACAGGAAATCTGCTAGTCAGCCATCCTGCAGCAGGAGAAAGTGAGGACTGCAGATGCTATAGATCAGAGCTGAAAAATGTGTTGCTGGAAAAGCGCAGCAGGTCAGGCAGCATCAAAGGAGTAGGAGCTTATGCCCGAAACGTCGATTCTCCTCCTCCTTTGACGTTGCCTGACCTGCTGTGCTTTTCCAGCAACACATCATCCTGCAGCAGGCAATGGTAAACCAATGCAGTGCTTTGCCCGCAAGTGTTGACCAATCAACTGGAAGTTTGTGTCACAAACCTCTTAAATAGGGATGGGAGAAAATGCAGACTGACCATTCTTTTGTACACTGGTTGATTGTGTGCATCGTACATACATCCTTCAGCTACTGTAAAGCTTTAGACTGTGAAAGGAATGATTGTCAGCAGCCATCACAGCCTTTGTAGTTTATCTTCTCATAAAGTGGGCAGAATGACACCATAGTTCAGTTGAAATATTTACAACTCAGTAGTTGACAGTGATTAGATACACCAAACATTAATTTGTATGTAACAGTCGTTGTTATGTTGTTTGTTTAATGCAAATAACCAGTGAAACTGTGAAATTAAATAATGCTGACTGCATTATTGTACGTATAATCTTGGCAGCTCTAAACCCACTAAAACGGTGGTATTGAAAGGCATCTCCACAAAATGTTAATGTTATTCATCTTTTCCAATTTTCTTATCGACCCATTGGCCCATAATTATATTTAATCAGCATGCAACATTTTAATTTCCAAAAGTGAAATGCCATATCTGCCTTATCATCTGTCATAACACAAACAAAGAAGGAGGTGTACACAATTTAAGTCATAGAGATCTGGTTATTTTTATATTTTTCTGTATTTCCTTATTCTGTATTAAACCCATTTTCCTAACTGTAATTCATTCCCATACTGACATTAGCGTCTCCATAATATAAGGTAAATAAAAGTTTGGTTTCAAATCCTATCCAGTTGGTATAATAAAAAATATTTTTTGTTGTTTGTTCGGGTTGGTTCACCACATCACTGTATTTTCTCCATTTGGTCTCATGGCTTTCTTTGATCATCAGACCCAAAAGCATGTTCTGTAACTTTGCCAATCTGTATTGGTTACTTTGAATGAAGGGTTATAACTTTAAACAGTGCAGGATTCCCACTGACTCACTTTTCCTTTTGCCTTCAGAGATGAATCGGCACCACTACGCGCTCTATGTTCACAACTGTCGGCTCGTATTTCTGCTGCGTAGAGATTTTGATCAAATTGACACTTTTCGTCCAGCTGAGTTCCACTGGAAACTGGAGCAGGTAAGCGAGTTATTTGGCCATTAATACTGAAGAGAAAAAAACAAGATGCATATGACAAATATAACAGATTGAATTATTTTGTTTGAAGGAAACTTCGAACTGGTGTAAATTAAACTGATTAATTGGTATTATCTTGCATCTGTGGTATGCAGAATGCATCAATTCACTGCAACTTATAAGAGAGGTGTGAGCCCGCTATTTTCATAGCTGCAAATGAGCATCCAATCCCCAGAGCCCCCACAGAATTTTCCAACTCATGCAGTTGTCAGGAGACAATATTTTCAACTCATATTCTGAAGTGATTTAGTGCAGTGCAGCAGTTGGTGGGATGGTGTATGTACACAGTGAACTAGCAAAACAAAACCTGATATTGTTAGCTTAGTGATGATTTTGGTACATTATTTCTTTCGTTTTTGATCACCATTGCCTACTCGACCACCAAGTAACTTTTTTCTAAGATGGCTTTTTATGTTGTTAATCATTTGAAGGCTCCAAAGTATTTCAGTGACCCTGAAGTGAGTCTTCATTTGTTCCTCCTCCCTCTCCATGTATTTGATTAATGTGGCCTTTCTACTGCCAACACATCTGATGGTGTGAGTCCAAGATGATAAACTCAGTGTGTGGAAAATCATGTTTTCTGAGAGTACTTTGATACTTAGCATCTGTGCTACCATGCTGCCTCTTTGAAACTATGTAATTATTATAGAGCTGTATAGCACCGGAGTAGCCCATTGCTGTCATCATGTTTCAGACAGCTCTTTGTAAGCGCTGTCTTCCTCTTGGCAAGCAAATTTTCCATTTCTAGTAAAAGAAGATTGTGATGTCCTGGTAATCTCACTGGACTATAATCCTAAAGCACTGAGAACATTGTTTCAGATTCCATTTTGACAGTGGATGGAATTTAAATTCAGTGAATTAATCTGGAATTGAAATGGGTCAGAGCAATGGTAGACACAAAGCTATTGCGAATGGTTTTAAACGTCCACGTAGTTCACTGATATCCTTTAGAGACAGACGACCTTTCCTGGTCTGGTCTACAGGTGATTCCTTAACTGGTTCTCAAATGATCTAGTGAGCTATTCAGTTCACAAGCAAATGGGAATGGGGAGCAAATGTCAGCCTCATCCTATGAAAAAATAACGAGTAAATAAATCTAATTTCATTTAGGAGGATGACACAATATTCTGTTATCAATCTCCCCAATGAGATTATTCAATATGTGTCGATAGAGGTGTCTTAAGATTACAGCAAGAAGCAAACAGAAGGCCAAGAATGTAAAATAATATTTTATAGCAGTTTTTATTTGAGCACTCTGATTAAGACCATTTTGTCAACTACTGAAATAACTGTTCATATGATTGAATTTCCATTTCACTATATGCTGTTGCCTCAGGCTGAATTTTGCACAGAGAGAAATTCTCGCAACAGATTTGTTGCTTTAAATTCATGAGCTTTTAGATAAATTATTTTATTATGACTTAGAGTATTTCATTTAATGGCTGCCAGCTTCACACTTACATACATCAGCATTGAAATCGGAGATTGCTGCCTCTATTATCCGAGGTTTCATGAAGCACTGTGGTGTATAAAACATTATGAGGGTGATTTATCATTTTCAGGATACTTTGGGCACATGGTGGGTGAAGCAATCCCATTATCTGCAGGTGGTCCCATCAATTTTGGTGATAAGGACTCATTTAAGTAAATCCGTTGCGCTGCTCCTGTTGAATGAGTGCTGATTCAGGGAAGGGAAAGGTCGGAGTAGAAAATTCAGCATCCCTACACAAAGGTGAGATACCAGGAAGATCTCAAAGAACAGGAAGGTCATCCTGCTGAAGTGGTGGAGTTGACCAGTAGCTGGAAAGGTATTATTTGTGATCTTGGCACATCAAAAGGTTTTCTTTTTAAAAAAAGATGTTAGGCTAATGTTTTCAAAGTGAACTCACCTAGTCATTCAGGTGTAAACATAAATTGCAATAAGGTTTGTAACGTATTTGGGTACCTGGCTGAAATATATGGAGCCTGTTTCTAGCAAGGAGAAAGTGAGGACTGCAGATGCTGGAGATCCGAGTCAAGAGTGTGGTGCTGGAAAAGCACAGCAGGTCAGGCAGCATCCGAGGAGCAGGGTTATGCCTGAAACGTTGATTCTCCCGCTCCTCGGATGCTGTATGTGGTGCTGTGCTTTTCCAGCACCACACTCTCGACCCTTTGTCTAGCAAGGCTGTCAATATTGAGGTCCCCTTGAAATTCTCAAATGTTGGAAGATCAGTGGAAACATAACATACACTTTCTTTTACAACCTTCGTCTTGTTTCTGTTCTGTGTCTTCTCAGGTGGGAAAGGCTGCAATTAGGTAAAAACTGACTCTGCTTCTTACTTCTCACACATTGTTTTGTTCTTGATGATCCAGCAATTTAGCACATTCAGACAACAAATAACCTGATAAAGTGCAAGAAGTTTTGTTTTTTCCTGGGCTGTTGATATCTATAATTTTCCTTATTTATACCACAGCCCAAGTTTCAGAGTATCAGAATTAATATGACAACAACTTAATTAAAAAAAATGAATGGCCTGTCATCCACTGTCTCCCCCTCCCCAACATTCCCATTCTCAGGGCTTGATGGACTCCATTGTGAAACATCAGGGCATGGTAAACCATTTCTGGAATCTTTTGAGCCTGACAGAGCCTGTCCACATCCCTGGGCCTGGCCAATCACAGTGTGGAACTCAACCTCCTTCAACAGTCCCGGAACTCCTGGGCCCGGCGGCATCTCTGCAGAGCAACTTGAGTCTGTTGGACACCTGCCTCCGCATCCCTGCCATTTCCAGATCTCTTGCTGAACCCCAAAGCTTCCAGAATCCACACCCCTGCACCTCAGATCGTTTGGACCCCACACCCCTGCACCCCAGGTCTCTTGGACCCCACACCCCTGCACCCCATGTCTTTTAGACCCCACACCCCTGCACCCCATGTCTTTTGGATCCTACACCCCTGGACCCCATGTCTTTTAGACCCCACACCCCTGAACCCTTGTCTTTTGGACCCCACACCCCTGGACCCCATGTCTTTTGGACCCCACACCCCTGGACCCCATGTCTTTTGGATCCTACACCCCTGGACCCCATGTCTTTTGGATCCTACACCCCTGGACCCCATGTCTTTTAGATCCCACACCCCTGCACCCCATGTCTTTTGGACCCCACACCCCTGCACCCCATGTCTTTTGGACCCCACACCCCTGCACCCCATGTCTTTTGGACCCCACACCCCTGCACCCCATGTCTTTTGGACCCCAAACCCCTGCACCCCAGGTCTTTTGGATCCCACATCCCTGCACCCCATGTCTTTTGGACCCCACACCCCTGGACCCCATGTCTTTTAGACCCCAGACCCCTGCACCCCATGTCTTTTGGACCCCACACCCCTGCACCCCAGGTCTGTTGGACCCCACACCCCTGCACCCCAGGTCTGTTGGACCCCACACCCCTCTACCCCATGTCTTTTGGATCCCACACCCCTGCACCCCATGTCTTTTAGACCCCACACCCCTGCACCCCATGTCTTTTAGACCCCACACCCCTGCACCCCATGACTTTTGGACCCCACACCCCTGCACCCAATGTCTTTTGGATCCCACACCCCTGCACCCCATGTCTTTTGGATCCCACACCCCTGCACCCCATGTCTTTTAGACCCCACACCCCTGCACCCCATGTCTTTTAGACCCCACACCCCTGTACCCCATGTCTTTTGGATCCCACACCCCTGCACCCCATGTCTTTTAGACCCCACACCCCTGCACCCCATGTCTTTTAGACCCCACACCCCTGTACCCCATGTCTTTTGGATCCCACACCCCTGCACCCCATGTCTTTTAGACCCCACACCCTTGCACCCCATGTCTTTTAGACCCCACACCCCTGCACCCCATGTCTTTTGGATCCCACACCCCTGCACCCCATGTCTTTTAGACCCCACACCCCTGCACCCCATGTCTTTTGGACCCCACACCCCTGCACCCCATGTCTTTTAGACCCCACACCCCTGCACCCCATGTCTTTTGGACCCCACACCCCTGCACCCCATGTCTTTTAGACCCCACACCCCTGCACTCCATGTCTTTTGGACCCCAAACCCCTGCACCCCAGGTCTTTTGGATCCCACATCCCTGCACCCCATGTCTTTTGGACCCCACACCCCTGGACCCCATGTCTTTTAGACCCCAGACCCCTGCACCCCATGTCTTTTGGACCCCACACCCCTGCACCCCAGGTCTGTTGGACCCCACACCCCTGCACCCCAGGTCTGTTGGACCCCAGACCCCTGCACCCCATGTCTTTTGGACCCCACGCCCCTGCACCCCAGGTCTGTTGGACCCCACACCCCTGAACCCCAGGTCTGTTGGACCCCACACCCCTGGACCCCATGTCTTTTGGATCCCACACCCCTGCACCCCATGTCTTTTGGACCCCACACCCCTGCACCCCATGTCTTTTAGACCCCACACCCCTGCACCCCATGTCTTTTAGACCCCACACCCCTGCACCTCATGTCTTTTAGACCCCACACCCCTGTACCCCATGTCTTTTGGATCCCACACCCCTGCACCCCATGTCTTTTAGACCCCACACCCCTGCACCCCATGTCTTTTGGACCCCACACCCCTGCACCCCATGTCTTTTAGACCCCACACCCCTGCACCCCATGTCTTTTGGACCCCACACCCCTGCACCCCATGTCTTTTAGACCCCACACCCCTGCACTCCATGTCTTTTGGACCCAAACCCCTGCACCCCAGGTCTTTTGGATCCCACATCCCTGCACCCCATGTCTTTTGGACCCCACACCCCTGGACCCCATGTCTTTTAGACCCCAGACCCCTGCACCCCATGTCTTTTGGACCCCACACCCCTGCACCCCAGGTCTGTTGGACCCCACACCCCTGCACCCCAGGTCTGTTGGACCCCAGACCCCTGCACCCCATGTCTTTTGGACCCCACGCCCCTGCACCCCAGGTCTGTTGGACCCCACACCCCTGAACCCCAGGTCTGTTGGACCCCACACCCCTGGACCCCATGTCTTTTGGATCCCACACCCCTGCACCCCATGTCTTTTGGACCCCACACCCCTGCACCCCATGTCTTTTAGACCCCACACCCCTGCACCCCATGTCTTTTAGACCCCACACCCCTGCACCTCATGTCTTTTGGACCCCACACCCCTGCACCCCATGTCTTTTAGACCCCACACCCCTGCACCCCATGTCTTTTAGACCCCACACCCCTGCACCTCATGTCTTTTGGACCCCACACCCCTGCACCCCATGTCTTTTAGACCCCACACCCCTGCACCCCATGTCTTTTGGATCACACACCCCTGCACCCCATGTCTTTTGGACCCCATACCCTTGAGAGAGCCAGCATCTCTCACAGTGGAGGTGCCCTTTGAAGAAAAATTTTAAAGACTACAGTTGACAGGCCACTGAAGTGCAAGGGCACTGAATGGCCACAGCGGTATGGGTCAGACTGCATTCCCACAGCAGGATTTCAACGTGATATCCTACCCTTCTGTCTGCAGCTGGGAGGGAGATATGTAAAAGGGTATCACTTCATTGCTTAGTATTAGCACAGACACTGAAGTTCTTGTGATTTTTATGTTTGTAAATAGCAGGAGCTTTGATAAATGTCTATTGAATCTTCCAATACTGTGACTAGTTCTTATGTTACTGCAATTAACACGAAAATGAACTCATTGGGTATCAATGCTTCACTGTATATAAAGGTCCATCTCTGCATCTGTGGCAGGTTGTGAGAGCATTTCCACTGGATCCCCTGCCCCATGCTACCAGAGTGACACCACCTCATTTAACTGGCAGCACCATCACCTCACACTGCTTCACTGTCAACAAAATACATCTAGCACTGTCAAGTGGCTCTTAACATCTTGTTTAACAATGCAACTGAGAAGATATCTCAGCAGTATGACTGTGTCCAGAGCCATTTGAGCACTGTTCCCATTCTATCTTGCTGCCCAATTCCCTATCAGCAAGAGTTTCTTGAAAATAGAATAATGAGAATGGTACTAATCATTTCCAGGTAATACTGATCAGCAGGTTTCTCAATCACAAGCCCCATTTCTCCTGTTCAGAAGAACCTTCCCATTCAACACTACTCTGTGTGGAGATTGGCCAGATTGACCTGGTAGAATGCGATCAAGTCTTATCATTCAAGAGTTCTACATTGATATCAGCCAGTATTGCCCCTCTCCCTGTTATAATGAGATGGAGTGCTGTTCACTGGGTGAGAGAGTTAGAAAACTCACCCCTACCAGACAATACTGCCTAAATGACAGTTATGAAAGTCTTAGCTAGATTGTGTGGTTTACCAGCAAACATGTCTGCATATTAAAAGTAAGAGAAACCACTGAAAACTAGTTTCATTTTGTAATTCGCTGTTAATATTAACTTTTTTTTTCAATTCAACCCATTCACAGATGCCTCCCGGTTCAAAGGCAGGGACACTGCCAGTTTGCCATAGAGAAGTGTTACCTATTACTTGGACTACATGCAAATTATCTTTACAATGGCTTGTAAAGTTGGATTGCATTTCAGTGTGCCATTTCCCTTTTCTTAAGTATAAGCCAGCATTATAGTGTCCGCTGGTTTTGCAGTAGGCTTTATCCAAACCACACTTTTCTTACGAGCAATTCAGGTTCATTATTCAGTTCCCTAAAAATTCAATCTGACAAAATTTCAATATTAATAACTCAACAGGGTAAGTAATCAGTACAAAGTGTGAAGCCTGGTAAAGGATTCACATCTAAAGCTGTTGATTGTATTCCTTCTAAAAATGCTTGCATTTTTAATCTTCTGATTAGAATACGTCTTCCGAATTTTCTTTAGAGTACTCGATTTTTTAAAAAGAATTTTCAATAAACCCTCCCTTTAGATATTGTTTTATTCTGTACAGTTTTGTTGGATGAAGAAGTGAGTCATTATTAGTTATTCGAATCACTGATAATTGCTGGATTAACTCACAAGTAAAGTAAAAGGGGGAGTCCCGAGGGTGGTGATGTGTGACTTCACAGGACAGTAAATGAATCAAACTCAGGCTGGGCCCCCCCACCGGAATTAGATCCAAGTACAAAACTGCCTTGAATCCAGGATGTAATTAGTCAGGTGCAGCTCAGAGGATTCAAACAGAGAGATTAAAATCACAGAGCTGATGAAGTCAGCCAGCTCTACCCAGCTAAACAGATGACTGCCATGTCTGAACCATATAAGCTACTGCTGAATATCTGACCTAAAAAAGAACCAGCACTGCAATAGCAATAAAAAGTGTGCATAATTAACATTCCAAAGGGATTGCTATAAACACAGAATAAAACAAATGAGTTTGAATCTACCAAAACATGTTCGTAACATTAATGTAAGAAATCCTGGATTGTAGCTAAAACTAAAATTATTAAAATGCAATGAGGATAATTGCTGACAATTAGATTATATGATAAAGTTCAAGCAGTGAAGAAGTACCTTTGTTGATCTCTCCAATGTTCTCTCTCTCTCCTCCCCCTCTCTAAGCAAGCTTTGTCATTTAATGATTACATCAATAGGACATCAGAGAAAACTCACTCAAGGGAAATATGCATAAACAATACTTTGAGTAATTAATTGATGGCTTCAATTTACTGCAGTTTTATGAGTTCTACCTCTGGAATTGAGAACAGTCACTCAGGTGCAATGTATTTAATTTGATTTACCATTTCGATTAAACCAATTAAATTTATAGAAAAAACTTTGTATAGACATCTTATGTGCGGAGTATCAATGTCTACATTTAAAATCAACAAAATGATGAAATGTACTAAAGAAGCTGCCTGTTGACATAGGGGTCATGCAACTATCTAGTGGGCAGTCAATTGGGGTAGCAATGCAATTTTACCAAATCAGAGAGTCTATATTAAATTCTACATAATCCAGTAATTATATAAATGAAGGAAAAAGTAATAATGTGAAAATTGGGTAGAATGTTTATAAGGGGAGTTTGTGTTTATAACAAATCAGCAACATTCAATTTGCATGTTATGAGCTTTACTACTTGGAAGAGTCAGGACAAATTTAAAGTTTATATTAAAATACTGATTCTATTGTATAGAATATCTTTAAAATGTGGTTCATAATATAATTCAAGAATATAGGTGAAAGTTTTAGTAATTTCACCACTGGAGGTTATTTGTCAATAATTTTTCAGGTGGATGTAATTTATTGTATGAATATTCCACAGAAAGATCACTTATTTCCAGGAATCATAAATAATTTTTGATGGTTAACTTTCCATATGAGATGCTTTGCCTTTGTTTGATAGTCTTACTGGATTATTAGTAAGGTATCAAAATGTTAATGTAGGCAACAACAACTGTAATGAACTGGAACATAACAAAGCCACCCCAAAGCATTTCATAGTGTTAAGCAAAATTTTACATGAGTCAAATGAAGAGGTATTTAAGGCCAGTGGCCCGAAGCTTGGCCAAAGACGTAAGGTTTAAACAATGGTTTAAAGGAGGAGAATGCTGGAGAGATGGAGGTGGCTTCTGGGGACACATCCAAAACTTAGGATCCCAGTAATTGAAGCCATCTGTGCTGGAGTTGGGAAAATTGAAGATGCTCAAGAGGTCAGACTTAGACAAATGCAGAGATCTTGAAGGGTTGTGAGGATGGAAGGAATTACAGAGATTGAGGAGAGTGAAACCCTGGTGAAATTTCTAAAATCAGGCATTGTTAGACTTGGGCCCAGTATGGCTCAGCAAAATTGGTGGTCATTATTGAATAAATTTGTGCCAGTTAGGGTATGCAAGATTGGTTTTGATGAGCTCAAATTTATAAAAGGTGAAAAGTGGAAGGCAGACAGTGTTTTACCATGTCATCAGATATATTCCTAGTTTCCCTCTTCTCAGGCCTTCCAACATTCCAGACATACCGCTAACCCCCTGTCTCCCACTGCCTCTACTACTCACCCTTTACTCATTCCTGATCATCTAACTTGCAGCTTACTGTTCAACATCCCCCCCATCTCCAACAGTCCCTAACCCTTCAATTTCTCCGAGCTTCCAAACCCCCACTACTAATATCTATAAAGTAACTGCATGAGAGAACTTAATGACAGTGAAATTTAATCTGATGATCTATATGATGAATTATTAAAACACATGGCCATGGTGATAATAGATGTATTGGTGGTGATCTTTCAAACTTCTGCAGACACTGGAATGTTCCCTGGAGACTGGGTTTTCCTGACGCCTTGTTTGGCAAATTTGGTAAGATCGCAACCAGCCTATTAATGAGGTACGGTGGGCCATCATTGAGGGGCCTACCAAGGAATAGTTACTGGCCATTGGCAATTCTCCACTATCTGACAAGATTCTCACTATGCTGCTTGTGAAAAATGTAGAAGATGGGGCAGGATGATTTTGACACATGGGGATGCGCCTCACCAAACATATCTCTCAATTCTACCGTACATCTTACCGTAGACCACACCACACAGACCCCTATGAGATTCAACCTGTTGTCTTCCATGGTTCAATTTCTGAATGCTAATCATGGTCTTCTCTGAAGTCAACGGTTATTTAAGAAGATATCAGAAGCTGCAAAAACTTGAATAATATGTTATGGACCAGGCCAGACACCTCAAAATATTTTAAGCTAACCCAGGCACTAACTTTTCCTTATTTTAAAGGTAGCTATGAAGAGGGTATTCCTGGTATGATGCAACTGGTCCAACCACTCTGAATTAAGCAAAGCACAATTTATTTAGTTGAAACATGAATAAAAGGAAGCAGAATTTAGAATAATTTGACTACTTAACTGTTCTAACACAGTAACATCCTATAAACACACCCCTTTCCAAAAGGTAAATTTGAACACAGATTCGTACAGGCAGGAGGGAAATCTCCAGAGAGATTTCAGAGAAGGTCAGTTAGGAATCATTTACTGAAGCTTGCAATACTCCTAGACACAAACATCTTGCGTCTGCTACAGCTAAAAAAAACCTAGAAAGCCTGGACTGGGAGAACTGGCCATATCACTTTCATTGTACAACTGTTCTGAAAAAATACTAAAGACCTCCTCTGATTGTTGACTTACACTGTTTCTCATAGCCATTTTGGCACCACTGCCATTACAACCACTCATCAAAAAAAAGTACCAGACAAAATAACCTTTTTAAAGTGATAGCATCATCACAAATGGCACTTCCTCCATTTTCAGTAGCTTAGGGGTTAGGGGTTAGGTTAGGGGTAAATGTAGGGGTATGGGTGGGTTGCGCTTCGGCGGGGCGGTGTGGACTTGTTGGGCCGAAGGGCCTGTTTCCACACTGTAACTAATCTAATCTAATCTAATCTAATCTAATCTAATCTTAAGGAGCGTGGAAATTATTTTTTGAAAAATAAAGTCCCTCTCTTGGTTAATTACCAAAAAGACATAATTGAGTGCAACATTTCCAATGTCTGTTGTCTACATTTTTTGGACAGTGTCCAAGTTCTCAAATGCTTTTCTAGAGATTTCACTGAACTCCTTGTGGTATCAGAAATGACAGAACAAGAGTTCTGATTATTACTCTGAACGTTTCAAAGAATTAATCTCTTTGGTTAAAGTCTTTGAATTGTCAGTTAAATGTGTGATCACATATTAACATATACTAATACACTGCTCATTTGAAAGGAATGGTATCTGAGGATACTTTTTTTCTATTAACAGCACAAAAGTCAATAGACCAGTTTGAATATTATTAAGCACAGGAGCTGTAGAAAAGTCCATTTATCATTAAATGAGAAAGAATGCCTAAGGGATGTGCTTTCCCAAGCAAAAAAAAAGTCTTAGCTTTGACTTCATTAGTCATTTTTCCTCTCATAGTGATCTATCATTACAAGTCTGTTTATACACCTGGTACCCAGCTGATAACAGGGTTCCTGGGGAAGTACTTATGCATCCCAGAATGGTTCCATTGAGCTAATCGAAAATTGGTGATCTGGCTTATTTCGAGGTGCTGCTGTTGAGATTGCGAAACTTATTCCTAGCTGGGGTTCTGTTGTTTGTGTGTGTGTGTGTGTGTGTGTGTGTGTGTGTGTGTGTGTGTGTGTGTGTGTGTGTGTGTGTGTGTGTGTGTGTGTGTGTGTGTGTGTGTGTGTGTGTGTGTGTGTGTGTGTGTGTGGTGTCCGTCTTGTGTGTCTCTGTCGCATTTACACGTACTATATTTTAAATTGGCAATTGAACATCTCATGCACAGTTACATAGCTATTTTGATTAAATATTTAGAACATACACAAATGAATGCCTTTCCTTTGTGAACAGTCATTCATAAACAGTATATTAAGGACTTAGTAGACAGGAAAATCATACAAAAGTCACATATTTTAGAAGAGAAGCAACTCATTGGAATCTATTCCTATTTGCTCTCAGGGTATTGAAATCATTTGTTCTTGCCAGACTGAATTGGTCTTACAGAAGCATACAAATACAGTGTCTTTCAGAGATTTAATTATTTCGTCACAAAGAATAGATAAGAATTCAAATTGGATCTTGCAAGAGTCTCCAAGTGTCTGTGGTAATAGGGAGTTGAACCAGAATGGCTCCCTAATACAACTTCATCCCCAGGAGGTTCCAAAAGCAAGTGGATGGGCAATTTCTAAAACAACAGGCTCTATTGAAGGTGACTTTCCAAATTTGCCTGAATTAACAAGTGTTGGGAAGGCAACATCCCATTAGCTATCCAGTCGTCATTGGACCTAGCAATTCCATTCTTCAGGAAGGATTGCAGTTAAGGAAGGCTGTTCCTTCAATCTTAGTCAGCCTATTAGAGGGGCTTACCTGATATTCCCTATTGCTTTTGAATGTTTCACTTTTTGAGTTTTAACATCTGTGACATTTCGATCCCTGAAGCCTTAGCACTATCCTCTTCTCCCAATGATGCTGTAGAACAGCACCACTATTTTTGGGCCAGCAGCATTTATATTCCACTCACTACCTTTAATTAGGAAGCAAATCCAGAGGTGGCTCGTTATGAGACTGCCTCCAGTAAGTGTCAAGCCAGTCCCGCTGTTGGGAAGGGTAGCTTCTGGACCCCAATTTGGTCCAGATCAGTGTCCCAATGCCCCCGTTCTTTCTATTAAGATCTAAAGGAACTAGGAGTTATTTGTCTTCACACATTGTGGCTTTCCAAAGATTAGTTCCTTCAGGCAAAACTCATCCATTCTTCCTCCTGTTGATTTTAAAGTTTAGTGAGAATCATAATGCATATCTCTTATTTAATAGTCTGTTAAGACAATAGTGTCTTAAGTTGGTTTTACTGATTCCAGCAGTTACCAGCTACCTTTGCTCAACTAATTAAAGTCTGTTAAATGGTCCTGTATACTCCTCGTCATCAATTTGCAGTTTAACGTAGTTTTGTCTTTATTAAAATTTTCTCTTGCATTAAAGTTCTTGTTGTTAACGGTGTTTGGAACAGAATGTTCCCTCAAAAGAACCATTTAGAATATAGATTAATGTTGGATACAAATGCTACATTCAGTTGTGAGCTGTCTTTCAGTGAGCTGTCTTGCAAGTGACTGAAGGAAAAACATTTGACACATAATCACGGGTGTCACACAATATAGGAAGTACTTGTGGACTAGAATATCCTTCATCTTGCTCTCATTGGTCAGCATGCTGGTTTGCAGGTATTTTTAGATGTAAATTGAAACATTTTCACCCTGGTTAAGTTTGATACAAGAGAAAGATTTAGTATTATCAAATAAGGATCTTGCTACCTAACCAAACCTTATTGATCCCAGCATGTCGATTAATAGTGTCATTATGTTTCTACTTCTGAGAAGGATTCCTGTTGTCAAGTACTTACACAAGATAGTTTAGTGTTCTGAAATTGAAACTAATACTGCAAAAATGGTTCATTAATTCCCCTTTCAGTTTGTGCTGTAGATTTACCAAGTAAGTAACAAGTGCTTTAGCTGGAGCTATACTAATATCTTGTTTTGTCATGTAGATTAAAGTTAATTATTTCAAAACAAATCCATATGCCTTGGGTCTTCAGGTCTGACTTAAGTATTCTGTCTAGGATTTCCAACCCTCCCGGATTCCCTGAGAGACTACTGGATTTGTCATCAATCTTTCAGCAGTTTTCCGAAAGCAATTTGAGAGATTTTAAACACCGGAGGTTCACTGACTGGAAAGTCTCAGTTTGGTAAATGTGACCAAGATTTGAGGTTGCACATTTGAGTGAGTGTGCTTACCAAGAGAAACCTGCCCCAGCTGGGCTAGTCCTGAGCCGCAGTTCTGTTGCAGACCCCACTGCCACACTGAACACTTCTAGCCCAAGTTAGAAATCCTGATTCTGACAGCTATAATGACATAAGGGGGTGTTGCGGGGAGGTAAAACATTTCTGTGGTCACCTATTTGAAGTTCAGCCTCTGCAGATATTCCTCCTACTCTTTGGAGTCCCTGGGTGAGTAAGATCACCCCTTCACCTCATGCTCCTCGCTTTATGGACATCTTTTCTGTTCTCTGTGATGCTGCAGTCTAGGGGGAACTGCAGTTAGATCTGTCTTGAGTGGGAAGAAGTGCCTTTCAACTCCACCCCTTCCAGAGCTCCAATACTGTTACCTTCATGGCGAAGGAATATCTCATCATCCCCTCCAACATCACTGCACTTTCACTACTTCACAACAGCAAACAGAAAGCACAAGGCCCCTCTCCTGAAAATGGAATAGTGTAATGACCAGGCCAAAGATCAAGGTTCCCCAGGATCCCCAGGTTTTTATGGTTCCAGATACGATACACTGAATAAGCAAGCTCTGGGGTAAGAAGGGATGCACGCGCGCACACACACAAACACACACACACACACCGCCCGCCCGCTCACATTTGTGAGTGTATTTCTCTCAGGCCAAATGGATTTTTTTTAAAAGGAACCAATTTAATCAGCTTTTTGAGCTAATAAAGAGCGACTTTATTAGTTACTAAACGCAAAAACAAATAACAGCACAAAACCCACATAAATTACAAATGGAAAGGAAGCCCAAAAACATTTTCAAGGATGTATGGTTCATTTGTGAGCAATACATTGTGGAACATTGACAGTTGAACAGTTGATGTTAGATGTTCTTGGCATTTATGATTTAGTTGAAATGTTTGGTCCTGTTTTCTTTGGACTGTGGCTGGCTAGCAGCATACAGAGCATGAGAGTCCTTCAGTTGTCCTGTTTCCTTCTGATTGGCTTGCAGGCTAACTGGCTTCTAACGCTCTGAGAAATTGAAACCTTTACCTGCAATATTGGGGTGAACAGTGGGTGGTTCTTCAGCTCTGACTTTCAAGCAATTTAGTGCTTGAATCCAAACTAGCAGACCATTGGTCTCAAACACATACACAGACCAGGAGATTACACTTCATTCCTCAGAGATTACACTTAATTTTGCAGTGCATTTCTCCTGTATAAGTGCTTTCCTTGTAATTTTCCTTGGCACTTTGTCAGATGTGACATTCCAGAGTCTGTCTCCCTCTCCCTCTCCTCCCTCTCCCTCTTCTTCTCCCTCACCCTCTCTCCCTCAAAGTATTTCTCCAAACAACCACTGAATTTACACACTCACTAATTTGTTTCACTATAGCAGTCTTTTTTGAAAAAAAAATGTGCTGGAATTAAACATTTGATATGTCTGTAAGTCATAACAGTGATGATACATTTACATAGGGCTGCTGAATAATCTTTTGGGCAGTAGAATGCTGTGTTTTAGAGAAGCCTTATCCCTAAGAATAAATAATGAAGTAAGAAAGCTATTTAAAAATCAATAACAAATGAACCTTGGAATTAATGCTGATCAATATCAGAGGTGGCAATCATAAAGAGGGATCTCAGTTCTGCCTCGGACTTTCAGTTTCTAATCTCTTAATGAGTTGGTAAAAATCAATGAAAATGTATTTTTGATTTTGTTTTTACAAGAAAACTAGTCAATCTCCTAACACAGACCTCAAACCCATGACCCAGGGATTGCAGGTGAAATGAACTAGTCAGCTTGTGCAGGAATCCCTCGCACCCAGACGCGATTATAATAATATCACTGACTTATTGGCTCATGCACCCAGGTTGAAACTGTAGCTGAGACTTTCAAGCAGTGTCAGGACTTACAGTGAATATGATTTATTGATGCTAAAATTTACAAACAATTGCTCTTATGCATCCCAAGTATCAAATAGATAAATTGAAACCCAAGTAGTGGATTGAATATTAGCATTGTTAATGCACTTAAGGCACCATGAGCCTTTAGTCAACCACAATAGTAAGTCCTGAAATTGAATTTAGTAAGTCTGACAGTTTACCAATAAAAATCCAGCTGGTTCATCAATAGCCATGGATAAGTAAGTGTTTCATCCATCCAGGGTCTGGGCTAAAAACTTACACACAAGGAACAAGAGTAGGCCCCTCGACCCTGTGAGCTTTCATCACCATTCAACACACACACACACACACACATACACACACACACACACACACACACTCTCTCTCTCTCTCTCTCTCTCTCTCTCTCTCTCCCTTAAAAGCATTTGAAGATTCTGCATCTACTTTCTTTTGAGGAAGGGATTTCCAAAGACACTCAAACATGCATGAGAAAGAAAATGTTTCCTCATCTCTGTCTTAAATCAGTGACCTTTTATTTTTATACTGTGACCTCTAGTTCTAGATTCTGCAATGAGAGGAATCACCTTTTTGACATATAATCTTGTATGTTCCAATTAAGTCACTTATGATTCTTCTCAACTGCAAAGGATACTGAGTGGCTATTGCCCAAAACGTTGATTTTCCTGCTCCTTGGATGCTGCTTGACCTGCAGTGCTTTTCCAGCACCACTCTAATCTTGACTCTGATCTCCAACATCTGCGGTACCCACTTTCGCCTAGTGCAGAGGATGCTGGCCTGGCCTATCTAGTCTTTCCTCTTAAAGGTAGACAGGTATTAGTTGAATAAACATTCTCTGAATTGCTTTCAATGGAGTGGTATACTTCCATGAATACAGTGACCACAGCAGTCCAGATGTGGTCTCCCAATGTCCTGTATAATTGAAGCATAGCCTTCCTATTCTTGTATTCCATTCCCCTCACAACATTTCCACTTGCCTTTGTGACATCAGCAAATTTAGCTACCATATCATTGGCCCCTTAATCCAAATCATTTGAATTAAAGAACCACAAAATCATCATCCAAGTCCTCCAAAGCATTTATATAAATTGTAAAAGGTTGAGTTCCAACACTGACCTCTATGGCACATAGCTCGCAGCATCTTTCCAGCCTGAAAAAGACCAATTTATTCCTATCCTCTGCTTCCTATTCACCAGCCAATCTTCTGTCCATGCCAAAATGTTACCCACTACACCATGAACTTTTATTTTCCAAATAACCTTTGATATGGCACCTTATCAAATGCCTTCTGGAAATATAAATACAATGCATATGGTTACCATTAATCTACAACAAAAGTGACTTCTTTGAAGAATTCCAATAAATTAAACTTGTCCCTTTGAAAAAAGTATGTTGGCTCTGCCTGATTACCTTGAACAAGTGCCCTGTTGAAATGTCTTTAATAATAGCTTTGAACATTTCCCTATGATAGACTTCAAGTTAACTGTAGTTTTTTTTTGCTTTCTGCTTCCCTCCCTTTTTGAATGAAGGAGTTACATTAGCTAAAGAAAGCCAATCCAAAGAAATCTTCATCAAATCTAATGGGGTTTGGAAAAATAAAACCACTGCATCAACTATTTTTCCATCAGGACCTGGGGGCTTGTCAACTTGCAGTTTCAGCAATTTGCTTGATACTTCTTTCCTGGTGATTGTAATTTTAGAGTTCCTCCCTTGCAATTCCTGATTTAAAGCCATTACCAAGATTGTGCTTGTATTGCCTTTAGTGAAGACCGATACAAAATATTTGTTTAATTTTTTTCTGCCATCTCTATATTGCCCATTACCAATTCCCCATACTCATTTTCTGCTGACCGACACACAAGTATGGCTACACTTTATTACTGTGAAGTTGACATGTAATGCCCACTAATTAGTAAAATGCCTTGGTTATCTGTACAGCCTTGAAGGCCGACTGATTGCTGTTTTGCCAGGACATTGGAGGATAAATATCCAAAAGCAAAATACCGGGGTCCTGGAAATCCTTAGTACCGGTGGAGAGAGAAATAGAGTATCCTATTAGAATTGTGAGCTTTCATTGGAACTATACCCTGAATACAAATTTAAAAACTATTGTCACAATGAACTCATCTTAGGTCAAGTCTAATAGGGCTTTTGGGATGTAGTGGTTGTGTCCCTACCTCTGAGCCAGGAAGTCCTGCTTCAAGATGTGAAATAATATCTCTGAACACGTTGACTTCGAATATATCTAAATGCACCCTTCGTGATGCTGTATTCAAACTTATGTTAACCCTGAGCTATCCTGATTGTTGTGTTAATGATGGACTAGGTGATGCAGCAGACTCTTTAAGAATAGAATAGAGTAGCTTTTATTTGTCATTTCTACCATATACAACTGATACACTAAAAGCGAGACAGCGTTCCTCTAGTACCAAGGGTGCTGCATGTACAGCATAAACTACACAATCATACACAGCATAAAGTGCATAAGAAGTGCAAAACACACAAGTTACAGTGTAACAGAAGAATGATGGATAATGGGCATTTTTCTAGCAGCAAAAGAAAGAATTTCAGATTGGAAAGAGTCCGATTATAGTGTCTTAAGGAGCCTGATGGCTTGGGGAAGAAACTGTTGCACAGTCTGGCCGTGAGACACCGAATGTTCTGGTATCTTCTGCCAGATGGGGTGTGTGGGGTCTTCCATAATGCTCTTAGCCTTGCGGAAGCAGTGTGTGGTGTAAATGTCTGTCATGGAGGGAAGAGAGATCGCGATGATCTTCTGAGTTGTCCTCACTCTCCATTGTATGATCTTACGATCCAAGACAGTGCAATTCCCAAACCCTGCGCAGAAAGTAGAGGCACTGCTGGGCTTTCTTGGCTATGGAGCTGATGTTGAGGGTCCAGGTCAGATTCTCTGCCAGGTGTATGCCAAGAAATTTGGTGCCCTTCACGATCTCCACAGTTGTTGTCCAGCACAGAGTGGTTGCCCCGTGCCCTCCCGAAGTCAAGAGCCATTTCTTTCGTCTTGTCCACGTTAAGAGACAGGTATTTGATTCTGCACCAGTCCGTTAGCCACTGCACCTCCTCTATGCTGACTCGTCGTTCATGCTGATGAGACCCACTACAGTCGTACTGTCAGCGAACATGATGATGCGAGTCAACCTATGCATCGCTGCACAGTCATGTGTCAGCAGGGTGAACCAACAGTGGATTTAGCACACAGCCCTGGGGGGCCCTCATGCTTAGTGTGATGGTGTTGGAGATACTGTTCCTGATCCGGAATAACTGAGGTCTCCCGGTCATCATTCTGCAAGTCAAATGCGTGTCTCTTGTTCAAGACAGGAACTGTCCAGGGAACAGGATTATCTCATTCACAAGAGCTTTGTGGGAATGTGAATAGTTGGTCGAAAATGGAGAAGATTCAATTCTAGGTGAATCTGACAATGCCAGCCCCTTTTCCCTAATGCTGAATTCATTGCAATGCATAATTAAAACAGTGGAAATATACAAACCTCTCCATGTAAGGATTTTGTTTGAAATGATAGGAAACTCTGGACTGACTTGCTGTCGAGATTGAGTAAAGTTCCAGCTAAAGGATTCAGTTGTATAATTTTTTGTTAACACTGGGAACAAAATGGTTTATTGAGTTTAACTGCAATAGTTTAATGGGTAAATGATACACATGGTGTGGTACTGCAGCACAGAACCTCTGGTTTGATCCTGAGTCTATTGGGCTGGTAGTCATTGTGCTACATTTTGGTCTCAGTGCCATTTGTTTAGAGTAAAGAAAGATATCATCTGCGATCCCTGGTGCTGGTGACTATCCAGTGATCTCTGATGGTTATCGTTTATTCTGATCTCCCAACAGTTTAGGCTTCAGTATCTAATACAACTAACATGTCATTTGCAAACATGTGCCTATGAAACTGTAGCCAGCGAGAGGGAAAAAACTTCTAAGGGAGAAAAGGGGAAGCAAAACAACCAAAAGGCACTATTGTTTAGCTTCTTTACACACTCAAACTTGAACACATTTTCTCATCAATAACGTTCCAAGCCAAATAAATGAACTCTGTTTTCAGCAAAGATGTTTGCTTCATTTGGAATTCTATCCTATAAAGTAAGCAAACTTCCAGCAAAATACCTAGGATAAAGATAAAGGTTTTCTTGTGTTGAATACTCACATTTAATATTCTGCGGCTTTGTGCTCCTATGATTTGCATGAATGTCAGGAATATGCCTCAAATTTTAAACATTGCAGCAAATCTCACCAAACCACCTTGCTTTTTATAACCCCTTGACATTAAAAGAATATTATGAAAAGAAAATTGAACATCAGAAGACAGGAAATAGAAATAAATTTGTCCCTGATGGACAGACTAATGCAGAAAATGATCAGGAATCGTATCTTTCATTGTACAACTTTTTTCAGTGATAATATTTTCAAACAAGGTGCCTTGCTATTTTTATAGAAAAGATTCATATCTAATTATAGATTAGCTATTCAAGTACTATACAAATTGAAGAGTTCCATATTGGAATTGTAAAAGGTACACAACAGCTTCTGTAAGTAATCAAGTTTACTACCTTGAGATTTTGGGAACTATTCTCTCCTATGACCCAGTTTTCAAAACTTAATGGGTAAGGATACGGTACATAAAAACCATTCCCCACTGTAATGAGTATTATAAGAGGACCTAAGTGAGGTATAATCCTATGTGCATAGTGCTCTGTCCTATTACCATTATTTTATAGGTCTCAGAGATAGAGCACAGTCTTCCCTCTGGTATTGAATCATTAATGATGTAAACTTCAAACAGAAGTAAAGCATGCAAAATTTATGAGCATATGCTAACATGCTTTTATTTGTTGCCATTATTTCTCAAGTAAACTTTAAAGATCATCTCCAATATACAAAAATGCAATTCAAATCATGTCCTGAAGCAAATCTTTTCGTTTCCATTTAAATGCACGTTAACAGCCAAATTGGAAGAACAAACTGGCCAGAGCAGAAATCCATTTTTTTTCTGAACCAACTCACTTCAGGAACTAAGTTGTTCGATCTGTTATAGGTTTTTTTGATCCTGCAAGAGCACAGGATTATCTCTGAATTCCAGTTCTTCAGATTCCATTTCCCTACTTCTTTCTAAGTTTCCATTCATCCTTCTGCTCTTATACAGCACTGTTGATGCTGCTTTAAGATGTAAGCCATTACACATTCAGGGTTGTTTACTTTACCAGCTCTCTCTAAGTTTCAAGTGATGTGCATTCGGACTCAGAGACTCGTGGACATTTACAGCACAGAAGGACATCATTTGGTTGATTGCACCTCGATCTCTTCATAGCCAACTGCCGCCGCGACATTAACCACCTCAACCTCTCCACCCCTCTCACCCACTCCAACCTCTCACCCTTGGAACGTGCAGCCCTCCACTCCCTCCGTTCCAACCCCAACCTCACTATCAAACTGGCAGACAAGGGAGGCACGGTAGTAGTTTGGCACACCGACCTTTACACTGCTGAGGCTAAATGCCAGCTTGTGGACATCTCCTCCTACTGCCCCCTTGACCATGACCCCACCTCCCACCACCAAACTATCATCTCCCAGACCATCCATAACCTCATCACCTCAGGGGATCTCCCATCCACCGTCTCCAAGCTCATCGTCCCACAACCTCGCACCGACTGTTTCTACCTCCTGCCCAAAATCCACAAACCTGACTGCCCCGCCCGACCCATTGTCTCAGCCTGCTCCTGTCCCACCGAACTCATCTCTGCATACCTCGACACGTTCCGGTCCCCCTTAGTCCAAGAACTCCCCACCTACGTTCGGGACACCACCTATGCCCTCCACTTCCTCCAAGATTTTCGCTTCCCCGGTCCCCAACGCCTTATCTTCACCATGGACATCCAGTCCCTGTACACCTCCATCCCCATCACGAAGGACTCAAAGCCCTCCGCTTCTTCCTTTCCCGCCGTACCAACCAGTACCCTTCCCTGACACCCTCCTTCGACTGACTGAACTGGTCCTCACCCTGAACAACTTCTCTTTCCAATCCTCCCACTTCCTCCAAACCAAAGGAGTAGCCATGGGCACCTGCATGGACCCCAGCTATGCTAACAGTCCATCTTCCGCAGCTACACTGGCACCACCCCCCACCTTTTCCTCCGCTACATCGATGACTATATCGGCTCCCACGAGGAGGTTGAACAGTTCATCCACTTTACTAACACCTTCCACCCTGACCTCAAATTTACCTGGACCGTCTCAGACTCCTCCCTCCCCTTCCTAGACCTCTCCATTTCTATCTCGGGCGATCGAATCAACACGAACATTTACTATAAACCGACCAACTCCCACAGCTACCTAGACTATACCTCCTCCCACCCTGCCCCCTGGAAAAATGCCATCCCATTCTCCCAATTCCTTCGTCTCCGCTGCATCTGCTCCCAGGAGGACCAGTTCCAAAACCGTACAACCCAGATGGCCTCCTTCCTCAAGGAGCACAATTTCTCCCCAGACGTGATCGACGATGCTCTCCACCGCATCTCCTCCACTTCCCGCTCCTCCACCCTTGAGCCCCGCCACTCCAATCGTCACCAGGACAGAACCCCACTGGTCCTCACCTACCACCCCACCAACCTCCATATACAGCGTATCATCCGTCGTCATTTCCGCCACCTCCAAACGGACCCCACCACCAGGGATATATTTCCCTCCCCTCTCCTATCAGCGTTCCAAAAAGACCACTCCCTCCGTGAATCCCTCGTCAGGTCCACACCCCCCACCAACCCAACCTCCACTCCCGGCACCTTCCCCTGCAACCGCAAGAAATGCAAAACTTGCGCCCACGCCTTCCCCCTTACTCCCCTCCAAGGCCCCTAGGGATCCTTCCATATCCGCCACAAATTCACCTGCACCTCCACACACATCATTTACTGCATCCGCTGCACCCGATGTGGCCTCCTCTATATTGGGGAGACAGGCCGCCTACTTGCGGAACGTTTCAGAGAACACCTCTGGGACACCCGCACCAACCAACCCAACCACCCCGTGGCTCAACACTTCAACTCCCCCTCCCACCCCACCAAGGACATGCAGGTCCTTGGACTCCTCCATCGCCAGACCATAGCAACACGACGGCTGGAGGAAGAGCGACTCATCTTCCACCTAGGAACCCTCCAACCACAAGGGATGAACTCAGATTTCTCCAGTTTCCTCATTTCCCCTCCCCCTACCTTGTCTCAGTCCCAACCCTCGAACTCAGCACCACCTTCCTAACCTGCAATTTTCTTCCTGACCTCTCCGCCCCCCACCCCCACTCCGGCCTATCACCCTCACCTTGACCTCCTTTCACCTATCGCATTTCCAACGCCCTTCCCCCAAGTCCCTCCTCCCTACCTTTTATCTTAGCCTGCTGGACACACTTTCCTCATTCCTGAAGAAGGGCTCATGCCCGAAACGTCGATTCTCCTGCTCGTTGGATGCTGCCTGACCTGCTGCGCTTTTCCAGCAACACATTTTCAGCTCTGATCTCCAGCATCTGCAGTCCTCACTTTCTCCTCCTTGATTGCATCCATGCCAATTAATAAAGATCTGAATATATTAATCCCATTTACCAGCTTTTGGCCCATAGCCCTGGAGGCTGTGGCAATGAAAGTGAGTTCTCTAACAATGGCTTCAATGTTACAAGAGTTTCTAACTCACCCAGCCAGTGAAAGTCCCATCACCATTTGGGTGAAAACGTTTCTCTTCGACTTTCCTCTTAGCTTTCTCGATGTTCTCTTAAATCTGTGCCTCCTCATGATTAACCCCTCTGCAGATGGGCAATATGCCTTCCTTTTCACCTTATCTATGCCCCTCATAATGTTATTCATCTGTCAGATCCCCTTTCAACCGTCACTACTCAAATGCAAACTCAAATCAATCCAATCTTACTTCACAGGTCAGAACCTCCAGCCCAGGCAACATCCTGGTGAATGTCCTATATAGTACACTCATATCATTCTTATAACGCAGCAACCAGTGACTGCATGCAGTGTTCCCATTGTGGTCTAACCAGTGTTTTTTTTATACCGTTCCAAGGATATTATTAAGCTGAAGAAGGTTCAGAAGAGATTTATCAGGATGTTGTTGGGTATGAAAGGTTTGAGTTTTAAAAAATGGCTGGATAGGCTGGGATTTGTTTCACTAGAGGTTCAGAGGCAATCTGATCAAAGTTTATAAAATAATGAGAGGTATAGATAGAGTTAATAGTTGCCTTTTCCTTGGGATGGAGGATTTTAAGAGTAGAGGACATATTTTTCAGGTGAGAGGAGAGAGATTTAAAAAAGACATGACAGGCAAATTTTTTTGAGAGGGTGGTTCGCGTGTGAAATGAAGTTCCTGAGGAAGTGGTGGATGTAGATACAATTACAACTTTTAAAAGACATTTGAATAAATACATGAATAGGAAAGGTTTGGAGGGATATGGGCCAGGAGCAGGCAGGTGGGACTAGTTTAGTTTGGGATTATGTTCGGCATGGACTGGTTGGAGCGAGGGTTCTGTTTCAGTGCTGTATGCTCTATGACTGCCTTCTCAACAACTTTATCTATTGCTCTGTTACTTTCAAGAGTCTATGGATATGCACATCAAGGTCCCTCCAATCTTCAATACTTTTCTGGGTCCTGCCTTTCATAATGCAATCCCTTGCTATGTAGCCTTCCTCAAGTACTTTACCTCACATTTCATTTTGGTTGAATCCCATCTACCCGTTGGTTTAATTACTCCCATAGACCGCACTATCACTTCTTTGCCTGCTGTCCTGGCCTGTCCAAGTCCTCTGAAGCCTCCCCACTTCCTCAACACTGCCTGCCCTCTACCCATCTTTTGGCATCTACAAACTTAGCAACAATTCCCTCAGTTCTTTCAGCTAGATTGTTAATGTATAACATGAATAGTTGTGGTTCCAACATGGACTTAAATTTGCAGGTTTCTTAACAGCATGTGAGCATTGTCATTGGACTTCTAGGGTGTTGTTCTGTCTCCAGAGGAGTGTCATTCCAATGGCAAGAGGTAACAATTTTGTGAACCCATTTCAGTTTCTGGGGAATCAGGGATCTAAGGGTCATCCTGAACTCTGTACAGATGGTGAGATCACACCTTTTATTCAGCTCCTTTCAGTGAAGGTACAACTTATCCAGTTGTATGTAGATGTCTGAGATTAGAACTATATATTTGTTCATTCATGTTCTCTGCAAACACCTTAAGGTGATAACAATTCAGTACAGGTCCCAAGTTGCCACATGGGCTAACTCTTGAGGGGAGTGCTGAATATTTGTACTCTGAAGGACTCTCCAAAGCTCAGCTCTGGCAATAACTTTGCAGTTTTATCAGAATGAAATTTGACCCTCCAGTTTCACATCAATTTTGTTCTTCATGCTTGTTACTATTTCTGGCATCAGTATTTTTTTCACTATTGGAAGAGTAAGTGTGGGTATGGCATGTCTTTGGACTGAACTACTTTCCATATCTTCAGAAAATGTGTTCCTCTACCTAAGGATTGCTTTGTTCAAATCTCTTCTAAATTTCTACAGTTTCTTTGGTGATTTTCACTGCAGCCTAATTCTTACCATTTGACGCAGGGAGCATGTCGAGATGATATATCGTGTTAAATTTCCCAGTCTTTCATTAGGAGGCTGAATACTTCAGATGTGAAATGAGGGCCATTTTTACTAATCACAGTGTCTGAGATGCTATAATAACTGATTTGTGATTTTGTGCGTTCAACAGTCTCATTGGTAATCATTGCAGTTAGATGTTCTAATTGTCTTTCACCAGAATAGTAGATGACAGTGACAAGATAATCGGTTTCTGTGAGAGTAGCAAGATCTTTTCCAAGTTTCATCCATGGTCAATCTGGGATATTATGCATCACAAGTGGCTTTTGTGCTTGTTTAGTATTTATTACTGACTGATATGGTACTTCATTTCATTGCTCATATTTAGCTGATTGAGCTCTTCTGTTGCCTTCCTCTGACTACAGTCAATTCGTAGAATCATAGAATCCCTACAGTGTGGAAGCAGTTCATTCAGCCCATCTAATCAATATTAACCTTCCGAAGAGCATCCCACCCAGACCAACCCAGCCCCCCACCCTATTCCTCTAACGCTGCAATTCCCATGGCCACCCCGAGCGTGCACATCTCTGCCCACTAAGGACAATTTAGCTTGGCTAATCCACCTAACCTGCACATCGTCGGACTGTGGGAGGAAACCGGAGCACCTGGAGGAAATCCACGCAGACACGGGGAGAACGTGCAAACTCCACACAGACAGTTTCCTGAAGGTGGAATCACATCTGGGTCCCTGGAGCCATGAGGCAGCAATGCTAGCCACCATCCCAACTTCTGGATGGCTTGCGTGAGTGTGTTTGAGCATCTCATTCTTTCCCATCCCCTTTTTGGATAATGGAATTGTTTCCCTTATATGAGGTGCATTGTTGGTCTGTGACTGCATCTTTGTATGTCCAGTACTCTGTTACAAAAACAGGTGCGTTCTTGACGTTTTCAGACCATTCTTCCTGCAGTTTTCCCTGCATTGCGGATGCAGAGTAATGTTGTGTAGTTCACTTAATTGGAGCAAATTGCTTGTTTTTTTTCAATTCAGTGTGTCTTTCAGGTTGATGACTTCCAGAGTATGTCAAGTATTTGCTTCTTATTGAATCTGGAAGATTTCAGCTTATGTCTTAGAATCTTCAACTTTCTTCATAGGGATTACTTCTCTCGACAACCCAATGGTAATGTATGCCAGCTTCCCTTAGTTGTATGTCATATCCAAATTATATGTCTGTGCTCAAAGTAACAATCTTTACAAATGCTTTGGAGTATATAGAAGTGGGTTGAGAGCTTTGAGCTGGCATATGGTCGGATTCCATTCTTTTTCTGTCCAATAAATTTATGACTAAAAATGCTCACAAGCATAGAAAACAGCCAGGCATTAGCAACCAACAATTTACATTAACAATCTGGATGCAAATTCAACTAGCTGGCCTTGATGCATAAGGGTTGCTCCAAGTCCTGTCTCACTGGCATTATGCTGCGAAGTGACTCCTTCTTTGACATCAACACACCTCAGCGCTGACATTCTCATCACTGATTGTTTAATTCTAATCAAAGCTGTTGCTTGTTCTGTGCTCTGGGACTACTGCACATCCTTCCCAGTGAGGCATTCACACTATGGTGGCAAATTAAACATGAACTTTGCTGAATAGTTCATGAATCTAACAGATCATTACATCTCTTTCGTGCCTGTTCAGCTCTGTATATCAGCAGCATTCACCTTTTTAGGCTCCTTATTTTCTGTCAGTACATGGACATTGTATTTGACTTCAGGCTAATTCATCTGACTAGTAGTCACAGTAGATTCAGATAATGATCTGCAGTACCTTCATCCATTGTGTTTCCAAGTCTACAGATTAGTAGATAATCCACAATACACTCGGCAGGAAGATTTACAAGAACTGCAGAAATATCTTCGTATTCTTCTAGGATTTGTTCAATGGTCAATGCCTTTGAACCATGCCAATTGCTGCAAATTTATTCTGCCACATATCGGGTTACTCACCTAACCTTACTTCAGCTGAAATGCATGAATTTTGCATAATGCCTACTATCCAGAATTCCCCAAGTATTTATTCTTTCCATTTGACTGGGTTCTTAGTTTGTCCTTTTCACAGGAATATTGTTTCAACATATAGCTTCTACCTTACTTTTAAAGGCTTCATTTTTGGGTTGCCATTTTGATCCACTTTGCACAGGTTTGCTAACCTCATGAAGTTGCATGAAACACTGGTGTATATTTGACACTACACTTTAACTTGATACTCTCCTGCTGTCATCCTTCTCACAGTCACAAACCATTTCTTTATTTATTTGTTTTTAATCAGCTTGTGCAGGTGTGTTTCAACACACTTCTGGAGCAAGTTGGGGGCTTGACCCAAGCCTCTTGGCTTAGAGGTAGGCACTGTACCACAAGACCTCCCTTGATCGACTTGATTTAAAAAAAAACATATTTAGCTTGTTTTTTAAATTAACCTGTTCAGAGATGTTACTACACACCATTGGATCAGGTGAGACGTGAACCTAGCCTCCCAGTCGAGGGGTATAGACACTACCATTGTGCCACATGAAGGCCCTTTACAAGCCATTGATTATATTGGAGGAAAGTTTAAACAAGGAATCTCTAAGGCAAGGTATGTGCACCACTTGGGTTTGAATCCAGGATATTATGTTTACTAGAGATGTGCCTTAAACAACCAAGCAACAGTGCCCCTACACAAATCACTTATCACCTTTAGACCTGATCAAAACAACCTGTTGTATGACACAAACTGATTAGTCAGGATCAACAATGGTATCTCTCCTGCCATCATCTTTGCAGGTTTGTTCTGCTTCTTTGTACAGAAACACTTACATGTGAAGTTATTCAGCTTTTTACAAACTGCTTTACTCACATTGGACATGCTTCCTTTACTTTTACGTAACGCTTTTGAAAGTGGTTTCTTACTTTTTTCCAATTTATCCCTCTCAGTCAGCCTGGAATATTGTTATGAAGTTGAAGGTGCGTACTGTACTTTTAAGAGAGAGTTAATGCTGTTTTGCACTGAGAGCTTGCAGGCACCTGTCATATGACTAACTAGCAGCCCCAGGTTGTAGAAAATTGAAAATATGTAACATTTGGCTGTAAAACCCAAATGGCTTTTGAGTTTATTATTTTTACCAACATTGAACCAATGAGATGTTGGGATATAAAAAAGGCAGGCAGTTTGAAAGTCAGACAGTAATTGCCATCAAGAAAGACCCAAAAGATTGAAACAGTCTCTATCAAAGGTACGTTTTCATATTAAACATATTCGCAGTAAAAGAAAGAAGATAACCTAGAGAGATTTTCAGCCAAAAGTAGAAAGGCACCAGAGATGACAGCCGCTGTACGATTTTGAAATTAAGTTGATCAAATTTTAATAAGTGTTTACAGAGGAACCTCGATTATCCTATTATCAATTATCTGAGTTTCGGATTATCCGAAGAAGATCCCAAATTCCCGATAAAAACATTACATCAAAGAGGTGTTTCCAACACTGATCGCGTCTTTTCTTTACAATGATTAAAAGTGAACTCGGCTTACTGAAATGCTGTCGAGAACAGTCCTGGACATCGCTGGAAGCCCAGGCACCATCTCCAAATGACTGACCGCCCGCCCTCTCTTTCTCTCGCCCCACATTTTCCCTGAAGTTCTCCACATGGGTGTACCATAAATCCCCTTCCCCAGATTATCTCTCCAACATTGTCTTGTACAGGGTAGAGGGGGATCTTGTCAAAAGGTTGCAGTAAAAAGTTGTGTATGTGGCTGGTTTTTTTGTGTGTGTGTGTGTGTTTGTTTGAGACTAACCCCCCCCACCCCCCAAAGGCAGCAGCAGTCTTGCTATTGGTGTCCAGTCCAGCTGCTGTCTCCCTTCTGTTACATGATTTTGTTCTGGAGTCCCACTAGGGAGAAGCATCTGGCCACTTCACTCCATCCGCTGGCTGGAAACGTGGAGAGTTGAAAGCACACAGCGGGGATGGGGAGTGTGCGTGGTGTGAACGGGGAACAGACTTAACAAGTGCTCCCTCTGTCAATCCCATTGAAGTGAAGCAGCAGCGGGGAGAGGCTTCAGCAATGCTGCAGGTCCCTTACACACAAGTGTGTGTCTGCTCAGAGACAAACCCTGAGACAGAGAAGTGGAACAAGGCAGGCAGAACGAGGTAAAAGGAAACTTCAGAAAATTCTGAGTCCCAGAGGAAAGGAATTGAATCAGTTATCCAAATAATCAAGTATCCAAACGAAATGCTGCCCTGCCCATCTCATTCAGATAATCAAGGTTCCTCTGTTTTTGGAACACCATGTTGTTATAGAGTTGGAGGCAGGTTAAGAGAAAGGGGACTTAGAGTTGTGAATAGTTGTTGTTTTATGTTAACTTTTAGAGTGAAAGAATAAATTGAAATTATTTTCTTTAAATAATGGATGTTGGGAGTTCTCTGTTACTCATATTTTAACAGATTATGAGGCGAGGTGAGCTTTTCTGGGTGTTTGGTTTAATTTACAGAGGGGTTCACTGCTGTGTTGAAACAATATTTTCCCAGGACAATGTAAAGCTTCATCTGATATCCCATTAATTGGCTCAGGCCAATTGTTACACAATCTTTACCCCACTCTCTCTCCTTCTATCCTTAGTAACGCAAACCTATCTTGTCATTCATATAATTATATTAAAACCTCAACCAAGACAAATGTCAGATCATTAAATGAATTAATCAGCTTTATTTATTGCAGACTATGGCTTGCAATAAAATGACCAAACTAGCAAAATTATCTCAGAGTAAAAAATATCTATGGGTATGATAGTAGAAGCAATTTCTTAACCAATATCAAAGTGTTATGGACTAGGCCAGATCCCTTCAAAAATATTTTAACAAGGTAGACTAGACCATAACTTATTTTAAAGGCAAAAGTAAAGTGTCTCAGATGCAATACAACTGATCAGACTACTCAACATTAAGCAAAATACAATTTATTTAAACACTGTAGTTAAAATTCAACAAAAGGAAGAGGAATTTAGAATAACTTAACAGACTGGAAACTCAACAGAATAATTGATGCAGTAGCTGTTACTAATTAACAGTTCCAATATAGTAACATCCCATAAACAGACCCCTCGGCAAAAAGGAAAATTCAGACACAGATTGTTGCATGTAGTTCTCCAATCCAGGAGGGAAAAAACATTGAGAAGATTCAGAAAGATTAGCAGCCAAGAGACCTTCACGGAAGCTCCAACTCTTTAGAAACCCCAATACCTTCTGCTATTACTGAAAGAAACAAAACTGAGAAATCTGCATCTGTGAGAGCTGGCCACATCCGTTAATGCTGTTTACAAAAAGTCAAAGGCTTCCCAAACTGTTTACTCAAGCCGTTTTCAATGGGCAAAATAACCTCTTGAAAGCTGGAGCATCGTCACAACAGATAGAATTCTAACTTAACAATCTCTCAGAATGTTTATCTGTTTCTGATATTTATGTATGAGACCGCAAGCATCAAAAACTTACTAATAAATGTTTATTATAAGAATCAATTTTGGCTTACATTGTAATAATGAATAGTATAGTATAAAATATGTTAATTAAACATGGTTATTACAAGCTTTAAATTTATTTATAATATCTAAATCCACCTGAACAACACAATTGACTAGTCAAAAAACATGTGAAAAAGATTTTTCTCATTATCCACTATATTTTCGTAACAGTTTGGAGTGTCTTTATCTCAACAATATTCACATGTTGACTGTTAAGAAATTGTCTTTGTTGCTGTAACTGAAGTCAAGCTGTTATTGTCCATTGTGGAGAGATCAAGAAGAACATAACAACCCCTTTTCTTGAGATCTAGATTCAAGTAAACATTGTCATAGGCCTAAGGTTAGTAACATTTAGTAAGACCTTTTCATACTTCCCTCTGTCTGCAGTACTACTGATGAACTTCCTTCTGGCAAAATTTGAAAAACATGCTGCTTATGTTCTGCTTTAAACTGAACACCTTAATTGTTTAATTGCTGGATTACTTTGGTTACTTTCTTTACATTCCCCACCCCAAGTCTTGATCCAAAGGAATTCTTTGGTACTGCCAATGCATGAAACATGTTTGAATATTGTGACCAATATGATCTCTGACTCAATCTTTAAAGCTATTGGTAAATAATATTTATCTTTAGCCATGATGAATGGTTGCAGATTGCTCCTCCTCTATATCCCATTTCTTAATCCAATATTGCTGCACTTTGAATTGCCCTGGGCATTTGTCAGTGATCTTCAATTTCCTACTTGTGTCTTTATAGATTCCTCAAAATTGTTGATAATCATGAAATCTCTTTTGTTTGAGCACTAACATGCTGCACCCTGAGCCAAATCACAGCAAAAATTGCTATAATTGAAGTTGTTGTGACCAGAAAGGAACCTAATACTCTGAAGCAACAACATCTGTATTTTGTTCTGATGTAGTTTCTCTTGTGTTATTTTATTTTTCTACATCTAAGTTTTTTTGTCAATAGATACGAACTTAACCATTCTTTCACTGTGGACGTTTACTATGTCAGTTTTATTCCACTTTAGTCTCTGTGTTCCCAGTCTAAGATTTGTTCATTCTTGTACTGGTCCTCATATTTGAGGAGACCAGACTTTATTAATTATGATTTGCTCGAAATGTCGATTCTCCTGCTTCTAGGATGCTGCCTGACCTTCTGTGCTTTTCCAGCACCACACTCTCGACTCTAATCTCCAGCATCTGCAGTCCTCACTTTCGCCTTTATTAATTACTGCTTTCTGTCATTAATATTCTTTCTCTTGGTGTTCATTTTCATATATCATATGAGTAACCTGCAGTTTAAGTTATGGCTGTGCCTGATAATCCCATGTAATTTCTGGAATTTCTCAACTAGTGGTTGTGTGAGAGGTATTTCCATATGTGTACCAAATAATATATACTGGGGATTCACGGGAGACTCCGTATCATTTGACTATCATGGTTGTTTAGTTAAAGGCATTAGAATGGTACACCTCTTTTAGAATGGTACACCACTCACCACCACATACCTTTCTTTACTTCATAGTTTCTCCTTACCAGCATTCCTGCTGAATCAGAGCAATATTGTATACTGGCTCTACTATGATCCCTTTATTGTTTTACACAATTTTGGTGGGCTTTAGAAATGAAAGATTTGCCTCTATTAGAGTACACTCCTTGGCATCCCAGCAATAGAAAGTGGCATTCTTTCAAGAAGACCAATAAACAAAATAAGTACACCTTTGGGGATACACCATACCAAATTAGTGCAATGTTCAATGTAAGCCCATTTTTGTATCAATTTGATTATGCTCCCAATCTAATAACATCAATTATAATCTGATCCAATTGATGATCTACCTTTTTGACTACAATTGGTAGTGTTTTTAAAGTAAGAGATCTGTTCACCTAGTTACAGGCTGTACATTTTGCAATGCAAGTCTTCCAATGCTAGGCTGTGTGGGCCATCAATAATATTCCGTTAATGTACAGGAAGTTTCTTGTCCTCCTGGACTTAAGTTTCTAATCTATGGTGCATTTCTACAATCAATTTTGTTTGTGTTTTGTTGGTATTCCACGTTTTCTATAGTACAGTTCTGTCAGAACTTATCTTCTGTACCAATACCAATATTTCTTTTGATATCTAATTGGAAGAGGTTGAGACAAACAGTAATTGTTGCCGTTCAGAATCCATGTTTTCTATAGCTCTTGTCCTAGTAATCATTAGAATATGTTTATCATCCAAGAGCTTAGCCACTGCTGCTTTTGTCATCAGGTCGATCATATTGTTCCCTAAAAAATATATATCCCATACTTGTTACATCCTTTGATATGTATTACCTAATAATCTAGTTTAACCTTCCTCGGGTTAACTATATTTTCCTTTTTTTTAGCATGGTGTATTAGTTTATGCTCTGGTTTGAAATGTCATTTCTTGTCCAGTGAAGTAAAAGGGTATAGAAGGTTATTATACTACATTTAGACTCATAGAGACGTACAACACGGAAATATACCTTTCGGTTCAAGACGTCCATCCCGATCTTAGAGTCATAGAGTAACACAGCCAGAAAAAGATCTCTTGGTCCAACCAGTTCCTGCCAAACATAATCCCAAACTAAACTAGTCCCACCTGCCTGCTCATGACCCATATCTCTCCAGATATCTTAAATTAATATAGACCTATTTGCCAGCATTTGGCCCATATCCCTTGTTATAGACCAGGGCAGACCTGCACAAAATATTTTAAGCCTAGACCCTAAATTTTTCTTATTTTAAAGGCAGATATGAAGTGGATATTCCTGATGTGATTAGGCTGGTCAAACCACTCAGCTTTAAGCAAAACAGAATTTATTTAAACACTACAGTTGAAACATGAACAAAAGCAATTGGAATTGAGAATAATTTAACTATGGAAAACTTAACTAACTTGTCACAGCAACTTAACGAAGGAACTGCTCCAAATCAGCAACACCCCAAAAGCACACCCCTTTGCAAAAAGGTAAATTTAAACACAGATTCTTACAGGCAGGAGGAAACAACTTCCAAAGAGATTTCAAAGAGAAAGGTCAGTCAGGAATCATCTGCTGAATCTTGGAATCTTTCTGTTGAAGCTTAGAACCTTTCTGCACTGCAGCAGCTTCTCACTGCTGCAGCTAAACCAAACTAGCAAAAAAACCTGAACTGGGAGAACTGACCACTCTCCTGCCATTGTTAAACTAGGCTCTTTCCAGACCCCTTGGCACCTCTGCCTTTACAACCCATCTTAAAAAAAAACACAAGGACAAAATAACCTTGTCAAAGTGACAGCATCATCACATCCTCTAAACCCTTCCTATGTGTATATATATATCCAGGTTCCTTTTAGATGTTGTAATTGTACCAGCCTCTACCACTTCCTCTGGCAGTTCAGTCCATACATGCACCACCCTCTGCATGGAAGTGTTGTTCCTTAGGTCCCTTTCAAATCTTTCCCCTCTCACCTTAAACCTTTGCCCTCTAGTTTTGGATTCCCCTACCCTGGGGAAAGTGCCTTGACTATTCATCCTTTCCATGTTCCTCATGATTTTATAAACTTCAGTGAGGTCACCTCTCAGCATCCAATGTTCTGGAAAAATAGCCCCACCTACTCTCTATAACACAAACCCTCCAAGCCTGGCAACATCCTTGTAAATTTTTTCTGAACCCTTTCAAGTTTTACAACGTCCTCCCTGTAGCAGGGAGACCAAAACTTTAGCATAATAGCAACAATCCAGGCAAGTTGGTTGATCCAAAGCTTTTGAGGATGTCTAATCTCTGACTTCTCCTTCAGTGTATTGTTCATTGCGTGGCCCTAGATTCAATGAAATTATCTTTTCTCTTTGATAATCTGTAGCAATTACAAATTTCTCTCCAGCTATCATTTTTAATGCTTTTTCCTGAATTTTTGAGCTGAACTATCACAATGTATAAATTCAGTGTATTTGTTTAAAAGTTTTCCTTTTGAAATTCTATTTTATTTTCTGGTTCAGATACTTACATTTCTCATTATAGAAATTTCCATACTATAATGGCATCATTTATGAGACAGTCCCGCTTGTAAAGCTGACTTTAGTGGCCTTTCATTCAGGGAATGTCGTGTTCTTTTTATGTTTGATTTTTCAATCCAGATCTCAATTTTCTTTTCTGTTTGTAGGAGTTCAGCTTTACTAAGCTCTGGAGCAGCCAGTGTTGTGATTTCATTTTTAAATTATATTCATCTGTTAAGCCTCTGCTTGTGCCAGTTATTTTCAAACCTAGGAAATCAACATCCTTGATTCCAAGGGATGGATTTTTCTTTGATGTTCATGATGCAAGCCTCCAGAGTGCATCAGTCAAGGGCAGTCTTTGTGTTGCACCTCAGGAGAGAGATATTAAATACATATTTTGTGTCAGTTTTTAGTGTGGTGAAAGAAACGGAGGCGAGAGAACTCTGAAATAAATATTGATGTTTTGAAACCAGTTCACTTTACAGGAGAGGAAGTGCTGGAGGTCTCAGCAAACATAAAGGTGGATAAATCTCTGGAACCTGATCAAGTGGATACCAGGATGTTATGGGAAGTTAGGAAAGAAATTGCATAAATCCGAGCAGAAATATTTGTGTCATCTATAACCAGAGGTGTGGTGCCAGAGATCTGGAGGCTGGCTAATGTTGTGCCTTTATTTAAGAAAGGAGAAGCCTAGGAATGATAGATCTGTGAGTCTGACATCGTTAGTGGGTAAGGTGATGAATGTGATTCTGAAAGATAGGATTTACATGCATTTGGAGAAGCAAGGAATGATTAGGGATAGACTGCATGGTTTTGTTTGAGGGAAGTCACGACTCCCAAATTTGACTTGAGTTTTTTAATGAAATAACCAAAAGGATTGATGAGTACTGAGTGGTAGATGTTGTTTACATGGACCTTAGTAAAGCCTTTAATAAGGTTCTGCATAGTAGACTAATTAGTAAAGTTTGATCACATGGGCCTCAGGGTGAGCTTGCCAATTGGATACAAAATTGGTTTAATGGCAGGAGACAGAGGATGGTGGTGGTGGGGTTTTTTTTGGACCAGAGGCCTGTGACAAGTGGTGTTCCACAGGGATTGGTCCAGGGCCCACTAATATAAATAATTTGGACAAAAATATAGGAAGCATAGTTAGTAAGTTTGTGGATGACACCAACATTGTTGGTATAGTGGACAGTGAAGAAGGTTATCTAAGATTACAAAGATACCTTGATCAAATGGGCCAATGGGCTGAGGAGTGGCAAATGGTGTTTAATTTGTGTAACTGTGAGGTAATACGTTTTGGTAAAACAAACAAGGGCAGGACTTACACAATTAATTTTAGGGTGCAGGTAATGTTGTAAAACAGAGAGACCTCGGGGTTCAGGTACATAATTCTTTGAAATTTGCATCACAGGTCGACAGGGTGGTTCAGAAGGCTGTTAAATCTCTTGCCTTCATTGCTCAGACCTTTTGAGTATAGGAGTTGGGATGTCATATTGAGATTGTACAGGTCATTGGTGAGGCCTCTTCTGGATTACTATGAGCAGTTCAGGTTGCCCTGTTATAGGAAGGATGCTATTAATCTGGAGAGGGTTCAGAAAAGATTTACCAGCATGTTGCCAGGAATGGAGGGTTTGAGTTATAAGGAGAAGTTGGATAGCCTGGGACCTTTTCCATTGAGGAAAGGAAGTTCAGGGTTGACCTTCTTGGGGTTTATGAAATCATGAGGGGCATAAATAAGGTGAATAGCAAAGGTCTTTTCCCTAAGGTGGGCAAGTTCAAAGGTAGGGGACATATTTTTAAACTGAGCGGAAAAAAAAATTCAAAAGGATATGAGGGGCAACATTTTTTCACAGAGAGTGGTTAATATGTGGATTGAACTTCCAGAGGAAGTGGTGGATGCAGGTGCAGATACAACATTTAAAAGACATTTGGGTAAGTACATGAGTAGGAAGGGTTTGGAGGGATATGAGCCAAATGCAGGCTGGTGGTGTTAGTTTAGTTTGGGAACTGGTCAAGCGGACTGGTTGGACTGAAAAGTCTGTTTCCATGCTGTATGACCTGGTGACTGTTTATACACTGTTCAGGTGTTTTTGCAGGTCATCAGAAATATAAATATCATCACTGTAAAAGTCAACGTGCTTCAGATCTGTGCGTATCAGTCATAGGTGAATAGAACAGTATTGAACTATTTTCAAAGTATTTGGGTAATCAAAATAGGAGATTGTAAACTGAGAGAAGGACAGTGTAGAACTTCAAAAAGACATTGACTGGTTGATGGCGTGATGGACTGTACTTAGCGTTTCCCTTGTCTTGGTTAGTTATTTTGCTTGTTGGATAGGTGGCAGTGCAAAGAAGTGTGAGGTGGTACACTTCATTAAGAACATGATAAGACAGTATAAAATAAAGGGAATGCAGGAACAGAAATGTTGATGTACGTGCACATAAGTCATTACAGGTGATAGGATAGGTAGAGAGAAATGTTAATAAAATATATTGTATTCTGGGCTTCATTAATGAGATTGGAGGGAGAATACATGAGCAGGGAGGATATGCTGAACTCATGCAGGACACTGGAGTAATTGTGTACAGTTCCGAATGCCTTGCTGAAGGAAGGATTTGAATGGATTGGAGAGAATGCAGATAAGATTTATGATAATGATTCCAGGGATGAGAAACTTCAATCATGAGGAAAGATTGGGCTGTTTTCCTTGGAGAGGACAAGGCTAAGGCGAGATGTGATTGAGGTTTCCATCGCCATTAGGCGTCTTGCCAGTGTAGATGGAGTGAAACTATTCGCTGAGATAAGAGGATCAAGAAACAGGGCACAGCTTGAAAGTGTAAACCAGTGTATATGCTTTTAAACAGGGCTTGCCAGCAGTGTTAAAAATGGTGGCAATCCAATAAGCAAAATAACAAACCAAGACCAGCTTAGTACAGTAATGTGAGAGACACAAAGGGAATTAAAGAGAAGGGGTTGTGATGAACAAGAGGGGGAACTGTGAAGGGGGTTTGGGAAAAAAAGGAGCAATTGTAATGGGGAAAGAGAGGGGTGACTGTGACTGTGACAAGGGGATAGTGTTGTTATGTTGTGTAGACATGTAGCAGCCGCCGATTCCAATGCCAGGTCCAATGCTGGCTTCAGCAAATTAAGTAGGGGCTTGCTTGAGTCTGTGCTGGGTAAAAACAAGGACTGCAGATGCTGGAAACCAGAGTCTAGATTAGAGTGGTGCTGGAAAAGCACAGCAGGTCAGGCAGCATCCGCGGAACAGGAAAATCAACGTTTCGGGCAAAAGCCCTTCATCAGACATAGAGGCAGGGTACCTGCAGGGTGGAGAGATAAATGAGAGGGAGGTGGGGTGGGGAGAAAGTAGCAGAGAGTACAACAGGTGAATGGGGGTTGTGATGGAGGTGATAGGTCAGAAAGGAGGGTGGGGGAACGTAGCAAAGAGTACAATGGGTGAATGGGGGTGGGGATGAAGGTGATAGGTCAGAGAGGAGGGTGGGGGAAGGTAGCAAAGAGTACAATGGGTGAATGGGGGTGGGAACGAAGGTGATAGGTCAGAAAGGAGGGTGGGGGAAGGTAGCAAAGAGTACAATGGGTGAATGGGGGTGGGGATGAAGGTGATAGGTCAGAGAGGAGGGTGGTTTGGATTTGTGGAAAAGAAGATAGGCAGGTAGGACAGGTCATGGGGATGGTGCTTAGCTGGAAGGTTGGAACTAGGGTGAAGTGGGGGAAGGGGAAATAAGGAAACTGGTGAAGTCCACATTGATGACCTGGGGTTGAAGTGTTCCGAGGCGGAAGATGAGGCATTCTTCCTCCAGGCGTTGGGTGGTGAGGGAGCGGCAGTGGAGGAGGCCCAGGACCTCCATGTCCTCGGCAGAGTGGGAGGGGGAGTTGAAACGTTAGGCCACAGGGCAGTGGGGTTGATTGGTGCGGGTGTCCCGGAGATGTTCCCTAAAGTGCTCTGCTAGGAGGCGTCCAGTCTCCCCAATGTAGAGGAGACCACATCGGGAGCAAAGGATACAATAAATGATATTGGTGGAAGTGCAGGTAAAACTTTGATGGATGTGGAAGGCTCCTTTGGGACCTTGGATGGAGGTGAGGGAGGAGGTGTAGGCACAGGTTTTACAATTCCTGCGGTGGCAAGGGAGGGTGCCAGGATGGGATGGGGGTTTGTTGGGAGGCATGGACCTGGCCAGGTAGTCACAGAGGGAACAGTCTTTGCGAAAGTGGAAAGGGGTGGTGAGGGAAATATATCCCTGGTGGTGGGGTCCATTTGGAGATGGCGGAAATGTCGGCGGATGATTTGGTTTATGCGAAGGTTAGTAGGGTGGAAGGTGAGCACCAGGGGGTTCTGCCCTTGTTACAGTTGGAGGGGTGGGGTTTGAGGGCGGAGGTGCAGGAAGTGGACGAGATGCATTGGATGGCATCTTTAACTGCGTGGGAAGAGAAATTGTGGTCTGTAAAGAAGTAGGTCATTTGGTGTGTTCTGTGGTGGAACTGGTCCTCCTGGGAGCAGAGGCGGAGGAATTGGGAATGTGGGGTGGCATTTTTGCAGGAGGTAGGGTTGGAAGAGGTGTAATCCAGGTAGCTGTGGGAGTCGGGTTTGTAAAAAATGTCAGTGTCAGGTCGGTCGTCATTAATGGAGATGGAGAGGTCCAGGAAGGGGAGGGAGGTGTCAGAGATGGTCCAGGTGAATTTAAGGTCGGGGTGGAATGTGTTGGTGAAATTGATGAATTGCTCAACCTCCTCGCGGGAGCATGAGCTGGCGCCAATGCAGTCATCAATGTAGCGGAGGAACAGGTGGGGAGTGGTGCTGGTGTAATTATGGAAGATGGACTGTTATACATAGCCATCAGAGACAGACATAGACAGGCATACGGGTGCCCAAGGCTACCCCTTTGGTCTGGAGGAAGTGGGAGGATTCGAAGGAGAAATTGTTAAGGGTGAGGACCAGTTCAGCCAAATGAATGAGAGTGTCGGTGGAAGGGTACTGTTGGGGACTTTGGGAGAGGAAGAAACGGAGTCTGTGCTGGGTCACTGCCGTTGCTGACTGAGCTCAGGATAAGAGGTAAGTAAAGGAAAGACAAACAAAAAAGAAGAAAAGAAAAGTGGTTTGTGCAGATGAGCCCAGCTTGGGACCCCTACTCCACTGCTGACTTGATGACATATTAGGGCACTTGTCCAACCCTAGTGGAGGACATGGGCATTCATGTTGCGCACAGTCTGTCGCAATCTAGCTCTGTGATCAGTGGTGGACATTTCAGCTTTGATGTGTCTTCAAGTGCTGATCGATATCAAGATTTGATTCAAAAAATAGTGTGCTAAATCCCAGCTTCACACAAATGCACACTGACAAAAGCAAGCACTGTTTGCAATGTAAGCATTATGATATCAGGATGAAGTCTTCACACCAAACTATAGTCCTGTTGGAAAATGTTCTTTTTTCTAAACATTAATGATATGAAATTTAAATGAGCCTGCTCAATTTCAAATGCAGGTGAATTCAGTTGTTGAGGCTGACGTGCAAAAAAGAATGCATTGTGTATCTCCGGGCCACTGAGGTGGTCAGTGATCGCACAAGTGGGCCACTACTTGTTGTCATTTGTTGAGAAAAACTTGGAATGTATGGAAAGCAAGTCATAGTTCAGCCTCACTATATTATTCTTCCACAATGCAATTTTCTTCACTCTGGGCCAATCATTTGTTTGCAGAATGTTTGAGTTCTTTCCTTGGATTCTTGAATTCAGTTCATTCAGCATCACAAATATGATTACAATATAAGCGAGGAGGCCTATTGTGATCTTATCACAGAGGAAACCAATGTTTTGGAAGTCAGTTGTAACTGCAAGTTGATCACTTTGTTCCAAACATGTCAGCAGTGCCCATCCTCCGAACAGCCAACAGATCTCAGTGTGAAACAGCAACACATCATGATCATGAAGTGTGTGAGATTTAATGTAGTTCACAGTTGATGAGATTTGGTGTAATACTTCACCTATATCTGTGTCTAGTTCTTTTGTAACCAGTTTCTCCTTGTGAATCATACAACAGTCCAAATAGCATATGGAGTATTTCTCTGCACTAAGGCATGTGTTCTAAAAAACTAAGACCTGTGCCATCAGTATAAAATCCAACCAGCTGGTCCGAGGGAATATTTGCACACAAAAACAGAACTTGCTGGTAAAGCTGAACAGGTCTGGTAACATCTGTGGAGCTCAATCAGAGTTAACATTTTGAGTCCATTGACCCCTCCTCAGAACTGGAATATTTCACTCCTCCCGATAGCCAGTTCACACTAAGAACTGTGCTATTTCATGTTCAGGAAACATGAGACAAAACAGCTTCAATCATAGAATCCCTACAATGGGCAGAAGGCGCTGTTTGGCCCGTTGAGTTAGCACCAACCCTTCGATAGCATCCCACCAAGACCCAACCTCCTCCACCCATAGCCCCACATGGGGTTTTTGTATGGCTTACCCATCTAGTTTGCACATTTCAGGACACTATTGGGTAATTTTTGGCATGGCCAATCCACCTAACCTGCATACCTCGGGACTGCAGAAAGAAACCAGAGCACCTAGAGGAAGCTCATACAAACTTAGAAAGAATGTGCAAAGTCCACTCAGTCGGGAAAGTGTTATCAAACCCAGGTCCCTGGTGCTGTGAGGCAGCCATGCTAAACACAGTGCTACCCAATACTACCTTCCAGCATGTATCTTGTGAAAGACAATGCATGTGCATCATTGTTCTCAATACCCAGATCAATCTGAAGATAAAGGCAGCTATACATTTCAGATGCTCCACCAAGTCGATTCCTGGTCAGTTACATGGTGTTATTTGAAAGAGGTATTGCTGCAACTTTCTTTGTCTGTCCTTCCCCATAATATTTCAACCTTTTTGAACTGGGTAAAATCCATATTAGAATCAAACTGTCACACAAGAACTTTCACTGCTGCGCTCCTTGTTAAAATAAAGCAAAGTTGCAAGAGGAGCACAATAAACTTCACTGGGACAGTCCATGCTAACACCAAACAAAACAGCAGCACATAAACTTTCTTCACTGCTGCATTTGAAGTTAAAATGAAATAAAAGGCAGTATTTAACCTTCAGGAGCATATCAAAACTACAAACTAAAAGGAAACCACATAATTTGTGCAATTGTGTGTGATTTCCTGGCCAGTGCAATCTGATAACTCATCTCAAAAGCTACTCGTTGGGCTTGTTCTGAGATGCTAAGGAGCCCTCTTAAAGTCAGGTTGTTGCTGTGAAAGCTCCTTTTTCCAGCAAAAATGATTTAGTTTCTCAATGTAATCTCGGCTTTGCTTCAGCTTATTTGGCTTCATGCTTTCACTGAACAATATTTGTGGGTGTACGAGGTATTTTGGCCTTTCTTCAGATCTCCCTGAAGCAGCCTTGAAATTGTACTGAAGAAAACTATTGTCAACTCAATGGGCTTTCTTGGTTTTCATTCCTAGCCCATCAGTGCAAAAGATAAAGCTGAAATAATTGCAATAGTCTTCAGCCAGAAGTGACAAGTGAATGATCCATCTCCGCCTCCTCTCGAGGTCTCAGCATCACAAGTCAGGAGTGTAATGGAATATTCATCACTTGCCTCTTCAGGTGCAGCTCTAACAACAACTCACAAAGTTTGACAACACCCAGAAAAAGCCGCCCACTTAATTGAATTTCACCTGTACAATATGGCTATCTGTTTGGTATTATTACTCATTGAATGGCCTCACATCGCATGAAAAAGGAACATGAAAGTGGAATCGCAGGTAGATAGGATAGTGAAGAAGGCGTTTAGTATGCTTTCCTTTATTGGTCAGAGTATTGAGTACAGAGTTGGGAGGTCATGTTGCAGCTGTACAGGACATTGGTTAGGCCACTGTTGGAATATTGCATGCAATTCTGGTCTCCTTCCTATCGGAAAGATGTTGTGAAACTTGAAAGGATTCAGAAAAGATTTACAAGGATGTTGCCAGGGTTGGAGGATTTGAGCTTTGGGGAGAGGCTGAACAGGCTGGGGCTGTTTTCCCTGGACTGTCGGAGGCTGAGGGGTGACCTTATAGAGGTTTACAAAATTATGAGGGGCATGGATAGAATAAATAGGCAAAGTCTTTTCCCTGGGGTCAGGGAGTCCAGAACGAGAGGGCATAGGTTTAGGGTGAGAGGGGAAAGATATAAAGGAGACCTAAGGGGCAACTTTTTCACGCAGAGGGTGGTACATGTATGGAATGAGCTGCCAGAGGAAGTGGTGGAGGCTGGTACAAGTGCAACATTTAAAAGGCATTTGGATGAGTATATGAATAGGAAGGGTTTGGAGGGATATGGGCCAGATGCTGGCAGGTGGGACTAGATTGGGTTGGGATATCTGGTCGGCATGGACAGGTTGGACCGAAGAGTCTGTTTCCATGCTGTACATCTCTATGACTCTATGACTATCTTCCCTCACAATGGAAAATGTACCTGGGTGTGGTGGCAGCCATTTCTATTGACATTGCACACTTTTGATTTGCATTGCAAGTGGCGTGGTCAGCCTCACTGTCTAGGTGACACCCTCCCAAATTTTTACCCCCTGAGCCCTGGGCATATCGAGTCATTGTGCCAGTTATCCATCAAAGCTAGGATAGTGCTGATCGAGGTTGAAGGACTCCCAAGAAATTGAGTGAAACTGCCAGTAATTGCGAGTTGAGCACTTGGTAAAAATTTTCCTTGTGTTAATAAAAATGATGGAAAAAGAAACTATCAGTAACTTCCTTTCATTCTCTTTCTCCCATCCTTTCTTTCACTCATTTTCATGGTCAGACATAATCACCGGCAGCCATTTTTATCTGCATTGCACACTTTCTATTTGCACACTTACTCAAACTCTGTCACTCATTCGGTCACTTACACTCACAAGGGGAAGGAGCCCTTTGCAGGCAGAGTGCAATTAGGGAGTGGTCCTCAGACACCAGGGTGTGAAGGCGTTATTGAGCTCTGAGGACTTTCCTGCATCTTGCTGCAATCCACGGCCACCATTAAGTATTTGGGAGTCCCAGCTCCTACATTTTGTCAGCTGGGGATTGCGACTCTCAGTTTGAGGAGCCTGGCCTGAAAAGTTTTTCTTATGTTATTAATGGAGTACCATCTGGAACACAGCGTAAATATATTCTTTCATAATAAATGTTCAATGAAGAATGCAGTCAGATATGCCCGGACCAGTATCAGGCATACCTGCAAATGAGCTGCCAACCTGGTGAAGCCACAACATGAGACCGTTAGCATGTCAAACAACAAAAAATAGTCGAGAGTTGAGCCATTCCACAATGATGGATTGGAGCTAAGCTCTGTATTGCTGCCACATTGTCTCCCAAATGGTAATGGGCAATTAAACAGCTCACTCAAAGAGGAGTCTCCACAAATATTGCCATCCACAATGATGGAGAGGCCCAGCCCATCATTGCAAAAGGTAAAGCTGAAATAATTGCAATAGTCTTCAGCCAGAAGTGACAAGTGAATGATCCATCTCCGCCTCCTCTCGAGGTCCCAGTATCAAAGTCAGGAGTGTAATGGAATACTCATCACTTGCCTTTTCAGGTGCAGCTCTAACAACAACTCACAAAGTTTGACACCACCCAGGAAAAAGCCGCCCACTTGATTGAATTTCACCTGTACAATGTGGCCATCTATTTAGTATTATTACTCACTGAATGGCCTAACATCGCATGAAAATAGAACATCTTCCCTCACAGTGAAAAACATATCCTACCCACTCTGGGTGTGGTGGCAGCCATTTCCATCTACATTGCACACTTTTGAGTTGCATTGCAAGTGGCATGGTCAGCCTCACTGTCTAGGTGACACCCTCCCAAATCTTTACCCCCTGAGTCCTGACCATATCGAGTCATTGTGCCAGTTATCCATCAAAGCTAGGGTAGTGCTGACTGTTAATGACCCCTTCTACCCATATTGTATCATCATCCCCTCCTTGAATGTTCAGTTCATTCTCATATCCTCTCTTCACAATTGTCGTCCCCTCTGTATCCCAGCACTCTGTCTTTGATCCCGACAGTTGAGATTCCCCAGCTTCCCTCCAACTCAATTTCTCTCGATAACCTACCTTTGACAGATCCCCTGGACTAACCATGGCCTCCTCTGTTGACAAACTTATACAGACAGCCCTAACTGATGACTGACCAGATCCCTGACTGATGTCTATAAAGCTCTCCAACTTACTGCGGCTCCCTGGACTAGTTGCACTTGACTCTCAAGGCTGACTGCAGTCCGCTCCCCAGACTGTAATGATAGGGACCCCTGACCCTAACTGACCATGTTCCAATCTCTGGACTGATTTCAAAGGCTGCCCTTGACTTACTTTGCTGGGACTACCTGACTGACGGGTGTCTCCCTTAACTGAAAGCTACTTGTTTTGTATTTTGACACATGGCCATTAGTTTGCTGCACACACAGTGTGCTTGCTGGGTATTTTGCTAGTAGGTACTGCAAGTAATACATTGACATTGCACAGTGTGTCAAGCATCATGTCCATTCCCTTGACTGATCACTGTGAAAAACCATGACCAGCTGCACTGAAAGACAGTCAAGATCAGTAAAGACAGAAGTACTGCTGGCATTTCAAATCTGGCTGAGGACAAAACAGAAAATGACAAGGCAACGCAGAGAGGCTGTAAATATTGAAAAAGGCACAAAGTGAATGAGTGCTAAGGGAGAAAACGAGGATCCATGAGGTGTACTCCCAACCCATTGCATGAGATGGCCTTATGCCCCTGTGCATATATTATCCCTGCAGCAGTATCCTGATGAAAGGTGAATTGAAGCGCAGAACTATATTGTAAATGGATCAGAGCTGTGTCAAGTTGGAGGGCCAGAGGATGGTATGTGTCCAGCTAACCTCAGTGGATGGGGAGTACGCACGATCACTGCCTATACAGTGTGCTCTGAGATATTGATGACTGCTGTCCAAGATGGAGGACCAGAGTAAGTGGCAAACTGGAGTCACTAAGAAACTGCTCGACTTTCATGTGGGGAATTGATGCCGTCTAGTTTCCGTCCAGCAGGTGGGAGAATGGGAAACGGCATGGAGGTGAAGCAAGTCTAACTAATCATGTCGTGCTAATGCATGGAAGTAGGCCTCTTGCTGTCCACTAGGGAGATTCTCATTTCATCCTTCGATTTTTTTTTCCAAAATATACTTTATTCATAAATAATTTGATGGTCTGTACAATTGGTCATGCCATACGTATGTAAACATTTACATACAGAGATCAAAACTTATCATTTTTATACAGGTCTGTACATTTTTTGATCATATGCCCATATAATTAGCTGAGGCGTCAGCAGAGCCCAAATGACTGCATGGGCCCCCTGTTCTTCGTTAGCAGGCAGACTTTACACAGTGGTCTTTCCCCACCGCGCCTTGCCGGCAGCTGCCCCAAGCTTCAGCGCGTCCCTCAACACGTAGTCCTGGACCATGGAATGTGCCAGTCTGCAACACTCAGTCGGGGTCAACTCCTTCAGCTGGACGATCAGCAGGTTTCGGACCACCCAGAGAGTTTCCTTCACCGAGTTGATGATCCTCCAGGCACAGTTGATGTTCGTCTTGGTGTGCGTCGCGGGGAACAGACCGTAGAGCACGGAGTCCCGCATCACGGCGCTGCTCGGGACGAACCTCGACAAACACTACTGCATTCCTCTCCAGACTTCCTCTGCATAGGCACATTCCAGAAGGAGGTGTGTGACAGTCTCATTCCCCCCCCCCACAGCCGCTTCGAGGGCAGCGTGCGGTGCGGCTGAGAGTCCGGGCGTGCATAATGGATCTCACAGGCAGAGCCCTTCTCACCACCAACCAAGCCATGTCTTGGTGCTTGTTGGAAAGTTCTGGCGATGAGGCTTTCTGCCAAATGGCTTTGACAGTCTGCTCAGGGAACCGCTCGATAGGATCCGCCCTCTCCTTTTCCCGAAGGGTCTCAAGGACACTACGTGCTGACCACTTCCTGATGGACTTGTGGTCAAAGGTGTTTTTCTTCATAAATTTCTTCACGAAGGACAGGTGATATGGAACGGTCCAACTACTCGGAGCGTTCCGCGGCAGCGAGGCCAGGCCCATCCTTCGCAACACCGGGGACAGGTCGAACCTCAGTACGTAGTGACACTTGGTGTTTGCATACCGGGGATCCACACACAGCTTGATGCAGCCACACACAAAGGTGGCCATCAGGGTGAGGGTGGCATTGGGTGTATTTTTTCCCCCGTTGCCCAGATCTTTATACAGTGAGTCCCTTTGGACCCGGTCCATCTTTGACCTCCATATAAACTGGAAGATGGCCCGGGTGACTGCAGCGGCACAGGTTCTGGGAATAAGCCAGACCTGTGCCTTGTATAACAGCAATGACAGTGCCTCACACCTGATGACCAGGTTTTTTCCCGCAATGGAGAGCGACCGTAGCTTCCATCTGCCCAGTTTCTGCCTCACTTTGCTGATACGCTCCTCCCAAGACTTGGCGCACGCCCCAGCCCCCCCGAACCAAATACCCAGCGCCTTCAGGTGGTCGGTCCTGACGGTGAAGGGGATCGAGGATTGGTCGGCCCAGTTCCCGAAGAGCATGGCCTCCCTCTTGCCTCGGTTTACCTTGGCCCCCGAGGCCCGTTCGAACTGGTCACAAATGCACATGAGTCTACGCACGGACAGCGGATCCGAGCAGAAAACGGCGACGTCATCCATGTACAGGGAGGCCTTAACCTGCAGGCCCCCGCTGCCAGGAATAGTCACCCCTCTCAGGCTCGCATCCTTCCTGATGGACTCGGCAAATGGCTCTATGCAGCACACAAACAAGGCAGGAGAGAGGGGGCAGTTGAAACTTTATTGCTGGAACAGCACAGCAGGTCAGGCAGCATCCAGGGAACAGGAGATTCGACGTTTCGGGCACAGGCCCTTCTTCAGGAATGATCGGGACGAACCTCGACAAACACTACTGCATTCCTCTCCAGACTTCCTCTGCATAGGCACATTCCAGAAGGAGGTGTGTGACAGTCTCGTTCCCCCCCCCGCAGCCGCTTCGAGGGCAGCGTGCGGTGCCATTCCTGAAGAAGGGCCTGTGCCCGAAACGTCGAATCTCCTGTTCCCTGGATGCTGCCTGACCTGCTGTGCTGTTCCAGCAATAAAGTTTCAACTTTGATCTCCAGCATCTGCAGACCTCACTTTCTCCCAGGAGAGAGGGGGCAGCCCTGCCTGACTCCAGATCTGACTGGGAAGCTATCTGATTCCCACCCATTGATTAAGACTGGACTAACAATGTTGGTGTGGAGCAGTCTGATCCAATTGCAGATTCCCTCCCCAAAGCCCATTTTGGAGAGAACATCTCTCATATACCTGTGTGATATCGTGTCAAAAGCTTTCTCCTGGTCCGGGCTGATCAGGCAGGTGTCCAACCCTCTGTCCTGCACGTAGGCAATCGTATCCCTGAGGAGTGCGAGACTCTCAGCGATCTTCCTGCCCGGCACAGCACAGGTTTGGTCAGGGTGAATCACCGACCCTAGAGCAGACCTGACCCGGTTGGCGATGACCTTTGACAGAATTTTGTAATCTGCATTCAACAGTGAGATTGGTCTCCAATTTTTGAGTTCCTCCCTCTCCCCCTTCCGCTTGTAGATGAGGGTGATGATGCCTTTCCTCATGGATTCACTCATGGTACCTGCCCGAAGCATACTGACATACACTTCCAGTAGGTCCTGGCCAATCAAGTCCCACAGAGCGGAATAGAGCTCGACCGGTAAGCTGTCGCTTCCGGGAGTTTTATTCTTTTTGAAGGACTCGAGGGCCTTGGTCAGCTCGTCCAGAGATAGCGGCTGGTCCAGCCTCTCCCGTGTTCTGTCGTCTAAGACCTCCGTGATAGAGGACAGGAACGACTGGGAGGCCGCGCTGTTGGTCGGCTTCGCGTCATACAGACTGGCGTAGAAAGATTTACTGATCCTCATGACGTCAGCGTGAGATGACGTTATCGAGCCATCTTCTTCCTTCAGGCTGCTGAGCACGGAGCTCTCTTTGTGCACCTTCTGGAAGAAGAAACGTGAGCACGTCTCGTCCTGCTCCACCGAGCGGACCCTGGACCAGAAGATTAACTTGGAGGCCTCCGAAGCAAAGAGCGAGGCTTGCTGGCCCTTCACCTCCTTGAGGTCCTCCGTGACATCCACCCCCATCATCTGCAGCAGGAGCAGGTTCTGCATACTTTCCTGGAGCTGGGACAGTTTTCCCCGCCTCTCTCTCGCCTCCTGAACACCTTTGAGGATGAAGAACCTCTTGATGTTCCCTTATACTGTTTCCCACCAGTCCGCTGGGGACTCAAAGAGGGGCTTCACGGTTCTCCAACCTGCGTAGTCCCTCTTGAGCTCCTCAATGTTTCCCGGGGTCAACAGCTTGGTGTTCAGCTTCCACGTTCCCTTACCAGCCCGCTGCTCGTCCTGTAGGTGACAGTCGGCCAGCAGGAGGCTGTGGTCGGAGAAGAACACCGGCTTGACGTCGGTGGATCTGACCGAGAGCGTTCGGGACACAAACAGGTAATCTATCCTTGAGCAGATAGACCCGTCTGCCCGTGACCAGGTGTATCTACACTACGCTCCGTCTGCAGGGGTGCTGAAGACGTCGTGCAGCTTGGCATCTTTTACCGTGTCCATCAGGCCTCTGGACGTGGTGTCCAGGTTACTGTCCCCCCCGCCGGATCGTCCATCTGCATCAATGATACAGTTGAAGTCTCCGGCCAGAATGACCGGCCTGGACGTAGCCAGCAACAGTGGAAGCTGCTGCAGGACGGCCAACCGTCCACTCTTACCCACTGGGGCGTACACATTAATCAGTCTCAGGGGAGCATTCCTGTCCATGATGTCGGCAACAAGGAGGCGCCCGCCCACCACCTCCTTAACCTCGGAGATGGTGAAGTTGCCTCCTCTCAACAGGATACCCAGGCCGGAGGCGTGGCTAACGTTGCCCCCCGACCAAACTGACGGCCCATGGGCCCATAAGCTCGACCATCTCCTGTAGCTGCTGAGGTGCGGTATCCCACACTCCTGCAGGAACAGGACGTCGGCTTTAACGTTGGCCAGGAAGGCCATCGTAGAAACACATCGCGTAGCCGATTTGATGCTACGCACATTGATGCTGGCAACTCTTATCCCCATTTTAACAGTTTACAAGGTTAACAGTATCCATTTGCTGCTGGTCTTGCCCCTCTGGGGTAGCTGTGTGCATTCCCGTGGTGATAGCAAACTGCTGGACCCTCCCAGGGATGAGGTAGCTGTCCGGCTCCACGCTGGAGCCATTTCCCCGCTCTGGTGTCTTCAGGTCGGGCCCAGGGTCCGCATGGTCCAGTTCTCCATCTGACAGCGAGGCTGTCACAGGACCGCTGCTCCCAGTTACCTGGAGCTGTGGGCCGGTGGGTACCTCTTGGTTCTCACCGGGTGGGGGGGAGGCCTTTACCTGTCCCCTCAGAGGGATCACCTTTTCCTGCTTGGGCGGTGCTGCCCTCCTTTTTCTCTACGGCGCTCTGTCTCTTCCTCTGGTGACGACCCACCTTGCGCCCGTCCTCACCGTCGGAAGAGCTGCATGTGTCCTCATCGCATAGGTGTCGCTTCCCCCCTCGCTGGGTGGCTTTGGGAGGTTTCCTCTTCCTGCTTTTCACAGTAATCCAATCCTCTGCTTCCTTTGGTCCCTTCTCCTCCATTTCCTCCGTCTGTCTTGCAGGAGCTTGGATCGGCTACTGCACCTCCCCGCTGTCTGCCGTCTGCTCCACTATAGCCCTTCCTTCCTTCTGGTTGCCTTCAGACACCGTTCCCGTGCTGTTTTGTGGTACCTTGCTGGTCTTGGGCAGTCCACGGCTCGCATTGCCACCTCCAGCCATCTGTGCGTAGGTGGCGGCCCCTTGTCTTAGGCAGGCCTTGTACATGTGGCCCGCCTCTCCGCAAAGTTTACAGTTCTTGGCCTCCTTACGTTCCTTGGTCGGGTGGCCTTCCTGCTTGCAATTTTGGCAGACGGTCACCTTGCAATCCGCCGCCATGTGGCCTGACCTCCCGCAGGTTCGGCACACTTTTGGCTGTCCTGCGTACGTCAGGTAACCTCTGCTTCCTCCGATGGCAAAGCTGGAGGGTGGGTGGAGGATGTTCCCACTGGCATCGACCCTTAGGGTTACCCTGACCTGTCGTTTGCTGGTCCAGATCCCAAAAGGATCGACCACATCGGTACTCCCTCCCTCGACCTGGACGTATCTTCTCAGGAAGGTCAGGACATCTGCTGCTGGGACGTGAGGGTTGTACATCTGGATTGTTACAATCCGACTCCTCTGCGCAGGGAGCACACACAATGGGACCGCCGACAAGATGGAGAACAGAGGTTCCCCTTCCTTCTCCTTGAAGACCTTCAGGAGCTGCTCGCAATTCTTCACACTCCTGAAAGTCACATCGAAATAGCCTGCCACAGGGAAATCCTGCAGGCAGTACACGTCCATTGCTTCAAACCCGTAGCACTCCAGCAAAATCTTCTTCACAAACACCGTCCGATCGACCGGTGTGTGCTCCTCCACCTTCTTCACAGTCACCCTGACTGTGTTGCAAATGCTCTGGCCAGGGCTGCGAGCGGCTGCTGAGGCCATAGCTCAGAGGTTGGCTGGTACCTGAATTGGCGTTAGGCCGAAGCCAGCATAAAGATCCACCAAGAGCAGGTCAGCACAAGCAAACGATCCTCCAACGTCCAATCACGATCCAGCAATGGTCTCCAGCAGCTCCGACGTATCGTAGCACGATCCCCGCGGTTTCTCCCCCGTCAGCACACGTCTGCTGCGTCGAACCGACAGCACTCTAGCAGAATCTCTTCCTCTGGTCCTCAGGAACTACACATATTCCGAGTCAAAAGGCCGAGAAGCGAGAGTGCCTTTTTTTCAACACAAACGCACAAAAGCACTTTGTGCCCATCTGGAGGATGGGACTTTTTGATCTCAACATCGAGAATCTCTTTACTGCCGACCTCAACCTATTTTCTCAACTTGCTCACAGTCCATGTTGTTCAGTCACTGGGAAAATTCCACCCATGATGTGTTAAGAAATCACGTCCATTTGGATTATTGGGTGCTTCTTTCTCCCCTGCTTCTGTAGTTTATCCGTTAGCTCAGGAACATGTTACCTGGGGTGCTGTGCTCAATATTTATGTTTGTAAATGATCCTCCTCTTGTGTCCTGACATTTAGTGGAAGGTTTGTAAGTAACCTTGGAGGATTATGATGTTTAAGATTCAGTGACTGAGCTTGTTGATTAGAGGATATTGGTGTGTGGTTATTTTTTGCCTTCACTTTTAGGATATTCATGAGAGCATGTGCATTCTCAATAATGATATGAAATTGTAGGAATTTATCCTGATTATTTTGTGTGCTTGCTAAGCTGTTTCACAATTTAAATTTTGTGACTGCTCTTTGGTGTCAGCACTATGCTTCAATTATCCCCTGTAAGAATTTGACTTATTTCACAGGCAAAAGGTCTTTGTGTCCCTATTATTTTCACTAAAATGATTGGTCATTCAGAAATGAATGGCTTGCTATGTGTTTTTCTCTATTTCATTTTTCTTTGGCATTTGTCTTACCTTCTGGTTTTAGACAGATTTGCTAAATGTTTTATTAATTCTTTTGCCCTCAAGGAAGGCCTATACCTTGCATTGCCAGACCATCTGGAACAGTAGGTCTGTTTAGGGCTGTTTCAAAATCTAAAGTAATTTTGTAGGCACAGAAACAATCAATCAGGACACCACAGGTGTAAGTGCCACACAACAAGCCTATCATGTAGATTTTAGCCAGTATATTGATTAAAGGCTGCAAGACAACATTTTGCTGTCACTTAATTTATACTGTCCCTGTCTGATTTTTGGTAGGATCAAGTAACCATGGAGTTTGGATTGTACTTGTATTGGTCCATTGACAGGAAAGATTTAAACTTGACTGGGTTGAGAAAGTAGAGTTACATTTTGTTGTTGGGAAACAGTCAACTAAGAGTGGCCCATCCCTGTGCTGTGCAGACATGACCTGGTTTATTTGCCAGGGCATCATCTCAGCAAGGTCCTTAAGTTTAAGGTGCTTTTTAAAGGAAAATGTTAAAAATCACACAACATCAGGTTATAGTCCAACAGATTTATTTGGAAGCACTAGCTTTCGAAGCGCTGGTTTCTTCAACCGCCTGATGAGGAAGCATAGCTTCAAAAGCTAGAGCTTCCAGATACGTCTGTGATTGTGTGATTTTTAGCTTTGTCCACCCCAGTCCAACACGGCTCCTGCAAATCATTTATAAAGGAATTCTCGCATAGCCTATATCAGAGGATAACTCTGAAGTCAAACAACACCAGATTATAATCCAACAGGTTTATTTGAAATCACAAGCTCTTGGAACGCTGCTCTTTCGTCAGGTCACCAGGTACATGGGTTATTGATTGCCAAGGGGTGAAACATCAATTGGGGGTATGCAGGAATGTAAAGTTGACTTTAAAATCAGATCTGCCATGATCTTATTGAATGGGGGAGCAGGCACGGAGGGCCAAATGGCCAACTCTCATTCCTTGTTCATTGTAATCCCTTACTTCAGGAAGTCTTGTTTGATATAAACAAGCTTCACAGGTACAAGAATATCAAGACTTAAGTATGGTCATTTCATACATCATGGGTCTGCAATATTATGAGAGCTTGCTTCTGGCAAAAAATTCAAAATCTTGTACCACTTAAATTTTGGCTTTGGATGTAACAACTTCATTTGGTGATTTTCTTTACTGCTGAAGATGATGATTGACAATCTCAGAACATTTTCACATGTTGATAACATGGTTTGAGAATAGATTATTCTGTTCTCACAGCAAAGATTGTTCTGGTCTAAAATAGCCGTATGTCTGAAGAGGTCATCTTTCAATTGTCCAAACACTCAGGAGTCAGCTAGATGTACTCATGCAGTCACATACTGATCAGTAGTCCTCCTCTCCCTTGAGCTCTGATGTTAAACAAATACCATTCATAAGTAACATTGATATGAGCTCAGTATGTGTTTTCAAAGTCTGCAAAAATTCTGCTATCTGGGTTTCTGCTTCCCAGTGGAACCTAGATTACAAAAGCTTGTAGCATTCTTATCTCAGCACAGATAGCAGGATTGCAGCTCTAGTATATTCAGGTTTGTTTTGAACTAATTCTGTTGCTGTTTCACGGTTTTACTACTGACAGAAAAAAAATTCAATTCTGTCTCCTTCAATACCACAGCATTGGGAGTGAAAAGCACACAGCCATTAGTCGCACCCAGGAATTCAAAGTTGCTGACTGTTTTCATTTTACTTTCTTGCTGTTTCTTCTAGAAACTGGATCTCTTTCTACTGTGAAAATCCATGCATTTTCTGTTGCACTTTTCCTGACACCATGTTTCAAGTGATTTTTGCTTAAGGGCTCCAACAGACAGCAAACAAGGGCACTCAAAGCAGAGATGGAGTGACACGACTATGGCAAGCCAACAAGTTCATTAAGTACAGTTGTGTTTGTTCTGATACTGTCTGTCGACCCCATCTCCTAGCTTACATAGAAATGAGTTGAGCCAAACTTAATTTATAGTCATAATGCAATTTGTTTTCCAAATGATTTAATTAAACTTATTTTCCCACAGCTGGTGAATAAATTACATGGCGTGCAAAGTGCATTCTCACAAGCTTTCTCTGCATCTGTATTTAATGGTTTGGTATGATTTTTATCCTACTCCATCTTGTCAGTAGAGCAAACAATGTGTCAAAATGTTTTCCATGTGGTGTTCTGGTTATTACATTATTAAAGGTATGTTATTTGAATTTGCCTTTGACAAGAGTTTTTTTTGTTTCAACAGTGGAAGAAAGGAGTGAGTGGTTCTTAGAAAGGCACAGGTTGTGCAATATCAAATTAAAGACCTATTGTACAACTACACCATCTTATTGTATGACAGAAATGATATTTACATTTTAGAAAATAGCCCTTGCTCCTCCAATATAATATGTGCACCAGAACATTTGGATTACAAAGTTCAAGATTATTTCTTAATCTATGATAAATTGACTGATTTTAGTCAGGCTGGAACTGCCTATATTTTCAATGGCTTTATTACTGTTTTTGGTTTATGGAGAGTTTGAATTAGCTAGTCTGTCTCGTTTTGAAAGACCATCATATGACTCAGGAGCAGAAGTAGGCCATTTAGCCCATCAGCTCACCTCAAATCTTCACCTTCTTATTGTTCAGTCTTGAACCTGCCAGTTATCCAGGAACATCTTTTCCAACAAAGTTTTTGACTGCCATTGAATGAGATCATGGCCGATCTGATAATCCTTAACTACATACTGTGATCTTTTCCCTGTAACCCTCAATTCCCATACTGATTAAAAATCTCTGCCTTGACTATCCTTACTGTGGCAAACACAACAACCCTCTGAGAAAAAGAATTCCACAGATTCACTGCAAGCAATAAATGCTAATGGCAGCTCTGATGAAGAGTCATCTAGACTGGAAATGTTAGCTTGCTCTCTCTCCATGGATGCTGCCAGACCTGTTGTGACCTCCAGCATTTGTTGTTTTCAGTACAGATTCCAGCATCTGCAGTAACCTGCTCCTCCGCAGGTTCACTACCATGTGAGTGGAGAAATTCCTCATCTCTGCCTTAAATGTATAGCTCCTTATTCTGAGATTATGCCCTCTAATCCCAGACTGTCCCAGAAAAGGAAACAATTTGCCACATCTCCCTTGTCAAGTACTCTAAGAATCTTGTATATTTCAATAAGGTCACTTCTCATTATTCAATATTCCACTGGGCTACCCCATAATCCTTAATACTAAATTCTTGCATGTGTTCATTGGACCAGATTGGGCTGAGTAGTTGAATCTATTCTCTGGGTCCCATCCGCTTGGCTACTGTCTCATATCATTTATGAAGAATGAGACTACAGATTTACAGCACAAGTCTTTTGGTGGGGGAGGGGAGTATGTTTTTAAAAGATAAATAGAGGGATAACTGGATGAATGAACACAAAGTAATGTTGATGATGTTACGATGAGCCTAACAGGAGATCCAGAAAGCTCCCTACAAGGATGCTTTCGAGCAAGTATCATACCTGGAGATGATGCCATTGATATGAGTTGTACTGTCCTTGCTTGTGTTGCCTTTTGTTCTGCAGATATTTTTAATCAACCTGTTTAGAAATGTTACGACACACCTCTGGAGCATGTGGGGCTCGAAGCCTTTTGATCTGAATATTGTCCCGAGTCAAATCTTCCCCTGCCTACTGTTCAGAATGAAACTGTGAGTCATCTGGCAGCATCTTTTCCAATGAAGTCCATGACTGCCAGTCCTGGCAATGCTGGAAGTTGGCCCTTCTAAGTCATTTTGTCTCAAATTTTCTGCACCTGAAGAGTCATTTGTAGAATAAAGCCTCCAGAGAAAGCTCAAAGTATTTAATGTTTTAGTGTCTTGCTGGTTACAAAATAAAACAGCACTGTTATTTTCTTAAATAGTTTTGCCAATAAAGGAAGAAACTGCAGCCAATAAACCCAATCATTAACAACTTTTTTTTTTAGATTAGATTAGATTACTTACAGTGTGGAAACAGGCCCTTCGGCCCAACAAGTCCACACCGACACGCCGAAGCGTAACCCACCCATACCCCTACATTTACCCCTTTACCTAACACTATGGGCAATTTAGCAAGGCCAATTCACCTGACTTGCACATCTTTGGACTGTGGGAGGAAACCGGAGCCCCCGGAGGAAACCCACGGAGACACGGGGAGAACGTGCAAACTCCACACAGTCAGTCGCCTGAGTCGGGAATTGAACCCGGGTCTCTGGCGCTGCGAGGCAGCAGTGCTAACCACTTAATCATGCTCTGACTACACTGCAATTAAAATAGCCTTTCAAGGCTTTACAACAGTATCAGTAAAATAGTATGAAAAGTATCTCGAGCAATGAAATACATGGGGAGCAATGCAGAGTTTTACATGTAAAATTATTCACAAAGCATCTTAAAAAACAAATCAATGTGTAACTGGATGAAGGCATGAAATAATGAAAATATTCAGTCAGTCAGACAGCAGCTGAAGACATAGAAACAGATAGGCGTAATGGGTCAAGGCACTGCCCTTTGCCCAACACTGTAAAAATTTAGATGAACTGGTGTTACGGCAAGTACAGCGGTAGTGGAAGGCAGTACAGGTTAATGGATGAAAGATATGATACTGCAAAGGCAAAGGGAGTAGCTTTGGAACAAATAAAGAATCAATGTCACTGGCTGACTCTCTAAAGGCCATAACAGTGAGTTTGTGCACAGCTGAAAATCAGCCCCTTCTCAGTTCATTTAGAGGGCAGTTTCACATAGATTGCAGCGGCAATAAAAATGTTTATCTTCCGTAAAGTGAATTATATTCCGCCTTTGCAAGTCCAGCAACATGCTGAACTGTCGATGACTATCAAAAAGGTTCCTGGTCCCATTTTTGGTCCTGCTCTGTCCATTTAAGTTAACCGCTTGCTGACTACTTGGCCTGACTACCTGCTTCCCTAAAGTACTTTTCAGACTCAACTTCTGTTTATTGCTGATTGTGAGCTGTCAGTTTCCTTTGTCCATTAATATCTGTGCAACTTGAGATTGTAAAAATCCATTCTTCAGGACACACAGAAGAGACATTCCCATGAGAAGTATCAGTTGACGATTATTTGCATTAATGAGCATGATGAATTTAAATATTCTGTTTGACAAATTAGAAGGAAAGTCTCGAGACATCTCTGGATTTGATAGGGGTCTATGGAATGTCGCAACACAATCAGTCTCAGTTTTCTTATGCAAATTTGACCAATTAGAAACTGTTCTCTGCAATGGCTCAGAAATGTCCATGATCTTAAGTAAATGAAGACTATAATAATTTTTTTTCGATTTGTTACTATCATAATCACCATTTTTAATATTCATATTCAAAGCAAATTTGCATTGCTGCTGATTACTCATAATGCGTTGCGTTTATGCAAGGGACTGTATTAAACTAAAATCTAACAATGTCATGAAATACAAGGATAATGTGCACCCTGAAGAAGGTAGATTTTTTATTTGCGGGAATACCCCAGGATTGAAGAATGAAGTAATTACCTTAAATTATATTCTACCCATGTGCAGCAAAGAATCAGTTGCTTTGTTTTAAAATAAATTACTGAGAACGGTAATTTACATACTTATTTTTCGTTGACAGAATGAATAAAAATGGATTTTCAGAGCTCAATTCTGACCCCTTGAATAATGATAAAATTCTGCTTACTCCATCTGCTTTAAGCAGACCCATTTGTTTTATGGTCCCCATCTCTTGCAAATATGGCTTTCAGATTAAAAACCAATTCTAAAATAGCAAGTGCATTCATGCTATGGAGGGCAAATGAATTCATCTTTAAATAGAGCTGGCAATTCTTTCAAATATGATTATAATTTAAATTACCACTGTCTTATTGGACTTTTATCATGGTAATCAAATTTCAGTCTATCTACAGGCATTTACCAAGCACAAGCAAGAATGTGCACACTATTAAATTTTTTCAATTCTGTCATAGCAATAACACATATTGTCTGTTATCCTGTCTTAATGTAATTTATTTTACAGGGATGGCCGTAAAACACTAAAATGAAGGACATTGTTGAATGAGCTTTAACATAAAATCAAAGTAAAAGGATAATTAAATGTTTTCTGCAATTTGGGATATTCTAAGAAAAATTGGTCGAAGGTGCTTGTGCTCCTCAGAATGAAATATAGCTAGTGTCTTTCTCCACTTCAGATCTGCGACAAGGAATGGCATTATTATGTCATTAATGTTGAGTTTCCTGTGGTGACGTTGTACGTGGATGGAGTCACTTACGACCCATACCTAGTGACGGATGATTGGCCAATCCACCCATCACACATTGACATGCAGCTCACTGTTGGAGCCTGTTGGCAAGGTAAGATTTTCAATTAGTGGGGAAGATGGGTAAAATTTGGGTTGAATTTTGATTATATTCCAAGTTAGCAAGAATTGAATATTGTCACAGGGTTTGTACCAAGCTTAAATCACAGATGTGGTATCAGAAGACTGCCTTATACAATGGTTAAGGTTATTCCTTTAGAAATGTCCTGGTTACATAGACTTATAGAGTAATACAAGTCCTTTCTATAGTCCAACTCTTCATTTGTGAGATTGACACTAAATCTATATGGATCAGAAATGGCTGGGTGAAACAAAGTGGAGTATATCAAGCTGTTGATCAAGTTTCCACTAATGGTATTAAATATATATATAGCTTCAGTAATGTGTGTATATGACTATGACAATTAATTATTTTGAGTTCTCTCATTTTTTTTCAATGGAATCTGAGTGTCTCTGGCAAGATCATCATTTGTTGCCCATAACTCATTGGTGTTGTATTTACCAATTTTATATAGATGTTTATCATTTGTTTTTAAATTCCTTTTTATTTAGTGTATAAATTTGGGATCACAAAGTGATCCATCTTCTATGTAGTGCATTAGATGATCAAGAAAAACCATTTATGTTTACCCCACTAAGGCCTTGTCTAAAATACTATGTTTTATGAATCATTAATACATTTTGGAGGATTGTTACATGTTTCTACTCTGCCTGATTTGTAGAGTATTGTTGAATAGATGATCTACTAAACCAAATGCAAAGCAAACCCCAGACCATAGTAATATTATGATTCTCATTATTATGTTTATTAAAATTATCATGTTAGATTTTACAAGTTGTAGAATTGGCATGTTTTGGATCAGATTGGTTGACGATTTATTAAATGTGCAAAAACTTTGTGTTTTCTTATTTACACTTCAATTACTTGGTTGAATGAAAAATTTAAATGAGGCAATGTGTTGCTATAGTAGCAGCAGTTAATTAGCATTGGTAATTATTTCTAATAGCTGTTGTGCTTTCAAGCACCTCAGCAGGCCCGGGTGTCCCTGGAGAGGGAGCACACAGCATCTACCAACACCCTCCACGCTTTCAGAGAGAGGTGGGCACCATGGGGTGTGGAGTGTTTTATTTCCCCCTTTGATTCTACCTTGATTTAGTCCCTGCCTTCCCCTCCACTTTTTTTGATCACTCAGCATTGCCCTTTGAGAAAGGCATTGCTTGTCACTGGCCACTCAGGTGTTTCCTTTCTTTCTGGTGGTGGAATATAAATAAAGGATTCTGCACTTATTGTTCTTCACTGTGGCGTACACCTGCACACACACGAAGAAAGAAAGAAAAAATAAAGACACCTCTGTTAACAGAAACCTGCAAGATTCCCTCCACTGTGGAAACAGGCCCTTAAGCTCAACAAGTCCATGCCGGACCTCCAAAGAGTAACCCACCCCTGACTCATGCACCTAACACTTTGGGCAATTCACCTGACATGTACATCTTTTGGAATGTGGGAGGAAACCGGAGCACCCGGAGAAAACCCGCACAGACACAGGGAGAATGTGCAAACGCCATGCAGACAGTTGCCCAAGGCAGGCGTCAAACCCAGGTTCCTTGCACTATGAGGCAGCAGTGCTAACCACTGAGTCACCATACCATCATTGTTGTGTAACATTGTGCCAATTTATAGCTGTAGGTTTAGAGGCTGATATCACAGAATTGCTACATTTACCCCACATTGTATAATGAGATGATGAAATATAGTACAAGAGATTGGGTGCTAGAACACAATAAGAGGGTTCAGTTTGATTGCTGAGGTTACTGCAAATTGCCCACATATCGGATAAGTACACTCTGGCTCATATCAAGCAAAGACTTACCATTGGGCCTGAAGTGCCAAATGAAAATAATATCTGTGGCAAAAACCACAATACAGCACTGTGGCAGGAGAAAATGAAATAAAATATTGTAGAATAAAAAGCCATTAAAGCATATTTACGTCCAAGTAAGTTGAACAATAACAGTTAAAAATTCTTGCAAAGGCTCCAAAATGTCTTGTAGGTAGAATGGCTCAGTGGTTAGCACAGCTGTCTTATAGCACCAGGGACTCAAGTTCAATCCCAGTCTTGGACAACTAGCTGTGAGGAGCTTGCACATTCTCCCCATGTCTGTGCAGGTTTCCTCCAGGTTCAACTGTTTTCTTTCATAGTCCAGAGATGTGTTGGTTTAGGTGGATTAGCCATGCTAAATTGCCCACAGTGTCCAGGGATGTGCAAGCTCGGTGGGTTATCCATGGGAAATGTGGGGTTATAGGGTATGAGTGTGGGTCTGGATTGGATGCTCTTTGGAGGGTTTGTGTGGACTTGATGGGCAGAGTGGCCTGCTTCCAGGCTGGAGGGATTCTATGATGATGCTAAGTCGGTCCATTCAATTTTCCTAAATAGTCTTCCATACCTTTGAAGAGTGTAAAGTCACTCGTGGAAATAATTGTCCATGTGCTTTGGCATTTCAGTGGATGCCTAGAACCTCCAACAGTTATCCTCTGTATTCTCAGATTCAGGAGGCTTAAAATTAAAAATCTGTAAGGGTTCTTATTCAGACAGCTCCTCATGCAAAGTCTATGTCTGTTTTCCTTTGGCATGAGGACAAAACTGTACTTGGCTGTGATGAGCCTTCTCTACTTCAAATATTTAACGATTGACTGACAAACTAACTCTCCTGCTTGCACGTGAAGAATGATTTACCTGGGGAAGGAATAGAAGCCTTTGTGGAACTGTAACTCAATGAGAAAATAGAAAAAAGGGAGGTGTTGTTAAGACTTACCTTCTACACAAAAGACTAACATGTCTGCATCCAAAAAGACACAGTAGTGGATTGAATATAATTTAGGAAGGGTGTTAATTTTTTATCTCAAAAAGCTGGTAAGAAATCACAGTCTCACTAACTTGTTCACAGTAGCGTTTTGTACAGCACCATTGCAGTTGAATAAACAGAGCATGAAAGTGACAAACAAAAACAGAAATTGCTGGACAAACTCAGCAGGTGAGGCAGTATCTGTGGAGAGAAATCAGAGTTAACATTTCAGATCGAGTTCCGAAAAAGGGCCAAAGTGTTAACTCTGATTTCTCTCCACCGCTGCCTCCGGAGCTGCTGAGCTTTTTCCAGCAATTTCTGTCTTTTTTCTGATTTCCAGCATTCACAGTTTGTTTTTATTTAGAGTATAAAAGTGATTATGTAAGTATTCTCTACACACACACACACACACACCCCTGCTGCCTGTTTTTCTGGGATAATTATTGATTGGTTACTAATTTTAAAAATGTCTGACACAAGCAATAATATTGAATTCACAATCGGAACCAGTACAGTGAAGAGTCAAGTAGGACTTTTCCAAATAATGAGACATCTGTTTTGTTGCTCTACTAATGTCACAAATCACAAACACTATTAAATGCTCTAAATTGAGAACTTTTCCATTAGATGTTAGAGCATTTATTAGAGGAAGCTGATCAACTGTAGGGTATGAATTCCATAACTGCCGAACTCACCAATTCAATCAGTTTTCTGTCTGCAGACATCTATTTGATTGCTATGGTCTGATAGTGGGAAATCACAGCATGGTAAAATTTCTTGCAAACAGCTATGGGTGAATGCAATGTATTTAGCAATTTAAGATCTGGTATTCTGTTTCAATTACCTAGACACATATCTGTTTCAAATAAAGATGTACATTTTATTAAATCTATTAGTAATGTCAGCTAACATTTTACTTGCACAATAAAACCTCCAACAACCTCTAACTGACTCTGATCATGTTAAACATCTGGCACAGTAAACTTTATTTAAAAAGAGATTCTGCGATGCAAAATATTTAATAAAATATCAAGATAGAATTTACAGTTTTATGAATATTTTTGAGTTCCCTACATATAGACGACAGATGTGCGCACACACACACACACAAGAAATGAGAGAGAGAAAATGTGCAGAGAGAGGAGAGAGAAACACAAAAGTTGAGGGATAGCAGGCACAAATCCACACACAAACATATGACTTATTAGATTTATGCAATGTGAACAAGCTGTTTCATGTCTTACTGCTATTATTTCAATAGATTCCTTCAGAGTGCTTCACAAGGGGATAGTGAACAGGGAAGAGTCTAGAAAATCAGTTCCTGATGGTCCACAAAAGGATTGGGAGATGCACTTGTAACCTGGAGTCAAAGAAATAGAAGGAGTGAGGTACAAGGCTGAGGAAGTGAACTTAGATACAGTGGAGTGATACGATACAAGGATTTGCCATGATTTCAAAATACTTCTGCACAAAATACATCATAACTGACTTTTGCTTAGTGTGCTAGGTGACATGATGTGGAGTTGCTGGTGTTGGACTGTGGTGGACAAAGTCAGAGGTCATACAGCACCAGATTATAGTCCAATAGGTTTATTTGAAATTACAAGCTTTCCGAGTGCTGCTCCTTCATCAGGCAAAATGGAGGGAAGCGCACAGGCACAGAATATTTAGGAATAAATTACTGAGATGCTGGAATCTGTACTGAAAACAACAAATGCTGAGATCATAGTGGGTCAGATAGCATCCATGGAGAGAGAGCAGCTAACATTTCAAGTTTAGATGACTCTTCATCAGAGCTGCAGCAGTTGATTAAACAAAATGTAGGATCAAGTTACTGCAGATGCTGGAATCTGTACTGAAAACAATAAATGCTGGAGATCACAGCAGGTCAAATAGCAGCCACGGAGCTAACGTTTAAAATCTGGATGACTTTTCATCAGCTCTTTATAGAATTTTTCTGCAGAGAGATTTAGATTCTCTACAATACCCTTCAGCCCAACAAGTCCATACCGCCCCTCTGAAGAGAAACCCACTCAAACCCCTACCCTATATTTACCCCTGACTAACACTACGGGCAATTTAGCATGGCCAGTTCACTTGACCTGCACATCTTTGGATTGTGGGAGGAAACCCACACAGACACAGGGAGAATGAGCAAACTCCACATGGACAGGTGGAAATTGAACTCAGGACCCTGGTGCTGTGAGGCGGCAGTGCTAACCACTGAGCCACCATGCCATCATTGCAAGGTAATTATAGGTAATTAAGAGTGTCAAAAGATAGTACAAATGATGTGAGTGGAGCATAGACAGGCTGAATAACAAGTCCTTGCAAGTGCTCAAAAGTGTCAGATGGTGAGAGTAAAGTATCAACAGTTGAATAAAAAGTGAAAGGATGAACTATGATTTGATTAATTAAGGCAGAGAGAATGAAAAATAGAAAATAAGATATTTCTAGAGACAAACCAAATGGCTGGAATAAAATGATACGTAGAAGAGTGGCATGACGAGGGTCTCACCAAAGTATCAAGCAATCCAAAACTGTACAAACTAATTGAGGTCGAGAGATCATAACAGTTATGGTGACGGTTTCAAAACAGCACAGTAATGAAGATTTTACAGACACAGAACCGTATGTTGGGGATACATGTATCGCATCATGAACGCAAGATCACAGTTGAGGCAGTCTTCATGGGTACGGAACTTGGCTATCAGCTTCTGCTGGTGAATTCTGCATTGCTTTGTATCTTGAAGGCCATCTTGGAGGATGCTTACCTGACTCGGATGCAATTGTTGCACAGTGTCCTTTTGTCCGTAGTCGTAGCGTCTGCACGGCCTTGCTGATACACCAATGCTCGGAGCATCCTTGCCTGCTGCATGTGAGGTAGACAACATTGGTCAAGTCAATGAGTGCCTGCTGTGTACATGGTGAGTGGTGTTCCTATGAGTGATGGTAGTATCCATGTCAATGATCTGACAGAGGTTGCCATGGTTGGGTTGTATGGTGTTCTGGTCATTGTTTTCATGAAAGCTGGATGACTTGCAATGAGCAATGGTCTGTTTGAGGTTTGACGGTTGTTTGAAGGTGAGAAGTGGAGGCTTAGCGAAGGCCCTGGTGAGATGCTCATCATCAATGATGACATTTTGAACGCTGCAAAGAACATGACATAGCTTCTCCACTCTGGGGGAGTATAGGACAATAAAGGGTGCCTCAGTACCTCACTCTACTACAAGGCTACAGCCTTCAAGGAGAAACTGATAGTCAAGCGACATAACATGGGCTCAACCATGATCTTGGGTTCATGTCGCGGTACATGTAACCCCACCACACTGTTCTGTGTTTGTAAAAATTTACTGTTTTGTTTTGACACCATCACTTTGATAACTTATGGTCTCGCTATCTCAATTGGTTTGTACAGTTTTGGATTACTTGCTATTTTGGTCAGACCCTCATCATGTGACTCTTACACCTATCATGTTATTCCAGCCATTTAATTTGTCTGTAGCACCATCTTATTTTTTATTATTAATAATTATCTCTCTGCCTTAATTAATCACATCCTAGTTCATCTCTTCAGTCAATTTGCTATTCAGCTATTGACACTTTACCACACTGTTTGACACGTTTGATCACCTGCAAGACTTGTTATTCAGCCTGTCTACTCCTGCTATTTGTATGATCCTTTGGCACTCTTAATTACCTAGAATTATCTTGCAATGATCCCTCTGGATTACAAAGGAGTAATGCTCTGAAAGCTTGTGATTTCAAATAAACCTGTTGAACTACAGAGGTAAATTATTGCAGATGCTGAAATCCACTGAAAACAACAAGTGCTGGAGATCACAGTGGGTCAGACAGCATTCATGGAGAGAGAGCAAGTTAACGTTTTGAGTCCAGATGACTCTTCATTAGAGCTGAAATGAAGTGTGGAGGGGACAGCGGTTATGGGGATGCCGGGGGGGGGGGGGGGGGGGGGTGGAGGGGGGATGTGGGGGTAGTGGGTGTAGGTTGCTTTGGAGAAAAGATGTTGATAGATAGTTCAGATTCAGTGATCAGAATGTGCGAATAACAGAACAATGGTGTGTCTCAGGCCAGGCTTGAAAGGACACAGTCCCCCTGGGTTGGGGGGAGGGGAGAGAGGAGATGATAACAGAATGTAACAAGCTAAAAGAAAGTAAATAAGTGGTAGATTGTTCACAATTTGAAGGCATTGAACTCAATATTATGAAAAAGGGCTCATGCCCAAAACATCGATTCTCCTGCTCCTTGGATGCTGCCTGACCTGCTGCACTTTTCCAGCAACACATTTTCAGCTCTGATCTCCAGCATCTGCAGTCCTCACTTTCTCCAACTCAATATTATGTCCAGTAGGCTGTAAAGTACCTAGTCTGAAGATGAGATGTTGTTTCTTCAGCTTGTGCTGTGATTCACTGGAACACTGCAGCATGCCTAGCACAGACAAGCATGCATGCAAACAGGACGCTGTGTTAAAATGACCGACTGCGGGAAGGTCGGGATCTTACTTGCGCACAGACCAGATCCCACTGCTGTGAGTGATAGGAAGGGGCAAGGATGGAAGCATGGGTGATAGGTCGGATGCAGTTGAGGGCCCTGTCAATCTCAGTGGGTGGGAAACCACGGTTATGGAAGAAGCAAGCCATGGCAGCAGCGTTGTTTTGGAAGGTGGCATCATACAAACAGATACGATGTAGGCGAAGGAATTGGGAGCATGGGATGCAGTCCTTGCCCTTGTAGGGGTGTGACGAGCTGTGGTGAAGGTAGCTATGGGAGTCTATAGCTTTGTAGTGGACTGTAACCTGGTGTCATGTGACTTCTGACTTTGTTGAGTGACAAAAATGCAGTTGCGAAAGAGAGAAATGTTAAATCTGTTTCTTTCTCCAAAGATGCTGCCAAACCTGCTGAGCTCCTCTAACAACTTCTAAGGTCTCCAATATCTGCGATAGTTTATTTGAAGGATCCAATACAGCTTGGCAAGAACAGATGAAATGGAGGTCTAGAGCTAATCAGGAGAATACTCCAAACACAGAATGATGGGATTGTATTATAGACCCCCTAATAGTCAGAGAGCAATTGAGAAACAAATTTGTAAGGAGATCTCAGCTATCTGTAAGAATAATAGGGTGGTTATGGAAGGGGATTTTAACTTTCCAAACATAGACTGGGACTGCCATAGTGTTAAGGGTTGAGATGCAGAGGAATTTGTTAAGTGTGTACAAGACAATTTTCTGATTCAGTATGTGGATGTACCTACTAGAGAAGGTGCAATACTTGACCTACTCTTGGAAAATAAGTCAGAGCAGGTGATTGAGGTGTCAATGGGGGGGAACTTTGGGGCCAGCGACCATAATTCTATTAGATTTAAAATAGTGATGGAAAAGGATAGACCAGATCTAAAAGTTGAAGTTCTAAATTGGAGAAATGCCAATTTTGATCGTATTCGGTGAGAACTTTCAAAAGCTGATTGGGGGCAGATGTTCACAGGTAAAGGGACGGCTCGAAAATGAGAAGCTTTCAGAAATGAGATAACGAGAATCCAGAGACAGTATATTCTTGTCAGGATGAAAGGAAAGGCTGGTAGATATAGAGAATGCTGGATGACTAAAGAAATTGAGGGTTTGGTTAAGAAAAAGAAGGAAGCATATGTAAGGTATAGACAGGATAGATCGAGTGAATCCTCAGAAGAGTATAAAGGCAGTAGGAGTATACTTAAGAGGGAAATCAGGAGGGCAAAAAGGGGACATGAGATAGCTTTGGCAAATAGGGTTAGGGAGAATTCAAAGGGTTTTTACAAATACATTAGGGACAAAAGTGTAACTAGGGAGAGAATAGGGCCCCACAAAGATCAGCAAGGCAGCCTTTGTATGGAGCCCAGGAGATGGGGAAAATACGAAATGAGTATTTTGCATCAGTGTTTACTGTGGAAAAGGACATAGAAGATATAGAATGTAGGAAAACAGATGGTGACATCTTAAAAAATGTCCATATTACAGAGGAGGAAGTGCTGGATGTCTTGAAACGTGTGAAAGTGGATAAATCCCCCCGACCTGATCAGGTGTACCGCAGAACTCTGTGGGAAGCTCGGGAAGTGATTGCTGGGCTTCTTACTGAGATATTTATATCATCGATAGTCGCAGGTGAGGTGCCGGAAGACTGGAGGTTGGCTAACATGGGGCCACTGTTTAAGAAAGCTGGTAAGGACAAGCCAGGGAACTACAGACCAGTGAACATGACATCGGTGGTGGGCAAGTTGTTGGAGGAGATCCTGAGGGTCAGGATGTACATGTATTTGGAAAAGCAAGGACCAATTAGGGATAGTCAGCATGGCTTTGTGCATGGGAAATCATGTCTCACAAACTTGATTGAGTTTTTTGAGGAAGTAACAAAGAGGATTAATGAGGGCAGAGAGGTAGATGTGATCTATATGGACTTCAGTAAGGTTTTCGACAAGGTTCCCCATGAGAGACTGGTGAGCAAGGTTCAATCTCATGGAATACAGGGAGAACTAGCCATTTGGATACAGAACTGGCTCAAAGGTCGAAGACAGAGGGTGGTGGTGCAGAGTTGTTTTTCAGACTGGAGGCCTTTGACCAGTGGAGTGCCACAAGGATCGGTGCTGGGTCCTCTACTTTTTATCATTTACATAAATGTTTTGGATGTGAGCGTAAGAGGTACAGTTAGTAATTTTGCAGATGACACCAAAATTGGAGGCGTAGTGGACAGCGAAGAGGGTTACCTCAGATTACAACAGGATCTTGATCAGATGGGCCAATGGACTGAGAAGTGGCAGATGGAATTTAATTCAGGTAAATGCAAGGTGCTGCATTTTGGGAGAGCAAATCATAGCAGGACTTGTACACTTAATGGTATGGTCCTAGGGAGTGTTGCTGAACAAAGAGACCTTGGAGTGCAGGTTCATAGCTCCTTGAAAGTGGAGTCGCAGGTTAATAGGATAGTGAAGAAGGCGTTTGGTATGCTTTCTTTTATTGGTCAGAGTATTGAGTACAGGAGTTGTGAGGTCATGTTGCAGCTCTGCAGGACAATGGTTAGACCACTGTTGGAATATTGCGTGCAATTCTGGTCTCCTTCCTATAGGAAAGATGTTGTGAAACATGAAAGGGTTCAGAAAAGATTTACAAGGATGTTGCCACGATTGGAGGACTGAGCTATAGGGAGAGGCTGAAGAGGCTGAGGCTGTTTTCCCTGAAGCGTGGAAGGTTGAGGGGTGACCTTATAAAGGTTTACAAAATCATGAGGGGCATGAATAAGATAAATAGACAAAGTCTTTTCCCTGGGGTCGGGGAATCCAGAACTAGAGGGCATCGGTTTAGGGTGAGAGGGGAAAGATATAAAAGAGACATAAGGGGCAACTTTTTCACACAGAGGATGGTACGTGTATGGAATGAGCTTCCAGAGGATGTGGTGGAGGCTAGTACAATTGCAATATTTAAAAGGCATATGGATGAGTATATGAATAGGAAGGGTTTGAAGGGATAAGGCCAGGTGCTGGCAGGTGGAACTAGATTGGGTTGGGATATCTGGTCAGCATGGACAGGGTGGACCCAAGGGTCTGTTATATGACTCTATAACTGGGGGTTGCAAAGGATGAAAAAGGGGACAGTATTTGGGAAATAAGTTCTACAGTTCATGAAGATCTAAAGAACACGGGGAACTTTGCAGTGGAAGTCAGAAGTACTTAGTTGCTGATCTAGATGTGGGAAAAGATAACATTGCTTATAATGACGCTAAAATGAAGGAAATTTGACCCAAAATTCAGCAATTGCTTAGGAGCTTATCATGGTGAACAGGTAGTGTTGGGAATTTTTAGTGGATTTGTGAATGATTGCCATGAGTTATGTGAGATGTTGTTACTGAATTGGAGAACAGAATGGTTGAAGCTCCTGTCCACAGCATAGCTAATTACAGGCAAGAGGATATATCATGCTGGGGGAGAGATAGTCCGAAAGGAATGGGGAAATCATAGCACGGTGAAAATAAATCATCGATGGGAGACAGTGCAAGGAGAATGGATTACTTGACAGTATGAAAATGGCAAGGAAGTTATGAGGACAGGCGAAACAATAAACTTTTGAAACAAGTCACCAGAATATCAGTAGTAACTAAATTGCTGTCAACTGGACTGGACAGAAAGAATAGAGACAGGATTGACTGAAAATTGGTACTCAGTGAACATCTAGGTTTCCTTCGGTCTGTGTACCTGGATCATTTCCAGGAGGAGAGGGTGATTGGCAGTCTGTTCGACCAACCTGTTGGCTTTTTTAGTGACTGAGCAGAAACCAGATCGAACTTTGCAGTCAGCTTTTGGCAGCCCCACAGAGGCCACAAACATGACGGGGGAACTGACGGTGGTTTTGCAGCAGCTGGCTGAGGGCTAGGATACCATCTTGCCATCCAGCTGTGGAAATGCTGTCTGTCTCATCGAACTGTGGCCATCGAGTGCCCTTGCATCTCTTTGGCCTGGCAACTGTGATCACTTTAATGCAAGGAGTCTCAAAATTTCCTTCAGAGGGCACCCCCATTGTGAGATATCTGGGCTCCTTCTGTCCTCCTTCCACTTTCTCCTCCGTCAGCAGCTTCCTTCTGAGACAGTGACATCGCTGATGTACCTATGATTTATGGCCTCCCACCAGCCCTGGTGATCTACCTACTGTATTCATTTGATTTATATATTTGTGCTCTCTGGCACTAATAGGTCATCGCTACAAAAATTGCACCTCTGACTCTGATATAATCTGGGATTGGAATCCAGAAATTTAGCAGATTTCAGAGTTCTAACCCCAAAACAAAACTCCAGCGCTAAGTCTCTACATGTTACTTTTCTGTCCATTCTATCACTGGTGGATCATTAACCTTTAATAGGTTAAAGATCCCCAAGTTCCTTCAAACATCTCCATGGACAGTCTGAACCATCTATTACTCATCCACAGCTCCTTCGGATGGCAGTAGCATTTCTATTTGGATTCTTAATCCATATCTATTACCAACATCCTAACTATCATAACCATCTTGCTAATCGTAGTGAGTGGTCTGTTAGGCACATTAAAACTGCTCCTTTTGATGTGTTTTTGAGGCTCCTATAGATGTAAATGTGAAGTCAACCCCTTTGCTATGGTGGGCAGCTGAATCTTCTGCACTGGGGTGCATCTATAAACGTACCAGTGCAATATAGAGGTCAATATTCTTCTTCAAGAGCGACTCAACTACCCTGATGCCATGTTCAGCTTTCCTGTTCAGTTGTGGGTACTTCAGCAAGCTTGTGACATTTTCAAAACCAGAATGGGCTTCAATTGGCTGAAGCACTCATTTGTGAACTCTGTGACCCTTATCTAAAAAGACCAAATCTAAAATACCATGCATTTCAATTATCCATTGCCAAACTGATAGTTTCAGCCATAGCTGCTGCATGCAACTTCTAACTTCTTTTCATGGGGAGAAATAATCAATGACATCAAGATAAGTCCTTCCATTAAAGCAAATAGATTTTGGCCCATGGTCTGGTGGGGAAGGTCATGGGTATCAATGGCTTTTGTTACTCTCGGCTGTGGATGGCTCAGGTCTCTCAAGCTGTGATGAGAACCTCAAAGTTCTTGAAATTATCAGGACATGACACAACTGACTGAGCTCTGGCACTGAACTTGTTGATTCGCAAGTGTGCCTGGCACTTCCTTCTGTCATCTTCCTGAAGTAAAGCTAAAATAACCAATCATTCAACATGAAGTAATCTCTTGCAAGCCCATGTAACCAAGAAAGCCTCCCTCTCAATCACAGTATATTATGTTTGTGTATCTGTTAGCATTTGTGATGCATAGAACATCAGCTTGTGACAATTATCTGGTTGCGGACTGGAGTCAAGGCTCAGTGCAGTCTGGGGTCAAGGCCCAGTGCGGACTGGAGTCAAGGCCCAGTGCGGTCTGGAATCAAGGTCCATTGCAGTCTGGAGTCAAGGCCCAGTGCGGACTGGAGTCAAAGCCCAGTGCGGTCTTGAGTTAAGGCCCAGTGCGGACTGGAGTCAGGGCCCAGTGCGGACTGGAGTCAAGGCCCAGTGCGAAATGGAGTCAAGGCCCAGTGTGGACTGGAGTCAAGGCCCAGTGCGAAATGGTGTCAAGGCCCAGTACGGACTGGAGTCAAGGCCCAGTGCGATCTGGAGTCAAGGCCCATTGCGGACTGGAGTCGAGGCCCAGTGCGGTCTGGAGTCAGGGCCCAGTGCGGTCTGGAGTCAAGGCCCAGTGCGGTCTGGAGTCAAGGCCCAGTGCGGTCTGGAGTCAAGGCCCAGTGCGGACTGGAGTCAAGGCTCAGTGCGGTCTGGAGTCAAGGCTCAGTGCGGTCTGGAGTCAAGGCCCAGTGCGGACTGGTGTCAAGGTCCAGTGCGGACTGGAGTCAGGGCCCAGTGCACTATGTCTGTAGCGGATGTATTGATTGCAATGATAGTGAGAAAGGATGGATTTGTGTAGATTAGCTAAGACATGAATGATGTTATCATGTCCTTGATCTTTTCTTGTGAATTCCAGTACCATTTTACATCTTCTTGAGGTATTGTCTCACAATTTCTGTAGTAGCTGCCAAGTGAGGCAAACAATTTCACCGATGGTTTTACCATCCCTAAGAATCTTTGGAGATCCTGGACTGACCTTGAAGTGGAGAACTCTGCAATGGTTTTAATTTCCCATGGATCCACATCTATATCTTCTGTCCCAAGAACCAAAATATATTACTTGGAGAATTCTCGCTTACTGTTAAGAGTAAGTCATTCTGCTTGTAAGCACTTTAAGTCTACGAGTACTCTTTGAACATGCTCTTGAACTATTCCCCGTATATAAATATGGTAAGCATCCATGATTGCACGATCAGTGGCACTGATAGGAACCTGCTACTTGCTTCCAGTTTTGTGAGACCCTACTTTTGGGTAACTTAGTTAACTCATGTCAACCGTAGACATAGGGTGGAATTTCTCCCAACTTACCACAGTAAGGTTAACACCATTAAAATAGTGCTGTTAGGCTGGAGTGCAGTAACTATGCCTGAGCTGTACTCAGTTGACATACTGAGAAGGGAAATTATGCCCCTTCTTGCAAATTGCTTGTCAGCTTGCCTCACTAATGGATGCAGAACCTTCCTGTTTTAACATTTTTCTTCAGTGTAATGTTGTGTTCAGTATTCAACTGAGAAATTGTTTACTCTGAGATAACTATTCCTGTGTTCTCAGTGGCCCATCCCTGAATTTAAGGACGTTTGCCACCCTCCCCCATACCACAACACCTAAATTAATGACAGAAGTCACAAATAAGACAAAAAGAAGTAAAAGCTCCTCACAGTTAAACTAGCGACTCTTGGGTATGGGGTACCCTGGAAAACCAGGCCACATAGGTCCACTAGGAGAAAGTGAGGACTGCAGATGCTGGAGATCAGAGCTGAAAAATGTGTTGCTGGAAAAGCGCAGCAGGTCAGGCAGCATCCAAGGAGCAGGAGAATCGACGTTTCGGGCATAAGCCCTTCTTCAGGAATGTGGTAAGCATCCATGATTGCACGATCAGTGGCACCGGTAGGAACCTGCTGAAGAAGGGCTTATGCCCGAAATGTCGATTCTCCTGCTCCTTGGATGCTGCCTGACCTGCTGCGCTTTCCCAGCAACACATTTTTCAGCACACAGGTCACGCCAAGATAAGACTTCCACTACAGGTATAGACCGCCGTGCCAGGAGGAGACTTTCATGTGGCCTGGTGGGATACCTGAAAGCATCAAAGAAGACCTCCATGCCAGGTTACAGACAGGTCTCCAGTCTGAGACCTCCATGCCAGGTTACAGACAGGTCTCCAGTCTGAGACCTCCATGTCAGGTTACAGACAGGTCTCCAGTCTGAGACCTCCATGCCAGGTTACAGACAGGTCTCCAGTCTGAGACCTCCATGTCAGGTTACAGACAGGTCTCCAGTCTGAGGCCACCCCTCCTGGACAACACTGCCTCACCCATGGGCCTCTTACCCGCACCCCCTCCTCCCCCCGTCCTCCAGGTGTGAGGCCTACACCACCTAAATCGGTTTATTCCCAATAATCGCCACTCTGCTGCTCTGTGCTACTTTAGTAGAGGGCTTTCCTACCTTTATTTCTAAAATGGAGGATTCCATAGGTAAAATGGAGCGTGCACGACTTTTCATGGCTTCACTTTATGAATCCTGCCATTTGCAGCTTTAAATTCACATTTTAATTATAATTTTTATTGAATGATTCCCACTCATCCAGTTTAAGTAAATGATACTCCCTAAATGATCCTGCTCTCCTGAAACATCTCTGTCTTTTTGAGCAGCCTGAATAAAGTCACTCAAACATTCTGCTCTTTTTAGAGCAGGTCTGCTTAGGCTTTTAGTTATTGGTTTCATGATCTCCCTGGTTCTGTAACCTCACTTTTCTTATAGCCCTTCATTTCCCTTTCTGTTGCCATGCTTCATGATGCCAGATCACTCTGTGGGCGATGTTCAATCTGAACTATAAGTAGTTTTTTAACTACTTACTTTCCAGCCTGGATTACTGAGCCATTTCATAACTTCTCCTCATCCATCAGGAATTTCAAGCTTTACTCACAGAGACCCTGACGCCTGTCCCCTTACTAGTGAAGAAGGGCCTGTGCCCGAAACGTCGAATCTCCTGTTCCCTGGATGCTGCCTGACCTGCTGTGCTGTTCCAGCAATAAAGTTTCAACTTTGATCTCCAGCATCTGCAGACCTCACTTTCTCCCCTTACTAGTGAACTCTGACCCGGGACCACTAAATCCTGTACCGTGATGCAATTGAAATATGCTTTGGGCTGACTAATTCTCCTTTTCCAGAGAGTCACTAATTCTGCAGTTGCAGAGCATCTGTTAGTAGATCTGAAATGCCTTTACCAGGCACACTAGAGTATTTTTTCCTTGTTGAGGATTGCTGCAGGTGTTTTGTCTGTAAAATTCATAAATGTTCAGCTCTCAGGCTGTGTGAATATGAGCCACTGGCAGCACAGTTTGAAGATCTCTCACTGTTGCTCAACTTGTATTGTCAAACCAAGTCTGCAGAGCTGCCTGTATAGACATACCAGCTCACTGCACTGTATCAGCTGCTGCTCATCTGAACGTTGCTGCCACTATCCTCTTCAAATGTAGGAAACTCCAGGGCCTGTTCAGTCAAGTGTGGTACAGGAAAACCACTCGGCAGTCTGACCAGAAGCTGATTTGTAGTTATTAAGCTGTAGTTTCTTGCATGTTAACAACAAGTTGTAGGTTACATTGATATGATGTGTACTGTTCCGAGGTCTGTGAGGAATACCAGATTTTAGACACACCCATTCAAGATCCTAAGCTATTCTGTCCACAATATGCCATTTAACATGATAATGGCTGGTGCTTACAGCATTCCTCAGTATTAATACTTCCAAATTTGTTAACAACACTGTACAGCATAGAGCAAAAAAACTAATATGTGCTTTCTTAACTGCTAACAAAAGTCAAGTAGCTAAATTATAGAGATTTAGAAAATGATTTAAGGTTATGTCTAGGTGCTTTAACTTGATATATGGTCAAGGGCATGCGTGGATGGTTAGGAAACAACGAATGGATTAAATACCGATGCTAGTGATGATTTATTTTTGCAAAGATCCATCAACCAATCATCTAGCTGATCTAAATACTGAAGCAGTATAGACCTCCATCATGAACCTTTCAAAAAGAAAGATCTCTTGAGAACTGATGACATCACAATTTGTAGCAAAATGCAGAAGACTGATATTATTGATAAAACCCCTGATGTCACCCACCTAGAGAATAAAAGATAATTGGGACCCGCATCAACTGCAAGTTCCCCTCCAAGTCACTCACCAATCTAACTTGAAACAATATCACTGTTCATTCACTGTCTTGGCAATGAGGGACAGGCATTAAATGATTGCCTAACCAGGGACGCCCACACCCCATAAGCTAATAAATAAGAAAAACATTACCATAGGCTCTAATATATCTTTCTTGCATTTAGTGCTAGCACAGGCGACTATTTTTCCTATTATAAATGAAAGATGGTTTTTCTTTGCTCAACTGGATGGGATGATATGGAAGATGATTCACTTGGCATGTTAATGACTGCAATAGATGAGATGGAGCAGTTTTTCTTTCCATGTCTTGTATTGTATTTGCGCACTGTTATCTCTATAATTCCAAATTTTGGTGCTCATATAGATATAATCTGTGATTTATGATCTTTTGAATTATGACGCCACCTAGCGTAAGCAGGAACCGTAACTGGACGTTGTTTTCAGTGAAATACAAGGTAGGTTTGGAAAGCTCAGAAAGACATAAGTGTTTTTGTCTTGTTGAAATGCATATAACTTAATAAAAAGGTGGTAATTTTAGCATTTTCAATCCATCATCTCATTGTGCTGTAAAAGATATTGAATATTCTCGCAAGATGTCGATAAATTCACTTGCATGCCCTCTGTCCAAGGCATTTCCTTGGCTCATCTACTATCTGCAGATGCTTTATTCTGAGCTGTTTTCTTGGCAGTAGTGGTTTGCACTCTGAGGGCAGGGTGAGGAGGCAGGTCCTGAGTGTACTTCAGCTGGAACAGAAATTAGGCCTGTGCTGTTGGCAATATTGTGAAGCACATGCTGGCCATCTAAGTAACTCGCCCCAGGGTGGTAACCCAACTGAAATAAGAATAACACGTGCCTCAGCAGATGTGACAATATCTGTGGAGAGAGAAACACAGTCAGATTTCCCCAGCTTTATGAATGGTGCCATAGAATATAATGCTAAGGATGTTATGCTAAATCTTTATAAATTATTGGTTGGGCTTTGAAGTATTGTGCCCAGTTTCAGACACCACAGTTATAGGATATATATCAGCATTATAACATGGATGCAGAGGTGCTTTAGTGGGTAAGAGGGACTTCGGTTATTTGCAGAGACTGGAGAAAATGACCTTGTTTTCCTTATAAGAGAGAAGGATGATCAAATCATTCTATAAAGAGGATTCTGATATTCAACTGAACAGAACTGAAGTGATACCATTCCATATGTGTTGAAACTATTAAATTACTTTTACAAACTGAATTGTTGGTTTCATCTATTTAGTATAGAAGATACTAATTTCTGCAGCACTCCCAAGGCTGTGAAGAGCTGTCAATTCTTAAAGGATAACAGGCTGAGATGTGAGAACAAATATCCACTTGATAGAATAAACATTTATAAACATAGAGAAGTTTTGCATAAAATTTTAATACACGAAAGTTTAATTTTGAATGCAATTACATCAGGAAGTGAACCCTCAGTGTTCAGGACCACCAGCTTGCTTCAGCTTTGAGAAAGTAAATAAACAATTATTTTCAGTGAGTACCACAAGAAAGAAAGAATGAGTAAATACTCTCATTTTTATTCCCCCAGGGATAAAATCCACCAACGTTTGGCAAAATCTTTCCAGGCCCTGAATAATTTGGCTGTCACATTTTCCAACTAAATTCTGGATGTAGTTCTTGCTAGTGAACAGCAAGAGGCCTAATAACATGGGTTATTGGTTAGTATCACCCTGATTACAACCTAATCTCACCTCATTAATGTGCAAGGTCTCATTCTTCCACTCACTGGGGAGAAACTAGACACTGAGAATTCCTGACATGAGTGGGTACCTGCTGACTTCAATTTGCCACTTACTCATGTTGACTATATTTTGGACATCATGCACCAACATCTTAAGGCAAACTCCATGGGCAGTGTCTGTGCAAACCCCAGATCCATGTACCTGGCACCTGACATGTATCAACCACTCTGCACACCGATGGCTCATCTCCGATCTGCACTTGTATCAGTCCACTTCTGCACTGCTGTGCTGTCTTCCTATCATTGCAATGCTGCTGCACCCAGCACTCATTCATTACATACCTACCTGGATGCCCACAAAGCATTTTGACACTTTGAAACCCTCAGACAGAATTGAACAGTATTGCTGGATTGCCCTGCAGTCAGGTGTGGACAGGCAGCTTATCGGCCATCATTAGTGAAGGGGATGAACATCTTGCTATACGGCACATGGCTACTTGAATCTCTCATCTGCACCGTGTGGCAACAATGATTGTGCCAAACAAACTGCACATGCATCAACTAAATGTTCACATCTCAAAGTCTTAAGGGGAGTAGTGCTTTATGAAGTATAGGTAGACACCCATCAGTCAGGGGGTCCAAGCATAGCAAGGTCAAGAGAGGCCTGTGGGATCAGTTCGGGCTTGGGCCCAATCATTTAGCCAGTCAGGATGGTCAGCATTGGGATCCTCTTCCCAATGCTGACCATTGGGTGAGAAGCTGAATATCAGGAGCCCACCATCCATTCTAGCACTTCCAGTCCTATTGAGAGCTGTGTTTTAGTAGCATGATGCAGGGTGTTGTTGAAAGTTTGAAGGGAGCTGTTGCATGAAATAGTGAGAGTGGCAAAGCATGACCCCTGTTGGAATGTGGGTTTGGTAGGAGAGAAGGAGTGATGAGAGGTAGAAGAGAGAAGACAGTGAGACCATCATTAACCTTCTTCCTTCACACACATATATTCCTGCAGATGGGCTGAGTTTGTACTGAGTTGGGTGGCATCCTCCATCTTGGCTGGCAGTGTCTGTCATTGTGGCCTCTCCTGCCAGTCCTGAGGAAGAGAACATCTCCCCTCTCACCACCTCATTCATAGAATCCCTGCAGTGTGGAAACAAGCGGGCGGCACGGTGGCACAGTGGTTAGCACTGCTGCCTCACAGCGCCTGAGACCCGGGTTCAATTCTCGCCTCAGGCGACTGACTGTGTGGAGTTTGCACGTTCTCCCTGTGTCTGCGTGGGTTTCCTCCGGGTGCTCCGGTTTCCTCCCACAGTCCAAAGATGTGCAGGTCAGGTGAATTGGCCATGCTAAATTGCCCGTAGTGTTAGGTAAGGGGTAAATGTACAGTATGGGTGGGTTGCGCTTCGGCGGGTCGGTGTGGACTTGTTGGGCCGAAGGGCCTGTATCCACACTGTAATATAATCTAATCTAATCTAAAAAAAAAATCTAAAAAAAGCCTTTCAGCCCAACAAGTTCACACCGACCCTCAGAAGAGTAACCCACCAAGACCCATTCCCCTGTCCCTATTATTCTACATTTACCCCTGGCTAATGTACCTAACTTATACATCCCTGAACACTATGGACAATTTAATACGGCCAATTCACCTGACCAGCACACCTTTGGACTGTAGGAGGAAACCAGAGCACCTGGAGGAAACCCACGCAGACACTGTGAAAATGTGCAAACTCCATACAGACAGACACCTGAGGCTGAAATCGAATCCAGATCCCTGTCGCTGTGAGGCAGCAGTGCTAACCACTGAGCCACCATGCCACCCCAGGAGAACTTCCGCATCTGTGTCCACAAAACAAGGCACCATTTTCCATTTTTCTCCCACATCCAAGGCAAATGTCATGTACTGTGCCGGGCAGCTCTGACTGACGGTACTTGACAAGGTGCACAATGGTCTTTTAACAATGGAGTTGGTACCAGGCATCCTGGGGTATTCCATCATATTCTGACAATGACCTCTGTCAATGCTGAGTGGGAGAATCAGCTAATATCAGAAGAGAAGAGAGGGGAAAGTAGTGAATGAGGTGGGCTTGGGATGACTTGATGAGAAAAGTCGCTCAGCATCATGGAGTGAAATCCTCCCTGAAACTCAACAAAAACAGAACTTTGCAAAAAAACAGTAAGATTCAGCCAGTACTTTTTCCCTCGTGCAACATTGAGGCAGTTTAGATAATGTGTGCACATTCTGAAGGGGACATTTAATTCAAGGGAAAGTACTGCAATCTGCCCTAATGTCAGCCTGCACAGAGCATTCACAATATAAAGTCTTGCCTTTTTAACACCAGGCAAATATTTTTGCGTTGGATCCATATAACAACTTCGAAAAGATATGTAATCCTTAAATTTGTTGAAACAAAATACTTGTGGAATGTTAGCAGAGGACAAAGCCAGCAGTAGCTGTGGCATTGTCAGTATCAACCTCTCCAACATTTTCATTAATTACTCTGAAAGAATTGCTTCTATTAGGCACTTAGACAATATATTAATGTTAATAGCTCATTAAAGAAATATGCTGGCTTAGTTTTATGCATGCAAATTAGATTAATTATACATAGCCAGAAAGCTGCAAAACCCTTTTGTGAAATTTGGAAGACATATTTAACTAAAGGATTGAAAAATGAACATGCTATGTTTATTAGACCTAATTTGAATGTGCTGGTTAGATTAATCTTCTTATCGAAAGATAAATCAATGTGGATAATAAAATATTGGGATTTTTCTGGCTTACTGATTCTTCCAATCTAACCATTGAGTACCGCTGGTACATTGCAATTTGCAGACAGGATCAATCACATGTGTTCACATTCCAAAACAAAAATGGAAGGCCATCATTATAAATCAAATTACATGTGTCTTTGAGTAAGTTAAATTGAAGTTCTGAATTGCTATAGGCCCTGTACTCTGAAAGATGCCTGGCAGTCAGCTCATGTGCAAACCGTAATAGCGACGCAAATTACTGAAAGCCAACCTTCCATTGCATATTGACCTTGAAATGTAACTGGAGGAAATAATTTCTAGGTCAAAGAGCCACCTTGGATATTCATGCCTCCCTATGGTCCATTGGCAGCCAGTTCAGTTCAGATATTGTCAGGGCAGGGACAGTGAGAAGGGGAGTAAGACATGTCGTCAATGGGAGTAGGACTCATCAAAAATAGTTCACCCTCCTTTGGAGAAAACCGTTGATGAAAGAGGAGGCAACAGCAGGACAAGGAGATTGGCAAACAGTGAGGAGGAACCTCCAAAGAAAAGCAAACAAGAAGATAACCACAAACTAACTGAGCAGGAGAACGTGGCAGTTAACCCAACCAGATATGTCTCTGGTGCAGGTGATTGGCCCCAAACAGGAGAAGCAGCAAAGTGCCAAGGAAGGAAGGAGATGAGGGAACACCAGCTGAGAGATGAAAAGGGAAGACCTCCCTCAGAATGCCGGATGCCTCGATGCACCCTGCATTCCCCAGCTCCGGGCAATCAGGAGCAGTGATGCTCTTGGCCAGAATTGGAGTTTGGCAACATCCCTGCCAGATTCTGAGCCTGATGCTTAACCTAATCTTCCCAGCTGCATGTCTCCCCACATGAGACCCACATAAGACACTGCCCCCAGAGGAGAACAGGATCACCATCTTAGCCTCAGGAGACTACAGCAGTCCATTCACACTGCAAGAATGTAGTAGCTTATCTGGAGCAGGCTTAGAACTTTGGGTTTTTTGGACACTTAGACCAGTAATCCGATTTAAAGATGCATCTAAAAATTGCAAGTATCAGCATGTGCAGTGTTTAAGTCACTGTGCAATGTGTTTCCACTTTGGCTTACATCAAAGCTAACCTACTATTTCGCAAAAACATGCAGGATACTGCATCTCAGCAGCTACAGGAAATAGTCGGGCTGGTGGTCCCAGACACCTCCACTGATTTGCTCAGGAGGTAACCATTGCTGTTCCTCCAGCCTGTATATTCTACTGAAGAGAAGCAATGTCACCATCTCCAAAGTAAAGGAGCTGGTGAGCAGAATGCGGACAATAGCAGACGTTACATACAAAAACGAACCACTAATGCTAATTAATGGCTGTAAAGAGTAAACATTTTGCTGTCCTTCAGCAACTCCCACTATTGCTGTGTACATCCAGGTCAATTTTTCTGGGCAGTCACTTCAACTTCATTGTTGATGTTGCTGGACAATCGGAGGGACTGGTAGCAAACTCAATGCCCCGTCCAGACACCTAACAGTAACAAGAAGCAACTGAATAGTTTCTCAGCAATCCTTCAGAAGGAGAGACACTTGGTCACAGCAGGAAGGGCCTATCTGCTCAGAATAGACTTCACATTTGTGTCTCAAGCGATCTTAATCAAATTTGCCGACCACTGCCTCCTGCTGGCCGACTGTTACTGATAAGACAACCAGATGGGAGGCTTGGGAGCCTGGGAGCTGAATGTGACTCTGTTGACCCGAAAAAACACTGATGAAATCTAAAGGAAGAACTGAGACGCCCCTGGTTGAGTCACAAGCCCATTGGTGGGGAAGCTGTCAAAGCAATCATCAAGAGGTTCTTCATCCTTAAAGATAATCAGAAGACTGGAAAGAGATATGTGGAATTATCCCAATTCCAGAAAATCTGCAGAACCTACTCCTGCAAACAAAGGGGTTTGATGTCAAGAAGGATTTCCAGGAGGTAAAGAGCCAGTAAGCCTTGTTCTTTGCTTTACTGGCCTCCAAAGTAATCCCCTGGTTCAGGGTCTGCTCTGTCGATCACGATGCAATGTGCTTGCATCTCTCCTTCCAGAAGGGGAGGAGGGAGAGTGGTGAGATCAACAGCCTGAAGGAAGGAGGTAGCTCAGTAACATCATCTCAGTCTGCCATTTTGAGGATCAATAAACCCTTTTCTAGAATCCATAGAATCCCTACTGTGTGGAAACAGGCCATTTGGCCCAACAAGTCAACACCAACCCTCTAGAGTATCCCACAAGACACATGTCCCTACCCTATTACTTTACATTTCCCCTGACTAATGCACCTAACTTTCACATCCCTGAACACTACGGGCAATTTAGCATGGTCAGTTCACTTAACCTGCACATCTGTGGCCTGTGGGAGGAAACCAGAGCACCTAGATGAAATCCAAGCAGACACAAGGAGCAAGTGCAAACTCCACACAGACAATCTCAGAACTTGCTCCACACAGACAGTTGCCCAAAGCTGGAATCAAACCCAGGTCCCTGGTGCTGTGAGGCAGCAGTGCTAACTAGTAAGCCTCCATGCGCCGTCTGCAAGACTCAAGTTACTATCTATGGACAAGCTGGCTGAGGTCCTCCAATCCCTTGAGGACAGTAAAATACCTGGAAGCAACAGTTTACTGGTTGAGTTTCATTCAGCTCTGTGGGACTTGTTTGGCTGAAACCTGCTGGACATGTACAAGAGTACAAAAACAGAAACTCTGGAAAAGCTCAGCAAGTCTGGCAGCTTCTGTGGAGAGAATTAGAGTTCGCGGGGGAGGTGATGGCCTTGTGTTATTATCGCTGGACTGTTATTCCAGAGACTCAGGTCAAATGTTTGGGGTTCAAATCCCGCCACGTCAGATGGTAGAATTTGAATTCAACAGCAACCTGGAATTAAGAGTCTAACGATGACCATGAATCCATTGTTAATTGGTGGAAAAATCAATCTGGTTCACTAATGTTCTTTAGGGAAGTAAACAGCCAGCCTTACCTGGTCTGGCCTACATGTGACTCCAGACCCACAGCAATGTGGTTGACTCTTACGTGCCCTTTGGGCAATTAGGGATGGGTAATAAATGCTGGCCCAGCCAGCGACATCCTCATCCCATGAATGAATATAAATATAAAGCTTTGGGTCCAGTGACTCAGTGTACAAGAGTATGCTTCTAGCTGGTAAGCATGTACGAATCCATGAGGAAGGGCAACCTCATCTAGAAGTGGAATGGGGAGAGGGAAAAAATTAGGAATGTTCAACACTGTTGAACATAGTCAATAAAAATCTCTCCAAGTCATCAGCAACCAGGTCAGGTCTGAGATAACCACTGGATTTTCTATTCCCTTGTAGCAACATTGATCCAAGTACATTTCCCACCCTCCATGCAACAGTCTGGAATTGTCCCATTGGATTCAATGGAATGATGCTGAGGTACATTTGACAAGAGACAGGTTGTCTGCTAAAACTGGCCACTGCCAAGTCTAAAAGATTGAGCACTGTCTCTCAGTGCTATTATCTGTGTCAGACAGCCAAGCAGAGTATAAGGTACGTTGAACCACTTCCAGTGAGTATATCAGGCCTAAGAGATTGATTGTTCTTATTTATTACCCCGGGCACTTCACAGCACCTGAGATGTTTTGCTTTGATTCATTGGAGCTGGGGTTTATTTATAGTAGCAGCTTTTTAACATGAGGAAAGTATCTGAAGAGTGTTTTACTGTATCAAACAAGACATTTTAGTCCTGGGGCACATGGAAAAATTCTATACTATTTGAGAAAGAACAGGAAGCTCTCCCAGCAATCTTCATGACTAAAAATAAAGAGAAACTGATCATTCATCTACTTACTGTGTGCGCTTGCCCATGTAGTAATGTGCTTTAGAGTAGTTCATTGTGAGTGAAACAATTTGTGGCTGAGGTAGTAAAATGTGATTTAAGCATAAATATTTTCTTCTTTAGGATACAACTTCAAATAACTCTGATTTTGGTGAAAATTTAAACAAGCTTTTGCCAGAGTGGCATATTTATAAAATTGAATGGCCTTTTCCTTTCCCTAAATTTTGCTTTGCAACTATTTTCCCTAAGACCCAAATGGTGTTGTTTTCCTTCATTTCTTATGTTGCAGAACGCTAAAATAATGACTACAAATGTGGGACTTCAATTCGAGCAATTGAAAATGAAAGTTATCCTGTTTAAAAAAAAGCTTTAGTAATGCAGGCAGCTGAATATGTATCACTTCAACAAAACTAAATTTCAGACAAAATGCAACCATGAACAACCATAAAAACGTACAAACCCAAGGGGTTAAAGAAAGAACAGGAGGTCTGAAATGGTTGATTTTAGTTGCTGAGCAATGATGGTTTTCACAATGGAAACAGTTGACACTGCTTGGCCTTGGTTCGAAAGAGACATCACCAGTCGTCTATACCCTGTCAAGGAGCAGTTGTCACTTGTTGTTATTCCCTTGTCCAATTTGAACCCAACTTCTACAAAAGGGAATTGGTGAACTGACCCCTAACAAGTAACTAAAACAAAGAACTGCGAGTGATGAAGATCTGAAATCAAAACAGAAATTGCGAGACAAATAAAACAGGACTTTGATCAGATAAGACGATGGGCCAAGGAGTGGCAGATGGAGTGTAATTTAGATAAATGTGAGGTATTGTATTTTGGAAAGGCAAATCAGGGTAGTATTTGTACATTTAATGGTAGGTACCCGGGGTGTGTTGCCGACCAAAGAGACCTTGGAATGCAGATTCAGTTCCCTGAAAGTGAAGTCGCAGGTAGGCAGGGTGGTGAAGAAGGCTTTTGATCAGTGTATTGAGTATCGGAGTTGAGAGGTCATGTTGTGGCTCTACAGGACATTGGTTAGGCCACTTTTGGAATACTGTGTTCAATTCTGGTCTCCCTTCTGTAGGATGGGTGTTGTGAAACTTGAAAGGGTGCAGAAAAGATTTACAAGGATGTTGCCAGTGTTGGAGGCTTTGAACGATAGGTTGAGGCTGAATAGACTGGAGCATCGGAGACTGGGGTGGGGGGTGGGGGGAGGGGTGACTTTGTAGAAGTTAATAAAATCATGAGGGGCATGGATAGGGTGAATAACCAAAGTCATTTCCCAGGATGGTGGAGTCCAAAACTACTCTTAAGGGAGGAGGGGAAAAATATGAAAAAGACCGAAGGGAATCCTTTTCATGCAGAAAGTGGTGCATGAATGGAATGAGCTGCCAGAGGAAGTGATGGAGGATGGTACAATTGCAACATTTAAAAGGCATCAGGAAGGGTTTAGAGGGATATGGGCCAAATGCTTGCAAATGGGACTAGATTAATTTAGGATATCTGGTTGGCATGGATGAGTTGGACTGAAGGGTCATTTTCCATGCTGTACAGCTCCATGGCTGTATGGCTCAGCAGGTCTCATCCATCAGGGTGGGTAAAAATAATGACTGCAGATACTGGAAACCAGATTCTGGATTAATGGTGCTGGAAGAGCACAGCATTTCAGGCAGCATCCGAGGAGCAGTAAAATCAACGTTTCGGGCAAAAGCCCTTCATCAGGTCTCATCCATCCTCAGCCTGGAACGATGGTAAGGATACAAAGTGTGTATGAAGTGCAGAGAGCAGGAAGAGTTTGCAGTTTGGTGGGATTGAGTGAGTGAGAGCCATTGTGGGAAGGTACTGCATACAACTTTGAGAGTGGTAGATCATGATGCAATGGCAGAATTAATGTAAGTGTGAGGCAACAGAATGAAGATGTTTGTATGCACCCTTGCAGAGTTAAGAACGTCATTAACCTTCATGAGGAATTGCTGGGCTTTCCTCTGGAGTATGGGCACTGCACTGACCTGGGTGGTTTCAAAAGATTGGCGAGCAACGTTTGCACAACTGGGGTTTACATATGGCACCTGCAGCATGGATCCCATTAGATCCAAGCACTTGTGAGCATTTCCAATGCTGTTGGATGCCAGATTGTGTGAGTGTCATGCTGTGGAAATATGCTGCAGACTTGATGAGGTAAACTTCATTAAATTGCATAAGCAAATTCAAGGTGACTCACAGGGGGAAAGCCTTCATGAAACTCCTCAAAACTGACAATTAACCAAAATGTAGGAAAGTTCACCCCAATAGTTCAGTCAAACAGCAGCTGTGAACACTGTGCACAAGTCAAGTCCTGGGAAAAGACCAGGTACATAGTTTATTTACTATTGATATCTTGATTAGTTAAAAACTTAAGAAAGCACAATCACACTCAGTTTTAGATCAATGTCTGCAAAGTAAAAATTAAATGCAGGAATATTTTTTAAAATTGACAGCAAAATAGACATAAATGCAAAAATATCAACTTGCTAAAAATCATGATTACAATCAATTTATCTGCAAATTAACAATCATAGACATCAAAAAAGTGCATCTTCCCTTTTCAACATTACTGTTAGCTCCCCTGGGATTAACACCACTCTCCCAGCTCTCTCCCCACTTTCCCAAATCCCTTGTGGCTCTCATCACTCTCCCCTCCCCATGGGCTCTCACCACTCTCCCAGATCCCCAGGGGCTCTCCATTGCTCTCCCCTCACCTGGGGCTCTCACCACTCTCCCAGTTCTCTCCCCACTTTCCCAGATCCCGTGGAGCTCTCCATCACTCTCCCCTCCCCTGGGGCTCTCACCACCCTCCAAGCTCCCCATGGGCTCTCACCACTCTCCCAGCTCTCTCATCACTTTCCCAGCTCCCCTGGGGCTCTCACCACTCTCCCAGCTCCCCTGGGGCTCTCACCACTCTCCCAGCTCTCTCATCACTCTCCCAGCTCCTTTGGGGCTCTCACCACTCTCCCAGCTCCCTGGGGCTCTCACCACTCTCCCAGCTCCCTGGGGCTCTCACCACTCTCCCAGCTCCCCTGGGGCTCTCACCACTCTCCCAGCTCCCCTGGGGCACTCACCACTCTCCCAGCTCTCTCATCACTCTCCCAGCTCCCCATAGGCTCTCACCACTCTCCCAGCTCCCCTAGGGCACTCACCACTCTTCCAGCTCCCCTGGGGCTCTCACCACTCTCCCAGCTCCCCTGGGGCTCTCACCACTCTCCCCTCCCCTGGGGCTCTCCTGCCGCTGTCCTGGGGTTCTTCACCTTCTCTCGCACTCTCCCAGGTGCAGAGTGTGAGGGTATCTAAATTGTTTCATCAAAGCAACATTTTTCCAGTGATTTTTCTGCTGCCTGTTATCCACAGGAAAGCTGGTTCAGATTTGTCTCCATTACCACCAGCTCTTCCTCTCCGTCAGTTGTGCCCTGAATCTTTGGATTCACCAACCTTTCATGATACTGGTTGTATAAAACCAGCTGGAAGTGTAGGTTTCTGACCAGTGGCTTTCCCAGTGTAGATAACTTTTAAGAAGTCTGTATCAATAGACAAGCAGTAGACAGGCAGGAGGCCGGAAGAACACAGCAAGCCAGGCAGCATCAGGAGGTGGAGAAGTCGACATTTCAGGCATAACACTTCTTCAGGACTGGGAGGTGGGTGTAGGGGGAGCTGCAGATAAAAGGGGGTGGCGGGGGCAGGGTAGTAGAGCAGGGATAGGTGAAGACAGGCAGAGGGTACAACCTAGTTGGTCAGTGGGAGGAACGAAACCGATTGATGGCTGGGAGCTCAATAGACAAACAGACAGACAGATAGGACTGGATGGGAAGCCTATTGTAAAACAGGGATTGACAGCAGAGGCATCTTATATCAAGTGTTGTAGCAGTTTTGAGGTTCCAATAATTTCTGCTACATGCCTCCCCATTTCTAGGGCCTTTGTGTCTCCATATCTCAGAAATATAATCTTTGTAATTTTGCTTTCTACAAAAGAAAAATGGAACAATGAACATTCATGGATGTCAATTGTATTTTGAAAGTGGAAAATTCATGTTTGGGATGTTGCAGATTAAACACTAGTGTCATAACCATTATAGACTTGGCAGGTACCCTATTCTGGCAAAATGTGTTGATGTTCAATAACAGTACCATAAACAAATCAGTGTAGCTAGTGACACTTTGAATGCTCAGGAATATTGCAATGGTCAAAGCAAACATCAGACAGCAAGTTAGAACTTGTAGATTGACCTTGAGGAGATAATCCGATGCACATATTACAGTCAGAACTCCTGGGCTGCCTGCTGCATCTCAATCATCAAGCCTTACTCTTGGGGCATTGCATCTTAGACAGTTCACCAGTTCTCGGGAAGAAGCCTATGTATAAGCAGTTTAGCATGCAATTATACTTGGCAAAATTGGATAACTAACCAATAGACAAGGCTGTACATTTTCTGTCCAGTCTGATGAGTCTCTCAGGGGACTGGGGAACTGTGTGTGCAGTTTGATATGACACACAGGAATGATATACTGACACACAAGAATGCATCATGGGAGGCAATGTTTGCAGACTTCAGCCAGTCTGTTCCCCATTAGCTGCTGTTAGTGAAATACAACTGACCACAACTAAAGGTGGCTGACAAACTCTGGTGGCAAATAATTTATGCCTGGATTTCCCAGTTGTTATGGTGCTCCCCCTACTCACTGGCTCTTCCAGTCAGAGGCCACTTAGATTAAATTGCAGTGTTCAATTGAATTTGTTTTTAGTCTAGGACGTCAGTCTCGTCTACTCTCTGGTTTCTTGCATTAGCTCAGAATTAAAGAGCTTGCCTTAATAAAGTGCCTTTTGTGACGAGCGCACTCACTGCCATTGCAATGTCTTCAGAGTATATTCACAGCTGTAACATAGGGAATCACAAGAGTGAATTTACATAACCACTGTCCTACAGGCACAATGGGATAATGATTACTCAATCTGTTTTTGATGTTGTGTATGAGGGATAAATGTTGTTCAGGGCACTGGGAGAACTCCCCTGTTCTTCCAGTGATGGCATGGGATCCCTTAGCACACACTTGAGACACTGAATAGCAGTGTGGTTTCTCATTTCATCTGACTGTCAGCAAATCAAACAGTGCAGCTCTCCTTGATGTCACACATAAATGTCAGCCTTGATTCAAGATTCTGGTAGCTCTCGTCTCTGGAATCTGTCTTCAACAAGGTAACAAGGACTTAAGAGCAAAGTGTGTGCTGTAGTCTCCATCATATTGGGAATATATTTCACAGTGTACATGTGAGGCCTGATTCAAAGTGTTTTATTACACCTCATTTGTTGAAATGAAGTAGATTGTGCATGTTCTGGATGTATGTTTGTTCACTAAGCTGGAAAGTTCATTTTTAGACATTTCATCACCATATTAGGTAACATCATCAGTGAACCTCCGGATGAAGCACTGTTGATATAGCCCACTTTATATGTGTTTAGGTTCTCTTGGCTTGGTGATGTCATTTCCTCTGGTGTTGTCATTTCCTGTTCTTTTTTCTCAGGGCTGGTAAATGGGATTCAAGCCAATGTGTTTGTTGATAGAGTTCCTGTTAGAATGCCATGCATCTAGAATTCTTGTGCATCTCTCTGTTTGGCTTGACCTAGGATGGATGTGTTGTCCCAGTCAAAGTGATGTCTTTCCTCATCTGTATGTAAGGATACTAGTGAAAGTGGGTCAATGTCTTTTTGTGGCTAGTTAATGTTTATGTATCCTGATGGTTAATTTTCTGCCTGTTTGTCCAATGCAGTGTTTGGTACAGTTCTTGCAAGATATTTTGTAAATGACGTCAGTTTTGCTTGGTATCTGTATAGAGTTTTCCAAGTTCATTAGCTGCTGTTTTAGTGTTGGTTGGTTTGTGGGCTACCATGATGCCAAGAGCTCTGAGTAGTCTGGCAGTAATTTCTGAGATATCTTTGATGTAGGAGAGAGTGGCTAGGGTTTCTGGATGCGTTTTGTCTGCTTGTTTGGGTTTGTTGCTGAGAAATTGGTGGACTGTGTTCATTGGGTACCCATTCTTTTTGAATACACAGTATAGGTGATTTTCCTCTGCTCTTTGTAGTTCATCTGTGCTGCAGTGTGTGGTGGCTCATTGAAATAATGTTCTAATGCAGCTTCATTTGTGGATGTTAGAATGATTGCTTCTGTAGTTCAATATTTGTTCCGTATATGTCTTTTTCCTGTAGACGCTGATTTGAAGTTCCCATTGGCTACTTGCTCTACTGCAACATCCAGGAATGGCAGTTTGTTGTTCTTTTCCTCTTCTTTAGTGAATTTTATGCCAGTACGGGTCTTATTGATGGTATTGAAGGTTTCCTCTAATTTGGTTCATTTAGTGATGGCAAAGGTGTCATCCACGTAGTGGACCCAAAATATGGGTTGGATGGTTGGCAGAGCTGTTTGTTCGAGTCTCTGCATTACTGCCTCTGCTAAGAACCCTGGTATCCGAGATCCCATGGGTGTTCCGTTGGTTTGTCTGTAGGTTTTGTTGTTTAAGGCGAAGTGGGTGGTAAGGCATAGGTACACTAACTTGATATTGTCCTTGCTTATGAACTTGGTGGTGCTTGGTGTACATGTCTTTGGTTCTCTAATATCAGGATTCTTAGCAGAGGTAGTAATGCAGAGACTCAAACAAACAGCTCTGCCAACCATCCAACCGAAACTTTGAGTCTGCTATGTGGATGACTCCTTTGTCATCAATAAATGAAACAAATTAGAGGAAACCTTGAAGACCATCAATAATAGCTGAAAATGTGTTGCTGGAAAAGCGCAGCAGGTCAGGCAGCATCCAAGGAACAGGAGAATCGACGTTTCGGGCATAAGCCCTTCTTCAGGAATGAGGAAAGTGTGTCCAGCAGGCTAAGATAAAAAGTAAGGAGGAGGGACTTGGGGGAGGGGCATTGGAAATGCGATAGGTGGAAGGAGGTCAAGGTGAGGGTGATAGGCCGGAGGGGGTGGGGTCGGAGAGGTCAGGAAGAAGATTGCAGGTTAGGAAGGCAGTGCTGAGTTCGAGGGATTTGACTGAGACAAGGTGGGGGGAGGGGAAATGAGGAAACTGGAGAAATCTGAGTTCATCCCTTGTGGTTGGAGGGTTCCTAGGCGGAAGATGAGGCGCTCTTCCTCCAACCGTCATGCAACATGACGGTTGGAGGAAGAGCGTCTCATCTTCTGCCTAGGAACCCTCCAACCACAAAGGATGAACTCAGATTTCTCCAGTTTTCTCATTTCCCCTCCCCCACACCTTATCTAAGTCAAATCCCTCGAACTCAGCACCGCCTTCCTAACCTGCAATCTTCTTCCTGACCTCTCTGCCCCCACCCCACTCCGGCCTATCACCCTCACCTTGACCTCCTTCCACCTATCGCATTTCCAACTCCCCTCCCCCAAGTCCCTCCTCCCTACCTTTTATCTTAACCTGCTGGACCCACTTTCCTCATTCCTGAAGAAGGGCTTATGCCCAAAACGTCGATTCTCCTGTTCCTTGGATGCTGCCTGACCTGCTGCGCTTTTCCAGCAACACATTTTCAGCTCTGATCTCCAGCATCTGCAGTCCTCACTTTCTCCTCGACCATCAATAATACCCTTACTGGCATAAAGTTCACTAAAGAGGAGGAAAACAACAGCAAACTGCCATTCGTAGATGTCACAGTGAGCGTACAGCCAATGGGAAACTTCAAACCAGCGTCTACAGGAAAATGACACATATGGACCAACTATTGAACTACATCCACAAACGAAGCTGCATCAGAACATTATTTCAACGAGCCGCTACACACTGCAGCATAGAGGATCTACGAAGAGCAGAAGAAAATCACCTATACTGTGTATTCAAAAAGAACCAGTACCCAATAAACACAGTCCGCCGATTTCTCAGCTATGTACCTTGCAAGAACTGTAACAAACACTACATTGGACAAACAGGCAGAAAACTAACCACCAGGATACATGAACATCAACTAGCCACAAAAAGACATGACCCACTCTCACTAGTATCCTTACATACAGATGAGGAAGGACACCACTTCGACTGGGACAACACATCCATCTTAGGACAAGCCAAACAAAGACACGCATGAGAATTCCTAGATGCATGGCATTCCAACCAGATGTCTTTCAACAAACACATTGAGTTGGATCCCATTTACCACCCCCTGAGAAAAAGAACCGAAAATGTTGTCACAGAGGAAATGACATCACCAACTCAAGGAAACCCAAACACATAAATAGAAAGTACGCTACACTACCAGTACTTCACCTGGAGGCTCACAGATGATGTTACCTAGTATGGTGACAAAATGTCTGAAAAAGAACCTTCCAGCTCAGCAAGCAAACCTATACTCAGAACCTCAACCTGAGCTACAAATGTTCTCAAATCTCTCTAAGATTGTGCATGTGTTTGTAATAAATTTTGTTTGGTGTGTACTGTTTGTATTACAATTTCAAATATGTGTGTATTCCAGTTTTAGTTTACCTTCCTCACCATTATTTATCATGATGATACAATACAGCCATTATTTAACATGAAGACTTTTGCTTTAGTGTTGTTTCACACTGGACCTGACAGAGCATGTATCTCCCAATTGGTGCTATTTTAAAGCAGCCACTCCTGGCTCCCCAAGATTCTCTCCTATTCTCTGAACTACTCTCCCATTTCCTCCCAAGAGTCTCTCCTCCCTTTGTGGCTCTCCCACTCTCCAGTCTTCACACTTGTCGCTTCCCTTCCTGACTCTCACTTTTTCGCCTACTCTCTTGTTACCCTTCTGTTGAGTCCACACTCAGGGTTTCAGGGAGGAAGTAGTGAGTGAGAGAGGGTTGGCAGGGAAACGATAAGTAGGAGAGAATTAGCTTTTGAGAGAGCTGATCTGCATGGTGGGGGGTGCATTGAAATAGTTGCTAAATTTTATTCATATGTTTTAATTAATTTAAAAGGTATTTATTTACAACTATGTCAATTTAGGAAGTTTTTTCAGTGCAGAATGGTCCTACAGAACATCACTAAAGTTTTTACATTGGTTGTAATGGAAATCTGATTCAATTAAAGTTATTTCATTTAAAGTTGCTTTTTTCAGGAATACATTTGCAGCTTGAAGTGAGGAATTACTGTGCAGAAATAACTATCCATCAATGTTTCAAGAACTTTTCTTTAAATCATAGTTCTGGAAAAACCACTGACAATATCCAAACTTTCTTTTATCAGCAATTGTTCTGTACAACAGCAATTCGAGTTGTTTAAAAAGGGCTTAAGAGAGTCCATTTAAGACAAATGTATTTAGTTTGAGGTGGAAAGTAGTGACTAATTGGCAGGAGGTGTTTTTTTTTGTTGTAACTAGATGTTTGCAATTGGAAAGTTTAGGTACGCTATAAGTTATCCCTTTCTAACACCAATACTCTTCTTGCTTGTTTATGCATGACAAGGACAACAGGACACTTACTATTAAATAAGATGGAGCTACTGCTGTACTTGCATTGAGTAGACATTGATTTTTCTTAAAAAAATTATCTTTTAGGTGGGGAGATTGTGAAGCCTCGATTTGCCCAGTTTTTCCATGGTAGTCTTGCTGGTTTATCTATACGTCCAGGCAAGATTGAGAGTCGGAAAGTTATCTCCTGCTTGCAGACTTGTAAGGAGGGCTTAGATATTAATTCCTTGGAGAGTCTTGGCAAAGAAATCAAGGTGAGGGATTATAATGGCTTATAAGTCTGTTGATTGAAGATTTTCCATTAACGTATGTCACTGTTCACGAAAGGCTAAATGCATGTACAATTAATTTGATGCAAAAGAATAGCACTAAAAGATTACAATTTTGTTAATTATATTGACAAATAATTTGATACTAAATTGTTTTGCATTTAAACTTTATCTTTCTTGAGCACACTAAACTTCAAAATATGCTCGCATTAATGATTTGAGAACTATGATAAATTTATTTTGCTGCTAAATCGATTCACTCCAAATTTACTTGGAACTTACAGATGAAATCCAGTGCTATGGATGATTTTTTTTGACAGTTGAAGTAGAGGTTTTATCTGTAAAAGTCAAAAGCAATTTTGATCAAGTTATGTATCCAACTTCATTCTGCTCTTTTCTTCTAGTTCCACTTCAATCCTGCCCAGTCCGTCCTGGTTATTGAGGGAGATGACATCGACACTGTAACTCGAGCCATGCAGTTGGTTGCATACATTAACTCAAGGCAGTTCCCAACTCCTGGTATTCGACGCTACACCATTTCTACCACAGTCCAGTAGGTTACCTCTACAATGTTCTGTGTTCACACACATGCGTTGGTTAATTTTAATCAGAATAAACAGAAAACAAGATTTCAATATAATTTTCCCCCCAATAAATATTGATGTCTATTGAGTTTATCCCATTGTCAAAAAATAATTTGCAAGAATCATATGAAGCTCAATCTGGTTCACCTAATGATTGAAACCAATTTTCAATTGGTTCCAGCTATAAATACACTCTTAGGCATCAATCATTCTCTTAAGTGCTATACGTTTAGAGGAGTTGCCTGATGCAGCACTAAATTTATTTATATAGCATGTACACCAACAATGTAACACAACACCTCAAACTTTGGACCTGACACTTCTGTCTTTCTCACATGTATTTATTTCTCCATTCACTCTGAAGGCTTATTCAGATGCAACTTCATATGAATCACTAAAGTCATCAGTTGAAGGTGTAGAATTACATTGGTGTTTAGATTCACTTTGTTTCAGTGATGCAACTTAATTTTGTGCGCTAATGTAACACCTTATCTCACTTCAGTGAGTCATCATATTTGAAATTATACTTGAAGCAAATTTCCTAACTCCTTTCTCTTGCATTCCATTTCTTCCCTTAGTCTCTTGTTTGCATGACTGCGTTTAGATTTTGAAGATCTCTGTTTTAAAACCCAAGTCAGTGTTTAGTTAAGCTGACTGCCTCCGTCAAGAATAGAATCCACTAGTCTAACATGGAGGTGAAATCTGCTGAATCTACAGCAACAATAACTCTGAATCATGACAGGGAAATCAATCCCACTGTCACAGGTACAGTGGTTCAATTGTCCTATTTGAAGCTTGCAGTTTCTGCTGTCCTGTGAATTTAACCCCTTGAAAGCTAAGTGATAAACATTGGCCTCTATTACATGTGATGATAACATTGCAACATCTTGGGATTTTTAGACTATCAACTATAAACAAGGTGCATTATGGCACTTGCTGTTTATTTTCTTTAAAAAACACAATGAGTTGAGTCTCCACAAGTCATTTACTGTTCGAATTTATGATATGTTACCTTCAGCATCGTTTTGATTACTTTTCTTGGATAGTTGTCCATATAGACCCCTAACTTGTAAAACAAAATTCAAGCTTCCACCTGAATGACTGAAAGGATCACAGATCAAGATTTCAGATTTTAAGAAATTTACTGTGACAAAATTAGGCAGTTTGAAAAATATCATGATAGCATTGCCTGGAAGAACCAGAGAGTGTGACAGCAAGTCTCCATTGTTAACTACATAGAATGTGGTGGGAGTTTGTCCTTGGATTGAGGAGGCCATCTTCATGAGGGTTTCAATGAAGGTTCTCTTAGCTTTAGCTAGAGAGTGAATCAATACCTTACTGCAAAAGTCAGTTTGGGGAGCAGACATTATCCGGGATGGGTGGGGGGGATCAAAAATAGAGGTAAGAATAGCTTTTGCGCTGTTTCCTAGATCATGACATGTACACTTAAGAAACAAAGTAAGGTAGAATTATGGTAGGAGGACTTTCAGTTGATCTAAAGTGTTTCTATGGCTTAGAATTTAATTTGAGGGTGGTACGGTGGCTCAGTGGTTAGCACTGCTGCCTCGGGCAACTGTCTGTGTGGAGTTTGCACATTCTCCCCATGTCTGCATGGGTTTCCTCCGGGTTCTCCAGTTTCCTCCCACACTCCAAAGATGTGCAAGTCAGGTGAATTGGCCATGCTAAATTGCCCATAGTGATAGGTGCATGAGTAGAGGAATGGGTCTGGGTGGGTTACACTTCGGAGAGTCAGTGTGGACTTGTTGGGCCGAAGGGCCTGTTTCCGCACTGTAGGGAATCTAAACTAATCTAAAAAAAACTCTTGGTAACTTTAGTAGATAATTTAGTAGATAAATTAAGTTCTAAACTACAGAAACCCTTTAAATCAACTGAAAGTCCTCCTACCATAATTCTACCTTACTTTGTTTCTTAAGTGTACAGGTCATGATCTAGGAAACAGCGCAAAAGCTATTCTTACCTCTATTTTTGTTCCCCCCACCCACCCCGGGTAACGTCTGCTCCCCAAACTGACTTTTGCAGTAAGGGATTGATTCACTCTCTACCTAAAGCTAAGAGAACCTTCATTGAAACCCTCATGAAGATGGCCTCTTCAATCCAAGGACAAACTCCCACCACATTCTATGTAGTTAACAATGGAGATTTATAGAGTCATAGAGATGTACAGCACGGAAACAGACCCTTAGGTCCAACACGTCCATGCTGACCAGATATCCCAACCAATCTAGTGCCACCTGCCAGCACCTGGCCCATATCTCTCCAAACCCCTCCCATTCATACACCCATCCAAATGCCCTCCAAATGTTGCAATTGTACCAGCCTCCTCTGGCAGCCCATTCCATATACGCACCACCCCCCCGACTGAAATAGTTGCCTCCTAGGTCTCCCCCACATCCTTCCCCTCTCACCCCAAATCCACACCCATAGTCCTGGACCCCTCCCACCCCAGAGAAAAGACCCCGCCCATCCACCCCACTCATGCCCCTCATGATTTCACAAACCCCCACAAGGTCACCCCTCAAAGAAGAGCTGCAGAATTATCTTGGGTGACCTAGTCAATACTTTTCTGGTCAGTGTCTGGTTTTGCTGTCACTCTGTTGAAAAATGTGATGCTGGAAAAACACAGCAGGCCAGGCAGCATCTGAGGAGCAGGAGAATCGACGTTTCGGGCATAAGCCCTTCTTCAGGAAGAAGGGCTTATGCCCGAAACGTCGATTCGCCTGCTCCTCAGATGCTGCCTGGCCTGCTGTGTTTAGCCAGCATCACATTTTTCAACTCTGGTCTCCAGCATCTGCAGTCCTTACTTTCTCCTTTGCTGTCACTCTCTCTGGTTCTTCTAGGCTGATGCTATCATGATATTTGTCAAACCGCTAATTCTACAATGACTCCTGTGGTTTTATTCCCTGTCAAAGCACATGTCAGTAGCAATGTGAATCACATCAGAATTGAACCCAGGTCAAAAAGCTACTTTGCTATCGTCCTCCCTCCCAAACTCAGTTCAATCTTGAAATTACATAGTAGTGTAAAGTATACTTGTGGGTGAAAACTGACATTACTAATATATCCTTGAGAATTAGAGACTACAGTCTATCTACCAGCACAGCTGGTCTGACCATTGTTTGCAAGTTTGAAGGTTGTGCACCTCCTATTCAGTAAGACAACCTGGGCTCTCCTTTTAACTTTGAACTACTAAGTATTCAGGTTTGTTGCCAGCCAAAATTCCGAACACATCACATGACCCTGTTCATTCATTCATTTTACTTTAAAAGAGTGTCAAAACACAACAAACCTTTAAAACTTTGCTTTTGTTGCACCTCACCTCTAAAAAATGAAACATTAAGAGCTTTCACAAACACTATTCCGAAGTATAACATTGTAAAGAATAGTCACTAACTGACCACATACATTATTAGTAATCTTCTCACTGGCAAATGCCGCCAACCCCCCACCCGTACAACGCTGTCACATTTTGCCATTAAAGATCGCGCCTTGGCACCTTCATAACATACAACCTGTGTTAATCAAAAGCATGTAACTGTTAGGAGATGGCTCAGTGGTTAGCACTGCTGCCTCATGGTGCCAGAGACTTGGGTTCAATTTCACCTTTCAGCGGCTGTCTGTGTAGATTTTCCTTGTGCCTGTGTGGGTTTCCTCCGGATGCTCTGGTTTCTTCCCACAGTACAAACTGTGCAGATTAGATGGGTTGGCCATGCTAAATTGCCCAGAGTGTCCAGGATTGTGCAAGCTAGGTGGATTAGCCATGGGAAATGCAGGGTTAGAGGAATAGGGTAGGGGTGGCTGGGTCTGAGTGGGATGTTTTTCGGAGGGTCGGTGCAGACTCAATGGGTTGAACGGCCTTCCATACTGTAGGGATTCTCTGATTCTTACGCGGATCTTTAAGGTGCAAGCTCTCTTCCGACAGAGAGTTCATTCTGCAGCTGCTGGCTTCTCTTTCCACTACGCTTCATGGTAAATCTCCTTTCTCATGTCAAATAAATTTCAAGTGTTTCGATGCCCTTGGTTAAAAGATAACACAATTGGTTCAGTCTGGGTAGCGGTGACAAGAAACACAGCTTTTTGCTGACAATCCCTGTGATTTTCAAATTCCATTAGGTGTAAGCTGTAAATCAAGATAAAATCCTCTGTCACAACTCCACATGTGGCTTCTGTAGGGTCTTTTTTCTTCTTTAGAATCAGTCTGTGAATCACTTTATTCAGGTTTCACCTCTGGGGCTTTCTTATTTTTCATGGATATGAGTATTTTATTGTTCAAGTTGGTAAATAAAGGATCACTCAGACAAACAATGGAATCATGCATCTCCTGCTTAAAGCTCGGAGTACAGTTCTTTACAGATTTAAGAATCTTGTCGAAAATCACATTAACGTTCACTTAGGAAATCCTGATGCTCACACTTCGCAAGCTCGGGGATTGTTTTAATTTTTTTTTCCTATTCAGTATGACTTTTGTTAAACCCCTTTCTTGCAGAGTTAACTGAATTGAATTGAATTGAATTGAATTTATTGTCATGTGTACCGAGGCACAGTGAAAAGGTTTGTCTTGCGAGCAATACAGGCAGATCACATAGTTAAGTAGCATAGATAAGTAGATAATAGGTAAATAGCAGCAAAAACAAAAACGCAGGAACAGGCAAATGTTAAGAGTTTGTGTGTACATTCAGTATTCTAACAACTGAAGGGTTATGAAACCGGCTGATGCATGTGTTCAGGCTTCTGTACCTTCTCCCCGATGGTAGAGGTTGTAAACAAACGTTGCCAGATGGGATGGATCTTTGAGAATGCTGGCAGCCTTTCCTTGACAGCGGGCCTGATAGGTGGATTCTATAGATGGCAGGTTGGCCTTTGTGATTGTCTGGGCCCGAGTTTACCACTCTCTGTAACCATCTGCTTTGTTATGCTGAAGTATTTAGATTCTACTTTGTCCTCATAGTTTCACAGTATCAGCATTAGCTACAGACACGTTATCTTGTTTCAAAGCAGTCTATTGCTGTTGCTCCATCAATAGCTGCTGTATTCCACTTTGTCACCTGTGGACCTGGAGGCAGATTTAATTCAGACAGCACCAGATTGTTTCCAGTTGTGTTTAGCTCTGTACGTTACCCTGGTTATCTGCCTTAAAGATTTACTCTCCCTGATGCACAGTATGTGCCACCTGCAAAATGCACAGCAGCACCTCATCAAGATTTCTTCCGAAGCAACTGCAAAATCATGACCTGTCCATCCCAGAAGGACAGCATTAGCACATACATGGACACACCCTGACCTTCGGTTTCCCCACCAAGTCACAAACCATTCTGACTTGGAACTGTATCACCATTCCTTCACTGTCACTGGGTCAAAATTATCCTGGAACTTCTGTCTCAGCAGCTGTAACTGTACCCTCACACGTGACATGCAGCAGTTCAAGAAGGCAGTTCGCTATTACCTTTTCAAGAACAATTAGGGATAGACAATTCATACCTTGAAGCAAACTATCATTCTTTACAACAAATTCAAAGACAGACATATATTTTTCAACATCCATTAATCTTGCTGATACATCCTGATCGTTAACAAGTTTAAATTTTGCAGATACATCTCGAGTTTGTGCAGGTTTTCCAGCCTAGATGTTTTTTCTAACAATAAGGTCAATATCATTAATAGGCAATTTTGATGCTTCTCTTACAATAACAGCCAGTGCCTCAAGCACAGATTAAATTTGCTCTACTGAGTGGACCAGGTAACTGATTTCATTAATGCCTGTATGAATACATTTTTATTTAGTGAAATTCCAAGTGAGAAATTCATGTATTTCGCTAACATCAGGAATTGAGCCAACCCTGTTTCTCTAAGCTCAATGTTTTGCCTGTTAACAAGACAAAAATGGAGTTATTTCATCCATGTAAAACTCCCACAATCTTATATCTTCCAATATGCACACACTCTAAGTACATTAATAATGTCAATTTATTGCAAGCTTCATTCTCCAGTACAGCATTTTCTAAAAAAAGACATTATCCATCCCTTCAAACACAAAAATCCTAGCTTTTACCTTCCAGCAACAAGGCTTTACATGCCCCGTTTATGGCAAAAGTAACATGCTGTTCCCCTCAAATCATGCAAATTTCAACACAGAGAAGCAGCTGCCTTAACATTTCTGTGATTGCCTTCATGGTCTTTTAAATAGGACATTATGTTTTCAAAGATTCTTTAAATACTTTCATTAATTCTTTTTTTCATCGCCAAAACGATCAAAGAGTATGGGGAGAAAGCAGGAACAGGTACTGTGTTGGATGATCAAGCCTGCTTCACCAATCAATATGATTATAGCTAAAGGGCTGATGGTCTACTCCTGCTCCTAGTTTCAGTGTTTCTTTCTTGCTTTTTTTCCCCACCCATTATAACTCAGCAGAGCTATGTATCCTGCCCGTTTATGTGTGTATGTGGGATTAAAAAGCCATAGGTTAAGTCTGTGAAGTTTACCACTTGTGGAAAAACTAAGTTTGTCCACCGTAAATAAGATTTTGTGTTTATTGACAAAACCCTGTCAGAGTGTTTGTTTTCCTCGATAACAGTAAAAACTAAATGAATTCAAACATCTTGGTGATTCAGTCAGGCACTTACACGTTTAGGACAATATAGTAGGGAAGTAGAGGGGCTTGATTACCAGCAGATTCTTCCTGTCTGAGTTATAACAATCAGCAGAATGTTTATCCAAAAGGATAAAGTAACCTCCAATGCTTTCCCAATAAAATACACAAATAAAATTGACCAGATTTCTGTCGGCCATGACAACCTTGTCACAATTTTTTCAAACAAATTGAAATGCATTTTAACTCCATCCTCAGTGAATTTAGGCATGATGCCAATATTTCTTACTAAGGCAACGCAAGAACATAAAGTCGACTCATCAGGTTTTTGGGTAACTCCTCACAATTTGAAACTTTTGCAGCCCGAATCATCAAAGAACCTGGGGAATAAAATCTGGGTTTGCTGTTGCTTGTTGGATCCTGCAGAATCCATGGCTTTTGCATATTGCTTGACTGACCTTCACTGCCTGAAAGAATGCCTCAAAGACTCCAACACTGAGATCAGGCTCAGAGGCTTGAACCAAATGTGTGAGACTTCAGCTGGATACTTACTTTGAGAATGCCACACTGGTTAATCTCTGGTATAACGAGTGATTGGACAGTGTAAATGAGCAGAGCATTAAAAATGACCAACCCCACCCTTCCCATCACTTGCTAATCCAAACTCTCTGTCCCACCACCACCCTCCAGACCCAGTTACACCCTCGAGTCAATTATTGCTTACTGACTACCATCTCACCCACTCACTGACTTTCATACTCAACCCTTTCAGCCACTGAAGGACTTGAGACTTGAAAAATCTTAGCTTAATGCAAAAGCTACTGTGATATGAAGGAGTCATGTCTTCTGTCTGCTCCTCTTCTTCATTTGCCAATCTTTCTCTTACAAGGTTTTACATGCCCACCACGCCGGATGTTATTGCTGAAATAATGAAATATGATCTAGTACATGTAGTGTCATTCTGGGGTTAGCAGCAATGTGTGCAACACTAATGTTGACATTGAGATCTGGCCTTCTATCTTTATCTTTTTCTTCTACTTAGAATCCTCATTCATATTTGCACATTCCCTCTCTTTCTCTTTTTATTTTTCTGAGTTCAATCCTTTCCTGTTTCCTTCGAGTTCAAGTTGTTTCAGTTGCAAATGAATTCTGGTCAACTCTACCTGTGTTTTATCTGGATTACTGCTTTGTCCAAGTTCAAGTATGGCTTCAAGTATCTCTACCTTCTTTGTGCCTGTTTGTAAATTTATTTCTAACTTTTATGCTATTGCCTTCAAATTAACAATGGTTAACTGTTACAAGGCATTCGGACAGATCCTCTCCTTGAGGAACACCTCCACAATAGACATAGTGATGTTAATGTATTAGGCTCTTGAGACATTGTGGTATTGCCCCTAACTTTAGACCAGGAGGTTTAGGTTCAAACCCCACTTGCTCCAGAGGTGTGTAATAACACCTCTGAATAGTTTAGTCAGAAAATATCATGTTAATGTTTCCACAGTACAAAATAAACCAATTCATTTAAGCTCTGATAAATCTGAGTGTATTCATCTCATCATGAGGATTCAAAATCCTACCAGATCTCTGAATTTCCTAAGATCTCCAAAGAGACTGACTTTTAAAAAGCAATTCAAGCTTCCAATGAATGACTGAAAGGACCATGTGACATGTAAAGTTTTAAGACTTACTGTGATAAATTAAAAGGCGCATTGACTAAACACTGTTTCAGAAGGCAACTTATACTCCAAATGACAGAAAAGATCTTCCACTTAATTATTTTCTAAAGCAATCTAAAATCTTCCCTGCTACTGTTATATTTTACTCTGTCCCAGAGATATAAATTTCATTCTCCTGCAACCAGTCCAAAAATATTCTCAGCTTTATTTTCCTCTTCTATTCAGAATACTTCTTCTCCCAGAACTGGCTTTCAGGGTGAGAAATGAATAACAGATTATTCTTTCCAGCCAAAGCTAGGTGAATCTTCCAGCTTCATTTACACCCTCACAAACCTGTCCTTGTTAATTCAAATGCAAGAGTCCACCCACATCCTGTACGATGAATGACTGAGACTCGCTGCTTCCATCTCCCAGTTCACCCAGTCTCTGTCTCTCCCTCTCTCTCTCATATTTCAACAGCCTGACCCTGTGTGTGATGTTTAAAGATAATTTTAGAATATCAGCATTTGTAGAAAGGCAATCTTGGGAAAACTTATAGGATTGAAGACTGATAAAAACCTCAGGGCCTGGTAATCTACAAATCAGAGTACTTAAGGAAGCAGCATTGAAATAGTGGTGGTCATCTTTCAAGGTTCTGTGAATCTGGAACAGTTCCTACAGGTTTGAGGGTAGCTAATGTAACTCATCTATTTAAAAAGGGAGCAGAGAGTAAACTAGGAATTATAGACCACTAAGCTTGATATCAATTGTGGAGACAATGCTAGTTCCCATGATTAAAGATATAGTAGCTGAGTATTTGGAAGACAGTGGCAGGATCGAACAGAATCAGCATGAATTTATGAAAGCTGAATCATGCTTGACACATCTATTGGAATTCTGGAGATGTGTCTATGCACTGAGTTGATAAGTTTGACAGGGGGAGTGCAGTGCAGGTTCACCAGAATGATTTCTGGGATGGCAGGAAAGACAACGAGGAGAGGTTAAATTATTTAGGATTGTATTGACTGCAGTCGAAAAGAATGAGGTGCAATCACATAGAAATTTATAATACCCTAACAGGATTGGAGGGTTTAACTTATAGGGAGAGCCTAAAAAGGTTTGGGGCTTTTTTTCTCTGGACTGTTGGAGCCTGAGGGGTGACTTCATAGAAGTTTATAAATCGTGAGGGGCATGCATAGGGTGAATAGCCAAGATCTTTTTCCTGGGGAGTGGGTGGGGGTTTGAAGGGGCATAAGTTTGGGGTGAGAGGGGAAAGATTTAAAAGGGACTTAAAGGGTGATTTTTTTTCATAAAGAGAGTGGTGCATGTATGGAATAGTGATCAAAATAGCAAAATGTTTTAGTAAATTAGCATCAACCAATCCATTTGCAATACTGTCTCTCTATATTTCCACTTCTTCATTGAAAAGATTAAAAAGGTTTATGAGTTAGCTTTATTGTTTGGCACATTTTAAGTTTTTTATATTAATTAGTCTATATTTACAATTATAAATTCATTGCTTTCACTCATTTTTAGGTCAGAAAGTTTTATACGTTTTCTTTATACCTTTATTATTTTTCAAATTCAAGTTTAATTTTGCAACACAATACTAATTGCCCTTGAACAGAATAGCTTGCTCGGCCATTTCAGATGACCGTTAAAAGTTAAATTGTCACAACAGAGGAAGTGATGGAGGCTGGTACAATTATATTTAAAAGGCATTTGGATGTATAGAGGGTTTAGAGGGATATGGGACAAATGCTGGCAAATGGGACGAGGTCAGATTGGGATGTCTGGATGGAGCAGATTAATTGGACCAGAGGGTCTGTTTCCAAGCTGTATGATTCTATGACTAGACAGGGTAGATACAGGAAGGATGCTCCTGATGGCAATGGAGTCCAGAACCAGAGTCATGGTGTAAGGATGCAGGGTAGACCATTTAGCACTGAGGTGATGAGAAATTTCTTCACCCAAAGAGTGGTAAGCCTGTGGAATTCACAACCACAGAAAGCAGTCAAGGCCAAAACTGTTTAATTTCAAGAAGGTGTTAGATCTAGCACTTGGAGAAAGAGGAATCAAAGGATATAGGGAAAAGCTCACACTATTGAGTTGGATGATCAGCCATGATCATAATAGATTGTGGGACAGGCTTGAAGGGCTGTTAGGCCTGCTCCTATTTTCCATGTTTCACTGTCTCTATCTAAACATTTGCAACCAGATCCACCAATAATTCCTATGCATTCTTCCTTCCTAAAGTCAATCTCCAGGGCAATGTGAATCATGCAGACGTTATTTCCATGTAAGTTCGAATAGAGTTGAGGGAGTGCACACTTTTGTGGCACAGTGGCAGTGCCCCTACCTCTGAGCCAGGAAGGCCATGTTCATGTCCCAGCTGCTCCAAAGGTGTGATGTTACATCGTCTGAACAGGTTGATTAAAATATCTACAACTGAGGGCCTAGAGGATAGTCAACTTGGAACTAAATGTCGAAAAGTGTGGCGCTGGGAAAGCACATAAGGTCAGGCAGCATCCGAGGATCAGGAGTATCGGCATTTTGAACATAAGCCCTTCATCAGGAATGGGGGGGAGAAGGGGGCTGAGAGATAAATAGGAGGGTGAGAGTGAGGCTGGGTGGAAGGTAACTGGGAGGCGATAAGTAGATGGAGGTGAGGGGTGATGGAGATAAGTTGGAGGGGAGGGTGGTGCGGATAGGTGGGAAGGAAGATGGACAGGTAGGACAGTTCAAGAGGGCGGTGCTGAGTTGGGGGGTTGGATCTGGGATGAGGTGGAGGGAGGGGAAATGAGGAAATTGGTGAAATTGACATTGATGCCATCTGGTTGAAGAGTCCCAAGGAAGAAGATCAGGCGTTCTTCCTCCAGGTGTTGCGTGGCTTGGATTTGGTAGTGGAGGAGGCCCAGGACTTGCATGTCCTTGGTGGAGTGGGAGGGGGAGTTGAAGTTATCGGCCACAGGGCGGTGGGGTTGTTTGGTGCATGTGTACCAGAGATGTTCCCTGAAATGTCCTATAAGTTAGGACCCTGCATCCCCAATGTAGAGGAGACCGCATCAAGGGAAATAGACACAGTAGATAAGGTGTATGGATGTGCAGGAAAATCTCTGCCGGATGTGCAAGGACCCATTGGGGCCTTGGATGGAGGTGAGGGGGGAGGTGTTGGCACAGGTTTTACATCTCTTGAGGTAGCAAGGGAAGGTGCCAAGTGTGGCGGGTGTGTTGGAGGGGGAACATGGACTAACAAGGGAGTCACAGAGGGAATTCTCTGCGGAATGCTGGTAGGGGTGGGGAGGGAAGTATCTCTGCTGGTGGGGTCTGACTGTAGATGGCAGAAATGGTGGAGGATGATGCGTTGTATCTGAAGATTGGTGGGATGCAAGGTGAGGACTGGGGGTTTCATCCTTGATGCGATTGGAAGGGTGAGGTTCAAGGGCGGAGGTGCGGGAAGTGGAGAAGATGCACTGGAGGGCTCGTCCTCTTGGCTCTCCTTACATTCTGAGCCATCCATACTGCTCTTTATGCTCACTGATGTGCACATTCATGACATTGTCGCAAGGTTGCTCCAGCTTCCCAAAGCCCTTGTATAACATGATCTCCTTCATTTCACCAACATCGTCTCATTCTCAAGAGAGAGTCCCCAAACATCGTGATCTTATAAAACTTTGCATTTAGAATATAGTTGGGATGTATTGTATGCAATCCACTTCCAATCAGGCACATGTCAGAGGGACTGCGAATTGGAATTGAAACAATGAAAGCAACAACAATAATAATTACATGTCATGCTCTTCCAATCAGCTTAGTGTTTCCTCTACAACATAAATATTCTCTTATGAATGCCCACATGTTATTAAAATGACAAAACTTTCTTATGTTCAGAAACAAAACTGGAAACTGCTGGAAAAATTCAGCAGATCTGGCAGCATCTGTGGACCTGAAGGATCATTGGATCGAAAGCAATAACTCTGATTTCTCTTCAGAGATGCTACCAGACCTGCAGGGTTTTTCCAGCAATTTGAATTTTTGTTTCTGATCATTCCAGCATCCATCATTCTTAGTAATTTTAAACCTAGTTATATTAATCATCCTAATCACCTTGGCGATGGAAAAATTATGGAAATGTGTGAACAGGATCTTTCAGTTCAGTAGAATTATTTGATTGGTTGTAATATGGAAGAGTCCAGCATAAAAGCAGAGAGCCTTGAAAAGGATCTCCAGATCCTGTTTGCAAGATTCAAGCAATTGTGCACAAAATTAATAAAGTTCTTTCACTGAAAACTGACTTTAGGCTTTAAGGTAATGAACGTTTCCCTGTAATGTCTTATTTACTTGTGAAGGTGTTTCGGCGAGGACACTTGTATCAGTATCTCCAACATTTCTGCATACATTGTAGTCCTTCAGCCTGTTGAACCAAAGATTACAATTAGTGGGTTGGACCATTTCTCCAGACCGGCATCTGAATTTGAAAACAACAGAGGCGTGATACTCTTCCCAGGCCTCAGAATCATCAGCACAATCCGAAGAGGGCAACACGAAGATAGCAAAGGTGAGAAAACTAAGAGGCAATGCAAAACAGGCAGAGAAAAGCCGCCAAGTTAAAAATCTTGATGCATTGGATTTTTTTTTAATACAAATTTTGCTTTTTAACAAAGTCTATACTATTTACTTGGTATATATTGTTTAGTGCACATTTTACAGCAACCGATTTTATTTCAACAATAGCAGCACATTATATCATATCCCAGAAGTCACCCAATAATTTAACACATATTCCACACAAGTATGTTCCAGTTGTGTAGTTGACCAGTGTACTAATAGTGCACAAGCAACACTGTGCCAACAGTTCATAAGTAATAAGCAGTTCTGTTAGTTGCTATTCTTTTGATGACACCAAAATCCATTACTTGTTTACACAGCTTTCATTGGATGTTTTTTTATGTGATGCAATTCTAATCATAGCAACCTTCAAATCAGGACCTTTAATCGATTTAATCATCACCTCTTGCAGTAAATGTTTATAGTTACATTTTCTAAGATTCATCCCTGATAATACCATACTTCTTGTTCGGATTAAATTTACTGGAAGATTTAATTTATTCTATCAATAATTCTGACTCTTGATTAGTTGAAAACTGAATTTTAAATATTTAACAGACTTAAGATATTGGCTAGGAATCACAATTAGACCTAGAGTTCATGGTATCAGAATTTTACAGTATTTTGATGAACAACATGCTACATTGTTAAAGTGATGGGCTCCGCGCTATAATTTTGGCAGTCATGTTGCTCATATCAGTGTGTTTCCTTATAGATGACAAAAGAAATTTGCACCACATATGCTACAAGTTTGGAAATTTGATCAACTTTCTGATATTTTAACTTTGATTTTAACTCGGGCTGGGGTCAGGTGGGTGGAGCAGAGCTGGGGGGTGGTAAATCCTCCTAATCTCAGCAGTGTTGAGGCTTGGGTGATGTTAACTACTGGGCATTGTCTGTATTCTCCTGTACCTGTTACTGGTGGCAAGAAGAAGCTGGTTACTGGGTGGAGAGCACAGACAGGAGACCACAGCTTGGTATCCATGGAACATTCCCTGGAAGCTTACTAAGTGAGTTGGTTGAGTGAAAGCTTGTGAAAGGGAGTAAAGGGGAGCACTGTTTAGATGTCCTGAGTAGACGGCCTAAATGATCCCTATGAGACATGGCCCACCATGGCAGATGGTGGCCTTTGTGTTCAGTAATTCCGTCTAATTCTATGTCTCATTGTTGATTTCTTAAAAACCCATTTGGTTCAATAATGACCTTTAGGGAAGGAATGCTATATCCCAACCTGGTTTGGCCCACGTGTGACTCCAGACCCACAGCAATGTATTTGACTCTTAACTGCCCTCTGAAATAACCTAACAAACCACTCAGTTGTACTAAAAAAAAGTCTCTAAATAGAATGAAGCAGACAGACCACCTGGTACCAATCTAGGTATAAGAAACAAGGGTAAACTCAGCTGTGTTACTCCTGCAAAATCCGTCTTATCAACATCTGGGAGAGCGAGCTGCCTCACAGATTTATTGGCTATTGCTTCACTATAGTCATACTAACAGAATCATACGTTGTGTGTCCAGGCAACACTATCACCATTTCTGAGTATATCCTCTCCCTTGGCAGGACAGACTCAGCACAGGTAGCAGCATAGTGACATACAGTTAGGAGAGAATTGCCTGGGAGTCTTCAACATTGAGTCCAAACCCTTGAAGTCTCATAGCAACAGGCCAAACCTGGGTAAAGAAATTTCCTGCTGATTACCACAGACCATCCTCCCTCTGTTGATGAGTCAGTAGTCCACTTGCAGAAAGTACTGAGGGTAGCAAGAGTGCAGAATGTTCTCTGAATGGGGCTCTTCAATATCAATCACCAATATCAATGCTTGGTAGCAGCATCTTTGATTAATTTGGTCAAGTCCTAGAGGACATTGCTGCTAGACTGGATTTCTGGCAGGTAGCAAGGGAACCAAAAGGAGAGAGAAACATACTATACCTCATCTGCACCAATCAGCATGCTGCAGATGAGTCTATCTATGGCAGTATTGGTAAGAACAACCACCACACAGTCCTTGTGGAGACAAAGTCCTGTCTTCACATTGAGAAGACCCTCCATTGTGTTGTATGGCATCAGCTTTGTGCTAAATGTACTGGACGTTAAGTATAGCTGGCAACAGAAGACTGGGCAACCATGAGGCATTGTGGGACATCAGAAGTAACAGAATTGTACTCAAACACAACCTGCAACCTCATGGCTTAGCATATTCCCCACTCTGCCATTAAGGCAATGCTCAATGGAAAGTACAGGATTGCATGGAAGGAGCAACACCTGGCATTTCAAAATGTGAAGTGTCGACCTGGTGAAACAAGCATCATAAGTGATGGACAGTGATTCCTTAACCATCAGGTCATTCAGCCATGAATGGCAGGGAAAAAAAATAAACAATTAACTAGATGAGAAGGATGGGAGAGTTCAGCATTTCAGTGCAAAAGATAGGACTGAAGCATTTGCAACAATTTTCAGCCAGCATAGGCTAAGTCGATGGCCCATCTCCTCCACAGGTCCTCAGATGTCAGTCTCCAGCCAATTTGATTCATTCCACATGGCACCAAGAAACATGAGGTGACATTGGATACTACAGAGGCTATGGGCCCTGACCATATTCCTGCAATAGTACAGTAATTGTGTACTCCAAATTTTACCACACCCTGAGCCAAGCTATTCCAGTATGGTTATAACACAGATATCTACCCGACAAGTGGAATGCTATCCACCATGTCCTGTACCCAAAAATCAGGACAAATGCAATCTGGCCAATTGCCAGCCCATCAGTTTACTCTCAGTCATCAGTAAGGTGATGGATGCTGTCAGAAACAGTGCTAAAAAGCAACACCTGCTTCACCGTAACCTGCTCACCGATCCTGAGTTCTGCCAGGGCACCTTGAGCTCCTGACTTCATTAAGGAAAAACATGGAAAAAAGAGCTGAATCCCAGAAGTGAGGTGAGAGTGATAACCTGTCACATCACAGCCACATTTGACTGAGGGTGACATCAAGGAACCCCAGCAAAACTGGAGTCAATGGCAATCAGGAGAAAACTCTCTGATTGTTGGAGTCATATAGACCCAAGTACAGCTCCTTTGGCCCTCGATGTTGCACCACCCTGTAAAACCAATCTGAAGCCCATCTAACCTACACTATTCTATTCTCGTTCATATGCCTATCCAATGACCATTTAAATGTCCGTAAAGTTGGCAAGTCTACAACTGGTGTAGGCAGTGTGTTCCACACTCTTACTACTCTCTGAGTAAACAAACTACCTCTGACATCTGTTCTATATCTATCATCTCTCAATTTAAAGCAATGCCCCCTCATGCTAGCCAACACCATCCTCGGAAAAAGGCTCTCACTGTCCACCTAGTTCAACCCTCTGATTATCTTATATGTTGCAATTATGTCACCTCTCAACCTTCTTCTCTCTAGCGAAAACAGCCTCAAGTCCCTCAGCCTTTCCTCATAAGACCTTCCCTCCGTACCAGGCAACATCCTAGTAAATCTCCTCTGAACCCTTTCCAAAGCTTCCACATCCTTCCTATGATGTGATGACCAGAACTGTACGCAATACCCCAATTGCGGCCAAAAGGCTAGCAGAAAGGAAGTTGTTGTTTTTAAATACCAATCATCTCAGCTCTAGGACGACTCTGCAAGAGCTCCCCGGTGTTATGTCCTCGGCCCGACCATCTTCAGCTGCTTCCTCATTGACCTTCCCTCCATCATAAGACATGAGGACAGCAGTGTTCATGACTCCTCAGATACTGAAGCAGTCATTGTTCAAATGCAACAAGATTTGGACAATAGCCAGGTTTGGGCTGACAAGTGGCAAGTAATATATATGCCATACAAATGCCAGGCAATGACCATCTCCAACAAGAGAGAACCTAATCATTATTCCTTGACATTCAATAGCATTACTCTCACTGAATCCCCTATTATCAATATCCTCGGGGTTTCCATTGACCAGAAACTAAACTGAATTAGTCATACAGTGATTAAACGAACAGTTCAGAGGCTCTGTATCCTGCAGCAAATAACTTCCCTCCTGACACCCCAAACCCTGTTCACTATTGATAAGGCACAGGTCAGGAGTTTGGTAGAATAGTCCCCATTTGCCTGGACGGGCACAGCTCCAACAACACGGAAGAAGATAGGCACCATCCAGGACAAAGGAGCCACTTGATTGGCACCACATCCACAAACGTTTACTCTCTCCAACACAAATGCACAGTAATAGCAGTGTGTACTATCTAGAAGATGCACTCTAGAAATTTACCAAAACTCTTCAGATAACACCTTGTAACCCTCTGACCACAACTGTCTAGAAGGACCAGGGCAGAAGATGCATGGGAACAACCACCACCTGCAACTTACCCTCCAATCCACTCACCATCCTGACTTGGAAGCATATCACAATTTTTTTTTCAGTATCATAAGGTCAAAATTCTCCATCTCTCCGCCTAATGACATTTTAGGCATATCCACACAAAACTAACTGAAGTGCTTCAACAAGACAGCGCACCTTCTCAGGGGCAATCAGGGGTGAGCAAAAAATGCTGGCACACCCAGTAATGCCCACATGAATGAATAAAACAAGGGAGCTGCCGTTCTTGGCTTCACAAGTGAGTAAAAAATAAAAAATGAAAAGAGCCTTTTGAGCCTCTACCTTCGGCTGGGTGGACATTGAGGGAAAAATAAAAGCTGAACTACTTTCCCCGCTCAGGCTTAATGTTAAAGTAGCCATTGGGTCCTGCCTGCATCACCAGAGGCCAGTCTGTTTATTGAAAGAAAAGATTCTGTGGAATAGCCCAAGTTCCTTCATTTGCAAGTTCCAGTTAAAACTCAAGCTGGTGAGATTGTCAAGGATACTGATAAATAACACCAGTGAGGGTTTTTGACGGTCAGTTGACTCATTTTTCTTTGGTAAACTGGCAAAATTAAAACCACCTGTTTGTGATTTTCTGTGGCCTGACATTGGCTGCTAATCAAGAAACAAGCTGATGAAAATGCTGACCTACCCCACTGGAAGCTGTAAGTTCTGTTTAGCAGGAAATGCCCAGGGTGAACAAAAGTAGGATTAAACAAAACAGGAAAAGATAAGGAAGGTTGCAAGAGGGTGAGTGTTCAACTGTGTACCTCATGTGTCCTGCCTGACTTCTGAAAGATATTTTCTCAGGTACAAGACTAATATTCTATTCTTGGCCAGACTTGTGTGGAGAGTAAAGAATTATTAAGGGTATGAATAAGCGTTTAAGATTTTAATGACTCAACAGAAGGGCAAGTAGAAAATCAATAAGTAGTGACCACATCATTACAATAATAGGTGCCTGGAGGTTTGGTGCACTTCCATATGTGCAATGGAAGGGAAGGCCCCAGCTTAAGCTATGAATGGTGGCTGACTTCAGTACTTCCCTAAGCAGCAATCTGGCCAGGAGAAAACATGAGCTTTTCTCCTTAAAGGACATGTTTCAGCTTCACATGAAATTTCATCGAGCTAGCTTGGATAAGAAATGAGAAAAATCATCCGTCGGAAAGGAATAAATTTGATGAGCAAAACACGGATTTCTATTCGCAAATTGTGACTAGAAGCCAAACACTTGAGCTACTGCTACGGCTGATGTGAAACTTTAGAATTTAGGAATGGAATGGTTTATAGTAATCTTTTCTCGTAAATAGGAATTGTATTTCAGACATGCTTGAAAATTTGATATTAAGCAATTTTATGTTCATTGAACTCTTGTAAATTTCTTTTTTGTAGCCCATCATATTAATAGACCAGAAGAGGTTGTTCACAATCTAGATTACTGTGATATTTTGATCGTTGGAGATGAACTAAATTCTGAAGAGGAGTGTTTGGAACTGGAGCCAATTGAGTTGCATGGGAAACATCTGGAGTTCACAAATTCCACATCTGGAATGTCCATTTATGGTAAATTCCTATTCTTTCTTAGGGAAGAATAGTAAGCATGTCTTGTGGCACTGTGGTAGAATCCCTGTCTCTAAGCCAGAAGCACTGGATACAATTCCCACTCCAGGACTTGATGGCCAATGCAAGTTTGTTCAAACATGGCCAAACAGGTAGAGTATCTACTTATAAATCATTCCAACATATGCCAATGGCATGCAGTAAGAGTGGGAGAGCTTCGTGTTTCGTCATGTAATGGGAAGAAATTGGAGCTTTACCATGACTACCCATAGCTTCAAGCTACGATGTACATGTAAAATTAGAATGTTGCCACAGTAACCCAGATCCCTTTGGTGAGGGGGGACGGTGGCAGCAGTTGGCTGGTGTAGATCAGATCAGATCAGATCAGTGCCAGATGGACGAGGTTCAATCCCTGTTTCAACTGGGATGGATTCAAGGCCTGGCTCCATGCCCCATCTGAGGTAAAGGTTATGACACTCTGTGTTAGATCTGCATTTGGGAGAGAACACAAGAGGAACAGTAACAATAATGCATGAATTGATTATACTGCAAATTTATTTTGTGTCTATTATCCCATCAAATTGACTGATATTTCAGAATACTTGTTGACTTGATACGGTGATCGAGTCATCCCCAAATCACCAAATTGCAAATATGTTTGTAATTATTTCACATTTTTAGCTAATTAATAGACTTCAATATCTATAAAATAATGCTTGCAATGAAATGTATATCTAACTGTATGAAACTTAATTGGATTGCAGCCACAGTGTGCAATAGTTATCCAACAGAATGGTTTATTTCATGTTAATATGAAGACAAAAATGAATTATTTTAATAACCCATTGAGAACTGCTTCAGTATTGTGTCATGTTGAAACTGGTGTTACTTCTGTTGAAGCATGTTGTATGAAATATTACATTATCTGGCACTCTTCAAACCAAAGGTTATGGTTTATTTTAACAAGAATTATTTTCAAAACTATTAGTGGGCACCTGTATGAACAGAAAGCATTCATATTATCAAAGCTATCTTCCACATGATGAACGTGTCTGCTTGTGCTTATTAGGGGTGGACACCATGACAAATTATGAACATGTTCTTCGTAAACTCCGTTACCGTAACTGGAAAACTGCATCCATTTTTGGCCGAAGGTTTAGGCTGACATGCTCAGAGCTCAATGGACGCTACACAAGCAATGAATTCAATTTAGAGGTGAGAAAAAGACAAATTGAGTGTAGACTTAGAGACAGCTGATGTATTAAGGTCAGATAGAAGAGCTGTTCAATTCATGAATGTTGCTGGAATTTACTTGGTGAGCTGTAATGTACTTAGACTGTCACTGGTACAGGACTGTGAAATTTGATTTAATTTGACAGGATGATTATTGACCACCTTGGTTTCGTTTGTCTAGGTGAATGTTCTGCACAACATTAATCTTATGGACCATGTTAATCATGTGATGGTTCAGCCCCAATTCCTCCAGTCAATCCATCTTCCTGATCTTCCAGGTCACAACCTTAATGCTGCTCATAGTTCAGGTACTAAAACAATCTTCTTAAAGAAGCTAAACACAGTGAATGATATTAAGTTTAAAGATATGGAAGTATTAACAATAGAAAAATGTATCAAAAGGTCAGCTGTGAAATTTACAAGCGATAGATATCTATATTTATTGGCGCTTGAGAATTAGATTTGGACTAGTTGGAATTCTGATAATCAGATATCCACTGTTTGTAAAAACAGATGTTTGTGCAGAAATAGGGGGAAACCTGCATGGCTTCGAAACTGGGGTCTATAGATTTACATACCAAAGGGCTACTGGATATTTTAACTGCAAGCTTTCTACTGTCCAAACTCCAACCATTAATATGCTTGCAGCTCCAAGCCTTTAAATAAACCCTTTCAGCACAGGAAAACTTAGGATTTCTTCTCTATTTCTGTGTTCTGATTTAATTTTCTGAGTTTAGAGCTTACAAGAGATGTGAAGTTCTTTTTGGCATTTTTGTCCAACTGATGGACTCATCATAATGCTAAATATATAGATCTAGCTAGACCACCAACTCGAAATATAGCCAGATGATTAAGAATGTTGGATTGAGCTTCATGGATTTGGAAAACACTGACTCTCTGACAGATTCTGCTCTCCAGCCACTGACTCCATCTTCCTCCCTGTCAGCTTTTGGAGGTTGAACCAAACGTGATGTCATATTTGAGCACAAGATGAGCTTGTGATCATATTTCCACACCTTACACAGGCTTGTGATTAAAGTTGCATTTGTGCCATGAATCTCTGAATGCAGTGGATTGGTAAACGTTGTTTATCCTCTTAAATGTGTGAAATAAGCTTGAGGACAATTACTTTGAACTGCTGGTCTTTAATTTCACTGACTGGCAAATGGCAAAAGTACGAGAATTGGACATGAGCATGTCTTCACATTTCTATACATCCTTTACAGAAAGCAGTAACTCGATGATACAATGTTTCTTTATCCCTAGCAGAGGGATAAGCAATCTATTTTGAGGTCACTTTCAAACCACTTTCTCGCCCACTATTGAAGTTTTGTTGAAAATGGTCATGAGATGGATATCTGCTGCTTGTTCTTCCCCATCATGTGCAACTGGTCCTCAGTTCTACCCATTCCCTGCCACCATTCTTAGAGATATTTTACAAGCTGAAAAGAGAGTCATTGACATACTTCGCCTATCCACCCCAATGCACTAAGAGACTATGCCAAAACCAACCAACTGGAGCATTTGATATTTCTTCCCCATTCCTCCTCCACTTGCCCTTTCCTCTTCTCCTCCTCCTCACACTCAAATTGTCTATCTATACTGCACCCCCACCCCATACCCCATCCCTGCCATGTGCTATCACTTTAATCAGGTACAGTCTCCTCTTTCACTCTTTTGGTCTCCCTCTTCCCATTGTTAATTCCTTCATTCTCTCACCTCCTCACTCCCGTCACCTCCACCTCTCTCCCAATGAGGTTATCTGCTTCCCTGTCAACTCTCTCCTACCCGGGTGTTTAGCATGGGCTATTATGTTCATTGCAGTGAACGCTAAAACCTTTAGCTTTGCACCAAGACTATATTCAGTTTTACCAATACAAATATTCAGTTAGCTCGACTGAATAATCATCAACAAAATGGTACTGCACAACTCTCCTATGTGCCTTACCTTTTATTTAACTAAACTCATTATTGCCTTTTTGATCAGTAAAGTTGACTAAGGCCAATTTCTTTTCAAACAGAATTGTTATTGTATTATAATTTGGTATATAACCATATAACACACATCTGCTCTCCAAAACAAAAGCTGAGCATACTCATCATAACCTCAGGATGTGAAGACATCCCAAAGTGCTTTACAGTCAATGAAATGTTCTATTGAAAATAGTAGTTATTTTATAACATTGCAGTCACTTGTGTATACATGTGGCACATATGCTCACATGATGCACTCACACACTTGCTTTTGAGTACACACAGTGTGTATTTCTTTGCATGCATTTCCCAGCTCACTCACCCAGACGTGTTCAATATTTCACTCTCTCCCCATCTTAACCTCTCCAGAATAGTGTTTCTGTATGTAGACCAGAGAAAGAAATAAAATGAGGATTCAATAAGCATGCTGGTTCTAAGTCAGTTGCGATGGTTACCAGGAAAATAATTTTGAAAGCAATCTATTATTTGGAACATTACTGCAGTAGCTTCCAGAATTCATCTCTCTGAAGGCTTTTCTGCTGGCTAAGATCAGGCAGCAGCAGAGTGCATTTAAATTGGGCTTGCTGAGGTTCAGCATCTATTTAGAGGATTGATTGTACTGACAGCTATGGCAGAAGTAAACAGTACTTTGTCACATTGCATTGTTGTAGAAGTTACTTGCTAGCCAAGGAAGCAAAGCATGCACAGTAAATCACTTTTGAGATGTGCACCGTGATGGAATTTGCCAAGTAATAAATTTATGGAAAATATATGGAGCTTGGGAGAAAACAAAAATGTCTTGGAGTTGCAAGCAATGTCGATATCAGAATTACCAACTGTCAAACTATTTTATAATTACTGAAGTTATTTTCAGCACAATTAAACTAAGCCTTTCTGAGTTTTATTAAATGCTGCATCTTAATGAGCACAGTATCCATATAAAAAGAATGTACTCTTTCCATCCCTAAAACTGAATTAAATGCAAGATGTTAGCTACAGGCAAGTTCTTGAATCTCAAAATCTTAAACATTTTATCTCATTTCTGACACACAGTGTATAAAAACTTTGTTTTTCAGTTATTCCCAATGCTGCCACAATTGTCATTGTGGTGTGCATTAGTTTCTTAGTCTTCATAATTGTTCTGGGGGTCTTCAGGATCCGAGCAGCTCACCAGCACACTAGTCGGGAAAACGAGAATGGGAAAGAAAATGAAATGGATTGGGATGACTCTGCTCTGACCATTACTGTTAACCCAATGGAGGTGAGTAATGCCAGATATTAGGTTAAAGATTGATTTGATATTTTGTGACTGAAGCAGCATTAGCCCATATGAAATTGGAGCAGAAATAGACTGTTCAGCCCATCCAGTCTGCTCTACATTCAGTGTGTTCGTGGCTGACCTGATAGCCCTGAACTCCACTTTCCTGCTTTTGCCCATAATCCTTGATTCCTTTAATGATTAACAATCTGTCGATCTCAGCCTTGAATATACTTAATGGCCCAGCCTTGGAAGTCTTTTATTGTAAAGCATTACTACCCTTAAAGAAAAAAATAACGTTGTCATCTTTTTCTTTAATAGGGACACCAATTCTCAAATTATGCCTTCTCCCCTATAATGACTTCAACCTCTCTATTTGTACCCTGTCACATCTCCTAAGAATTTGATACATTTCAAAAAGCTTGCCTCTCATGCTTCTAAACTCCAATGAATAACAAGCCCCAGTCTGACCTACTCATCCTCTCCTCAAGAAAACCCATATATCTGGAACCAACCAACTGAACCTTCCCTGGCCTGTCTCTAATGACTGTATATCTTTCCTTTCAAAGTAAAATAAAACGGCTCACAGTATCCCTGATATGGTCTGACAAGTGCCATGTGTAGTTTTTATAAGATCTCCCTATTTTATATTCCATTTCTTTTTTAAATAAAGGCCAATATTTCATTGGCCTTCCCTGTAATCCCCTGAGTATGGATCTAGCTTTTTGTGATTCTTGCAGTAGGACAGCCAAATCCCACTGTGCAGCAGTTTTCTGCATCTTTCCTAATTTAAATAATATTCAGCTCCTCTATTCTTCCTGCCAATGGACCTGACGTCACATTTTCCCATATTATATTCCATCTGTCAACTTCTTGCACACTCATTCAATCTGTCGCTGACTCTCTACAAACTCCCTGTGCCATCCTCACTACTTGCCTTCCCACCTATTTTTTTTTAATGTCTCCATAAACATGATGACACTGCATTCACCTCAGTCATACAAGTCATGAATCTCTGGTCTCCCTTTCGGTAACGTAAGATAATAGGATGATGAAAAGCTTTTCGGAAGATACCTCCTGATGGTTTACTTATTGTTGCTGTGATATAAAGGGATATTTTAGAATTTTACTGAGGAATTAGATAGGGAATCCATTTATGTGATAAATTCCAACTGGATCCAAAGTGATGAATCCAAACAATGCAAGGAATCAAGAAATATGTTAACTTAATTGTTGTAATAGAAAATTTAGAATATAATCTATTAATACACTCATTATAAAAACAACATTATGAATAGAGCTAATTATTATTTCTAAGTGTTAGAACTGATATTACTCAGTAAACTCTACAGCCTGAAACACTTGTGATCAAGGTGTTTCAGAATTTCAGAATTGTCTGTGTTGTTAATAGCACTGGAATGCTAACCACAGTGTGTAAACCAGATATGAGTTATATATCTGAGACATAAAACAGTAGAAAAATGTTATGAAGCACTAATAAAAAATATTTTATTTCTGTAAATGCTGTATAATCCATCTTTCCAAAGAACTGCTGTGTACTAAAATGATGTTGTTGCAGGAACAGGTAACTCTGTAGACTGTTTATTTCACCAGGAGGGTACCCAATTTACAAACATCCAACTTATGAACATTTCCTGTACATACAAAACAGCTCCATTATATTGTCAGACATTGTGTTGTGGTTTGCATACAAATTGAAATGCAAACGGACTCAAACAGGACCCATTTATAACCTGACAGCTGCCTGGAGTTGGAGTTAGTGTCAAAGAAGGTAGCTGATCATCAACAGCAGGAACAGTTAATTCTTTGGCTTTGGTCCTCTCTGCTGGTAAATGGCATTGGGCTTGGTGATGTTGATGGTGTGCGTGTGGTGTGACTTTCCAAATGCATCAAATATTTGCGACAACCTCATATGGCTGTTCTTATATTGATTTAGCCTGGATCCTGTGTACATGCTGACTTATAAAGCATCATCGCTCTAGAAAGCCAGTGAAACAGGAAGCCAGATTTATCTTCTTAATAGCCTTCCCCATGGGAACATTATCTTCTTCATCACTATTGCCATTCTATACTTATGTAAAACTATTTCAATAATTTCTACATCTGTTTCTTGTTGAACAGCTGGATCATTATCCTCACAATTTAGCCATCTCCTAATGTTTTCCTTGTCTAGGTCAATGTCTGCATCACTTTACATTCACTTGGCATAGTACAAGATATCAGTTGCTTTTGCCTTGGCCTTGTTTCCATTTAAAGCTCTGTATCCTTATCACCAAAAATATTTAAAGGACATCACCTGTGCCACACATTTTACAAGATTTTCCCAGTGACCATCATCCATACATTTGCCCAACACCAAATCACCAATCAATATGGAAGGCCCATTTTAAAGAGCACCAGACTACAACTGTTCATAGACATAGCAAAAACTGTGCCTGTATCATTGAATTGATTAGCATGTAGTACTTTTTATTGATCTAATAACTTCACGGTCCTTTGGTTGAATTAGAGATGTACAACTGGGGAAAAATATGTTTGCAAGCATAGAAACGACAATCTAGAGTAGGCTATTCGGCCCCCATTGCCTATTCTGCCATTCAATATGATTATGGCTGATTCTCTATCTCAATGCCATATTGCAGCTGTTTCTCCATACTTGTTGTCTTTAATATCTAAAAAACATATGTCTCTTTTTGAATAAACTCAGTGACTCAGCTCCACAGCCTTCCACTGGTTGATCACACTCTGAGTGAAGAAATATTTCTTCATCTCAGTCCTAAATGACCTACTCCATACCCTGTGATTGTGAACACTGTTTTGAGGATCCCCAACCCCATGTGTCCGGTCTGTCTAGCCTTGTTAGAATTTCTATCAGATCTCTCATTTTCTTAAGTGAATACAAGCCCAGTTGAACTGATCTCTCCTCATAAAACAGTCCTGCCACCCCTGGTATCACTGCAGTAAGATATTCATACTTCTGAACTCAAATCCTCTTGCAGTTAAGCCCAATATATCATTTGCCATCCTAATTGCTTGGTACACTTGCCTGTTTACTTTCCTTATCTAATGTACAAGGACACCCAGTTCCCTTTGCACATCCATATTTCCCAATATATCATCATTTAAATAATGCTCTGCTTTTTTGATTTTCAAACTGAAGTGTATTACTTCACATTTAACTACATTGTACTGCATCTGCCCACATATTCAACTTGTCTAGATAGCCCTGCAGCCTCTTTGCACCCTCCTCAGAACCCTACCTAGTTTGGTGTCACCAGTAAACTTAGAAATATTGTTTTTGGCTTCCTCATCCGAGTCATTAATATTTATGTCCTCATTGGCTGGACCTGAAGCACTGATCCCTGTAGTACACCACTAGTTTGGCCCATCAAGTCAACACCAATTGTCCAAAGAGCATCCTTCCCCTCTACTCTACAACCCTGTGTTTTCCCATGACTAATCCACCTAGCCTGACCATCCCTGGACACTACAGGCAATTTAGCACAGCCAATTCACCTAACCTGCACATCTTTGGACTGTTGGAGAAAACTGGAGCACCCAAAGGAAACCCACGCAGACACGGGAGAATGTGCAATCACCTGAGACTGGAATCAAATCCAGGTCCCTGGCACTGTGAGGCAGCAGCGCTAACAACTGAGCCACCATACCACCTATAATTTTACCCATTAGCCTGTTAATGTGGAACCTTATCAAAAGCATTCACAAAACCAAAATACAGCACACCAGCTGTTTTCCCCTTATGTAAATTTCTTATGTTAAAAAAAACTAATGGATTTGTTAAACGTGACTTTTTTTTGTCAAACACAAGTTAACTTTGTCTAATCCCATTAATGCTTTCCAAGTCTTCTGTTATCACATCTTTTATGATAGATGCTAGCATTTTCTGATGATGGCTAATTGGTCTGTAACTTTGGAACATTACCACCGATATGTCTGATATTTTTAGAGCTGCTTAATTTGTACCCTGGGATGCAGATTATCAGGGCCTGAGGATTGGTTAGTCTTTAATTCCACTAATTTTGAGCACCATCTTTTCTCCTAATAGTGATTTCCTTCAATTCCTCTCTCTCACTTGAACTTTGGTTCCAGACATTTCTGGAAAATTATTAGTGCTGTCTGTGGCGAAGACAGAACTAAAATGTGTGTTCAATTCTTCTGCCATTTAGGAAATGTAGGGAATAAATTGACAGCATTTAATTATTCCACAGAGAATGAGCTGAACAGTTGTCCAAAGGAGCATAATATTACAAGTCACAGCCAATGCAATGTGCATGAGACTTAAGATCAAAATGATTATGGAACCAATTGCCCACGATCTACATGTATGTTTGCTAGCCTTGTAAAGCACAGATTATCTTTAGTACTTTTTGTTATGATGAGGAGTTAAAACTAACATCCCAGAAAAGGTCGCCTTGTCTTGGAATCTGCTAAAATTGTGTGAGTGAAAGAAAACCCCTGATTTCCATTGATTAAAGAGAAAATAACAATTTATTTCCCAACTCTAACAGTGAACACTGAACAGACACTATTAACAAATCCAAGCCCCCCTTTTCTTAACTAAGTACTATCTGACCCCAACTGCATAGAAATGGTGCTCCAATAACACAATTATTAAACCTTAAATTAACTTAATCTCTCAAAGTCCAACAGTCTCTTATGTTGTTTTCCTCCCAGTCTTCCGAATTACTGCTTCCTTTTGTCCTTTCAATCCTGCTGTCTTCTCCATGGATCATCGTCTAACTTTTTTCAGCGAGTGTCTTTATATACAATTTCCTGGTACCTTTAGTAGATGATGCCTTTTGAGAGATTTCTTTTGAGAGCAAGATGTTTATTTCTTTGGATGGCAGTTGGCTCTGACTAATTTTCAAAATGTTCTTCCTTTTTATTCCCTCAACATCTTACCCTCTCATTGTTCTGATATTGTCAATACAATAAATTCAAATTCAATTGGTTTTTGGTATCCTGGACATAATTTAAATTAATTGGTTAAATTCAAATCCAGTTGCCTTGACATCAAAACACAACCCCTAGCCGATTGTAACATTTTGCCAACTCTCTGCACTCTCTGCAGCTGTCAGCTAGTCACAGACACATGTGCTATCACAATCTCTCAGCTCAGAAAAGGTACCTCTCTCTTAAAGTGACCAGACACTTTTTCAACATCGTAACACTTTGAAAGCACTTTTGCCTGTAACCAGCAGTTTGCACTTTGTCTTTCATATCTCCTCAAGGCTGAATTTCTTTTCCTTCAATAACTTCCCAAATTCAGTTAAGAAACATTCTGTAGCCTGTCAAATGTTTTTCCACATGTTGACTCTAAATGGAGGATGCTATTGCCCAGGTCAAACCTTTGTGCCATCTTTTACAGTCTGCATTCACACCACCAATTCCCAAAAAGGTATGAAAGTTGTTTGGCCTCTTCTGTAATCATTGTCTCTGAAATCAAGTCCCCTACAATTGGAATTGTTCATAAAGCACTTTAATCACAGTCAATGGTTTTAGCACTATGCAATGTTCTACATTCACTAATGATTTTAACTGTGTCACTTCCTGCATAGAACTTTAGGAAACAGCATGAAAAGCTTTTTATGTTGTAAACTATTGACACACCTGAACTATATTTGTAATACAATATTATTGATTTTGTTAAAGATTTGTGAAATATTCTTTTTTAAGACTATCTTTTGACTTGATTGAAGTTTCTTGTGGGTAATGTAGGAGAAATGTGAAAGCCCATGAGATCCAGGGAAAATTGAAGAATGCTTTAGCTGGGTAATGGAAATCAAAGGTGAGTTACATTGATTGTTTTACTTCCATTAGGGCAACTGTAACCAACTAAACCCCAAGTGACTTTTAATCTTGAGGAATTTTACTGTTCATTGTCAACCTTCAGAATGGCTAAGAAAAAGTGCATTCCTTTGACTTGGGATGCTGTCCCTCAGCCCACAGCTGTCAAATAACCCAATCTTAAAAAACGAAACTCAGCCAGACATGCCGCAGAGCCACATTAGATGTCTCCTGAGGTTAATGTTATATAGCTCCAGGTCGACAATCTATCTGTCAGCTGAAAATGTCAGATGGAGGGCAAGACCCAGAAATGGGCACAGACATGGAAAGAACAATCCATCCTGGCTTTATAAAAAAAGACATACACGTACTCAACAGCTAAGCTCACAAACTTAAGAGACATTTCCTCAAACTGATCTATCATTTCCAGTTAGACACACCTGCCTGAACCACTTCAAAATCAGTCAATCATCACTGAAGATTCATAAATAAGCACAGGCCCATCAGTCAGACCGGAAAAAGACAATGCTCATTGTTTTTATATATATACACACACACACAGACACAGACACAGACACACAAAGCATTGCAGCAATGATTTGAATTGGACAAACATCTAAAGTTCTAAAATGTAAACTATTTCAGCAGTACATCCTATTTTCTGTCTGAAATGAAAGGCTTCTTCCAGTCAAACAATAGCCGAGAGCGAGATTGTTTTGCAATAGTTTCTACTATATTGTTATGAGATTGTAACATCCTTCTTCATATTCAGGTAGTATTTTTGTTTCATTATTTATAATTGCCAGTAGATGCATTGCAGCGTCCCATCCTGCAATCAATCTGTCAACCAACAACAGTGGAGAGACGGCCGAGTTAATATTTTGGGTCCAGTGATCCTTCTCCAGAACTGATTTTAACTTGTAAAAGGTTGGTACATAGGGTTGCGGAGGGGGATAACAACACAATACGTGGAGATGGAGCCGTTTAAACAACTTTTCCATTACTTTCATCAAACTACAACACTTCCAGCCTAATAATTTAACTCCTTGCTACATACAAAACCGTGAAAGGCCAATGCCTCTATATCTCAACTAGATGAGTGTGGACAGTAATGGTTGACAAATTGAAAAATAATAAAGAATTGCAGATGCTGGAAAATCCGAAACAAATACAGAAATTGCTGGAAAAACTCAACAAGTCTGACAGAAGAGTTACTATTTCGAGTCCTGAAGGAACAGTCCCTTTGGAGGTCTGAGAAGGGAAGGGAGGAAAATTGGTGGTGGGGGAAATGGTGGCTAATGATCTTTTGGATATGAATGCTGGTGGGATGGTAGGTGAGGAGAACGGAGACCTCATCGCTTAAGGTCAAGGGTGTGGCTATGGGTTCTCCTGTAGGTCCCAGTTATGCCTGTCTATTTGTGAGGTAAGTGGACATTCCTTGTTCCAGACCCACCCACCCACAAGCTCCCACCCATAACTATCTCTGGTACATCGATGACATGGTCAGTGCTACTTCCCTCTCTCATCTGGAATTGGAAATGTTTATCAGTTTTGCTTCCATTTTTCACCTTCATACCTTCACCTCCCTTCCCTTTCTCAACATCTCTGTTTCAATTTCTGGGGATGGGCTTGCCATGGTTAGCACTGCTTCTTCACAGCACCAGGGACCGAAGTTCAATTCCAGCCTCGGGCGACTGTCTGTTTGGAGTTTGCACATTCTCCCTGTGTCTGTGTGGGTTTCCTCCAAGTGCTCCGGTTTCCTCCCACAGTCCAAAGATGTGCAGGCCAGGTGAATTGGCCATACTAAATTGCCCATAGTGTTAGGTGCACTAGCCAGAGGGAAATGGACCTGGGTGGGTTACTCTTCAGAGGGTCGGTGTGGACTTGTTGGGCCGAAGGACCTGTTTCCACACTGTAGGGAATCTAATCTAATCTAATCTAAAAACCCACTGGCTGCCACGGTTACCTGGACTACCCATCCTCACACAGTTTCCTGTAAAGACTCTATTCCATCCTCCCAGTTTTTCTGTCTCCGATGCATTTGTTCCAATGATGCCAGCTTCTACAAGGAGACCTCAAAAATGTCCACTTTCTTCCTCAACTAAGGATTCCCCACCAGGACCCTCAGTCATGTCTGAGCCACCTCCCACACTGGTCCTCGACCCCTTTTCTTCCCTCCTACAACAGCGATGAGGTCTCCCTTCCCCTCACCTACCATCCCACCAGCATTCATATCCAAAGGATCATTAGACACCATTTCCGTCGCCACCAGGCACACATTTTTCTCCCTTCCTTTCTCAGAACTCTGCAGGGACTGTTCCCTCAGGATGCGAAATAGTAACTCTTCTGTCAGACTTGTTGAGTTTTTCCAGCAATTTCTGTATTTGTTTCTGATTTTCCAGCATCTGCAATTCTTTATTATTTTTCAGTCTGTCAACCATTACTGTCCATACTCATCTAGTTGAGATACAGAGGCATTGGTCTTTCACGGTTTTGTGTGTAGCAAGGAGTTAATTTATCAGGTTGGACATGTCGTAGTTTGATGCAAATAAATTTAAGAAAAATCATAAAATTACATTTGTTAAAGTAAATACACAACCATTCCTCACTGAAATTTTAGATGTATTTTTGTACTATATAACTTGAAGTTCAATATAGCAAATGATTACAATCCACCTCTTTATGTTCAGCACTGTTCTTTTCATATCACTTATTGCTTAATTTTCTCTTAGCTTCTTTTGCAATTATTTGCCCTGTAACTGGGTTAGGTAATTGAACATTATAGCCAAATGGAACACCTGCAGCAAATAACATAAAGAAACACATTAAACTGTGTATGACTGAATTTGAAAGGCTTTCAGCAAAGTTCTCAGGTAGAGATTTATTTCTGAGGTAATATACACAACAGGTTAATTAATCCAACTGAGCTCCAAGCAGAAAATACAGAATAGAAGGTCACTACGAGGGGGAAACCATTAGAATGAATCTCTTAGAATACACCAACATTTCTATTAGCCACCTCTGGAAATATCTCACTGACAGGGGAAGAGAGAAGGTTGCAGTACTGCCTCTGCTATACATTGGAGGATACATTCCACTTATCTGCTGTGGTGCTGCTTGGAAAAACATGTAAGAGGCTCACTAGCAACCAATACAAAGCAACATGTAATTTGCACCCATCAGCCGCAGTGATAGCAGTACATACCACCTACAAGATGCCCTGCAGTAACTCACCAAGGCTCCTTTAACAGCATCTTTCAAATCCATGAACCCTACCACCGAGAAAAACAAAGGCAGTAGATATATGGGAGTACCAACACCTGCAAGTTCTCCTCCAAGCCACTCACCTTCCTGATTTAAAATTTTATTTCATTTCTTGCATTGTTGATCTGTCAATATGCTGAAAATCCCTTCCTAAATGTGCTGTGGGCAGTGCTACCAGCCAAGACTGTAGTGGTTCAAGAAGGCAGGTCACTACCACCATGCTTTTCAGATCAATTAAGGAAGTGCAATATATTAACCTAGCCAGTAATATCTACATCCCATGCTGATATTCTTTTTTAAGGTGTAAAACAATGGCAGAAAAGTTGCATATGAAGTAGGAAAGAAATCAAATTCAAATGTTTATTTTGTTTTATTTGCACAAGATTTTAATTTATCTTTCTTCAGTACCTTTTGGGAATGGGAATCCAACAGGACATTAAGGTACTGAACCAATGTTATGTTGGTATTAACCCTTACTTTCAGTTGTGTAACATTTGCTGAAGGTCACACTGATAGGTCAGCAAGTGTTAAATGTTTTCACAAATATTGTGGGCCCTAAATGAGACCCAGTTTTCTTACAAAATGATTAAGAACCAATGATTTTTTTGTCAAATAGACAAAATTTGAAATCCTAAATGTTCACTAAAAAAAGTTATAGGATTTCATCATTTCAAACAAACATAATACACTTTACAAGAGTCAATAAAACAAAGAGTGGATACTATTTATCTTGTACTCTAACGTCTGGATTTAAAATGACGCAAACATGAAATAACAGACAAATGTTGGTCAAACCTAACGTAAAAAACAGACAAACCAAGATGGATACCATGAACTTTCCCACAACCCACACGGATGTCAGTGATCAGTGTGAGCTATAAAAGTTCTTTCAACTCGTCCTTCGTGAAGGACTTCAGCTTTTCTCATTTAAAAAATCTGACCAATGATTACCTTCAATAGTAGTTCCAACTCCAAAGTCCTCTCACTACTCTGAGCTTCAATGAGCTGTCAGGCATCAGGACAACTATCCCAACCACTATTCAACTACCAGCTGTCAACCTCTTCACCTGAGACTGTGCACCACTGGATTCAGAGGCTGCACTGCAGGATCTGACTAACTGCACAATTCCAAATATGTAACTGTATTAAACAGGCAACTCCTGTTCACCATGGGCCCCAGCTCCACAATGATGCTGAGCAATTGACAGCCTCTTCATAGAGCTGCAGGGCATACTTCTAGGGGAGGTTGAACATGATGATATGAGTAGGGTGAAGAATAAGATTCTGAAAGCAAAATTGAAGTTTAAAAAAAGGAATGTCAAATGTAGCATGATTTCAGGATTATGCACACTCACAGAAGCTGGTGAAAATAAGGCAAAGGAGAATTGAGTGTTTGGACATGTAGCTGGAGAACTGGTAAGAGAATGAGGATAGCAGACTCTAAGGTATTAGGGTTAGAACTGCAGCAGATGACATCTATACAAAGTGGTTAGGTAGTCACAATCTCAGCAAGACTGTGACTAATTTCTTAACAGTGAGATTTGCTACTGCTGTTAAATTAGATTGGCAGGGAATGGGAATCTAAGAGGGAGCTCAGATTGGAGGAAACCAAAACTGGGAGTGGGAGTTTTAAACAAATCAGATTAAATTAGAAGACATATGAAGAAAAGACAAGCACCAAATAGTATCAAAATGCAGAATCATGTCAAGGGCCTATTAAAGTTACTCCAGTGGAATATTTGCTGAATTCAAAACATTGATGATGATTTGAAGACACCAACTGTGGTCTATTAGTATGACTTTTTAAGTGCCGTTACGGAGACATTGCTGTAGGATGATTAGGATAGGGAACTGTATATTCAATATTACTTGACATTTAAGAAGGGTAGGCAAGATGAAATAGGATGTGAGGTAGCAGATTTAATAAGAGATAAGGCAGGATCTTAGGGCAAAAGATCAAAAAGTAGAATCAGTTTGGGTGCAGTTCAGAAAATGCAAGGGAGCAGAAAACATCAATGGGAATTGTTTGTAGACCATGAAGCAGTTGTGGTAATAATGGGTATGGTATTGCTTGGAAAATTAGAACTGCTTGTAATGTGAGTATGAATGGGTGACTTCAATTTACACGTCAACTGGGTAAACCTGATCAGCAGTAATACTGAGTTCCTGGATACTTTCCAAGATTGTGCAGAAGATGGATTTCTCAGACAGTTTGTTGAAAAGCCAACTAGGGATCAGTCTGTTCAAGATTTCATAAAATGTAATGAGGATGGTCTAATTAACAAGCTTGCTGTAAAGAACCTATTTCGGATTAAAGTGATAGAATTTTGCATTTGCATTTAGTTTTGAATATAATACACTTACTTCCAAAACTGCAGTTTGAATCTGAACAAAGGAAAAAATAATGATAGAAAGGACAATTTGGCTGTAGTGAATCAGAAAAATACACTAAAAGATTTGTCTGCTCGCACCCAGTGGATTGTATCGATAATAATTACTGCATTATCTTCATTAGATATCCATTCCTTTAAGGCACAAATACTCAACTGGACAAATGAATCAACTAAGAAAAGAAGCTAAAAGCTGAATTAGATCAAAAGATTTAGCTAACAAAGATACCAGAAATAGCAGTAAGATGGAGGATTAGGAGTAATTTAGAACCCAGCAAAGGATGACCAAGAGACTGGTACAAAAAAAGACTGAAAAGAGAATGATAAAGGTAAGCTAGTGAGAATCAAAAAGGTGGACAATCAAAACGTCTTTAATATGTGAAAATGAAGAGTTTTGCAAGGACAAATGTGCACCCATTACAAATGGAGACAAGTGAAGTGATAGTAGAGAACAGTAAAGACAGTAGATACTAAAGATAGTAGATAGTAGTGGCTGAGTAGCTAAACAATTACTGTGGGTCTGCCTTCACAGAAGAAGAGGCCGAACATCTCTCAGAAATATTAAGCATAAAAGGTTCAACAATGAAAAGTGGCAAATGTAATGTCATCACAAGTTTAAGGAGGAATAGGGAAAGAAAGCAGAAAGCTGCAGACCTGTTAGGATAATGTCACTGGGAGGGAAAATAATAAACAATGCAATTACTGGACACTGAAAATAATGGTTAAAATTGAGTAGATTCAACATGCCTTTGTGAAAGGGAAATAATGTTTGACAAACATGTTAGGAGATTTTTTTTGGGAATGTTATTTGTTGCAGAGAGTCACACAGCCCTTACAGCATAGAAACTGGCCATTCAACCCCTATGTCTATGCCAACCATCAAACACCAAACTATACTAATCCAGTTTACCTACACTTGATCCATAGCCTACTATACTCTGGTATTTTAAGTACTCATTTGATGCTTCTTAAATGTTTCAAAGGTATCTACCTTCACCACCCTCTCAAACACCAGTTTCCATATATCTACCGCTGTCTGGGTGAAAAACCTCTTTCTCATATCTTCTCTAAACCATTTGCTCCTCACTTTAAACTTGTTCCCTCTGACATAGGTAAAGGAGAGCCACAATTTTCGAAAGTCTTTTGATAAGGTATGTATAGGAGGTTAGTAAAGAAATTTACAGTTCATGGGATTGGGGCTAATAAACTAATCAGGATTGGAGGTATCTGAAATGACAGAAAAGAGGGAGGAGGAATTAAATGGATCATGAAACAATAGCTTTTTGCAGTCTACATAAATGATGTGGAAACCAATTATTCTGTAGAAAAGTCATACTGGTTTCAAAATGCTAACTCTGTTTCTCTTCGCACAGATGCTACCAAATCTGCTGAGTTTCTCCAGTATTCTGTGTTTGTGTAATATTCCCAAAATTGCTGATGAGACAGAAGTAGATGGAAATGTAAGTTGTGAGGAGTATGCAAGGGGCTTCATGCAGACCTGGACAGACTAAGTGAATGGATATGACAAATGAAATATCATCTGAAGAAATGTTAAGTAATTTAACAGTAAAAGCAGAAAGACAAAGTATTTCAAAAATGATGAGATTTTGTAAATATTGAATCCAGTGGTACCTGGTGTCTCTGTTCATGAGTCATTAAAAACTAACATGCAGGTGTAGAAAAACAAATGTATACCTGTACTTGTCTTTGTTGAGTACAGGAGTATGATATATTGGTTAGAACCCACTTGAATATTCTCTTCAGTTCTTGTTGCTTCACCTAAAGAAGGATATTCTTGCCAATGGAGGTTCACCAGAATAAAGATTAGAGTAATGCTGGAAAAGCGCAGCAGGTCAGGCAGCATCCGAGGAGCAGGAAAATCAACGTTTCGGGCAAAAGCCCTTCATCAGGAGTGGCTTTTTCAGATTCCTGATGAAGGGCTTTTGCCTGAAATGTTGATTTTCCTGCTCCTTGGATGCTGCCTGACCTGCTGTGCTTTTCCAGCACCACTGTAATCTTGACTCTAATCTCCAGTATCTGTAGTACCCACTTCCACCTAGTTGATGTTCACCAGAATAATCCCTGGGAGGATATTCTTATGAGGAGAGATTGAGGGAATGGGCTCTGTATTCTCTGAGGTTTCAAAATAAGATGTGATCTCATTGAAACTTGCAAATCTCTGACAGTGTGTGAAGTGTGAGAGTAGATAGGATATTTCCCCTGGCTGATGACTCTCTGACCAGGGGACAGAATTACAAAATAAGGGATAGGACATTTAAGACTGAGTTGAGAGTAAGAAATTCATTGTTTAGGGGGTGGTGACTCTTTGGAATTCTCTTCCACATTGGCCTGTGGAACCTCAGTCATTGAGCAGATTCAAGATAGAAATTGACAGGTTTCTGAAAACTAATGACATCTTGGGGATATGGAGATATTGTGGAAAAGGAGTGATCAACCAGATCTAACTGATTGGTAAGGAGGCTTGACAGGCTGAATGGTTTATTCCTTTTTCTAAGCACCACCACACTGAGCAGACAACAATTTCAGTTTTCCTGAGCTGCTTCTGCTCCCCATTTGCATGGAACTAAAGTTCCCTCGTGTCTTCAGCATGACTAATTGCCACATGGGCCCACTTTGGAACAGTTTGCCAGATTCCATTATCAGGGCTTCACACTGCACACCCAGTCACTTGGTTGGCTTTTGTGCAGCAAACATTTTAAGCCATTCTTTGCGTCAGAGTGGGATATCTGCCGCAGTCTACACAGATGATGGAGGGCAGGAATTATGGTCCTCAGCCATCACAACCACATCTCTATTACATCCTGCAGTTGCTTTCCATATAGCCTGACATAGTGGCAGGCAGCAGGGTCATGTCCCCTCATCACTGTCAGTGAAACATGGGCTGTTTGTGACTATATTTCAGAACTATGAAGACCAACATCACAATGAACAAGAGAGCGAGGAAGAGGAAGAAGGAGAGGAGGATGACATCACGAGCGCTGATTCGGAGGAAAGTGAGGAAGAAGAGGAAGCTGAGCATGAAGATCAGCAGAACGTCACCAGGCGGGAACAGCTTGAGTGGGATGATTCAACACTTCCTTATTAAGAAATCTCTAATCTTTCAAGTCCTCAACAAAGTTTTGATGTCCAGCAATGTTTGGTATGGTCAGATATTATTTAGATTGCTGTTGCTGGTAATGTGTAAAGAACTTTCAGATTTTCTGAATTCAAAAGCAACTTGCAATGACATATCATCATCTGGGTCCAAGAGTTAACATCCAACAATAGTTATAATGCCTATCTTTCTTTTGTTATATCTGAGTGTTCTTTTCGTGGTTATCTGAATGTTCTATCTTTGCGCCAAGAACTATTAACTTTGTGAAATCACGTACCAGTATCTGTAACTTGAAATTTTCTGAAGTACTTTATTTATTTGTTTGTAATAAAAAAAATTTCCCTATTGGGTTATGCTGTCATTCAAAAAATGGAGGAAGTTTAAAAATGAAAAGTTAAATTTTATATTTCACCATGTAAATACCATATTGAAAATAAGCAAAAGAAAGCAGTTGTGCAAATTATGTCTGCTTCAGCGTTCCTCTGTTGAGAAAAAAAATCAAATTCTATAATAATTATTTCACAGAGCTTTTGAACCACAAAAATCCGGTTTGATTCCATCAAAATATGTATGGAATTTAAAATTACTAACAGGTAACATTTTGTTTGAGTTAATGTATTTTCTTTATTTAGTTTAGTGAGGTGCAGTCTTCACAAAAATAGTGCTGGACACATTTTATTTCAAGGAGGATTGAACAGTGAATTGAGCTGCCTACTTATTTCAAGGCGAGTGATAAAATATTTGTTTGATGTGCTTTGTATTGTGACATGAAAGATTTGCCAAAAGCGTTTCTTGAAGCTGGCATGTTTAAAAATCTTAAAACTGCAATTCACTTGAGCTAAAGTTAGATAAGAATTAATATTGTATATTTCATGGTTTCCGAGGATAACTGCAGCAAAACAAACGTTTACCCTTCCTCTTGGGTGAAACTACATGCCATATCACTTGTACGCCTGCAATTTCATGCAATCTTCAACCCTAAAGGTGCAGTTTATGCAATCACCTTATTAGTTGGCTGTGAGTGTGACTTGTACATCTTTACTCCCAGTCCATAGGATTTGATGGCACTTGTGGACTTTCATTAGCATTTTCGACTCCTTCATCCAACACATGGCTTAACAGAGATCATCATGACAGGCCCTGGAGTCTGAGAGCTTCATAAAACTAGTAGTGGAAAAGCAGGATAAACAGTGGAAATTCATATAGATGAGAGAACATTAACAAACAGTTCAAGCTTTGCCTATCCTCACTCGTAAAAACATGAGTATTCTATGTAATATCCCAGAATTATTTTCAATTGCCCTGCAATGACCTGTAAATGTACATACTAGTGCAATAGATTTTCCTCTTTATTATAAGTATTATTCTCAATGAACAATTCTTAGCTTGTCAATGAGCCGATTAATATTGATACATACAATTGAAAGCAATAGTTAGTTTTGGAATTAAGAAAGAAAAGTCTCTTCCCCAAAGAATCCACTGCTTCCCATTCAGCTTTGACAAAGGGTCAGTTAGACTCGAAACGTCAGCTCTTTTCTCTCCTTACAGATGCTGCCAGACCTGCTGAGATTTTCCACCTTTTTCTCTTTTGGTTTCAGTACGAGACATAGTCTGCTACTTTAAATTGCAATGATTCTTCAATTTACTTCAAAGAATAGTTGCTAAGCCTGAAAGGGTGATTTTCATTATCATCATTGAAGTGTTATGTCAGTGATAGAGCTCTTTTAGTTTAGCGGTATTGTCCCTAACTCTGAGCCAGGAGACACCCATCCCCCACAGCTGCTCCAGAAGTGCATAATAATATCTCTGAACAGGTTGATTAGAAAATATCTGGTAAGCCAGTGAAATGTTAGTCATGCCCAAAAACTTTAATTGCAGCTATTCAGTACAGATGTTTGAGCTGAAATACCCTTCATGGAAGACATGATTGACTACTCAAAAATGACTTTTACAAACGACCATTAATCTTTGTTGGAATGAGCTGAGTGAACTGGAGTTTATACAATTTATCTCTGTGTAGGAAACATTAATCTGTTATCTTGAGATTCTGTGGATCACAAATTTCCAGTTCATTTGGGAATGAAGGTGAAATTTAATGATACTGACATCTGACCTTTAATAAACATGGGTAATTTATGTAAGTTTCACTGGTGTTATGCAGGAGTTGCAACTGGAAGTTAGTAAAACCACTGCAGAAATTCAGGGCCTGGACGTTGTTTTGTGCAACAGTCTTCTAATCTCAAGTTAAGCAGAGCTGATCTAGTCTGGTATGTATCTATATCTTAACTGATTATGTTAACCTAAGAAATATTACTAAGAAATGGAGAAATGCAGCAGGTCTGAAAGCATCTGTAGAGAGAGCAAAACAAACTTAGCATGTTGAATGTAAGAAAGAATCACATTGGACTCGAAACGTTCATTCTTTTTCTCTCTCTGCAGATGATGCCAGGTCTATTGAGTTTCTCCAGCACTTTCTGTTTGTGATTTGGAAATGTACATGAAGTTCATTCAGTCAGTTTCTTAATCACTGTAAAACATTTGTGTCAAATAACCCAGCCTGACTATTTAATCACATTCGCTTTGTTATTCTTGGATCATCAGCAAATTGTCTATAATTTACTGTAACTAGTGCCAGCAGAAAAATAAGACTAAATATAATTCAATCCATTTCTAAACATCTGGAAAGTAATCCTTATCAATTACTTACATATTATCTACACCTGGAACTGTAAGGTGCTTTGCATACCACTTCACTTTTACATTATTGTCGTTGCAGAAAATTTCACATGGATGTTCATTTCGGGTTCATTGCTTGTTTAAAAGATTACATGTAAGTAAATAATAACAGTCGAGAAAAACTTTATCACAGAAATCGAACTCCAATGAAATTATATATTAAAACTATCCAGTTAATCAATAGAATCTGTGAGTCTCTCCTAGGTATGAATTCTGAATTCATATTCCAACATTTATATTATTTTAATGATGTAGCCTTTGCTCTTAAATCACTGAATATGTTCTAAATGTTCAATTAATTGAATAAGAAATCATTGCAATTTAAGTTTAGCAGAGATCCTAAAAAGTTAAGATTGATATAAGTATGGTATCAATTCATTAGGCACAGACTAATAGAGCGCTATGCCATAAAAACATTTATTGCAGTAAACAGGAAACAGTGCATCCACTCATTAATGGCAAATGGCTGCTAAGTTCTCAATAAGAAATCACTGAGACTGAGTCCCTGTACATGATATAATTTAAGGCCTTCAAAAACAAGACAGAAAAAGTGGACAATAATATTAAACATGTGTAGATAGACACGTACAAAATATCTTTCTACATTTGGTCTTTGAGACAAGCCATAGATTGATGATACAAGCTATATCAGGCCAATTGTTAAGGGATTGGTGAGGAGGTCAGAAGGTAGGTATGTACACCAATTTGTAAACTAGCCATATCCTCCAGGGATCTGCACTGAGGCCTTGGCTTTTCAATAGACTTAACAATGACTTAAGTGAAGCAGTAGAGAGCATATTTGCTTAAGGTGTGAGGTTAAGTGGTGTTGTAAATGTGTGGGAGAAGAAAATTGTAGAGAGACAGTGTTAGGTTGAGTGAGTGAATGGAACTGGAGCAGGTAAAATTTGTGTGTGGGGAAAAACAATGCCATTTCATTTGAGATCAAAAACAGTGGATCAGACTGTTTTCCACATAGTAAAATAAAACTAATCACTCTGGATGAGAGAGTTATTGAAGTTTATATAGAAAAATAAATTAAAAATGGACACACACCAAAAAAAAATTGTCAGTACTAGAACTACAGCTTTTCTGATATATGCTTGACTTGTTAGAATATAGAGTATTATTTCAAAAGTTGCTGATGATACCAAACTTGAAGGGGTGACAAGTAGTGAGGATGATATAAATTGGTTGTAACAAGGCAGAGGCTGGTATAATGGGCAGACAAGTGGCAAAGGGAATTTAGCACAAAAAAGTGAGAGGTAGTGCATTTTAGCAAAAGGGATAGAGAAAGGCAACATAAATAAACTGGCACAGTTCTGAAAGGTGTACGGGAGCAGAGGGGCTTGGACGTGTATGTGAAAGATTCTGGAAGGTGCATTAAGAGCGTGGTAAGCAAAGTATGTGGGATCTTGGGTTACATAAATAGAAGCATTGAATGTGAACAGCAAGGAAGTTACACCAAATATTATAAAACTCTGGTTAGGCAGCAATTAGTGCATTGTGAGAGCAAAAACTGGATACTGGAGATCTGAAATAAAAACATACTACTAAAGAGGAAGAATTACATCAGAATTGAAGTATTAATTAGATCTTTTTCACTCCATGGCTGCTGCTCGTCCTGCTCAGTTTATCCAGCACTGACTGTTTTGATGTTGCATTCAGGTATCATCCCCGCACTTTAGGAAGACTGTGAGGCTTCTGAGAATGCAAAGGAGAGTTATCAGAATGGGTCCCATGATGTAGGATTTTAATTAAAAGATTAGTTTTGGGAAACAAGAGGTGTAAATAGACAAGGATAAATAGACAAGGTCTTTTCCCTCGGGTGGAGGAGTCCAGAACTAGAGGGCACAGGTTTAGGGTGAGAGGGGAAAGATATAAAAGGGCCCTAAGGGGCAATTTTGTCACACAGGGTAGTGCGTGTATGGAATGAGCTGCCATAGGAAGTGGTGGAGGCTGGTACAATTACAACATTTAAAAGGCATCTGGATGGATATATGAATAGGAAGAGTTTAGAGGGATCTGGGCCAAGTGCTAGCAAATGGGACTTGATTAAGTTAGGATATCTGGTCGGCATGGACGAGTTGGACTGAAGGGTCTGTTCCCCTGCTGTATATCTCTATGACTCTATGACTGTGTGACACAGGAAATGTTATGCGCAAGGACAGGGCTCAGGAGAGGTGGCTAGTATTCCTCCCCTCCCCCTCAAGTAGGGATGTGTGAGGGAGTCTGTGTGTGTTGGAGTGAGTCTGAGTGTGAGACAGGCATGCACACAGTGACAGGGGCAACTCAGAGTGGAAACACATTCATCCTCAGCCTCCAGCTCCTCCTAGCAACATACTGGACGTATATATAGAGGAAACCTAGATTGGGCCAAGCTTATATTGCTCATTGTGTCCAGGGATGTGCAGGCTCAGTGGATTAGCCACGGGAAATGCCATGGGTAGGAGAGTGGCTCTGAATGGGATGCTCTTCAGCAGGTCGGTGTGAACTTGATGGGCGAAATGGCCTGCTTACTCACTATAGGGATTCTGTGATTTTATGCAAGGGAACATGCTCTGACTTCCACTTTTGTATGAATTCTGCTGAGGTCACCTCAATATCTATGCTACCAGAGGTGAGGGCAAGGGTGGTGCTAGTAAGCCAGAACTCTGTTGTTTGGTCCCCATACCCTCCCCTTCCCATGTGACCAAGATTACAACCTCACTCTGCTTCTGAAGTAAAAAGACAAAGGTGATTGCTCTGCTGCTTGTCACTTCTTAATGGTCATTTTTATTATTTGCTCATTTTATAAATTATCTGTTTCGTTTTTGGACATCATCATCTTTATGCTTAAATTGTACATTAACTTTTGTTTTACATTCACCTTGAAAATATTGGCAATCTAGATCTCGGGCAACTGCCGCTGTGTTTCCCAGTGGAAGGGAACAAGAGGCTGATTACTTTTTGCAGGACTGCAAAAGGGGTTATTTTTGCTCAATAAGAAATAGGAAATATTGAAAACGCTCAATGTGTCTGACAGCATAAGACCGTAAGATACAAGAACAGAATTAGGCAATTCAGCCCATCGAGTCTGCTCTGCCATTCAATCTTGGCTGATATGTTTCTCAGTGAGGACTGCAGATGCTGGAGATCAGAGCTGAAAATGTATTGCTGGAAAAGCGCAGAAGGGCTCATGCCCGAAATGTCGATTCTCCTGCTCCTTGGATGCTGCCTGACCTGCTGCGCTTTTCCAGCAACACATTTTCAGCTCTGATATGTTTCTCAACTCTATTCACTTGCCTTCTCCATGCAATATTTGATACCCTTACTAGTTAATGACTAATCAAGACACTCAATGACTTAGCCACCACAGCCTTCTGTGAAAATGAGTCCGGCAAATTTGCCACCTTCTGGTTGAAGAATTTCCTCCTCATCTCAGTTCTAAAGTGCCGCCCCTTCACCCTGTGGCTGTGCCCTCGCATCTTAGTCTCTCATCCTAGTGGAAACATCTTCTCATGTCTACTCTATCCAGGTTTCACATCTGTGCAGAGAGAAACAGGTCAGTGGTCCTTTGACAATACTAGTGAAGATCATAGACATGAAGTGTTGATTCTGTTTCTCTCTCAACAGTACTGCCTGCTTTACTGAGTACTTCCAGCATTTTCTGTTTATATTTGAGGTTTCAATCACCTATGATATTTTGGTCTTCTATTACACACCTTGTGCTGGACATTGATAAATGTGGTCAGTTTCTGTTTAGAATGAGAATATATTTATCACTCAATGCAAGATGTAATTGTGTTTATTTAAAAAATTCTAAGTCTTTTGCTGTCTGAACATTGCATAGCGCCAGGTTCGATGATGCAGAACTCATTGTATTATAGGAACAGCCACATTGTGTTAATTGCCTAACAAAGCTGTAGTCATGAAGTGGACCACACTGAAACCTGAGCATTCAATAGACTTTATAAGTAGAGGAATGGTGTAACACCAAGAAATTTTGCTAAATTTATATGAAACAATGTGAACCCACTATGACTGCAGTTCCAAACAGTTCCTAAAGGATGTGGTGGGAGAGGTGAAGCAGAGGGTACAATGGACCCTGGAGAAGGAGAAATACAGGGCCATAATTTTCTCCCGGGCCCTGTCCATTGTTGGTGAAAGTGGAGACAATCGATGATTTAAAAAGTAAAATGTATTAGAACCAAAGGGAATTGAACGTCCATGCCTAGGTGGATAGATTGGTGAAATGGGATGGACTGGCTTGCTCTGCAGAGAGTTGTAGAAGATCCAACAGGCTAAATGGCCTCCTTTTGAGCTGAAAACGATTACAACAAAAAAAGATTGTTGGAATGTTTACTTTTATCTCAAGCAGGCTCAAACATATTGAGATGGAAATTATGCTACTGGTTGTATAAATGTGTGATTAATCAGTACCTGAAGTGCTGAATTTCGTTCCAGACACTGCATTTCATGCGGTGGGATATATTGCTTTTGGATAAAGTACACTGCAAATTTGCCAGAATGGTAGCAGTGCTGAAAGGTTTCAAATGTAAGAACAGATACAATGACAGGTGTGTATTCCTTTCAGTATAGATGATGAAGAGGTGAACCAACTAATATGCTTTCAGTTGACTAAATGATTTATGGACTAGGTAAATGGGCAGACAACCTTATTTCAAAAATATACTCGATTTATACAAGGTATCTTTATATCATACATAGTCCCTAAAGCAGTTTGGTTCCGTATAGTCGCATAAGGAGAAACAAACAAACATTGAAATTTGACTCTATCCAACAAACAAACCAAAGGCATATCTTACTTGTACAAGACAATATTTACATGCATTTGAGGCACCAGGTGTGTCTGATGACTGAATGCACCCCCATTTAAACTATTTCCTCTGGTGGAAGAGACCAGAACAAGGGGGCATGTAACTAAATTAGAGTTCATCCATGTAGGTATCAGAAAGCACTGTTCACAAGGGATTATGAAAATTTGGATCAATTTTCCCCAAAAAAATATCCTGTAGAGGTGAGATCAATTGGAAGTTCCAAAGCTAAAAACTAGGATAGACTTAATTAAAAATGACATGTAACCAAGGCAATTAATTGGATGCATTTTATGATCTAGTCGATTGGCAAAAAAGGGCTTGATGGGTTGACTGACCTCCTCCTGTTCATTTGATTCCGGTACAGAAATTATAAACTGAGGTTTCTATCATTCAGGACATTTGTGCAATTTTCAATAAATGGTGTGATGAACGTCATTCCATCCATTGGCAGAATATCTTCTATTCAGACAATGTTGTGTGTAATTCAATTATACTTACTGAGTTTACAACATCCTAAGGTTGATGTGAAACTGGAACATGCATGAGCCATGCAGGATCAGATTGTACCAAATTTTCACCAAAGGTGCATTACACCTAAATGTGAACCTGCTGTTCTGCAAAGGCTAATAATTTAATGATTCTGTACAAAGGTGGATCAACATGAAATAGTGTAAAAATAAGCACATCCCATGATCTCTAACTGTTAAAAAGCTGGAATATAAGAGTACAGAGAAGGGAAGTCTTGTTTTGGTCCCATTTTTTTAAGAAAAGATATTATTACTTCATTGGAGGTAATTCAGAAAACTCATGATCCCTAATGTGGAGGGATTGTCTTATGAGCAAAGGTTAAACGCATTGGGATGGTATTCATTGGAATTTAGAAGAATGAGAGGTGATCTCAGTGAAACCTATAGAATTCTTAAGGGACTTGACAGGATAAGTGCTAAGAGGATGTTTCCTGTCATGAGAAGGTCTAGGAAACAATGGGCATAATTTCAAAATTAAGGGACATTAATTTAAGACTGGGACAGGAGAAATTTCTTCTCTCGGAGGGTTATATGTCTTTGGAACTCCTTCCCGCAAAGAGCTGTGGGGACATTTATATGTTTAAGGCTGAGATAGATTCTTGATCAGTAGGGGAATCAAAGGGTTGGGGAAAGGGCAGGACAGTGGATGTGAGGAGAGTTGGTTCAGCTATGATCCTATTGAATGGTAGAGCAAGCTCGAGGGGCCGAATGACCTACATGTTTTCTTATTTCTTTTGGTTTTGTGGTCTAATGGGAATAAATCATCAATCAATCTGTGCAACATTAAATAGAAAGAACCATTATTGTGTTCTACTTTGCTTAATATGAGTTTCGGATAATCTGCTGCAGTGCATTTGTGTCCATCACTTTATGTGTACAAACTTTTCCTGAGACAAATGCTTGAGGATCAGACATAAGTATAACCTAACTTGGAGTGAGCACAATCTTGATACAGACCCTGAGCTGAAAGGGTAATAAATAATCAGTTCTTAATTTCTTTTGACTTACCAACCAATCAAATGCTAGTTGAGTACATTAGTACTTCACTAAAGCTTAATCAAGTAGTTGTTGCTTGTGTGTAGACTGTGTGTATAAGCAGAGAAAAACAAATACTTTTTATGGATACTGCTGTTATAACTTTCTAGTGTTGTGACTTGTCATTTTAAATTTTATTTTTAGCAGCTTGAGATTTACCATCTTGTGCAGCATATTATGGATGCCTGTAATTGTACTGTTACATTTTTTCTATGTTAAAATAAATCTGTGTAAAATATCTGGCTTGTCATCAACATTGCCTGCAGATGTCAATCCATAGATCCGACATAAATGTCTGAGACTGCCAGATCTTATATTCCCTTTTTTTGTAAAAGTCCCTAACAGTACACAATCTATTCAGCTATAGAACAAAAGTGACTAACTACGCCAAAGAGGCTAACTAGTTTCTTTAATGCACCACAGCACGAGTAGTAAAAAAAATGTAAAGTGCTAATAAGTTTGAAATAAAAGTATTTGCCCCAAATTTGTTTTCTGTGTGTCATTTGTGCATAGGTTATTGCTTAAATGTTGATGTGCAATGCGTATTTCCACATTAGTTAAAATATGATGAAGATCGATGTTTAGCAAACAATATATCAGAAAAAACAAGGAATTTAAAAGGAAGATGTGATGAAAGGTATTATTCTATATTAACCTTAGAAACTAGCAGCTACTTTTTCACAAGTTGAGATTGGACTATATGATGGAGGCATACAGAACAGGAACAGACCCTTCAGTTTTAAGCAGTCCATGCCAACAATAATCCCAAATGAAACTAATCCCACCTGCCTGCGCCAGGCCCATATCCCATATTTCTTATTCATGTACTTATCTAAAAGTCCTTTAAATGTTCTAAATGTTCCTGCATCCACCATGTCTTCCAGAAGTTCATTCCTCACACGTACCACTCTCTGTTTAAAATAAATTATCTCTCATGTCTTTTTAAAATCTTTTCCTCTTACCTTGAAAGTATGCCCCCTAGTCTTAAAATCCTCCATCCTAGGGAAAAGACACCTGCTATTCACCTTAGCTATGCCCCTCATGATTTTATAAATCTCTCAAAGGGTCACCCAACCTTACAGCTTATCCAAACTCTCCTTATAACTCAAACCCTCCATTCCCAGCAACAACCTGGTAAATCTCTTCTGAATCCTCTCCAGCTTAATAATATCTATCCTATAACAGTGTGGCCAGAACTGGTCACAATACTCCAGAAGAGGCCTCACCAATATCTTGTACAACCTCAACATAATGTCCTAACTAATATACTCAAAGGTGTGAGCAATGAAGGCACGTGTGCTAAATGTCTTCTTAACCACATTATACATGATGTAAACCTCAAAAGATTAGGTCCCTGAACCCTTAGGTCTCTCTGATCTTGAGATTAATTGCAGTCTACTATTAATTCTTTGCTTTAGTTACTTTTTATACAACATAGTTCAGTATCAATAAAATTGATGCTGTTTGTGAGTTTTAGAAGTGGAGTTGAAACATCACTGAGGATTTGAGAGGCTATTGCGATGTCAGTACTGAAAATAACACTGCCATGTGGTGCTGAATTAAACCCCCAGCTATAAGTTTGCTTTGGTAGGAATTGTACAAAAACCTCTCAAAGGAGACACTAACTGCCCTGTGGCCATTTAACAGTTTAACTGGTGTTAAGAGATTGCCTTTCCTGATCCTGCCTCAGAGTTCCTGGCAGTCTTCCTCTATTTCAGGATAGAGGTGTATAGTGTCGGATGGGCCAAGGAGTTTAACTTAGATAAATGTAAGATGTTGCATTTTAGGAAGACAAACTAGGGCAGAACTTATACACATAATGGTAAGGTGCTGGGGAGTGTTGCTGAACATTGAGCTGCGGGTTCATAGTTCCTTGAAGGTCGAGTCACAGATATGATTCGGAGATGCCGGTGTTGGACTGGGGTGTAAAAAGTTAAAAATTACACAACACCAGGTTATAGTCCAACAGGTTTAATTGGAAGCACACTAGCGTTCGGAGCGGCACTCCTTCATCAGGTGATTGTGGCCACAATCACTGATGAAGGAGCGTCGCTCCGAAAGCTAGTGTGCTTCCAATTAAATCTGTTGGACTATAACCTGGTGTTGTGTGATTTTTAACTCGAGTCACAGATAGACAGGGTAATGATGAATGTGTTTGGTATACTTGCCTTTATTGGTTAGTGCATTGAGTTTGGAGGTCATGTTTCAGCTGTGCAAGACATTGGTTAGGCCACTTTTGAAATACTGTGTTCAATTCTGGTCTCCCTTTTGCAGGAAAGATGTTGTTAAACTTGAAAGGGTATGGAAAAGATTTACGAGGGTGTTGCAGGGTTGGAGGATTTAAGCTCTAGGGAGGAGTCTGAATAGGCTGGGGCTGTTTTCCCTGGAGGATGGGAAGCTGAGGGGTGACCTTATAAAGGTTTATAAAATCATAAGGGACATGAATAGGGTGAGTAGCCAAGCACCACACTTTCGATGCTGATCTCCAGCATCTGCAGTCCACACTTTCCCCTGTGTAGCCAAAGACTTTTTCCCAAATCTAGAGGGCATATATTTAAGATGAGAGGGGAAAGATTTAAAAAGGACATAAGGAGTAAATTTTTCGCACAGAGGGTAGTGCATGTATGGAACATATATAAATTGGAGGGGTTGAGAGGGATCTGGGCTAAATGGGACTAGATTAATTTAAGGATATCTGGTCAGCATGGACAAGGGTCTGTTCCCATGCTGCACAGTTCTATGAATCTATGACTCTGAGTATTTGGGTATGTATTTGGGAAGATTGCACTGCGTGCCAAGCCTGCAAGCCTTGGCAATTTGTGTGGGTGCTGATCTTTGAGAAGGTATGGGCGAAAGTAGAACATTATGGTTGGATGCTTGATATGAGCCTCCTGCTGACCAGTTAAATCCCAGCAGCAGGATAAAGTCAAAAGTAAGATGTGGTTGCCCACTTTAGGTTGGCAATTGTCCGACAGCCATGTGAGCTTTTCAATGCCACCAATGTTGTTAGTATAATTGTAATAGGGGAAAGGATAGGTAGCTATTGCCAGGCAGAGTTTAGATCAGAGTGGTGCTTGAAAAGCACAGCAGGTCAGGCAGCATCCGAGAGCAGGAAAATCAATGCTTCGGGCAAAAGCCCTTCATCAGGAATGGTGAGGTGCCCTGAAAATCTCCAACACAGCAAAACAGTGTAAACCTCTCCCTTGATTGAATGACAAACACCGAAGCGGCCAAATAGGAGACTGCTTCCAGAAACATACTTCATACTTATCTGGCATTCCTTCAAACTTATTACTGCTGTCACCTCAATCATATGATGGTAGCAGCATGTTCCAGGTTCTGTCACTCTTGGTAACAAATGGTTTGCACTGTTTTGCTGTGTTGGAGGTTTTCAGGGCACCTCACCATTCCTGATGAAGGGCTTTTGCCCGAAGCATCGATTTTCCTGCTCTCGGATGCTGCCTGACCTGCTATGCTTTTCCAGCACCACTCTGATCTAAACTCTGGTTTCCAGCATTTGCAGTCCTCACTTTTGCCTTGCTATTGCCAGGCAGCCTGCCTATTGGATTTAACAAGCCCCTAGCTTCAAACCCATGGTTGGGGGTGGATAACATCTCACCCATAATTTCCAGAAGAAAAGTGAGATTAATCTAAATAATGTTGATAAGGGGGATATTTCAATGGCATTATCCAACTGATGTGATTCCTCCAAATCATCTGATGTTCAAGGTTTGATTGAGTTTTAAGGATCTTGAAAAGCAGTGGCTGGGTAATTAGTGAGCAAATATCGGGGAAAATAACCTTTAAATCAGACCATTTAGTTTTGGTACAATTTTTCATATAAAGGCTGGTAGGTGTGGAAATCTCTCCCACAAAAAAAACATGAGCTCCATTAATAATTTCCAACCCTTAAACTGATAGGCACTTGCTGAACTGTGCAACAAGAGGATATGGAGCAGGTGATTGGAGTCGAGATGTTGATCGGCCATAATTTCACTGAATAGCAGAATTTGTCCAAGAATTCCTAAGTTTTGATTAAACTTGACTTGTTAAAATAGCAAAAATAATAATTTCTGTGAAGCATCATGAATGTACAGTGATAATTTGCTAAGGAAATGCAAGGACAATTTAGCTCATGAAAAGGAACTGTTATTCAGTACAATCGCATAAAATCATCCAGCTCTTTTATTTGTCATTATGGCTCTCATTCTGGATGGCATCTCTTTTACTTCCACATGATATTGGATCATTGAATGGGAACAATGAATTTATGATGAACAATCTAATGAGTACATCAGGCTGCAAGACGACTGAGTTACTTCTACTGGTGTAGTAATGAATTACTTGAAATTCTGTACCTTTTTTGTGTATGTTTTAGTATATATATTAAATTAATATTATGCTTTTGCATGTTTATTAGTTATGACATGATAGAACAAGATTATAATCCAATCATTTTCAAATCATTTATTATGAACACTGATAGCATTTCAGTCGGTGCTAATCTGCCACATTATCTAATTAAACATTTTTTTAGCATGCATTTATTCCAGATATCTAACCACTCTCGGCCACGGTATTTGCTGTATGGAATTTCAGTTGTTGCTTGATGCTCAGTTTTAACAATTTGACTGATTGTATTCACCAGACCTTTAGACCTCTTATCATTTTAAGTATAATAAATATGAAGCTCGGATAACATATCATCTCAGCAACCCAAAGCTTGACTTAAGCAACACTTGATTTGATCAAATTAAATATTGGTATTTTACAGTGATGCAGCTTCACTGTTTAACGTGACAATGGTCTCGCAAGTATCATACAGTCATTGAAATTGTTTGGATAACCTGTTTAAAAGTGGAATTTGTATTTTGTTTTCTAATGTGTTAGGTGTGACCTGTAAGAGTTTGCATTTTGGATTTAGGGACTTTGCCCTTTCTTTGCAGCTTTCAGAAACAGTTAGTCTCACATCACGCATAGGCAGCTGAGCTTTCAGGAATTGTTAGTCTCATTTCAGCTCAAACTGCATTTTCCAGCAGCTTCCTTGACTGTGGTTTTATAGTCTACAGAGGGTTCAATCTCCAATAGAGCTTGAAGAGGAATATTCGGCATCAGCACAGGGAAATAAGATTATTTGTAATATCCTTTTCTCCCACTGTTTATTGTGCTGAATTTGGGTATAAGCAGCTGGCACTGAAGATAACGGCAGCAAAAGTGACTTGATTAATTCCTGCATCTGGTGAGAAATAACACATTAATTTGATATGGCAAGATCTTTGGAGGATGCTGGCTAAATGTTACTTTTTTAAAATCAGTATCATCTCCAATCTTGTGTCCGGAAGGTGGTCGACAAGGCATTCATTGTCTGAACAAAAAATATGTTTTTGGAAGAACAACCGATAATTAACATAAGGGAAAGCAAGTGCATTAAAATTAGCCACAATTATTTTCAAGAGGAGAGCCTCAGGAGACACTGTTACCAGGGGAACATAAGCAAGGAGGGGTCATGCAAATAGTTGCATACCAGACAGAAAGATAAGCACATGTAAAATGCTGGAAGTATTGTTCAGACATGCTTCAGCACAGATACACTATGCTGCACACACATTCACAGAAGCAGGCTGTTTTCATGTAGGAATCTGAATGACTTAATCTTACCGATATTTGAAACAGTGAAAGATTTTTACTTGGGGACCTAATATGAATCTACATTTCTAATATATTTAATGGATAAATTGACAAAAATGAAATTTGTCATGAAGTTTAACTTCTACCTCTAGTATTTAAATCTAACTCTGGATCATGCATTGAAGAATTATTAGGTGTAAATCACTTCTGAAAAATCTATGACAAGATGGCAAATATTAAATATCCTCTGTCCAGAACCTTAAAATCCCTTGCCATGTATTGAACAATTTTTCTCTTCATATGTGATTTGTATGCAGAGTTTATGCGAAAATTGCTGAACTTGATTGTGAGTTTGAATAAACAATGATTCCGAGCTGAGACAGTGAATCATTTAGCCAAGTGAACATTCCAGTTTTGATGCTTTATCATCCATATCAGGTCAACTGATCTCCGCTGAAGAATCAGTAAAAGCACTTCCAAGGATTCCATATTCCTGGTTTAGGAATGAAGAAAGTAGATCTAGAAATAGAAGAAATGTCAGTGTACTCTTGTGAAGCGTGTTGAAGTGAACACCTATTGAAGGGTCACGTGAGTCTGGCTATTTGCAGAAACTCATTGCCAAGCTCACACTTTAAATTCAATATAAATGACTATGATTATAGTACAGCCTGCACACTGCCAGCATTTTTGCTTCACACAAGTCCTCTCCAATTCCATTTACTTCAGCTGACTCTATCAACAGAGCTGCTTTCTTCTTCATACTTATCTGGCATTCCTTCAAACTTATTACTGCTGTCACCTCAATCATATGATGGTAGCAGCATGTTCCAGGTTCTGTCACTCTTGGTAACAAATGGTAGAATTTAATTTAGGTGATGTCCACCTCTCTGATTTGTTGTATTAAATTGAGGGAGGTGGCTCATCACCAAGTGGTCTCTCAGCAACCCATAAGCAAACCCAATGAGATTATGTTTTTCAAGGGCTTCTCACATGTTGCCAATTGAATGCCAGCCGTCACTAAAGTAGGTATTAATTAGCAGAGGCTATAAAGTAGGTATTAATTGTCTCTCCTGCTACAGGCTTGCCTTTTGGGGGGGAGGAGGAGCGGGGAGGTGGATAATAATAATAATAATGATGAGGAGGAGGAGGAGGAGGAGAATATTACGTTCTGCCTGAAATTTCCCCTATTGGATATTTTTTCACCCATCTTGTATTATTGACTTTGTTTTGGGTCAACTGAAAAGTCCAAAAACTTCTGTCTGTTAAAACCTATGATAATGTCTTTTTAAAAAACTTGCTTTAACTCATATCTCAATCTTTTGTTTGTATTATTTTGTAATTTACCTTTTTGTGTAAAGAACTGATAGCATGTTTGCCATCTCTGGAACTAACATCTGGATATTGGTATTTGATGACATACCTGTCATTTGTTGTAGCTTTTATGTATAAATAATAGGAACGTCAATTGTTTCGACAGTAAGCTGCGCATGGTCAGGAGGGAGAGATTACGTCTGCAGTGAGACACAGTCTGAGTGAGGACATAGGTTGGGAAATTTGGAGGCAGCAAAAGAATTCGATACAGAGGGGAAGATATACTTTTTTATTTTTGTGGCTCATCATTTATAAGTCTTTCTACAGGATACATGGAAGCCCAGGATTGGAGCCAATCATAAAAGAAGGAGTGACGTCTCAGGAAAACCATAAGTTATTGGTTGGGAATAACAACTAATTTGACTGCATAATATAGACTATTTTCAGACTGAAGGTAAACAGGGGAAACATTTACAAGTTGTAACCTAACGCCAAGTAGGAACTCTTTAAAAATCAAATAAAGAATGAAGTAAATAAAATGTAATATACCTGCATGATGTGGGGGCTAATGGACCCCATTTGGGTCATAGTGACCACATCTGTAGCAAGTTGCTTGAGGAACTCAGGCTCAGAGTTGACGAGCTGGAGACCAAACATTGTGATACATCAGGGAGGGAGGAAGTTACCTTGATGCTGTGTTTCAGGAGACAGTACCACCCCTTAACTACCTCCAATTTCATTAATGGACAGGGTCAGGAGGGTGTGAGTACAAGCGAGGCAGGTTGAAGAAGCTGAAGGCTTGAGTTTGTGTAGCAGGTTTGAGATTCTGATTTCCTGTCTGGGTGAGAGTGGGGCCTATAGGGAAGATGAGCTAACTGACCAAAGCACAGAGGGCCATTCAAGAAGGGGGAGGAAGGAGAAATGTAGTTGTAATCCAGGATACTTTGTCAGGGGCTTAAACACTGATTTCTGTGACCAGGATCGAGAGTCCTAAAGGCTGTATCGTCTGCCTGATGCCCAGGTTCAGAATATCATATCTGGGCTGCAAAGGACCCTGGAGTAGGAGAGAGAAGGATCCAGTTGTTGTGGTCCATGTAGATACAAATGATATTGGTAGAAAGAGGAATTTACCATAACAAGTAATAGGATAGAAAGTATGATTTGGAGGTGCCAGTGTTGGACGGGGGTGTACAAAGTTAACAATCGTGCAACACCAGGTTATAGTCCAACAGGTTTAATTGGAAGCACTAGCTTTCAGAGCACTGCTGCTTCATCAGGATAAAAGGTATGGAAGGGTCAAGAATCTAACTTTAGACACAGCAGATAAGGGGACAACTGGGAAAAGGAAGACAATAAATGCAGGTCTGAGGGTGTCATACAGAAATGCACACAGAAAACAAAACAAGTTAAATGAGTTTGTAGCATACATTGAAATCGGCAGTTATAATGTTGTAGGTATCACAGAGATGTGGCTGCAAGGGGATCAGGGCTGGGAACTAAATATCCAAGGATCCATGTTCTTTGAAAGGGCAGGCAGATGAGCAGTGGGAAGAGTGTGGTGCCGGAAAAGCACAGCAGGTCAGGTCTGGAAGCCTCATTCCTGATGAAGGGCTTTTGCCTGAAACATCGATTTTCCTGCTCCTCGGATGCTGCCTGACCTACTGTGCTTTTCCAGCACCACTCTAATCTTGACTCTAATCTCCAGCATCTGCAGTCCTCACTTTCACCATGGGGGAAGGAAAACCCATTTTGCCTGCAGACCACTTGCTTCCAAGCACCATGTTTGTCTTTAGCCAAAGAGAGTCTATCCATAATGCTACAGCTACCTCAAACTTGGCCACACTCAGGAACGGACAGTAAAAGAGCCATTACCTAAGCCTTTACTGACCGCAGGAACATGCTATCTCGCTGACCTAATGAGATTCACTGCCTGACACTGGCATCGCAGCTCCTGAAGACCTGAGGTGCTCCCTATCTCCCTAGGAACTCAGTCACCACAATGCCCATGCAGACTAAATGGCACAGGGTACTTGATATGGATGCTCACTGCCCTGTGAAATTATAGCAGCCGTGATGCTGAATATTAGCACCCATTTCAGTGGATTAACTAACCTCGTGTTGTGATTGTTAACTGACTGATACTGCTGGACTAGCAGCATTGTTTCTATCAACTGTGATTGAAACTGTATTGGGGAGAAAGTGAGGTCTGCAGATGCTGGAGATCAGAGCTGAAAATGTGTTGCTGGAAAAGCGCAGCAGGTCAGGCAGCATCCAGGGAACAGGAGAATCGACGTTTCGGGCATAAGCCCTTCTTCAGGAATGAGGAAAGTTTGTCCAGCAAGCTAAGATAAAAGGTAGGGAGGAGGGACTTGGGGGAGGGGCGTCGGAAATGTGATAGGTGGAAAGAGGTCAAGGTGAGGGTGATAGGTCAGACTGGGGTGGGGGCGGAGAGGTCAGGAAAAAGATTGCAGGTTAGGAAGGCGGTGCTGAATTCGATGGATTTGACTGAGACAAGGTGGGGGGAGGGGAAATGAGGAAACTGGTGAAATCCGAGTTCATCCCTTGTGGTTGGAGGGTTCCTAGGCGGAAGATGAGGCGCTCTTCCTCCAACCGTCGTTTTGTTGTGGTCTGGCGATGGAGGAGTCCAAAGACCTGCATATCCTTGGTGGAGTGAGAGGGGGAGTTGAAGTGTTGAGCCTCAGGGTGGTTGGGTTGGTTGGTCCGGGTGTCCCAGAGGTGTTCTCTGAAACGCTCCGCAAGTAGCCGGCCTGTCTCCCCAATATAGAGGAGGCCACATCGGGTGCAGAGGATGCAATAGATGATGTGTGTGGAGGTGCAGGTGAATCTGTGGCGGATATGGAAGTTTCCTTTGGGGCCTTGGAGGGAGGTGAGGGGGGAGGTGTGAGCGCAAGTCTTGCACCTCCTGCGGTTGCAGGGGAAGGTGCTGGGAGTGGAGGTTGGGTTGGTGGGGGGTGTGGATCTGACGAGGGAGTCACAGAGGGAGTGGTCTTTACGGAATGCTGATAGGGGAGGGGAGGGAAATATATCCTTGGTGGTGGGGTCCGTTTGGAGGTGGCGGAAATGACGGCGGATGATACGCTGTATATGGAGGTTGGTGGGGCGGTAGGTGAGGACCAGTGGGGTTCTGTCCTGGCGGTTGGAGGGGCGGGGCTCAAGGGCGGAGGAGCGGGAAGTGGAAGAGATGCGGTGGAGGGCATCGTCGACCACGTCGGGGGGGGGGGGGGAAATTGCGGTTTTTGAAGAAGGAGGCCATCTGGGTTGTACGTTTTTGAAACTGTATTTTCTTGCAATTAACATCGACCATTTGTAACTCTATAAGAACTGACTGTACCTGAAGCTCGGGGAAGAAGGTCTTGACTCAGCTGTGCAGAGTGTCCATTTTGCATACGTGCGGTCAATTTCTCTTCCCACAATATTGTGAATTAAACCAGATTTTGTCAATCTCACAACATCCGTGTATGGGCTTTATTTACAGTTGGACAATTCGACGGCAGAGTTGCCTTGTTAGTATGAAATGAAATGAAATCAACAGCAAAGAAGTGATATAAAGTCAAAAGGCATGAAAACTGTGTGGGTAGAGTTGAGGAATGGCTCAGGGGTAAAGATCCTGATGGCCTCTGGCAGTTGTCAGGATGTGGGGAAGAAAATAAATCTGGAGGTAGAAAAGACGTGCAAGAAAGACACTATTACAATGATTATAGGACACTTCAAGAGGCAGATGAAATGGGAAAATCAGGTTAGTAGTGGATCTCAGGGAAAGAAAATTGTGGAATGTCTACGAGACAGTTTTTTTGGAGTAGCTTGTGGTAGAGCCCACGAGGGAACAAGTAATTCTGGATGTGGTGATGTGTAATGAGACAGGACTTGAGGAGGGAGCTTAAGGTGAAGGAGGTCCGAAGGGAGAGTGACAGTAATATGATAGAACTCACCCTGTCGTTTTCAAGGGAGAAGCGGGAATCACAAGTAATGGAATTACGATTGAATAAAGGTAATTACAAAGACATTCATTCATCCCTGGAACATCTGAACAGCAAGGACACCAACATCAGACTCCTGCTGATTGTTTACAGCTCCACCTTCAACACCATCATCCCCTCCAAACTGATCTCAAAACTCCGAGATCTCAGCTCAGCCCTCTGCAACTGGATCTTCCATTTTCTGACTCACAGACCGCACTCAGTGAAGATAGACAACTGCACCTCCTCCATGATAATCCTCAACACTGGCGGCCCCCATGGATGCGTCCTCAGCCCCCTACTATCCTCCCTGTACACCCACGACTGTGTAGCGAAATTCCAAATGAACGCCACCCATACGTTTGCTGATGACATCACCTTAGTATGAAACCACAGATATCTAACGAGGATTAGACATAATACAGAAAGGATATAGAAGGCTTGGTGACATGGTGCAATGAGAACAACCTCTCAATGTCGGCAAAACTAAAGAACTGGTCATTGATTTGAGAGAAGAGGAAGGAGAACACACCCTATATACATCAATGGAGCTGAGGTTGAGAGAGTGGAGAGCATCAAGTTCCTTGGAGTGATGATAACTGATAACCTGTCCTGGACTTTCCACATAGATGTGACAGTTAAGGCATAACAATGCCTCTTCTTCCTCAGGTGGGTCAGGAAATTTGGCATATTCAAAAAGATCTTCATAACTCTTACAGAGGTACCATTGAAAGCTTACTGTCAGGGTCATAATAGCCTGGTACGGTAACTGCTCTGCCCAGGACCATAAGGAAGTACAGAAGGTTATATGCACAGCCCAGACCGTCACTGATGCCAACCTTCCATCCGTGGTCTCCACTTACATGGTTCGCTGCCGCAGAAAGTCTGCCAACATCATCAAAGACGTATCACATCCCAGTAATGACCACCTCCAATCTTTTCCATCAGACAGATGCTATAAAAGCTGGAACATACACATCAAAATGTTCAAGAACATCTTCTTCCCTGCCAATATTAGACTGATGAATGGACTCTCTAGCTTCAAATAATGCTGACCTTGCTAATGTGGACTTTCCTAGCATAAGCCTTGTGCTGTGTGACCTGTACACCTCTGTCCAAGTTGTGTTTTTCACTCTATAATCTGTATGACTTTGCTTACTATGATCTGCCTGTACTGTTTCTAAACAAAACTTTTCATTGTACTTAGCTACAGGTAACAATAAATCAAATAAATAAATAAATGAGGGAGGCACTGGCTAGAATGGTTTGGAAGGGGACCCTAGCAGGGAAGATGATGGAGCAGCAATGGTAGGAATTGCTGTGGGTAATTCGGGAGACAGCAGAAATTCATTCCAAGGAAGAAGAAACATACTAAGGAAAGGATAAGGCATCCGTGGCTGACAAGGGAAGTCAGGGACAGCATAAAAACAAAAGAAAAAGCAGGTGGTGAAGATTAGTGGGAAGCCAGAGAATTAAGAAGTTTTTAAAAGACCAGCAAAGGATAATTAAAGCTGTGATAGAGAATAGAAGAGGAAATATGAGGGTAAGCTAGTTAGTAATATAAAAGGAGATTGCAAGTTTTTTTGTTAGATAGAGAAAAGGTGAGAGAGAGAGAGACAAGTGTGGGTGTTGGACCACTGGATAATGAGGCTGAAGGAGTAGCAATGAGGAAAAAAGAAATGGTAGAACTGAATAGACAGTTTGCATCTGTCTCCATGATGGAAGACAACAGCAGCATGCCAGAACTTAGATTCATGGAGCCATAAAAATGTATAGCACAGAAACAGATACTTCGGTCCAACTCGTCCATGCCGACGTGATATCCCAACCCAATCTAGTCCCATCTGCCAGCACCCGGTCCATATCCGTCCAAACCCTCCCTGTTCATAAACCCATCCAGATGCCTTTTAAATGTTGCAATCGTACCAACCTCTATAAGGTCACCCCTCAACCTCCCACGCTCCAGGGAAAACAGCCCCAAGCTATTCAATGTCTCCCTATAACTCAAATCCTCCAATCCTGCAACATCCTTGTAAATCTTTTCTGAACCTTTTCAAGTTTTTGGAGTACTTGGAAGTGTATGGTAAAATCGGGCTGAGTCAGCATTACTTCGTCAAGGGGAGGTCATGCCTGACAATTCTATTAGAATTCTTTGAGGAGGTTATAGACCAAGTTAGACAAAGGAGAGCCAGTGGACATGATCCATTTGAATTTCCATAAAACTTTTGACCAGGTACCACAGAGGAGGCTATTAAATAAGATACTGTATTAGGGGGCAAGATACTGGCAGAAGGCAGAGAATGGGGATAAAGGGGTTTCTTTCAGGATTGTTTCTAGTAACTCATTGAGTTCCACAGGAGTTAGTGTTTGGACCACAACTATTCATGTTACACATTAACAATTCAGATGAAGGAACTGAGGCATTGTTGCTAGGTTTGCTGATGACATAAAGATAGATGGAGGGGCAGATAGTATTGAGGAAGTGTGGAGACTATAGAAAGATTTGGCCAGCTAGGAGAAAGAAGAATAAATGTGGACACCATTTTTTAAATAAGGAAAGGCTTTGGAAATCAGAAACACAAAGAAATTTGGGAATATTAGGATTCTCTTAAGGTTCACAGATAGGTTCAGTTAGCAGTTAGGAAGGCAAATGCAATGTCACCACTAATTTCAATAAAGTTCGAATACAAGAACAGAGATATATTACTGATGCAGTGTAAGGGTCTGGTCAGACCATATTTAGAATATTGTAAGTGGTTTTGGCACGATACCTAAGGAAAGATGTGCTGATGTTGAATGGAGTCCAAAGGAGGTTTACAAGAATGCTCCCAGGGTTGAAGGGCTTGCCACATGAGGATCGGTTAAGGACTCTGGGTTTGTACTCGTTGTACTTTACAAGGATGATTTCATTTGATTTATTGCAGTCACATGTACCTCGGTATAGTGAAAAGCTTTGTTTTGTGAACAATACAGGCAGATCACACGGTGTTCAGACAAGAGGTAATCCTTACAGATTTAGAATTTAGGTTTAAATGTGCAGAAAGGTTGTGAGAATAAGATCTGCTGTTGAGAGCTCATAAAGAGCCACCCAGTGTCAGCACAACCTTGAATCAATTTGGGAGGAGGATCTGATTGAAATTTACAAAATACTGAGATGTGGATGACATGGACACGGAGAGTATGTTTCCACTAATAGGGGAGACTAGGACTTGATGACACAGCCTCCGAGTGAAGGAACAACCCTTTTGAACTGAAATAAGGAGGAAGTTCTTCATCCAGGGAGTGGTGACACTGTATAACCCATTGCTGCAGAAGGCTCTAAAGGCTAAGGCGTGGAATGTACTTAAGGTAGAGATTGATAGGTTCTTGATTAGTAAGGGGATCACGTATTACTGGGAGAAGGCAGGAGAATGGAGTTGAGAAGCATCAGCCATGATCAAATGGTGCAGACTCAATGGGCTGAATGGCATAATTCAGCACCTATATCTTAAGGGCAGACAATTCAGGCTCATTGTGTTGTGGTACAACATGGGTGGCACGGTGGCTCACTGGTTAGCACTGGAGCCTCACAGCACGAGGGTCCCAGGTTCAATTCCAGCCTCAGGCGACTGTCTGTGTAGAGTTTGCACATTCTCCCCATGTCTGTGTGGGTTTCCTCCAGGTCCTCTGGTTTCCTCCCACAGTCCAAAGATGTGCAGGTCAGGTGAATTGGCCATACTAAATTGCCCATAGTGCTAGGTGCATTAGTCAGAGGTAAATGGGTCTGGGTGGGTTGCTCTGCGGAGGGCCTGTTTCCCCACTGTAGGTAATCTAATGACAAATAACCACGAGACTCGGGTACAAGTTGTAATTATTTATTCAAGCATGTAGGTAGAACCAGTCTTAGGCAGTTTAATACTGTACCCCGAGAAACTGCAAGTGCTCATTCCTTATTTATACCTTAAATCACCTTGGCATGGCCCTTGCCAGTCTTTACACCTACCCTGATTAACATTTCTGATGAATGGCTTACGCACGAAATGTCAACTCTTCTACTCCTCAGATGCTGCCTGACCTGCTGTGTTTTTTCAGCACCACACTTTTCAAATCTACACCTACCCTGTCTGGAGTACATATGTTAATCTTTTGTTCTGCTCTTTTTGACTTGTATCTTACTTTGTTAAAAGATACTTTGAACTGAAACCATTTAATCCTTTCCAATACATATTATTCCAGTTCTGAGGAAGGGTCATTGGATCTGAAACATTATCTCTGATTTCTGTCCACAAATGCTGCTGGACTCGCTGATTTTTTCCAGCAATTTCTGTTTTTGTTTCTGATTTCCAGCAACAGCAATTCTCTCTCGGTTTTTATTTTACATTTCATTCTTCCAGACCATTAATCTAAAAGGTGTGCTGTTCTTTCTAAAATAAAATCAATCTGTTCAGAGATGTTATGACACATCACTCGAACAGGTGGGACTTGAACCCAGCTCTCCTGGCCTGGAGGTAAGGCCACTACCACTGCCTGCCATTTTGGTAAAACTGAGAACCAATTTTGGTGCCATCACAATTCAGAGCTCATTTCCACATCAACTATACAGCACTAAAGAAGAAATAAAAAATTAAAACAGGCATCCAAATACTGAATGCTGGGGACAAATGTTCAAAAGTCATCTTACTTTCACGTATAGCCCCTCAGCTATTTTGGTCAAAAATGTTGAGGCAAATCAAGAATTAGAGAAAGAAAGTAAACAGTGAAAGATAAAGGTAGCTTTTCAAGTACATGCACATTCAAAGTTATACTTAGTTGAGAAATGGTGAAATGTACCAGTCATGGAGCTGGTCACCCTCCCATATCTCGTCTACTAACCATTATTCATGTATATGAACAAAAACAGCCAGGTACAACTTGTTTATTTTCTTGTTGCAAATGCTTGTTTTCCAGTTGTGGTTACTGTTTAGTTATCAGGAGTGAGTACTGTGATCATATCTTTTCATTTTCCAAATCCTCAATTTCTTTTGCACCCAACAAAAGACAAGGAGGCCTCTTGCTCCCATCTAGCCGATTAAGCCTTAAGTATTTTAGCAACTGAATTCTTTTAATCCCAATTGTCTTTCTTTACTCCATATTCTTTAAAGCCCTATATTCTCAATTACGTTTCTCAACATTAAACATCTCAATTGACTGGGACAAAGTCCTCCATGTTTTCCCAACCCTGTGTCTAAGTTCTTTTTTCTAGACAGACGTGGTCGGGATATCTTGAGTTCTAAATTCTTGTCATTTTCTCTTATCTGGATTCTCCTGACCTGTTAGTTAGCTTAATTAATTGAAAGTTTATTAAAAATTAATTTGTCTCAACCAAATCTCTAGTACAAATTTGATGAACCAATGCTGAATTTTCTGCAAAGCAAGCATACGGTTTCAAGGGTGGGATGTCCAAATTATGTATTTTCTAAATGAATGTTTTGAGAAATATTTTGGAAAATTACAGTAGAACACCTCATATTTTGCACTTTAAAATATTGCAACAAAGGTATACATTCTAACAGATACAACAGTACAAGAAAGGGATTGAACGCAAGACGTTACTAATCCAAATGACACAGCAGTACTCCAAATGTGCAGCTGTTATAATGCTGGCTTTCATATCTGGAGGATTGGAGTATAAGGACATAGAAGTTATGCAGCTGCTTTACAAAACTGGTTAGACATCACTTGGAGTACTGTGGGCACATCTGGGCAGCACATCTGAGGAAGGATACATTGGTCTTGGAGGGAATGCAACCTAATTTGCAAGAATGAAACCTTGATTTCAGGGTTTTTAGTTATGAAGAGTGATCGTACAATCAAGCCTGGTTTCTCTAAAGTTTAGAAGGTTAAAAGGGTGATCTGATTGAAGTCTTCAAAGTATTAATGGGCAAAGACAGTGTAGCGAGGGGCAGCACAGTGGCTCAGAGATCAGGGTGGCACAGTAGCTCAGTGGTGGTGGCACAGTGGCTCAGTGGTTAGCACTGCTATCTCACAGCGGCAGGGTCCAAGGTTCAATTCCAGCTGTGTGGAATTTGCACATTCTCCCCACATCTGCTCCAGGTGCTCCGGTTTCCTCCCACAGTCCAAAGATATACAGGTTAGGTGAATTGGCCATGCCAAATCGCCCATAGTGTTCGGGGATGTGAAGAAGTCAGGGGAAATATAGAGTGGTAGGGGAATGCGTCTGGGTGGGATACTCTTTGGAGGGTTGGTGTGGACTTGTTGGGCTAAATGGCCTGTTTCCACACTATAGGGATTGAATTATTCTATGAGATAAGATAAGCCGTTTCCACTGGTTGGTGATTCTAAGGGCATAATCTAAAAATTAAGACTAGACCATTCAGGAGAGATGTTATCAAGTATTTATACACACAGAGAGCGATGAAGGTTTGGAACCCTCTTGCACAACTGGCATTGGATACAGGATCAGTTGTTAATTTTAAATCTGCGCTACATAAAACTTTGTTAAGAAAAGGTATTAAGAGATTTGAGCCACAGATCAGCCATTGGCTCATTGAATGGTGGAGTGGGCTCAAAGGGCTGAATGACCTACTCCTGGTTCTATGTCCTTTTTACTACCACATAAAGATAAGTCTGTCCTGAGTACTTTAAGAAATTAAATGTAAGTTTTGAAACTATTATTTGTCAGATTGTATGTGGGTAGTCAAAGGAACATATTCGATAAAATAACTTTTGTTCATAACATTATTTCCACTGTATTGTGTTTCACTGCTGTTACTCTACTCTGAACTTTGTGAAGGTCACTGAATCACAGTCAATAAACAGAACAGTTTGCTGCCGAAACTAGAAAGGAAAGGAAGAATGTCTTGACAACTAGATGAAAGGAAAGAAATTCTTTCTTTCTTTGAGATTTCTCTCATAATCTACACAGGTCTAAAGTATGAGGTTTTATTGTCTGTCTTCTGAGCTGATGTCGTTCTTTCATACATTTTTCTCTGTATTCTGTAATCTCTTTTTGAACACATTTTAAATATAAATCTACAATGAGGAAACAAGTCTTTGTTATTTTTTAAACTATTGAAAGCAGAAGTCATAACATGTTCCAACCTCAGGTATAAAATCCAGGAATTCAATTTCACTTTAATCTCTAGTTAATGACCTTAGTTGACTGTATCTTTTGCACTGTTGCAGTTGCCATGAGAAAACTGAACATGGGAATTACCAAATTATTCTCAAAGAAGCAACTACAAGATTTCACTTTTTGTAAATTTAATAGAAATCTGAATTAACATACAAGCACAAATTGATAAGCAAACAATAGTTCAAATTAAAGGACAAATTTCACTTTAAATGCATATAAAAGAAATATGCTTACACAACTGTAAGAATTCACATCATTGCTGCACAACTGTCATGCCACATGGCTACAAATACAATATGCTGTTGTACATTGTGGAGGTGTTGGATTCAGGTGGACCAAGTCAGAGGTCACACGACACCAGGTTATAGTCCAACAGGTTTACTTGAAATGACAGGCTTTTGGACTTCTGGTCCTTCATTAGATAAAGAGTGTATTCACATGAGCTAGGTCAAGAGTCTTATCCATAAAACAGCTTTTACCTGGAAGGTGATGTGTATGATTATTAGCAAAAGAGCATGCTTGTATGGACCCAGGTCACAACACTCCTAGTAGGATAGCTTTCCAGAATTCATGATTCAACAAGTAATCTAATCTCTAATCTAAACTGACCAATTAATAACACTACAGTTCGGTCATTTCTAGGAAAACAACTGACCCTTTAGCATTGCTAAGCTATTCACACAGTTTCCAGGCATTTTTAACCAGCTCACGCTTTACTTAGATTAGATTCCCTACAGTGTGGAAACAGGCCCTTCAGCCCAACAAGTCCACACCGACCCTCCAAAGAGTAACCCACCCAGACCCATTGCACCTAACACTATGGGCAATTTAGCATGGCCAATTCACCTGATCTACACATCTTTGGACTGTAGGAGGAAACTGGAGCACATGGAGGAAACCCACGCAGACACAGGGAGAATGTGCAAACTCCACACAGACAGTCGCCCAAAGCTGGAATTGAACCTGGGTCCCTGGCACTGTGAGGCAGCAGGGCTAACCACTGTGCCACCTAAGAACTTTCCAAGAATTCCATGCTTAGTTTCTCCCTAAAAGAACAAATTGACATCGTTCTGAAACTGAATAGCTCCTGCTCTGCACAAGAATTCATAGTGTTCCTTTTTTTTTGTCTTTTCCTACTTTCGTTTTGCATTTGTGTCTGTGTACTGATTGGTTTCACCATCCAGCTTTTCTGCTTCTAATTTTCCTTTATATCTTTCCTCACGGTTTCTTTCTAAATTTCCTTCCTGCTGGTACTCCGACAAGGTCTTGTTCCTTCTTCCTAAGTTTGTATAAATATTTTTAAGGCCATGTTAGAGTTTGATTACCAAGAGAATAAAAGATCATTGCGGATATGCTGGAATGTAAAGCTGAAATTGAAATCAGATCAGTCATTTTTGTTCCTTGTTTATATGTGGGTAGGACACGTTATCAGTTCACATGGACCTTCTCATCCAAGAAGATTACAGTGATCCATTTATAATCAATGTAAACAACAAAAAGTCCTTTTAAAATTCTTAAAGCAATCATAGAGTCCACAGATGTTACAGAAAAGTTACCAAATGACTGCATAACATCCAGGTCAAACATCATGACAAATGTTGATAGATTATTATTAGTCTAAATATTATATTCAAATCCCAGATTCTTATGTTAACTGATGATACTTTACCATTAGACTATTAGAACAAGCTGGCCAGTTTTTACAGCAGCCTCTGGCAACGAAAAGCAATTCAGTGGCATTACTGCTTCTTTCTCCTATTGGGCATCTGTTGCTATGAGATGAATGGAAAGGAGAAAAGTGAAAATTGTGCTTTTCTTTCAGGAATGTAGAAGTGCTGAACTTCGTCTTAACAGAAAAGGATAGAGGAGATTGGACCAAACTCCTATTGATTTCTGGACAACTTAGAAATATTGCAGGAGGGGATAGAGAAAAGTGAAAGATAGCAAGAGGCCAGAGGCCAGATAAGAGACTGAGAAGCCCAAAGGGAATTTCAAAAAAGGCCTTTCTGGACCAATCATATTCAAGACAAGGCCAATAGATTTCACTTACTCCAGTGTTGAACCAGTCACCTTAAGATAATGTAAAAAGGAATGAGAGATTGAAAACTCTAATTTTGAGGGAGATAACCATAAAGAAAAATTGAATCCTGTGAGTATTTTCTGACAAGTAACAGAGAAAGGTAAGAATGTACTGAGTTGTGTGCAGAATGTTAAACTGCACAGATAAAATGTCATATGGAGAAAGGTTAGCACTTTCTGATGCCTTGTTAACAGATTATTGATTGAGATGTAGTCCTGAAAACTGAGGGTACATTCAGGATAGACTCAACACAAGGTTTCTCTGTGAATATTCCTGGCCATTAAACTTCTTTTCACTCTGTGATTTTCTAATGAATTCTAAGCCTTTTATTGTGCCCTTTGTTTTAGCCTTGGTATTTTTGAACATTTATGGCCAGAACTGCTTTCATTTTTTTTGTTGGTTGCAGAGGACCCTGCGTCAATATTGTATTCTCATACTGAAAACAGTGAACTGCAAATGCCACATGGGTATCAGTCTCAAGCCTGTTTGCTGTCCCATTTTTAATCAAATGAGGGACATTTGTTCTATTGGCTTTCTTTTGACACTGCGATTAGGTCCTTTGCATTACCATGTTAAAGGACCATGATATCAACCCTTGCTGACTTGTCCAGATTTTACGGACAAGTCGATGACAAGTCAAACACGTTGAATAAAGCTGAAAGTAAACAGTTGTGCCAAGTACAATGTGGTAATTTTTATCTCTCGGACTTACAGAATTCTTCAGCAGAAGTGCAGAGCCACAAAGGAGTAGTAGGGATATTAAGGACAATGACGGAAAGCATGATCAAAGAGCTAGATTTTGGAGGGGGATGTCGAGAAGCAGAACTATTTAGGAATAGCATCCTAAAGCGTTAGGTAAAGATGTCTGAAAAATCCACCACAAACATGTATGGAAACCAAGGGGGACACTCACAGTGAATAAGAATTGGTAGAGCATTGGAAGAAGAAGAGAAAGTAGCTACAAGGATGGGATGGAATGAAGTCACATGGAGATATGTAAGAAGAAATGATTTTGAAGATGACTTACTGGGGAATGAGTAGAATGCTGAAACTGGTAAGGAAAGGAATGATAGGTGATCGGGCTTGGATCTGGCCTGGAGTTCATGATGAACTGAAGTGCAGAGTGAAGCTTGGGCAAGTGATTTGAGGGGCAAGCTGGAGTTTATGGTGTTGTAGGAACATGCATAGGCCATTCAAGCCATTAAGCCTACCTCACCATTCCACTGATGGCTGATCAACTCTTCTATCCTATTTTCCTGCATTATCTCCATATCACGTCATGTTCTTACTTTCCAAGATCATTTATGTCCCGGTATCCAATGATTAGCTTTCAACAATCATAACCACCTTCATTTGTGCTAAATATGACTTCAGATATTGGCACTAGTTTTGCCAGCTTTAGATTCATCTCTGAAGGTTGGGATTCACTCATCAAATATTAAGTGAAGAAAGTAGTAAAACTATTTGAGTCAGAAATTCCCTAGGAAGCTTCAGGGAACACATTCAGCTTTGGGAAGATAGGTGACATAATGATAGTGCAGAGGTACTTGAATAAGGAGAAGGAATCACAATAGTAGGAAAACAGATTAAATTCAACCAAAAAAATCATAGCTGTCTTACTATAATGCTGGCTTTGGCTTTCCACATGTTGAAGAATTTCGTAACTGGGGTACATTGCCATCTGTGATCTCTCAGTCATTAACCATCAATCATTCATTGTGTTCTGCCTTTTCCTTTCTACCACATAACAAAAGGAGTGCAATCTTCAGACTTTAGGCCTTTTGTTGCCATCCATGGGGAGACAGTGTCCTAGTGGTGCTGTCACTAGATTGCTAATGCAGAGACCCAGGTAATGTCCTGGGGACCTGGGTATGAATTCAGGCAGATAATAATCCAATAAAAATCTGATGTCGATTGTCAGAAAAACCCATCTAGTTCACTAATGTTGATTAGGGAAGGAAACTGCTATCCTTATCTGGTCTGTGACACCAGACCTACAGCAATGTGGTTGACTCTTAAACTGCCCTCTGGGCAACTAGGAAGCACAATAAATGCCAGCGATGCACTCATCCATTGAAAGAAAAGAAATCCTGATTTCCTTATCCTTAAGACTCGAGTGTCTGACCCTAATTGAACTTTACTTCTTTTACAATTCTGCTTGTACTAATTGGATTCTGTTTAGAAGTTTGGGAAAGATTAATGATGCTTATGTCTCATTTGTCGATAAACATTATAACAGAACATCAAGATCTGTTAACTTGAAACACAAACAACCTACTGGGAGTAGTGATTAATATTTTATTGTATTTCAAGTATTTACATGACGTGCATAAAAGAAAATTAAAACTCGTGAGAAGGAGTAAAGTTGTAATTACTTCTACAGGTATAGTAATGTACATTGTTTGAAGCAGATGTTAGAAATGAAAGAAGACAAATCAAATATGGGTTCTTACATTAGAGCATTTTACCATGTTCCAAACTTTCTGTTGCATTGTAAACTGTGTACTCAGTGATACAATAATTCTCACAAAGATTACTTAACTAGATTTTAATAAAACAGTGTTCAATGAATATTCCTAAGATTAAAAGGAAAAATATTAGTATGTTTTAGGAACAAATAGTTGAACTGAAAGGGAACTGTGATTATACCTAAAATAAGACTAACATTTGAGACCAACACACTAAATTAAATCTAGAAGTATTGTGGCCCTCTTATGAAAGCAGAGACATAATATTCAAGTGAAAAGTTTAATGTTCACAATTTCCCATAAATGACCTTAATTTGATCATTCTGTAGGGCTCCGGCCATGGGTTAGCAAACGGGGGCTGATTCACCTTATCGGATAGCAGGGCTAGTATTATACTGGTGTCAGGCATCATTGAGGCTGTTGTCTGTTTAATGGATGGTCACCCAGCACAGATACTGCTGCCAATTGTCAGTGAATAGTGCTGGGAAAAAGAGGATGTGTTTGGAGGACACCACCCTCTGAACCAGGTAAGAGAGAATGTGAGTCTTTAGGGTAAGTCAGACACATTCAAGTGAGATGGGGCGCAAGGGGGGGGGGAACGGTAGCAGAGGTAGGGATGATGGCCACTGCCCCAGGGGGATTGCACAAATAGAAGAACCCCCACTGATTACCTAGGCAGGCTACCTGGGTTCAGCAGGCAGAGAATCCACTAGCAGCCAGCTGATGGAGGGCATTAAATGGCCACCATTATAATTCAATTAGGTCATAAAACCAGAAGATATAGGAGCAAAATTAAGCCATTTGACCCATTGAGTCTGCTCCTCCATTCAATTATAGCTGATATATACTTCAATCCTATTCCACTGTCTTGTCTCCATAACCCTTGATCCCCTTATTAATCAAGAATCTGAACATCTCTGTTGTAAATACGTTCAATGACTTGGCCTCCACAGCTTTCTGCAGCAATGAGTTCCGCAGATTAATCAACCTCTGGCTAAAGAAATTCCTCCTCATCTCAGTTTTTAAAGGGTCATCCCTTCACCCTGAGTCGGTGCTTTTCAATCCTAGTCTCTCTCCTACTAGTGGAAACCTCTTTTCCGCATTCACTCTCTCCAGACTTCTCAGTGTTCTATAAGTTTTAATGAGATCCCCCCTTACCCTTCTAAACTCCATTGGGGAAAGACTTAGAGTCTACAACCTCTCATCATATGACAAGCCCTTCATCCCCAGGATCATTCTTGTAAGCCTCCTCCAGACCCCCTCCAATGCCAGCACATCATTCCCTAGATACAGGGCCCAAAGGTGCTCACAATTCCCTCCCTACTGGCATTATTGGTCAACCCACAGCAAGTGGACTGCAGCGTTTCAAGATGACAGCTCACCACCACCTTCTCAGGGGCAAATGAGGATGGGCTATCAATGCTGGCCCAGCCAGTGACACCCAAGTCCCACAAGTGAATAAGAAAATATGTTCCAAATGCGATCTGACCAGAGCCTTAATAGAGCATCAGAAGCACATCCCTGCCCTTGTATTCCAGTCCTCTCGAAATGAATGCTAATGCTGCATCTGCTTCCTGAACTGCCAACTGAGCCAGCATGTTAACCTGGCCTCAGAACTAACACGACCAGGCAGCTTTAAGATGAGGGTCACTCAGCTCCCTACCTCCCTTACCATTTCATGCATGACCACTACCTACTTCCTACTCAATCTTTGTGGGTAGCTGCCTGAAATCCAGCCCATGTCAGGAATGTGAATTTTGCAATCAATTTTCTATGAAAGTGACTCATTTCACTTGACAGTTCGTTATATTTAAATATTCCAACATATGACGTGCCTACTTCCTTTTGTATGTTAATTTGTCGCATATACATTTACCCTATCATGGCTTGGTAACAGGTGCGACATAAATATAAAGCCTTGTGGAGTCTTATTCCTAAACATTGCTCACCTGCAATCCCACCCCCACCAGCCCTGCCACTCCCTCTGCTCCCACCCCCCACCCCCACCCTCAACTGGCTGCATTTTTGCAAGAGCTTGGTTTTTCACTACAGCATTAAAAAATGAACAAGTGAAGACCATTCTGGTAAACTGGTGTATCCTGATCATTGATCCTTTCACTGATAAAATATTTGAAATTTTTAGACCTTCCTCACTCCAATATTTCTCTGAAATTTACAATTTTAATAAAACATGGTTGTTTTTAAGCCAGAAGAAAGAGACTAGAAAAAGCTAAGGAACTGTTGAAAATTAAATCCCTTTTTTTCAGTAGAAATTCAATCTGTTATTAAATGGCAATTTAAATTCATTTAAGTTGTCTTTTACTATTGACCTGAGTCAGTAAATCAGCATCACAAAACACAGCTATCAATGTCATAAATGACTTAAACATCATTCACTTTGTATTAGATGAATATTAGTAACTGTAGCTTCAATAACCTTGTCCTTCTATATTTGCAGTCAGTGACCTAACTGAAAAGCATCTTTCTTTGCCAATTGATATTCTGTGTGAAGGTTCTTCTATTCATGTTTCTTGGCATGAATAATGCCTCTGTAATGGATCTGAAATACACAAGAGAAACTCCCCATTTTATTTTTTCCACAGTATACCTTGCTGATCGTAACATTTCACTATTTGAACAGTGACATGGTGTAGCTTATCTTCATCCAATTGTGACAGTGGAAACCAATAAGAAACAGTTACAATGGAATAAGGGACTTCACCACTGGTTTTGCCCCAGTCTAGCCAACTGCAATTTTAAATTTGTAAATACAGGTATGCAGGTTTGGCTCTAATTATATCATCAATAAGAATCTGTACTCTAACGTGTAGAGAATGGAGGTGCCCCTGTCGATGAGAAATTTTGGTGAATTGATCAGCACCAGAAAGGTATTTCTTTCTGAATTTCTCCCCCCGGGGCCCAGAGCTTACAATGAGTTCCAATTCTATCCCATTTCCATTTTTCACCCTGACAATGATTCTGACACAACCTCTCCTGATCACTTACCCTCAGTTCCAATGTTCTTTCCTGGTGACAATACCCACTTAACTTTCATAACCAAGCAGCTCCAGGCTGTGGTTGTCAGGGAGTTATCCAACAACCTGCTGATGAGATTTGCTGGTTAACATACTTTGGCCACCCTGCTCCTGCTCCTGGAGGGTCTGCTTGCATGACATGGCAGGGCTCTTTTCTCTTGTTACTTTAAATTGATTCCAATGTTAAAACTGATAAGTATATCAGGAACCAACACCAACACAAACTAGTGAAAGCAGGTCTCTTTTCAAATTATTTCAAGATAAGGTAAAGTTAGCATCAAGCATTGCTTTGAGTTTCTTTTGTAACGTGATACATTTGTTCATTATTTTATGCATTCAAACTGGTTGTGTTCTATACATTATCATAAATCTGGAGATAGTTTGCTTTTGCCGCTGTTTACTTAAATATTTATTATTAATTCTAGAGGTTACAGCCTAAATTGAGGTTTAACTAAATGTTGATTCTCTCACTTTTAGGAGATCTGAGAGAACTTGTGACATATCCAAACTTTCTGCCCAGCCACTGGTCACGCTATGTTAAGAGGCTGAGATGTTTCCTTGATACTGACAGTGAAACTGTCAGGATTCATTGTCTTTACTCCACTGAAACTGGCAGCTACTTTGGGAGTTTAGAGATGCACAGAATGATGCAGTGACCCAGAAGGAGTTGTTAATAGGTTGATTGTCCTATAATGTTGCTCCTAGAAATGCAATCTTTCTTGCAGTTGTGATTTGATGAGGATTTCCACTTCTGTTTGTCTCACCGTAAAACCTTTGGGAAAAGTCACACCTTGCTGGATGAGATGTAACTGAGTTTTTTAAGTTACTAACTTTACAGCTAGTGCTCCTTCAACAACATCTTCCAAAAATGAGAACTCTATCACCTGGAATTAACAGTCATGTGTTAGTGAGAGTCACCATCTCCAATGTTCTTTCCAAGTCACATACCATCCTTGACTTAGAAATGTACAGGTGTTTTTTCATTGTTGTTGGGTCAAAATCCTGAAACTCCCTCCTTAACAGCATGCATGTGCCACACCAGTGCAGCAGTTCAAGAAGACTTCTAATCACCATCTTCTTGTTGGCAATTAGGGGTGGGTAATGAATGCAAGCCTTACCAGTAATATCCACATCCTTGTGAATAAATTTTAAAATTGCCAGCACCAGCCCTGAAAAACTGATTGTGGTCTGGGTGAGTTAAAGGAAAAAAGTACCAATATTCCTAATGTTCCAAAGTTGCAAAACATAATACGTGTGAGAGACACAAAATACTCATATGATTAGACTGACTTTTGAGCGGCTCGATACAGCATTGCACAAATTTATCAGTGAAGAGATTCTCACATGAGGAGACCGGTGTTCCACTTGAAAGCACTGCAGATGCTAATCTAACAACACAAGTGTCTGCCAGGAAATTGTCAATGTGAATGTGAATATCAACAGGAGGTGTGGAAAGTAGGAAAAGGACAAGATGAGTAATTAGGATAAAAGGAACACAGTCACCATGAAGGTGACACATGAGGCAATCAAGGCTTTTTTGGAATTTTGAAAACAGTTATGTACACTTAGCGGTTATTTTCCAGACTTCTCATTTTTAACAGAATCAATTTGCATTGATTCATTGAATGTTAAAGCATAGGCAGAGGCCACTTGACCTGTCTTGCCTGTGCAAGCTTTTGGAATTATGCTCTTTCCAATGCCTTGTCTTGGTCTGTAATCCTGTAAATCCCTCTTCCTAAGTAACATGTCAATTTCCTTTTAAAAACATTCATAGAAGCAGCTTCCACAGCCTTTGCAACATTCCAGATCCTAATGATTTACTCACCGAAGGGAATTGCCTTTCTCCAGCCATTCTATTTAGAATTCTCATCACCTTAAAAACCAGCTGTTGGAGTACAATTTAACCTTCCCTCTTTCATGGAAAATAACCTCCTTAAATGTTCCCACCCCTCCTCATACCTGGATCTCATCCCAGGTTATGTCTAGCTGGTTGGCACACCTCGTGTAACTTTGCATTTGCCTCTGAATATAAAGGCCAGAATTGACAATACTATAGCTCAGGCCTGACCAGCAACTTGTAAAGGATTAGAGTAATCTCAGATGCTATGCTAGGTCTTTGATCTAGATATTTAAATTCAGATTTTTGGATACTGTTGCTTTGTATAATTTTACATTTACTTTTGCCATTTTATCATTTACCACTCACATCCCTATTCAGAATATTTTTTATTTAGGATATTCCAGTCACCCTCAAAGTGGGGACTTGAAACATTAACTCTTCTTTTCTGTGCACAGTTTTTCTGCTGAGTTTCCCGGCAGTCTCTAAAATTGTTTGTTTCAGATCTCCAGTTCTTAGTTTATCTGAATACTTTGAGTTTGTTTAAATTTTTAAAGGGTTGTGTTTCAGTTTGATTATGTCACACGACAGAATTCAAAACTGCACAGGTATAGCAGAGAGGTTAAACAGAGGGACCCTTCAGCTGTATCCCATCCTCACCATCTCTTAACCGGGACAGGTATTGGCATCGTGGAAATGAAACATACAGGTGAAATCAGTGACCTGCCCAACATTGCTTCTAGCAGGAATTGACAGGAGTATTATTCTGGTAATATTTATGCAAGCAGTAGAAGGTATGTTAAACTCTGATTTAGGGAGAGATGTCCCAATAGTGTGACGCACTTCTGTAGCCCAAGGATACCTCCTATCTAAGGCACTGACCCAGTCACGTCTTCAGAGATCATCTGCTAGCCTTAAATTTTCCAGCTCTTCTTTTCCATTATGGAGCGTGTGTCCAGCTTTTTCCTCGATTGTTGACGGGTTCCCTCTTGGGAGCAAGTGAGGACTGCAGATGCTGGAGATCAGAGCTGAAAATGTGTTGCTGGAAAAACACAGCAAGTCAGGCAGCATCCAAGGAGCAGGAGAATCGACATTTTGGGCATGAGCCCTTCTTCAGGGGCAATTCCTGAAGAAGGGCTCATGCCCGAAACGTCGATTCTCCTGCTCCTTGGATGCTGCCTGACCTGCTGCGCTTTTCCAGCAACACATTTTCAGCTCCCTCTTGGGAGCAAAGATTCTGCCAGGTTTCTATTCTGCTAAGGTAATGATCCCTTTGTCCATTATGTTATATTAATAATGTTAGGATTGCAACAGCTTCTGCAAGCCTTACCCCATCCCATCTTTGGTGGAATGGACAACAGCCTTGTGAATAGTTCCTCAAACAATTTCATGCATAAGTGATCATCTCTGACAAGTTAATTTTTTGCAAACTTGAACAATTATCAATACTTCATTGGCGAAGTCAAATTACAAAGCTTGTTTGTGAGGTGGTGGTATGGATTTTGTCTTCTCTCAAGCATAGTAACAACCGTGAATGTACTTCATGTTGGTGATATATTGCAGTACCTAGTTAGGTGCAACAGCTCCTTCAGTTGACAAAATGAGAATGAAATCATTTCACAAGTAACTTGACATTCATCCAAGCATTAGATTGGGCCCTGTGGAACATGGGACATGAGATTAAGTCTGTTCAAAGCTTGAGACTGGAAAAGGTTTTCAATTACCATGTATTGTAGCTTATTGATTCCACTCATCTTGTTGGATTCTAGGATACTGAAGGATCGCTTATTAATGAAGTACGCCAACAGAGTCAGCTCTGTACCTGCAGGATAGATTTCTGACCAATATGCAGAGGTTATTAAAAAGGTAGTGTCTTTACACAGAGGGTGATCAGAGCATCATTTTCCAAAATATTGTTACAAAGCTAAGCTCAGCAAGCTGTATCTTTCTTCACAAAAGCAATCTTATTTCAGAAGGAGGAATATTAAGGCCTATGGGGGATTAGTAATTACATGGAGAGAAATCTATGGGACAAACATCATCACCCAACAGCATATGTTGTACCCTTCTATAAATCTTTATTAAATTATTACAACTAAATATGTCATTTGATAGGTTGGATATTTGACAAACAGTTTTCCTAGCTACCTATAAAATCATTTGTTTTTGATCGAGCCTCAGAAAAATATGTTCACACTGACCTTTAGTGATAAAGGCAAGTTTATTCCTGATCACAAAACATTGCAGGAGTGAAAAGTGTTATGTGCGTCATTTTAGTGTTCAATTAAAATGGTGAATGTGGCTTCCAGCTGTCGGTACTAATCTTGTCACTTTGTGTAACAGCTTCCAAACACATCGCAGGTCTGGCATCTTGTAAATATTTTAATTTTTGAAAAAAAGGGAAAAACAAGTGGAGATGTTTGTCACCAGGAATAGAAACCAATGCACTATTCTTAATACTGTATTCATAAGTACAGTCAGTTTCACTGTTAAATGTAGTTGTTGTTGTACAAGTTCTTTATTTTTTTGATTAATTTAAGATGTTATATTTTCAATTCACTTCAATATTCTTAGTTTTACAATATACCATTTATCTGAAGAATGTGATTTTTTTGAAAAATGGATTTTTTTTTTAATCTTACCATGGTATTGAGGTCATGAAACTGAATATATCACTAATAGTCCCCATTACTCATTCTCCTGGGCTGATTGTTATCCACTCCCTTATCTGTCCAATTCTCGCTCTTTGGGCTCTACCTCCACCTATCATTTACTCCTTCCCCCCAACCCCTACCCTAATTTCTGCATTAAAGCCAACTTTTTCCGAGCTACCGTCAGTTCTGAGGAATGATCGCTGGACTCCACAGCTGCTGCCAGACCTGCTGAGCTTTGCCAGCGATTTATGTTTTTGCTTCTGATTTCCAGCATCTGCAGTTTTTTGGGTTTTCATCTCTCTTGCAGGAGTTGCAATACAAACTGCAATGATGTTCACTTCTTAGCAAACAAAAAATAAGCAATAGTACAATGTCTTAAGTCTACCTGTACAATGAAAGGAAGCGAGCACTGAATATAAACATGAACTAAAGTAACCAGTGGTAAAGTAAATATATTCTACAACTACTTTACCTTGCAAATTATATAAAAGATCTTTCAATTTTTCATATTTTTATTCCGGTAACTTGCCTCTTCTGCTGTCATACTTTGTTTTGATGTGAGTGTTGTGTATTCGTTGGTCTACTGGATATATTGGATCCTGGATTAGTGGTGCTAGAAGAGCACAGCAGTTCAGGCAGCATCCCAGGAGCAGTAAAATCAACGTTTCGGGCAAAAGCCTTTCATCACACCAGATGGCCTCCTTCTTTAGAGACCGCAATTTCCCTTCTCACGTGGTTAAAGATGCCCTCCACCGCATCTCGTCCACATCCCGCACCTCCGCCCTCAGACCCCACCCCTCCAACCGTAACAAGAACAGAATGCCCCTGGTGCTCACCTTCCACCCTACCAACCTTCGCATAAACCAAATCATCCGCCAACATTTCAGCCACCTCCAAACAGACCCCACCACCAGGGATATATTTCCCTCCCCACCCCTTTCCGCTTTCTGCAAAGACCGTTCCCTCCGTGACTACCTGGTCAGGTCCACGCCCCCCTACAACCCACCCTCCCATACTGGCACCTTCCCCTGCCACCGCAGGAACTGTAAAACCTGCACCCACACCTCCTCCCTCACCTCTATCCAAGGCTCTAAAGGAGCCTTCCACATCCATCAAAGTTTTACCTGCACATCCACTACTATCATTTATTGTATCCGTTGCTCCCGATGCGGTCTCCTTTACATTGGGGAGACTGGACGCCTCCTAGCAGAGCGCTTTAGGGAACAACTCCGGGACACCCGCACCAATCAACCACACCGCCCTGTGGCCCAACATTTCAAATCCCCCTCCCACTCTGCAGAGGACATGGAGGTCCTGGGCCTCCTTCACCGCCACTCCCTCACCACCAGACGCCTGGAGGAAGAACGCCTCATCTTCCGCCTCAGAACACTTCAACCCCAGGGCATCAATGTGGACTTCAACAGTTTCCTCATTTCCCCTTCCCCCACCTCACCCTAATTCCAAACTTCCAGCTCAGCACTGTCCCCATGACTTGTCCTACCTGCCTATCTTCTTTTCCACCTATCCACTCCACCCTCCTCCCTGACCTATCACATTCATCCCCTCCCCCACTCACCTATTGTACTCTATGCTACTTTCTCCCCACCCCCATCCTCCTCTAGCTTATCTCTCCACGCTTCAGGCTCTCTGCCTTTATTCCTGATGAAGGGCTTTTGCCCGAAACGTCGATTTCGCTGCTCCTTGGATGCTGCCTGAACTGCTGTGCTCTTCAAGCACCACTAATCCAGAATCTGGTTTCCAGCATCTGCAGTCATTGTTTTTACCTGGATATATTGGATGTTTGATTTATCTCATGCAATACACCAATTTAAATCTACAACAGATTTATTTACAGTACTTACAAATATCTCAGGACTGGGAAGATTTCTACACACATGGCCTCACCCCAGATCTTTCTGAAACATTCCATCTGATGTCAGTTATTGAACAGTCTAGCTCCAGTCCCAGGCTTAATCAACTAAATACAATGAACACACATCCATGAATGGACTAATATAATCAAATGCAGATCAATTATGACTTTTAACGGTGCAATGAGCTTCATAATAATGAAATCCACTTGATAAATAGTCATGGATAACAACTGGTCTTTGCATATTTACCAATATTCCATTTAAAGATTGAAGATTCCAACTACAGTATTCCTATATTAACAACAGCAACTTGTATTTAATGCAGCAAAATACCCCTATTGCTGCTATAATTGATTTAAATTCCAATTAGAAGAGCAAACTATTAGTACTCAATTTTATCTGGACAGCCTCATACTATGTAATACATAATAAGGCAATATAGCATCATTGCAAATTAAGTGAGCTGAAACTCTGTCACTTGAGAATGCAGCAAAGACATCTTTTGTGCTAGGAAGTCTTTTTAAAACTGTCCAAAACATTGTGGTTCCATTTGTTATTCAATATGACTGCTCTTTTGTAACAAAAAAAAATTCTATCAAAGCAATGAACATAGAAATTAAAGAGCTATGTGCTTTCTTTGCAGAGTGTTTTTCTTAAATGTCTTGAAAAGGTAAAGGTAAAGCCACCATAGCACTGCTCTCTTTAGAGAGAGATGACAGGTGGTGGTTTTATCTGAGGGTCACCAAGCCTCAGGTGAGGTCAGAGTAAGAGAAGGAGAGTCATTTGTGATAACTTCAGCCAGCACAGGAACTGAACTCATAATATCAGTGAGACTGCATCACCATCCAGCCAACTGAGCTAACCAGCTCCTGGTATCTTACAAAGATTTGTAAAATGGTGTAAATCTGTGTTTGGAAGATTTCTATTTGATGTTTATTTTGAACATGACCCGTTATACAGTGAAACACAAGAAATTTAAAGAGAAAATAACTGCGCATGTCAGGTCACCTATTTCAATTATTTTCCTTTGCCAAAGCTGCTAACAGTCTGCAGTAAAGTATGTCAAGATTGGAGAAATAAATTTTGTATTGTTGTTGATATCTAGCAACTGCGTCAAAGACTGCAGGTTAAATTCAGATTTTTATTTTCTGCATCGGAAACAGAGGTAATCTATGCCTCAGATGAGAATGGGTCATGGGTCCCCCTTTGCCAGTCAGCAGGAGAGAAACCAAGACTTTATTTTGTGGATAGAGTTTATTAACTGCTCAGTCTTAGAGCTCCTTCTATCCCACCGGCTGCCCTTTCATATCTATTTAGTCAATTTAATCAGTTCAGAAAAGATTCCACTCTTTATTTCAAATAGAGTCATAAAGATGTACAGCATGGAAACCGACTCTTCGGTCCAACCCATCCATGCGAACCATATATCCCAACCCAATCTAGTCCCACCTGCCAGCGCCTGGCCCATATCCCTCCAAACCCTTCCTATTCATATACCCATCCAAATGCCTCTTAAATGTTGCAATTGTACCAGCCTCCACCACTTCCTCTGGCAGCTCATTCCATACCCATACCACCTTCTGCATGAAAAAGTTGCCCTTTAGGTCTCTTTTATATCTTTCCCCTCTCACGCTAAACCTATGCCCTTTCGTTCTGGACTCCCCTACCCCAGGGAAAGGCTTTGCCTATTTACCCTAACCATGCCCCTCATAATTTTATAAACCTCTATAAGGTCATCCCTCAGCCTCCGATGCTCCAGGGAACACAACCCCAGCCTTTTCAGCCTCTCCCTATAACTCAAATCCTCCAATCCTGGCAACATCCTTGTAAATCTTTTCTGAACCTTTTCAAGTTTCCAATAGGAAGGAGACCAGAATTGCACGCAATATTCCAACAGTGGCCTAACCAATGTTCTGTACAGCCGCAACATGACCTCCCAACTCCTGTACTCAATACTCTGACCAATAAAGGAAAGCATACCAAACGCCTTCTTCGCTATCCAATCTACCTGCAACTCCACTTTTCAGGAGCTATGAAACTGCACTCCAAGGTCTCCTTGTTCAGCAACACTCCCTAGGACCTTACCATTAAGTGTGTAAATCCTGCTAAGATTTGCTTTCCCAAAATGCCACACCTCGCATTTAAAATATTTGAAGACAAACAAACAGTCCTAAACAAAATTAATCAAAATTCAACAAAATATGTTTTCATATCATACATGCTGCCTTTTAGTACAAATGACTAGTAACAACATTAATATTTTCTATATTCCATATAATGCAATCATCAATATTCCAACTTCTTTCTTTGTACAAAAAACACTCAAAGTGACCCAAGCAATAATTTATTTTTGTTATTATCAATTTGGAAATTTGCATTCTACTGAAATAAAAACCAAGGCAACTTCTTGTGTTATTGACTGCTTAGTCACAAATTTAATTCCACCTCCAGTATCACCTGCTGCTCTTGAGATTTACTCAGTCACTTCAAAAAACCAATTAACTTCAGTCAGCTACTTAACTCTTGCTATACTGTCCTCTTCTCTTTAGAAAACATTCTTAAAGATGTATTGTATCACAATATTCCATATTCCCCTTCCTTACTTTATTTAAAAGAAATATTCAAAACATTTTAATCAAAAAGCAATCTGAATAATCCTGATTATTTGATGTTCTCATAGTCCTATATGCCACCAAGCTTTCTTCTTTAAAGATCTCGAATAATTTCTTTAATCAATCCGTAAACCCTCCGCACTACCGCCTGGAATGCCAGTACTGTATCACCTTCTGATGTTTTGTTCCATTTGTCAGTGGCAATCTAAATCTGGTCCTAAATGGTTTACTCCATATACTTAGACTATGAACCTTGGTTCTTGACTTCTCTACAATTGGGAACATCCTTCCTGCCTTTACCCTGTCAAGTCCTGTCAGAATGTTTCCATGAGATTTCCCCTCATTCTTCTGAACTGCTGTGAATATAATCCTAAATGATTCAACCTCTCCTCAAAAGTCATTGTTGCCATCTCAGGAATTAATGTGGTAAAACTTTGTTACACTTCCTCCTTCATTAGATAAGGAGACCAAAGCAGCACACAATGTTCCTGGCATGGTCTTGCCAGGGCACTGTACAGTTGTAGCAAGATGTCCATCCCTGCTCATGTACTCAAATCCTCTCACTATGAAGGCCAAACTACCAATTGCATTCATTCCCATCCGCTGCACCTGCAAGTTTACTTTCAGCAAATGTTGGACACCCAGGTTTTGTTGCACCTTCAACTGTCTCAATTTATAGCTGTTCAGACGAGAAGCTGAAGCTCAATCATCATCTTTTCCTGCTGAGCATTAATTACTGCAAGCTTATTCCATGTTTTTCATCATGAAATCTTATTTCTTATTCTCTATTTTGGTGCCAGAACTGTATGTTCCTACCACAATAAAGAGGAACAACTGGCAGATGTGCTCATCCAATCTGATCCTTTCCATACTCTGAAAAACTATTTTTATGAGTTGCCACTGTAAAATAATAGCTGGCTTATTCTTCATTTTGCCCTGAAGATTTTAACCTTATTAGGTGCCAGTGTTAGCTGGAGATAGCATAACCTCATAACATTGTCCGTTTCTTTCCTGTAATCTCTAACCATAAGAGACGTGTGCTGATGCCACATAACCATCTTTGTTTTTCCTCCATTTAGTTGCACAATCAAACAACTGTGATTCTGCAGGCCATGTTAAACTCTACATTAATCTCTTCAATAAGCTTCAGGTGGCGTTAATGTTTGAGTAATTTGGTCATTTTATCCAAAACGGTGATAGTTTGTCTTCCAGGTGATAGAATGACAATTGAATTTGAAGGAAACAGTTTGTTTCTGACAGCCTGTTACATCAAAAGCTTGTTGCTCAGTTTGCTTTTGTCCCAACAGAACGTGTGACAATACGTGCGATGGACGCCTTGTTTTGAAGTTGGAGTCTGGTGCCACCTTGTGGATAAATGTTATGTTTGCTGCTTTCTTCTCAGATGGTAGCAAGGATGTGGAGATGCCAGTATTGCCCTGGATCTGACAAAGTCAGAAGTCACACGACGCCATGTTATAGTCCAACAGGTTTATTTAAAATCATTCACCTGATGTAGAAGCAGAGCTCCAAAAGCTTGTGGACTGTAACATGGTGTCGTGTGACTTCTGACTTCCTTCTGAGATGGAACAATATCAGTGGAAAAGGATAGTGAAATCCAAAGCATGACAGAGTTAGCTATGTGTTTTACACCTTATTTGGATCCAGTTGATTAGTTTTTTTGAGGATACAGCCTTTCATATTGAATTTCTTTTCTTGAGTGAAATTAAAAATCACACAACACCAAGTTATAGTCCAACAGATTTATTGGGAAGCACTAGCTTTCGGAATGCTGCTCCTCCATCAGGTGGTTGTGGAGTATAAGATTGTAAGATCTTTTTAACCTGGTTTTGTGTGATTTTTACCTTTGTGTACCCCAGTCCAACACCGGCACCTCTTCATCATTTTCCTAAATGGTTATACTTCCACAGACTGTGGGTGTTGCTTTTATTGTCCATCTCTAATTGCACTTGAGAAGGTGGGGGTGAATTGCCTCATTAACCACTCCACAATACCCAATGCTGTTGTGACATAGGGAATTCCAGGATTTTCCATCAGTGAATGGGAAGGAATAATAATATACTTCCCTGTCAGGATTATGTTGCAGGTGGTTGTATTGTCATGTTTCTGTTGTCCTTGTTCTTCTCACTGGCAGAGGTCACTAGTTCAGAAGGTGCTGTTGAAGGAGACATGGAGAGTGGCTGCAGTGAATCTTGTGAATGACAGACAGACCAGCCAACATGAACAATAGTGGATCACGTGCCAGGCAAGCAGGCCATTTTGTTTGGATTTGATTTGATTTGTTATTGTCAACTGTGCTCAGATACAGTGAAAAGAAATGTTTTGTGTGCTACCCAGGCAAATCATACCTTACAGAAGTACAACAGAGCAATAGAACAGACTGCAGAATATAGTGTTACATCTGCAGAGAAGGTGCAGAGAAACATTAACTCTAATACATTCATAGTCTGATAACAGTGAGGAAGAAGGTGTTCTTAAATCTGTTAGAGCACATTGTCCAACTTTGTATCTTCTGCCTGATGGAAGATAGTCTTTGGAGAAGTTGGAGAGGTCTTTGATTGTGTTGGCTGCTTTCCCATAGCAGTGGGAAACATAGATGGAGTCACTCCTTAGACACACACACACCCTTAGAGACACACACACACCTTCGATACACACGCACCCCTTAGACACATACACACACCCCTTCGATACACACCACCCCCTTAGAGACACACATCCCTTAGAGACGTACACTCCTTAGAAGCACACACACCCCTTAGACACACACACACACCTTCGATACACACACACCCCTTAGACACACACACACACCTTCGATACACACACACCCCTTAGACACACACACACACCTTCGATACACATGCCCCCCCTTAGACACACACACGTGTACACGCGCACACACACCTTCGATATACACTCACCCCATTGAGACACACAGACACCCCTTAGACACATATACCCCTTAGACACACACAGCCCTGGGGTACATACACCCCTTAGAGACACATGCCCCTTGACACACACACACATCTTACACACACCTTACACACACACACCTCTTAGATACATTCATATGCTTTAGATACACACACTTGTTAGAGACACATATACCCCTTCGACACACACATACCCCTTAGACACACACATACCCCTTACATATACATATCCCTTACAGACACGCACCCCTTCCACACACATACCACATAGACACAGATACCCCTTAGACGCATATTCTCATTAGACACATGTACCCCTTAGAGACACACATACCCTTTACACACACACCCCTTACATACACGCACCCCTTGGACACATATTTCCCTTAGAAACACACATACCCCTTAAACAGACATATTGCTTAGACACACATATCCCTTAGACACATATTCCCCTTCGATACACGTAACACTTAGACGCATATTCCCTTTAGACATATATTCACCTTAGACACACATATACCCCTTACATACACATAGCCCTTACATACACATAGCCCTTACATACACATAGCCCTTACATACACATACCCCTTAGACACACACATACCCCTTAGAAACATATTCCCCTTAGGCACACATACCCCTTACATACACATACACCTTAGACATACACATACTCCTTAGACAAACATACCCCTGAGATACATATTCCCCTTCGACACACATACCCCTTAGGCACATATTCCCCTTAGACATATATTCCTCTTAAACACACATATACCCCTTAAACACACATAACCCTTAGACATACATACCCTTAGACACACACATTACCCTTAGACACACATTCCCTTACATACACATACCCCTTACATATACATACCCTTTAGACATACACATAGCACTTACACACACACGCCTGTGAATCTCCATATAACTAATTCACACTATTTGGGCAGACATAGAAAATAGGTGTAGCAGGAGGCCATTTGGGCCTGCAGCACTACTCAACATGATCATGGCTGATTATGCAATTTCAGTATCCTGCTTTCCTCTCCATCCACCTTAAGTCATGAGAGCCACGTCCCGCTCCCTCTTGAATATATTGAACAAACTGGCCCCAAAATCTTCCTGTGGTAGAGAATTCCACAGGTTCACAACTCTCTGAGTGAAGAAATTCCTTCTCATCTTCGTCCTGAATGACTTACCCCTTATTCTTGGACTGTGACCCCTAGTTCTGGACTTCCCTCAACATTGCGAACATTTAACTCACATCCAATCCCATCAGGATTTTATTTGTTTCTATGAGACCCCAACCCCCAGCTTATTCTTCCAAATTCCAGCAAGTACAACATTAGGTTAAGAAAATTATTTCTTCACAAAGGAAGTTGAAATAATAAATCAACGATCAACCTTAGCTACATATACTTTCCAGTAACTCGGTGTCTTTCTCCTCTCTCAGCATGGAGTCAAATTAATGAGTCAAACAATCTAATCAACTAATGAGTTACCTGCTGCCTTTTCTCTCCTTCCCATCAAAAACCTGTAGCCGCAGTCGCTAACATTAAAAATTAATGGCAAGCCTTTTGTCAAAGTTGACATTCTGATTTTATTCAAACAATTTTTTTTGAACAGTAGCTTGAGGAATAGTATGCAAAAAAAAGAAGAGAAAGTGGCTGGACACATTTCAACATTCAGATGTGGGTTCAATGTTGAAAGCAGGGAAAAAAGCGACTGGCTCATTAATATATGAATGTTCAGTCAAGCTCTGCGCTTAATGTACAAAGGGAGAGGGGGGAAAAACACCAAGTTATCCCAGTCGTCTTTTGTATATGATCAGGCACAAATTTATCAAAGAAAAGTATTTATCTGAACAGTATCAAACTGTTCAAAGATCATTTGGTTTCTATACAGATGTTCTTAAAATGCTGTTTACACTATTTTCTTAACAAATGTTAGTCAGCTGGATTCTTTGTCAGGGAAGAGAGAAGTGGGAGTTTCCTGAATGTGCAGAAATCATCTGTTAATTTGTCTGAAAAATGCCTTCACTTCAGCTTAGCTCCTTTGGTCCCAATCCCTGAGGATAGTCACGGGCCCTGGGGCATGATTTCATCGTCAGGCACTCTCTTACCTCAGGGCTATTTTTCATGTCTGAGACTGAGCAGTTGGATTGCTCTTAGACTGTACAGGCCACCACAACCAGACTTGATTGTGTCTTTCAGAGATTATCTATCAATAAGAAAGAGAATCTTGATCAATTGATCTGCTTTAGCCCAGTTATATAGCATAGAATAATCTTAAATTTTCCTCAATGAATTATATAGTCATCGAGCCGCACATCATAGAAACAGACTCTTCAGTCCAACTCATTCTTGCTGACAGTTACCCTCAATTATTCAAGTCCCATTTGCCAGTATTTGGCCCATACCTCTCTAAATCCTTCCTATTCATATACCCATCCACATGTCTTTTAAATAAAAACATTGCCGGTAGTATAACCATGTTATTTTATTAGCTCCTCATTTTTACTATGCCTATGTAACCCAAGCATCTTCTGCCTCTATTTGCATCTACCTTTTAGTTGCCCCCTCAGTTCCAAGCTCTTTATTTCTATTGTTGAATCCCAAGATCCTGCTTTCGTCCAGTTCCCTTCCTGTCACCCAGCTTTCATCTCCCCTCTCTTGTAATTTGTCCCAAATTACCTCAACCTACTCCTTAATCATCTTTTCTCTTCTGTTATTGTCATACTCATGAACTCCTTGGGATATGGCTACAGTTGCTCTCTACATCTGACTCTGACTTCTCTCTCCACAGATGCTTCCAGACCTGCTGAGCTTTTCCAGCAATATATGTTTTTGTTTCTGATTTCCAGCATCAGTCGTACTTTGGGTTTTTACATTGTATATCGCTCTCTCTTGTTTTTCTCTGAAGAGGCTCGTTAGATTCCCTAAGAGCAGCAACACCAATTACGCTATCCTCTTTGCTCTCTCTCTCTCTCTCTCATTGACCTTCCTAAACAATATGCCCTTTAGGATCTCATATCACCAGTTTATTTGTTAAACCATGTTATGTGCAATGCTCATCATTACAGCTGGTGATTTATGAAGGCTTTCTATACCCAAGCTTGAAACTTCATCTTACACATTTTCTGAAAAATCCAGACTACACTTCAACAGTAGGACAGAGTAGATGTTGGAATTTTGTAACAGTGGGACAGAGTGCAGACGTTTGTCAGGGAAATTGATGTCTTTGTGGTTCCCACAGTGCAGAAGGTATACTCCCGAGACATGGAAGACATTTCAAGGGATTACTTAATTTATTGTCATACTTAATGTTCTTTTATTAATGTATTGATTAGCTAGCAAATGTTTGCAAAACATGCTGTTCAAAACTTTGTAATTAATTTCTGGCCTGTTGTTATGACCAGGCCCCAGATGAGGCCCTTTAATTTATGACCAGATCCTAGATGAGGTTTCACAGGATGCAGTCGGTTCTGATATAGCATGACATTTCTGTTCTCACGTTATAAGAAAATCGCACTATTTAAACTAATGGGGCCGGAATTGTGACATAGCCAATACTGGTAAGGACAGTTTGTGTTCTAAATAACAATCTAAAGTCTTCAATTGTGTTAATGCCAATTTGAGTTGAAGAAACAAGCGTTATGGCAGAGCTGACTGTTCTCCAAGCTACTAAGCTTGCAGGTGAGAATCGATGAACTGGCACCCCTTCTTAATTTACCCACATGCTCGGTTGGTTACAAAGAAGTTAATTTAAGAAAGAAGACTTCTACTGTAGACACTTTACTTCCAGACCTGAATGAAGTTTTGTTTACGAGAAAGCCCATTTCAGCAAACGTTCCTTAAAGGAGGAATATCTGCAAGATGTGGTTTTCTGCTGAGAGGGCAGAAATACTCAGCCACCTCTTTACATCTTCTTGTTAATCTCTTCCTGTTTGATATTTACCTGACAATTTATTTGATTATCTTTGGTGCTCTCATTTGATGCAGCAGTAGTGTGTCTATCCTGAACCAGGTTCAAGTCTCACCTGCTCCAGAGGTGTGTATTAACATTTCTGAAAATGTTGGTTAGAAAAATAGATTCAATAAAAATCTAGTAGTTTGTCATTCGTCCACATTGGACTTTGTCAGGCAGTCACTGAATTTAAATTGTCTTTTTCTGTAACAGTCCTAACGAGCTTTAGGCCAATTAACCTATTAACTGTTCTCTATAAATTACCAACAAGTAACCTAAAAGATAAAAAATCTTTCAGAGAGAACTAGCATGGATTTGAAAAGTGTAGCTCATACCTGACAAATCTGGTTAAATCTTTAAAGAGACAACTTCAAAATGGACAGGCAAGTATCTGTGGATGTTATTTATTTGGATTATCAGAAAAGAATTTCTCATAATGGACTAATAAGTAAACTTCAAGTTCATGAAGCGCAATTATTGAACCAATTAGGGTATTGGCTGAGTGGTAGGAGACAAAAAGCAAGAGAACTTGGCAGAAATTCTCATTACCAGTGTTGCTCCTCAAGGATTGGCATTCAGTCCTCAATTATTTACTCTGTATTCATGAATGAATTAGATGATGGAATACAGAACCACATATGCAAGTTTGTTAATGTCACAAAGAAAGGTAGTATTGCCAGTATTGTAGGCAAAAGCATAATATTACAAATTTTTATTAATGGATTAAATACATAGACAAAACGTTAATGTTGGTGAATATGAGGGCATCAACTTCGGACAGAAAAGTGTTGATCTGAGTACCTTTTAAACAGTAAAAAACCAAAAAAAAGCAGCAAGGCTGAAGAAAGCTTTAATGATCATTATATTGATTGTTGAGATGTCATGAATCAGTTATTCCAGACAACAGGGGCCTGCAGGTCAAAGCCTCCCTGTACATGGATGACATCGATGTTTTCTGCTCAGATCCACTGTCAGTGCATAGACTCATGAGCATCTGTGATCAACTCAAACTGGCCTTGGGAGCCATGGGAAATTGAGGCAAGAGTGAGGCTATGTTCATTGGGAACTGGGCCATCCGATCCTTTATCCTCTTCACCGTCAGGACAGATTACCTGAAGGTGCTGCAAGTATGGTTCAGAGGGGCTAGGGCATGCGCAAAAGCTAGGGTGGAATGTATTGCCAAGGTGAGACAAACTGGGCTTTTGGGTGCACCGCTCCCTCTCCATTGTAGGTAAAAACCTGGTCATCATCTATGAGGTATTCTCTCTTTTGTTGTATGTGATGCAGGTCTGGCCTGTTCCCTGAACCTGCACTATTGCAGTCACCCGAGCCGTCTTCCACTTCATCTGGAGGTCAGAGATCCACAGGGACACCATGTACGAAGGTCTAGATAAGATGAGGACAAGGAATGCTGCCCTCATCCTCATGGCCATCTTTGTGTGCAGCTGCATCAAGCAGGAATAGAGTCTCAGTACACAAACACCAAGTGTCTATATGTAATAAGGTTCTACCTGCCCCCCATGCTGTGAAGGATGGGACTGGCCTTGTTGCTGCGGAACACTGTGAGTAGTTGGACCATTCTGTATCACGTGTCCTTCGTGGAAATATCCAGCAAAAAAAAAATACCTTTGAGCACTACTGCATCAGGCAGTGGTCAGCACATAGCATCATCCTGCAGATGTAGGAGTTTGTTCCCTGACCAAACTGACAAAGTCATTTAGCAGAATGGCTCATCACCAGAACTTTCCAAAAAGCACCAAGAGATAACTCAGCTGCTGGTAAGACGTGCATTGTCCATCAGATCTTTCATGTACGTCTGGACTCGCCATACCACAACGCACTGCCCATTGAAGCAGCTGTGCTGGTAAAGAGACTGTCACACATCTCCTCCTAGAACGAGTCTTCGCAAAGGAGAGAGACATGCAATGGTTTTTGTTAAAGTTCATCCCAAGGAGTTCCATGACACAGGACTCTGTGCTCTACAGTCTGTTCCCTGGACCATCAACTCAATGAAAGACGTATTTTGGTCAGCCCAAAACATATTGGTCTTTCAGAGCAAGGAATTGACTTCCTGATGAAGGGCTTTTGCCTGAACGTTGATTCTCCTGCTGACCTGCTGTGCTTTTCCAGCACCACACTCTCGACTGAAATCTCCAGCATCTGCAGTCCTCACTTTCACCTCGCTTGAATGTTGCAGACTGACACATTCCAAGGTCCAGCACTAATTGCTGAAGGACACACTACAGCTTGGGGCAGCCACTGCCAAGGCACAGTGGGGAAAGACCACTGTCTGAGGTCATTCTGCTGAAGTTAAGTGGAGGTATGTTCAGTTATCAGACCTCCCCCCGCCCCCCAGGGTCTCAATCCTGTCCTGCATAAGTAGAAAATACCTTTGGTTTTTGCAACTTTACAGAATGCCAAATTCCAATGGTTTTCCAGAGAGGCAAAGACCATATAGAATTCCTTTAATACCTGTGAATGTAGATAAAGAGGTTTTATGAATAAAATATATATTGGTAATAAAAAAGTAAAAATGTCCCAAAAGATACAATAAATAATCAAAAAGCTGATTGAAATCATGGATATTTTACCTGGAGTGTGTGAAAACAGGGAGATAGAAATCATGCTTCAGTTAGACACAGTTGACCATACCTGAGTCTCTGAGCAGTTCTGATGGAGAGGATGAAGTAGAGGAATTGAAATAACCCTGGCAAAGCAGTAAAGAAAATAACCCCCCAGTAGATTCTGCAGGCAAGTTCTAGTGAACCTGATGCCCTTTTTTTATAGCAACAGGAATTGATGCTCTGCTATTGAGATGACTGTAGGACAGTTTGGTCCTATTACCAGGGGATGTAACAATCAAATGTATATATTTTCTTTAATTTAATGGATGTGAATAAACAGACCTTAATGAATTGACTGCTGTTCAGAGCCCTGCAGACAGATTTTTTTTTAATGCAACCATGTAAATTTAACAGTTAGAGCTGGGAACTATTGATTAAATTTAAATCAAAGTTGTAGGATCAGTTTGGCTGTACTTTTTAAAAAAAACAAGAGTGGAATTTTTAAAATCCAGAAAGTCATGATAACTTGCTTCTGGGTTGTAAAAGAAAAATTGATTTTGTCTGTATCAAGGCTGTCAATTTATAGATGACAGGTAATGAATCAGAGAATTTCAAACTCTTGAGAGGGCATAATTGAATTTCCAGCAAACAATTAATTGGCTTCACAGAGTCAAGGAAAACAAGCTTTCACTAGTAATTTCCTCAGAATTCTCCTGATCTCCCAATGTACCTTTGCCAGAAATGTGGCAGGAACTCAAAAAAAACAAAAAAACTGTTTTCATTCCATGGCATCCCTACAGGTGTTCTTCAGGATAGTAGCCTAGGCCCAATCATCTTTAACTTCTTTATCAATCACCTTCCTTTCATCATAAGGTCAGAAGTGAGACTGTAAAATGTTCAGAACCACCAGCAGCAGCTCCCCACCCCACTCTGTCAGACAATGAAGACATCCATCGAAGGTGAACAAACGTTTAATCTGATTAGTGTTTGAAATAGGGGAATTGAGGGGAATATCTATGCCTAATTATATACAAGGCTATGATAACATAGACTTATGCGCACAGTCTGGGTGTTATGCTCATTGACGTTCCTGTATATTACAAACACATAACTGACTAATTGATTCCACTACACCAAGGGAGTGACTACAAGCAAAGTGGATACCTTTATGTTGGAACATCACAGGTTGAGAATATTGTGAAACTGTCTTGAAAGTAGAGGCCTATCCAGCCTGGAATTTGTGCTATAATACATCCTCCCTTTCCATTTAAACCCCTTTTCCAATAACGTGCGCAAGTATGCATCCACGTAATTCCTTGTTGGATGTCCAAAATGTAGTCCTTATATAATTATCACAATTCGGCAGGGTAGCATCATTCAATGGTGTGCTGACTGTCTGTCATCATGGATGGATGTGGATCATTTGTTATAGAGGTGCAGTTGTATGGATGGGATATCATCAGTATCCGAGTTGTCATCCTGTACAGTGGATAGTTGAAGACACATAGTTGGGATATGGGATCTGTCATCTAATTTTTTTTCCCAGACTTGACATGCTGCCACCATGATGCTGTTTGTTGTTTACTATATGTTGGTCCATGCAACATTTATTACAGATAGTCGGGTTCTTCATGAGTCAGATATCTGAAGTTTATTTATGACAGAAAAGCTCAGTGCAAGCTGGAAGAACAGCACTTCATTTTTCACTTGGAGAATCTACAGCCTTCTGGAGTCAATACCGAGTTCAACAATTTTATGGCTTGAGGCACCATCTACCATGTCCTTCTCCAAACCCATTCCCCACACACACTTGTTCTCACATCGTCTGCTATTACATGCAATACCATTGTTAGCCACTAGTAGTCCCCATTAGTAGTTGTTCATTTTCGTCAGCTGACCATTATCCACTCCTATGTCTGTCCAACTGTCCTTCTCTCTCTATGGGCTCTATCCCCACCTAACATTTACTCCTTACCCCATCACTCCCCCTATTTTCTGCATTAAAAACATTTTTTCTTAACTAACATCAGTTCTGATGAAGGGTCACTGAACCCAACTGGTTAACTCTGCTTTCTCTCCATACTTGCTGTCAGACTTGCTGAGTTTCTCCAGCAATTTCTGTTTTTATGACGGTTTGTCATAAATAAACAAGGCTACTATATCATTGGCTTAGACACACAGGGTTGTTTTTGATTGTTTAATGATGTCACAGTACGTTACTGACACGTAACTGACTGACTGTCTACATTGACTCCATTACACTAAGAGAGTAACAGGAGAAAGAGGTATATCTTGTAACAGACCATGACCCATGTTGTGTATCTGCATTAAAGGTATTGGCTTTTGTGGTCAGGAATCCAGGCTATAAAACAACTCCAAGCTGAGCTTTCTAGGTTCAAGGATGCTTAAGATCATACAGCCAGGCTGTTCCTGTGAAATTTAGTGGTATTCCATGCTGCAGTTGATGGAGCACTAGGCAAAAAATGATGCGTTGTATTTCTGTGGATCGTTTGATTTATAAATTTGATTCACTCCTTTGGTATTTGATGGTAGCTTTTGTTTTGGTACTGTGGTTAAGCAAATGGTAATGGAGGGAAGGAAAGGTGTACGTTTGCTTGTGAATGGGCATTTGGGATGGCATTACTACAGAGAAAACGTGATGCGATCAAATCTCTCACCCACAACGTTTTCTCATCCCAGTGATTTCTACTTTACAAAAGTGCTTAATTGTTTTCAAAGTTTTCCCTCTGCTGGTAATGGCATGTCACTGCCAAGTATTCAGTAAAGAGGTCACAGCTCAAAAAGAGATCTTCACATTATTGAAATAAAACATTTTTGAGATTCTTGATGTTCTCTGTGTTTATGATAAAACATTCTCTCAGGACTTATTGTTATTATTTTTTAAGCTGTAATCAAATGCAATCCTCCAGTTAGTCACAACAGCCTCCGCAAAAACATGACAAACTAAATTTCTAAGAACCCAAACTTTTTGATAAAATCTGCTCAGACAGTACAAAAGCTGAAACAATGTGGAATTCAATCAGGAATGTGGTGTCACATTTATTTTCTCTCCCTAGTTGCCCTTGAGAAGGTGGAGATCAGCTGAACTTATTTAACATTCATTTTACAAAGATTACTTGAAAAAGCTTTGTTACTTTTATTCATTCCCTACAAGCAACAGCTCTAACTTCATGTCCAAATCCACAAATAAGAAACACAACTGCACACAGGACTGAATAGCTGAAACTCTCGAGTTAGATTGGTAGGGATAGAGGAAAAAAATTGCCTTATTGCTCCAGATTGGTTATTACAGCCTGAAAGAACTGGAGTATTTTTCAACGCATCTCAGTCAGTTGTACTTATTTGCAGAAGCCTGTTCTCTGTGCCACCACAGCAGGAAGACTCTCTGCCGGGCAACACTAAGAAGTCTGAAGGTAGAAAGTTCATTTTTGGTTGTGGGGTGAAGGCGGATAAGAAATGAGATTCACTTCCTCACTTCAGCTGAATGATTTTGGTGAAGGCACTGCCTGTGCAGCTCTCTCCTTCCCAAAACTGCTTGCAAGCTCCACACAAAGTAGGAGGCACGTTGTTGTTGCCTAAGGATAAGTGGCACAGTTAGCCTCTTCATTTTCTAAGACAGATAAGGGAAGATGCAAAGAAATTGCTACAATGGAAATTCTTTGCTAACTGAACCAGGACAGACCAAAGGGTTGAGACTGACTGATATCACTGGGGGCATTGATCGGGCAAGAGGAAGGACATAGTGTGCTACAGTGGCTGGGGGTGTCTGGGAACATCAAGTCATAGAGCATACAGCATGGAAACAGATCCTTTTGTCCAACAAGTCTACGTCAACCATGTTCCCAACCTAAACCTCTCACACATGCCTGCATTTGGCCCATATCCCCAGCTCTACAAGAAAACCTACAACTCCGGAGCAGCTGCAAGATCCACGCTACTCTCACTCCGCCATTTTTGTGATCAAGGATGTCATGCCTTGGAGTTTGGACTAGCCCACACAAAATGTAATGACCTCACGTGGGTGGTTTAATGTAAGTGAATGCAACTTCAGCGTTTCCTACCTACCACAGCAATAATCTCTCACACTGTTTAATGTATCACTCAACTAGCAGCACCCCAAGATAAACATCCAGTTACTCCACCTCACATTTACACAGCTGCCAATGTTATTAGCCTCACATTCACCTCCATGTTTCCAGATTCCTCCAGCTCTTCCGTTATATATAGCAGGCTCATAATCCAAAAACTCTGCTCCATTTAGATTCTTCCCTCTCTCTTGTTGGGGCTGATTAGCACTCCAACAGTAAAAGGCCTACATCGCTGAGAATCTATAGACCTAATGGGCTCTTGCAACTAGCCCCGTGATGCAATGTGGCCAGCAGCATCTACCAGCAGTCAGTGTCATGCTCCTGCCTCACACTCTTTCTTTAACTCCCAGCTCACCCTCATTCTGCTAACTGGCGTCATGTGCTCATGGTGTGAGCCTGGACCACTTGCTACCCACCCACCCCACTTTGTTGCTCAGGGTTCTGGTTTCCAAATGCCCAGGAACTGTTGACTGCCCAGCCCTGCAAGGATTAAGGGAGACAGAGCAACAACACAGCAGTAAGGTAGAGGTCCCATTTCTTGATCTGATGCTCATAATCAGCAACACAGATGCTGGATCTGCACCTTCCTTGGAGACAATCATAGAATCTCAGAGCCACTACATCAAGTCCACACTGACCCTCTGAAGAGCATCCTACTCAGACCCTCCCTCCCCCCCCACCCCTCGATCTCACCCCCTCTCTCTCTCATCCTTCTCTCTCTCACCCCTCTCTCTCTCACCCCTCTCGATGTAATGAACTTGCAACCCTGACCCTTTAAATAACATGACTGATGAGCTTGATTCCATGTTTCTTTCTTCAAAAGTGAGCAACATAACGGCAGATTGATTCCAGGCATGAGGAAGTTCAGTTACGGATAGCCTGGAGAAGCAGGAGCCTGTCGCCCTCAGAAAAGAGAAGGTTGAGAGAAACTTCAATGGAGGTGAAAACAAAATACTGTAGTATTGTGAAAAGTTGACTGAGAATTCTGTAGAAGAGCCATACCAGACTTTAAAAGGCTTTATTTCATTCCACAGTTGCTGCCAGACCTGCTAAGTTTCACCAGCATTCTCTGGATTTGATCAAGCTGTTCAAAATCATGGAAGGTCTAGGGTCGATAGGGTGAATCTGATTCCAGCTGAAAATGTGTTGCTGGAAAAGCGCAGCAGGTCAGGCAGCATCCAAGGAGCAGGAGAATCGATGTTTCGGGCATGAGCCCTTCTTCAGGAATGAGGAAAGTGTGTCCAGCAGGCTAAGATAAAAGGTAGGGAGGAGGGACTTGGGGAAGGGGCGTTGGAGATGTGATAGGTGGAAGGAGGTCAAGGTGAGGGTGAAAGGCTGGAGTGGGGGTGGGGGCGGAGAGGTCAGGAAGAAGATTGCAGGTTAGGAAGGCAGTGCTAAGTTCGAGGGATTTGACTGAGACAAGGTGGGGGGAGGGGAAATGAGGAAACTGGAGAAATCTGAGTTCATCCCTTGTGGTTGGAGGGTTCCTAGGCGGAAGATGAGGCGCTCTTCCTCCAACCGTCGTGTTGCCATGGTCTGGCGATGGAGGAGTCCAAGGACCTGCATGTCCTTGGCGGAGTGGGAGGGGGAGTTGAAGTGTTGAGCCACGGGGTGGTTGGGTTGGCTGATCCGGGTGTCCCAGAGGTGTTCTCTGAAACGTTCCGCAAGTAGGCGGCATGTCTCCCCAATATAGAGGAGGCCACATCGGGTGCAGCGGATGCAGTAAATGATGTGTGTGGAGGTGCAGGTGAATTTGTGGCGGATATGGAAGGATCCCTTGGGGCCTTGGAGGGAAGTAAGGGGGGAGGTGTGGGCGCAAGTTTTGCATTTCTTGCGGTTGCAGGGGAAGGTGCTGGGAGTGGAGGTTGGGTTGGTGGGGTTGTGGACCTGACAAGGGAGTCATGGAGGGAGTGGTCTTTTCGGAACGCTGATAGGGGAGGGGAAGGAAATATATCCCTGGTGGTGGGGTCCGTTTGGAGGTGGCGGAAATGGCGGCGGATGATACGCTGTATATGGAGGTTGGTGGGGTGGTAGGTGAGGACCAGTGGGGTTCTGACCTGGTGGCGATTGGAGGGGCGGGGCTCAAGGGCGGAGGAGCGGGAAGTGAGGAGATGCGGTGGAGGGCATCGTCGATCACATCTGGGGGGAAATTGCGGTCTTTGAAGAAGGAGGCCATCTGGGTTGTACGGTATTGGAACTGGTCCTCCTGAGAGCAGATGCGGCGGAGACGAAGGAATTGGGAATATGGGATGGTGTTTTTACAAGGGGCAGGGTGGGAGGAGGCGTAGTCTAGGTAGCTGTGGGAGTCGGTCGGTTTATAGTAAATGTCCGTGTTGATTTGGTCGCCCGAGATAGAAATGGAAAAGTCTAGGAAGGGGAGGGAGGAGTCTGAGACGGTCCAGGTGAATTTGAGGTCGGGATGGAAGGTGTGGTAAAATGGATGAACTGTTCATCCTCCTCGTGGGAGCACGAGCCAGCGCCGATACAGTCATCGGTGTAGCGGAGGAAAAGGTGGGGTGTGGTGCCAGTGTAGCGCGGAAGATGGACTGTTCCACATATCCTACGAAGAGGCAGGCATAGCTGGGGCCCATGCGGGTGCCCATGGCTACTCCTTTGGTTTGGAGGAAGTGGGAGGATTGGAAAGAGAAGTTGTTCAGGGTGAGGACCAGTTCAGTCAGTCGAAGGAGGGTGTCAGTGGAAGGGTATTGATTGGTTCAGCGGGAAATGAAGAAGCGGAGGGCTTTGAGGCCTTCGTGATGGGGGATGGAGGTGTATAGGGACTGGATGTCCATGGTGAAGATAAGGCGTTGGGGACCGGGGAAGGGAAGATCATGGAGGAGGTGGAGGGCGTGGGTGGTGTCCCGAATGTAGGTGGGGAATTCTTGGACTAAGGGGGACAGGACCGTGTCGAGGTATGCAGAGATGAGTTCGGTGGGGCAGGAGCAGGCTGAGACAATGGGTCGGCCGGGGCAGTCAGGTTTGTGGATTTTGGGCAGGAGGTAGAAACGGGCGGTGCGGGATTATGCGGTTGGAGGCGGTGGATGGGAGATCCCCTGAGGTGATGAGGTTATGGATGGTCTGGGAGATGATGGTTTGGTGGTGGGAGGTGGGGTCAGTAGGGGGAGGTGTCCGCGAGCTGGCGTTTAGCCTCAGCAGTGTAAAGGTCGGTGCGCCAAACTACTACCGCGCCTCCCTTGTCTGCCGGTTTGATAGTGAGGTTGGGGTTGGAGCGGAGGGAGTGGAAGGCTGCACGTTCCGAGGGTGAGAGGTTGGAGTGGGTGAGAGGGGTGGACAGGTTGAGGCGGTTGATGTCACGGCGGCAGTTGGCTATGCTATGGCTGAAAATGTGTTGCTGGAAAAGCGCAGCAGGTCAGGCAGCATCCAAGGAGCAGGAGAATCAACGTTTCGGCTGAAAATGTGTTTCCATTAAGGAGCAGCTCCACAGGACACTGATTAAAGGTAATAGGCAAGCTGAGAATGATCTAGAGGAGAGGTAATGGCTTCGTGGTATTGCCACTCAACTATTAATCCAGAGATCCAGGTCATTTTCTGGGGACACAGGTTCAAATTTTGCCAGGGCAGATGGTGGAATTTGAATTCAATAAAAAAGAAATCTGGGATTAAGATTCTGATGTTGACTGCACAGGAATGTCCTTTAGGGAAGGAAATCTGCCATCGATGCCCAGTCTGGCCTATTGTGACTCGAGACCCAAAGCAATGTCGCTGACTCTCAACTATCCTCTAAGCAATTAGGGATGGGCAATAAATTCTAGCCTGGTCAGTGACATCCACGTTCCATAAATGCATTTTAAAAAAAAGCTTCCTTCATATATTTAGCACCTGGAAGGCATGGCCTAAGAATGCAATAGAAATAAGTTCACTCCTGGTTTTCTAAAGGGAATTGGGTAAGCATCTGAAGAAAGATAAATTTCAGGGCAACCTGGAAAGGATACATAAGTGGGTCAAACAGAAAGCACAGCTAATCTTGTGACAGACTGTCTTCCTTTGCCAATTGGAAAGCAAAAGACTTATTTCTCGATTGAATGATGCTTGGCTGTCAGTCGAGGAGATTTGTTACTTCCATTTTCAAGATCTTTATATCTGGAAGAGAGAATTGTTCAAAGAGAGTGACTACAACTTTTAATGCTGCATGATTTGTCTCTTGAGTTGCACACAGCAGATTGATTTTTAATTCCAGAAGCTTCCAAGACCAATCCTGGAAGGTTGCCTATGTATTCATGAGGTTGTTGAATATCCTGATTGATCAGAATATTAAGCTCCTTGTTCATTCAACAGACTTATTTGCTAGCTGTCTTGTGTGTTCAGTAATATGTCTCTGAAGTAGTATGGAAATGATATCTTGGTAAAATGCTTTTTCTTAAAGGAATTGTTTGCCCTTGAAAATTATGTTTCATGATATGCCAAGTTCATCTCTGTATGCACGAAATAAACAACTATCTCAAGCACTGTCAGACCATCCCAGGATAGTGGTCTTTTGCAACTCTTGGAGTTGTTCATCTATGCTAGTTGCCAATTGCAACTGGTTCTGGCCAAAATGTAACAGATTCGAAGCAGCTTGCACTTTGTGATGTACAACATCAATGTGTAGATCAGGAGAAGTATCTTGATCTTTATTGATCTTGATTGAGTAATTTTTTTATTCACTTGTGGTGACTAGAGAATCACTGGCTGTGCCAGTAATTATTGCCCTTGAGAAAGTGGTGGTGAGCTGCTTTCTTGAGCTGTTGCAGGCTGTGTGCGACAGGTTGACCCACAATGCCCTTGGAGAGGGATTTCCAGGATTATGACCCAGTGACAGTGAAGGAATAATGATATGTTTTCAAGTGAGTGGCTTGGAGGGGAACTTGAAGGTTGTGGTGTTCCCATGTATCTGCTGCCTTTTTTCTTCGAGATGGAAGTATTGTAGGTTTGGAGGGTATTGTCTAAGGATCTTTGATGAATATGTGGAAGGGCACACAAACTTCAAACTTCAGAGCTGATATTTCTTTTATTCATTCCTTGGCATCTGTGATGCTGTAGACCTCAGGAAAAGGCCAAGGTTGATCATCTGTTTCACACATCTGACTGAAGCTTTGTCTCTTCTTTTGATGTACTGAAGCTCCCCCATTGTTGAGGAATGGGGGATTATGTGGATCTCCCCTCTCCTATTAGCTGTTTAACTGCCCATTACCATTCACAACTGCATGTAGTAGGACAGCAGAGCTTAGATCTGATCCATTAGTTGTGGGATTGCTTCACCCTGTCTGATGTACGATGCTTTCACTATTTGACATGTAAGTAGTCCTGTGTAGTATCTTCATCAGGCTGACACCTCACTTTTAGATGGGCTGCTGCTCCTGGCATGCCCTCCTGCATTCTTCATTGAACCAGGATTGATCTCCCAGCTTGAAAGTAATGGTGTAGTAGGTGCTATGCTACACCATATATTTATAAGTTGTCATGATTTAGAAATGCCGGTGTTGGACTCGGGTGTACAAAGTTAAAAATCACACAACACCAGGTTATAGTCCAACAGGTTTAATTGGAAGCACTAGCTTTCGGAGCGCTGTTCCTTCATCAAGTGGCAAGGAGCAGCGCTCCGAAAGCCAGTGCTTCCAATTAAACCTGTTGGACTATAACCTGGTGTGTGATTTTTAACTTTATAAATTGTAGTTGTTTGCAATTCTGCCATTGCCAATGATTCATAGGACCTCGTAGACACCCAGTTTTGAGTTTTCCAGATGTATTCAAAATCTGTACCATTTAACACAATAATAAAGCCACAAAACACTTTGGCGGGACTTTGTCTCCAGAAAGGTTGTTCATTCTTACCATATTATCATGGAAAGATGCATCTGCGACAGATTGCTGAGGACAAAGTTATGTTATGTCTCAGTCAGTACATCATTACGCCTTTTAGACACAGGCTCGTCATATTGTTGTGATATCACAGCATATGACCTGAGTGCATAAAGATCTCATACTCCATCTCACCCTGGAATCCCATGAAGCATAACAGACTTTTGACTTTTTAATATCAGCCAACACACTTTGATACATCTGGGATTATAACAGTTGGATATAACAGTTAAGATAATAAATGGCTGCTGAGTTCTTCCACACAACACTATCCATAGCCAATTTTTTAAGTTACTGGAAGTAACATAAGCATTACCACTTCAAAAAAATACTGTAATGTAATTTCTTTGTATGTTAATTTCATTTATTTTCGAGTTTGGATTTTTGATTTTGTGCTAGTGACATTTAGGTATTTTTGTATGTCTGAAGGGGCTTAATGGTTATCTTGTAATTATTGCTGTAGCCATGTTGTAAGAGAAAGACTTCCTTTAAAGTAACAAGTTTTTGTTTATATTGGAAGAATTTTACAATTGTGCACAGAGATCTGCAGTATATTAGGTCCAGTTTGGGAGATCAGAGATTTCTTTTTCTCTGTTGATTAGGAAAACATCATAGCTTAAAGGAAAAGGTTTCCTTTAGGTCCAGTTTAGGCAATTCTGCAGGATCCTTCGTTGATGTTAGATATGTGGATATTGTGAAACTTGAAAGGGTTCAGAGAAGATGTACAAGGATATTGCCAGGGTTGGAGGATTTGAGCTATAGGGAGAGGCTGAACAAACTGGGGCTGTATTCCCTGAAGTGTCGAAGGCTGAGGGGTGACCTTATAGAGGTTTACAAAATTATGAGGGGCATGAATCGGACATATAGTCCCTGGGGTTGGGGAGTCCAGAACTACAGGGCATAGGTTTAGGGTGAGAGGAGAAAGATATAAAAGAGACCTAAGGGGCAATCTGTTCATGCAGAGGGTGGTACGTGTATGGAATGAGCTGCCAGAGGAAGTGGTGAAGGCTATTAAGATTGCAACATTTAGAAGGCATCTGGATGGGTATATGAATAGGAAGGGTTTGGAGGGATATGGGCGGAGTGCTAGCATGTGGGACCTGATTCGGTTGGGATATCTAGTTGGCATGGACGGGTTGGACTGAAGGGCATGTTTTCATGCTGTACATCTCTATGACTCTATGAAGCTATGTAAAGCAGTTGTCATGAGTAAGGGAGAAGATAATTTAGAAATGTTTAAACAAAAAAGTTGCCTCAGTGTGAGACATTTAGTATTGATGTTCCAGACCAAAATTGTTTTATTAAAACACTATAGGAGTTATTTGAAGCTAAGTAGGTCTGAGTTCAGTTATATGGCAAATCAAAGAAAAGCCAAAAGATTCTTACAATCAAAAGTTGATGCCACAGCTAAGAGAACTACTTTCTGAGAGGTTGGAATACTTTAAAGAGTTGGATTGATAGGATTATATTTTTTCCCTGTGTTTCAATTTTTTTAGGCTTATGTTTTATGTAAATAAGAAGTTTTGTTCTATTTGTTTTCATTTCAAATGTGTTATAAACTTTTGTTTGAATGTTAAAACAATATCTGTAACATTTTGTGTTTATGTTTCAGTGTGAGACCACTGCATTAAAACAGAATATGATCTATCAAGCCAGATTTTGGTCTGAGATCTGCCTTGTCCAATAATAATATCAACAGTAATCATCATAATACCCTGATAGAGACAAAAATCATATCATGGTTAGCAGCAGCAAAAAGAAAATTCCAAAATCTTTTTGGCATATTTTGAAAGAGCAACCACACACCAACTTTGGACATCAGAGAATTCAATCAGCAGTATCAATCACTGGGAATACTATTAGTCATACGGCTTTGTGGATAGAGCATTGACCACCAAATCAACAGAGGTAATTTCTTTTTGATTTGAATATGCAATAGATACAATATATGTCATTAAAATGGCTGAAGTTACAGATACCAACAAAACTAAAATTTGCAGACCCAGACTAAAGCATAATGAGTACACTCTGCCCTGAAAAAAACATGACAGGCTGTTTATCCAGTTTTACAAAAAAAACAACTAAAATGATCCTGAAAGAATAGATACAATGTGTTTTTGAGGAAAATACAACTTTTTTTTAAATTAAGAAGTTTTTTTGTACTTTTAGAAGCCTTATACATGCCCAGACCATATCGGCCCCACCATTTTCATTGTATAAATTGGCAGGGAAAAAACCGAAGTGGACATCATCACATCTTATTTGACAAGACTGCCATCTGTAGGCAGCTATGTGTAATGGCATGCTTTCAATTCTTCAGCAACAGTAATAAAGTTGCAGAGAACAGCTGACTTAAAGGGTCAAAGGCCAGTAGAACAGCAATTTTAATATACACACAGAGCCATACAGCTTAAGGTGGACAGTGAACTGGCATTAAGGCAGAATCATGATTTGAAAGAAACTCATTCCGGATTGGTCCACATCTCGTGTCATCTTTACTAAATTGCAGCTGTTCAAACATATGCGGTTCCATTTTGCAGATAAGACAATCTGAAGGAAAGAGCTTAAAAATCATGCTAATCATTGGAAAGAATGATCAGAAAGATTCAGAAAAGGTCCAGAAAGTTTTGAAGACTAGCTCAAGGTAAGTGTTGAAAAGATGGGCTGAATTGCTTCCTGCATCATGACAATGATGTGATTCTGGATTAATAGTATCTCACTCATGTCATACAGACAACAATCCAAGACCAGTTTGTCAAAAGATGCTGATGCAAAGGGCATGAGTATGACTTTTCCAAAGAGGAAGTATCAGAGAGACTCCCACCCTATTTAAAACCTTTAGGAAAGATCTATTGGGCAAGAAAAGGGGCCATACCATTGACGTATTACTTGAGGGCGGATACAATTTTGAAGCCATAGTGGCAGGTCAAGAACAATTGCTTTTTTAGTTGCAGCCTACATTATTGCCATGGTCAGTAAAGTACACCAAATCGATAAAACCTGTCACAAGTATGGGGTGTCATACAATGCAAAAGCTGTCCAGATTTTCTTGATTCCTGTAAAACAAAATACCTGTCGGGCACCAAAGAACATTGGGCAACCATATTCAGAGAATCTGGTTTTGAAGGCCAAGCCAGGCCCCAGAACAAAACACAAGTGACCAGCAAAATAGTACAACACCACACCACTGGTAGTAAGGGAAGTGGTAAAAATGTGGGCAAACATATCAGTTCACAATGAAGTTCAAGTCCACCAAGATTTGGAGATGCCGGTGTTGGACTGGGGTGTACAAAGTTAAAAATCACTCCGAAAGCTAGTGTGCTTCCAATTAAACCTGTTGGACTATAACCTGGTGTTGTGTGATTTTTAACTAAGTCCACCAAGAGTTGCAAAAGAGCACTATCCAGGTGTGGTTTGTTTTCCCTGGAGCATCGGAAGCTGAGGGGAGACCTTATAGAGCTTTACAAAATTATGAGGGGCATGGATAGGATATATAGACAAAGTCTTTTCCCTGGGATCGGGGAGTCCAGAACTAGAGGGCATAGGTTTAGGGTGAGAAGGGAAAGATATAAAAGAGACCTAAGGGGCAACCTTTTCACACAGAGGGTGGTACGTGTATGGAATGAGCTGCCAGAGGATGTAGTGGAGGCTGGTACAATTGCAACATTTAAGAGGCATTTGGATGGGTATATGAATAGGAAGGGTTTGGAGGGATATGGGCCGAATGCTGGCAGGTGGGACTAGATTGGGTTGGGATATCTGGTCGGCATGGATGGGTTGGATTGAAGGGTCTGTTTCCATGCTGTACATCTCTATGACTCTATGACTGTAGGAAAGGAGTACTTGAGATTTGTTTATTTCATGCATACAAAGATGAACTTACCATATCATGAAACATAAGTTTCAGGGGCAAACAATTCCTTCTGCCAAGAGCATTATACCAAGATATTAGATCCATGTTACATCAGAGACATATTATTGAAAACACAAGATAGCTAGAAAATGTGCCTGGTTACTGAACAAGGAGCTTAATATTCTGATCAATCAGGATATTCAAAAACTTATGGATTCATGTGAGGCATCCCTCCAGGACTGGCCTTAAAGGCTCTTGGAATTGAAAATATGGTCAGCAGCATCGGGTTGCACAATGTTCAGCACCTCAGATACTTAAGCAGTCCATGTTCAAATGCAATGAGATCTCAACAGCATCTCAGTGGCAAGTAACACACAATGTACCACATAATTCCAGGCAATGACCATCTCCAATAAGACACTATCTAACTGCTATCCCTTGATTTTCAATAGTGTTGCCATTACTGAATCACCCACTATCAATATCCTGAATGCTGCCATTGACCAGAAACTTGACTGGACTTGCCAGATAAACAGAGTGGCTACTAAAGCAGGTCAGAGGCTAGGAATGCTGCAGTGAGTAACTCACTCCCTGTATTCCCAAAGTGTGTCCACCAAATTCGAGGCGCAAGTCAGGAGTGTGATGGAATACACCCCACTTGTCTAGGTTGGTACAGCTCCAACAACACTTGAGCTTGACAAAGTAGAGGACAAAGTAGTCAACTTAGATTAGGTTCCCTACAGTGTGGAAACAGACCCATTGGCCCAACAAGTCCACACCAACCCTCTGAAGAATAACCCACCCCCCCGGATAATGCACATAATGCTACGGACAACTTAGCATGGCCAATTTACCTGACCTGCACATCTTTGGACTGTGGGAGGAAAACGGAGCACCCAGAGGAAACCCACGCAGACACAGGGAGAATGTGAAAACTGCACACAGGCAGTTGCCCAATGCTGGAATTGAACCTGCGACCCTGGTGCTGTGAGGTAGCAGTGCTAACCACTGAGCCACCGTGCCTTGATTGGCACCACTCCCTGACCATTGATATTCAGCGGCAGCAATGTGTACTATCTGCAGGATGAATGGCAAAAATTCACCATATATCCTTAGGCAGCACCTTCCAAACCCACGGATACTTCCATTTAGAAGGACAAGGGAAGCAGATATGTGAGAATACCACCACTTTCAAGTTCACTTCCAAGCCGCTCACCAGCAGACTTGGAAATATATCACAACTCCTTCACAATCACTGGGTTAAAATCCTGGAAATCACTCCCTAAGGGGTCAATCTGTAGCATGTGGACTGCAGCAGTTCAAGAAGGCAGTTCACCACCAACTTCTCAAAAGCAATTAGAGACGGGAAATGAATGCTGGCCAGCCAGCAGTGCCCATGTCCCCATGAGTGAATAAAAAAAAATTCCTCAGTTCCCTCTAAAGTAACATACATATTTGTGGATATTATATGGCAACAAGATTGGTTTTGAGCGTGATACTCCCCAGAGTCAATGTCCTAGGCCACATCAATGAGGGATTAAAGACCACCAGCAAATGGCCAGGAAGATTATGAGACTGGTGGTAGGAGGAGAACATGGAATGTAATTCATTATGTAAATTATATACATGAAATATGTGAATAAGCATTTTTCCTTGAAATCACTGTGTAGAAAATTAAGAATAGAAAGACTGTTAAATAAAGACACAAAACAATATAAAAGAAAATTACTGAGGATGCTGGAATCTGAAACCAAAAGAGAAAATGCTGGAAAGTCTCAGCAGGTCTGGCAGCATCTGTAAGGAGAGAAAAGAGCTGACGTTTCGAGTCTAACTGACCCTTTGTCAGCTTTGACAAAGGGTCAGTTAGACTCGAAACGTCAGCTCTTTTCCCTCCTTACAGATGCTGCCAGACCTGCTGAGACTTTCCAGCATTTTCTCTTTTGGACACAAAACAGTACATGTTTATGGATCATTCAGGGTCTATTTAGATGAAAAAACAATTTTTCTTTGTCTACTTGTGCCCCAGGCATGAAGTGAACTCACACAGAATCTTGAAAATTAGATTTTGAAGAAGAATTGCAACTCTCATGTAACAAGATACCATCAATGCCTTTGCATCTGGTTATGATAGATTATAAACAGAGTTGTTTTTCTGAATTAAGCTTAAAAATACTTCCAGTTGTTCATTAAAGTCACAGAATATGATTTCTAGAAACAATGTGAAATATTATGCCAGTGCACGTGACACAATACACATAAATTAATTTTGAATGCTTAATTTTCAGGTCTTTACAGTGCAATTTATACATTTGGTTTTGATATAGTTGCATGGGAAATTATCAATTTAAACATCATTCAAATTGGAAAGACTTGATTTTTAAATGAAAATGCTCAGTTTCCAATTCTATGACTACACCTTCATAGTGGGTTTCTCTGTTTCAATGGTAGTGAATCCATAGAGATGGAAATTCAGCTTTCTCAGTTGTTGGGAATGTGGGCCACAATTAGCAGCATACTCATGCTGATCCCAGTGGAGATTGGCAATATGCAATATGAGTGCTCTCACTTAATTCCAAGATTGTAGCATGGCCTTGCGTGATTCCCACACTGTGATTTTCTCTCTCTAGTACTGCTGCTAGCCTTTGTACACTGCAAATTAGATACTCCAGGCAGGTTTCCCTTTTTAAAGGCTTAATACTTATAAAAGGGAAACTGCCTTCATTGAGTGAAAGTAACTGGGTAATCACTGTAGAAGGCCAGTTAAAGAGACATGGCATGGTGCTCCAGGGGAAGTATTCCCTCATTCAGTGATGCAGTTATGGAGTCAGGACAAGAGCCATGTTTCTGAGAGCATAAAGACCCTTAGAACAGAATGAGGGCAGATAGTAAGGCCATTTAATGCACAGAGTGTTATTCTGAGAGCATGGCTTTAGAAATACTGGAGGAAAGCATTTAATGATATCACATGGATGGTCAAAGTGACTGAAGGTTTTGACACATCACAAATCACACCCAATCTAACATCCCTGGCTCTCCCACCCCCTTACAAATTCCATCACTCATCCAGCAGCATTAACTAGGACTCAGAGCTGACTCCTAAGATCTTTATAGCATACTTCACCCAGACCCAGCTTTAAAACATGCCAGCTACACATATACACTGCTCCATGGCTCTGGAGGCCTACTCTTATTTGGTTATGGCGGGAACAATGACAAATAGTTACTTATGTTCTTCTCTCTCTCTCTCTCATGGGAGCAGGAGGCACAGAAAAAGGAAGAAACTAATAGAGAACAAACACAACTGCACCCCTCACTATCCTCAAGGGAACGATCCAACTAATAAACAGTAGAAATGTCACAAAACCATCGAAAGCTTCTGAGGATATAGAGTTGTTTCCTTGTGCACCCCCCCCCCCCCCCCCCCCCCCCCCCCCCCCACTTACTTCTCATCCTTTCCTTTAGAGGTGCCATAAAATAGAAACCATAACTGGAATAATTTCTTCACCTCACCTCTCCTCTCACCATTTCACTGCCTTTATATGTTTGTGTTTCTTAGTAGTCAAAGAATGAAAAACTGCTCAATCTCCAAAGCGAAGGAGGAAGTGGAAGTGAGGAGACAATACTTGCAGCCACCTTCTCAGTCACAGCCACTGCACGAAGTTTAGAAACAAGTGTAGAGTCAAGATCAATGCAGAAGGATTCACCAACCATAAGTGGGCTGCATTAAGGCCACGAGGAAAGGTCAACTTATAAGGACTGGGTGAGGGCTCAGATGAGATCAGCTGCAGGGGAGTCAGATATTCACCCTGTTGGTCTAACTACAATAACAGACTGACAAAAATTTATACTAGATGCTCAGTGCCTTGACAGGCCAGCAACTAACCTCCACTCATTGGCTGGTAGCATAGAGGAATTCAACTCCACAACATCACAGTACTTCATTCAGAGCTTAAGCTCATCCTTTCCATTATTGAAGTCACAAGCAATATCCATAGCATCACTGTCAGACACATTCATATTGAACATCTTCTGGCCATTGTCTTAGTTCCAATGCAGTAAGACAAAGCCACAAGATATCTCCCTGCTGTGTTGGAAGCTTGTATGGAGATTGTGAGATACACCTTTTTTGCCATGCAGGGCTTAGACTGATGCCGTCATGTATATGGCTTTCAGCACTTGCAGAGATTTGTAAATTCCTACAGTGATTGAGCAATCTGTCCTGTAGCCGATCTCAAGTATTACTGAGGTACCCAATGTAGTGACTGTAATGAGGTCAGCCAGATGGACCTCATAGATCACGAGTTCCCTAATGGGGCTGTTAACCTGGTTGAAAGAGGGAGCCCTGGCTGACAGATTAAAAACAGGAATGTCAGAGATTCTGCTCACTCAGAGCTGGCTCAGAGGAAGCTGGATCAGTGTTAATGACTTTCCGTGTTTAGATAAAGGGTAACTTCATGATGGGATACTGGCCTCTGTGGAGTTTATTCATCCAAAAACCCTCAAGGTTCAGAGCCAAGCAAGCGTTCTTCAAAGACTATCTATATTCTCCCTCGGTTAAGTGCTATGCATACACATATCTTATAATTACTTTCTAGATAAATCTATTCTTAACTCATTTGTTAAAATCCTTAGTTTAAATATTTAAAGACAATGCTAACCAGTTTATGTTTTCATTTAACAATGAATTTAATGTACAGTTAGTATTCCTATAAATATGCCATATTTTTCTATAGCAGCTCTAGATGGGATCCTATAAATTTTATGTGGTATAAAAGTGCACTTGAGATGCTATTATAAATACATCTTTAATGTACGTTCATGAAAATGAATAATATAATCTTTAATAAGTGACATTAAACAAACAATAAATTGACAATATAATTGTTGCATTTCTTGATTTGTGCATGCAGAAGCCAGTAAAGCTTTGTGGTGTTATTAGGAAGCAGTTATGAGTTTTTTTTAATGATGGTCTCATGAAGGAAGTATTAACTATCATGTTATTTCATATCAAAGAGTTCAAAAATATGCTTTGATTGCATTGGTTGATCTACATTTTGAGAAAGTGGTTTGAAGTCTCTTCATTTTGAAAAAGAAAATGCTGATTGTAAGCCATAAATGTTCTTGGGAGTGCAGACAATTATTTAGGTTTTGAAAATGACCTGCACAACACTTAAGTGCTTGAAATGATCTTTCATTTCACGTGAGTTCTAGTTAAAATGCAATTTGCATTTCTGAAGACAAGATATCTTTTGATTATATTAGAAATGAATAATCACATTTTACTAGTGTTTGCACAAGCCATAAAATGAGTAAACACCTAACTTTTTATCTGTGATATAAATAACACCCATGGAATAATCAAATTGTGAATTCCACTGTTAAGGCCTTAGTCATACCAGTGGGGTTTAATACTGTGGAATTTCCATTGTGTGCTATTTATAAAGTGGCTAAGCTAATGTATGGGAAGTGGTAAACACATTCAGAATTTTAAAAAGGGAGATTAAATATCATGGCAATGTATGCAGCTTGCCAACAAACCTAGACTTATCTTTGAGAGCCACATAAAGATATGCATTTAAGAAAACTGTTTCATGGGTCTTTGCTGACGGTGCTTTAGTTGACAAATGATATCTCTTATATCAAAGATGATTATAAAGACAGAAAGTAATGGTTAGAGACTGTGTAGAAAAACAAAATATTCTAAATTTCACAAGTTAAACATGCAAGACATCTTGTATTTGATCAAATATATCTGTCATTATGTTCTAATTTTGACTAAATATAGAATATATGATATGAATTTGTTTGTGTATCACCAAAATATAATGTAAAATGCTGGTACAATTGGTTAACATGTATCATGAACTGTTTTGTGATTCTCTCTTTTTATTAGCTTCATGACAAATGATCGCTGTGACCTGAGCAAAAATCAAACAAATTTTAAATGTTTTTTGAAGTGCAGTAGCTTACTTTCACCTACGTGGGGGACACAGAATTGCAAACTTGTATTCAATCTTTTGTTATTTTTGTCTATATGACACTTCTGATTCCCATCTGTCACTTCAGCAGTGATGACACGGTCAAATGGCTACATTCCACTGGTTGTCTGATTTAGCCTAGTGGCTTCATCGTCTGTGTGTCTTTTGGTGACAAGCCACTGTTGGCATTTTCCATCCACGCTTCCCTAGTCTTCCTGATCTTCTTGTACATCTGTGTATTGGGCCTTAAAAGGGATTCTAATTATTTGTATATAAACAGATTGGGGCTTTAACCAGCCTCTTCATTCTGAATATAGGACTGGAAAAAGGTCATTTAGCTAACTGAGCAAATTCTGCCATTTGCTAAGGTTGTGGCAGTTGATCTATCAACTCCATATATCCTTCTATCCCTTAATAGTTCTGATTAACAAAAACAGTCTATCAATTGAACAATTGACCAAGTATCAATTTCTGTTTTGGGAAAATAATTCCAAACTCCTAAACACCCTTTATATGTAGAGGTGTTACCTAACTTCAATCCTGCAAGATCTTAGTCTATTATCAATTTGATTTCCCTTAGTTATAGATTCTTCAGCAAGCAAAGTTAGTTTCTGTTATATTTCCAATCACTTTCTTTAATATGTAAAACAAAGTTCAATCAAATCACTATGATTTAAATTCCATGCAATAATCCTAATTTGTGTAACTTTTCTTTGTAATTTAGCCTTTGGAGTCCAGGTCATATTCTAGCACAAATCCCTGCAAGGCCAGTAGAAATATACTAAACTGGGGAGTACCCAGAGCTGCTTGCAGCAGTTAATATGTAGTCTAACCAGAGAGTTTTGTAGGTCAAGTTGATTTCAAACCAACTGGTATTCTAATACTCTGGATATAAAGAACAGTATTTTATCTGACGGATTTGTTTCAGTTTCACCAATTCAATCAATTAAGTTCTGCTGTAATGCTTTCTCTGCACTGTTTTCCCATGCCATCTCTATTTGTCACCAATGAATTTGACTCCCTCTTCGCTTGATCCCACGCCCCCCCCCCCCATGTTTCTTTATCTCATACCCCCACCCCCACCCCCCACTCTTTATCTTTTCCGTCAGTCTCTGGTTGCCTTTGAGTGACTATTGGATTTTTGCCTCTGTGGTTTATTTTTGGCTCTGCCTCCAGGAGCCAAACTACCCGGATCATTGACGTCAGGAGGCTGCTGAAAAAAGCCATCTTTGTTACGAGCCGAGGGACGGAGCAGCCGAGAGAACCCTGTTGAATATCCAGAAATTTGAGTGTGAGACGGAAAGAAGCAGAGGGGGGAGAAAAATGTAAGTACGATCAGCAGGAGACAAAGGAGGGAGAAAGGACGCGACAGAGCCTGGTACGCATTGGAACGCAAGCCCAGATAACAGAGGGCTCCAGCATTTGGTACACTTGTATTTACAGTAGATCCCCATAGTTTCCAGGTGAACAGGCAGGCTGCTGTCCCCTTGCGATAGTGCTGAAAGACTGCGCTGCAAATTAGGGGGGTCCGTGGCCATTTGGACTCAGTTGCTATGTGTCTGGTGGAGAGACTGACTCCAGGCATGAATGGGAGTGTGTTGTAGACAGTTATGCTGAGACACCCCCCCCCCCCCCCCCGTTTTGTTCCAACAGAGAGAGAGAGAAGGGGAATGATTTTTTTTTTAAATACGTTTCAAAGTTGAAATGGTTGCAAGATCCGCTCTCCCACTGCTTTTGCATTGACTTTTCAATGTGCTGTATCCCCACCGCACAAGACACCGGTAGGATTCATGCTTCATATTTGCTGTCACTGGCGCTCTGTAAAACAAGGCAGGGCGTTGTACCCTGCCCGCAGTGAACAAACTTGACAGCTTCACTTTGGACTGGCACTGGCCACTGACAGTGTTGGAAAGACAACACTGACGAAGCTTAAATTGCAATGTTTCAACCGTAATACACAGTCCCCAGGGAAATGAGCCTTTTACTTCGGCAGGTAAATAACCTGGTGCCTGTGAGAGAGAGCTGTTTCCCCACAAACTGAATGTGGAAATTGTGTGGCCGATGTTTGGAACAGGGCACTTTTTATTTTTCCAAAACGGCGCTATTTATAGAATTGTAATAGTTTAAATCAGCTTTAACTGGTACGTGTGTGACTAAAACATTTGATTCGAGTGCCAACGAGTCCTGAAATGGAAGCTCAGATCAAAGCATAAATAACAAAATATCGTGGGTGCTGGACATTTGAAATAAAAACATACAAGGGCGAGAATATTCAGCGTGTCAGGTAGCACCGGGTTTCCAGGATTGTCGTTTGGATAAGCGAGGTGCCTCCACCAATGAGCATTAGTGCATCAGACAAGTATTATACCCAAGAGTGACTTGTTTTGGTCGTAAAATTGACTCGGGTTTCCCAATCTCTCATGAGTAACTGTTGAACACAGTCAGTGAAATTGGAAATATTCACTTGTTGTCAATTTGCCTGAACGCCATGAATATTTAATAGGAAAATCGACTGTGAGCGTTTGAAATTTAAAAAAAAAAGCACACAGTTTATTTTTGAATACAAAATCAACATATGCCTAATTAACCTTCGCAATTAGAGCCCTTCTCTTTTACAATACAATTATATGTTTTGTAGCTAGACGTGTAAAGAAGATTATTTTATGTTTGAATGTAATATATGTACCGTGAATGACCTTTAAAAAAATTCTTCTTCCACCCACTAGCCCCACCCATCATATTAACCCCATGGACAGCAGGGACCTTGGATACCATAGGCAAATAATCATATTTCAGTCATGTGCATGGACAGTGAATAGTAGCCATCATGGGAGGGATCGTTGTGAAACAGACTCAGATTACACTTGGCATTCACAAGTTCCAGTGAGAATTACTGGGCAGCCATCAGGATTGTAAGCTGTGGCCTATTTTTCTCTTTCTGGCACAATTATTTTGGCACAAAATCTTGTCACTGATACTTGTTGCTACACAACACTCTGTCTGGTTACTAACTAAGCTCTGGTGTAGATTAAGGATGAGGTTTTTTTGATGGGCCTAAAATACAGTACAGCACAAGGTTTTGAGAAAAGCTTGTGATTTATCACGTGCTGTTTGTTCATAAGAAGACCTAGTATAATCTAAATGTTTTTTTAAATTAGTTATTTTACCCTCATATTATGTGTGAATCAGTTTCACATCAGAAATGAGATATTGTTAGTGTTGCAAAGGAAGCTATTTTTATATATCATTTGACTGGAATGTTAATGTGAAACCAATACTTTCCAATCTGCAGTTGAAGTCTGGCTGACTTCACCACAATTACACTCTGTTGCTTGAAATGACTCCATCTTGGCTGTTGAGTGAATGCATTGTGCCTTATATGGTATGACTCTCCTGTCCTTTAAAAAAACCATGTATTAACGAACTTACCATGGATATTGGCATGGGAGGCCTGAGAGCATTATAATAGTGTGAATATTGTTCAAATTAGAAAAGTTGGATAAAAATGACTTAATATGTTATCTTTAATATTTTTTTCGAGAAGGAAACAGAAATTAAATTCAGTCATATATTGAAGGCATATTGTTTGAGATTGTTGACTGCCACCTACAATGCATGCAGCAACAAACATGAGAAGGGCCAGCATGGAGTCAACATCAATGAGGCACCACTGTCACAATATTTTGGACACATATAATCTTAAGAGTACTCACAGTCAAAGGACAATAAGAATCCTAACTGGTTAATCATGAAACTCTACAGCCAATAATTGTTCATCTCACAAAGAATTTCTTCAAATGATTGATAGATTAGGTCAATATCTTAGAGATGAAACCCTGATACTAAAGGGCAGTATCAATCAATTCATAAAGCACTAAATGTTGTGCTATTTGTCAATGTAGCAGGAGCCCTGCATCAGACAACAGTTGATAAAATTTGAAGATTTAAATGCGAAAGTGTAAAGCAAGACAAGTTGGGCACAACTACTTAGCAGAAATGCTTTGCCTTCTTTAAGCAATTGTCATGTACCATTCTTGAAACTTTATTGCTGGAACAGCACAGCAGGTCAGGCAGCATCCAGGGAACAGGAGATTCGACGTTTCGGGCACAGGCCCTTCTTCAGGAATGAGCAGAGAGTGTTCAGCAGGAGAAGATAAAAGGTAGGGAGGAGGGACTTGGAGGAGGGGCGTTGGAAATGTGATAGGTGGAAAGAGGTCAAGGTGAGGGTGATAGGTAGGAGTAGGATGGAGGCGGAGAGGTCAAGAAGAAGACTGCAGGTCAGGAAGGCGGTGCCGGGCTGGAGGGATTCGGCTGAGACAAGGTGGGGGGAGGGGGGATGAAGAAACTGGTGAAGTCCAAGTTCATCCCCTGTGGTTGGAGGGTTCCCAGTCGGAAGATAAGACGCTCCTCCTCCGACCGTCGCGTTGTTGTGGTTTGGCGGTGGATGAGTCCAATGACCTGCATATCCTCGGTGGAGTGGGAGGGGGAGTTGAAATGCTGTGCTACAGGGTGGTTGGGTTGGTTCGTCCGGGTGGCCCAGAGGTGCTCTCTGAATCGCTCCGCAAGTAGGCGGCCTGTCTCCCCAATATAGAGGAGGCCACACCGGCTGCAGTGGATGCAGTAGATGATGTGGGTGGAGGTGCAGGTGAATCTGTGGCGGATATGGAAGTTTCCTTTGGGGCCTTGGAGAGAAGTGAGGGGGGAGGTGTGGGCGCAAGTGTTGCACCTCCTGCGGTTGCAAGGGAAGGTGCCGGGAGTGGAGGTTGGGTCGGTGGGGGGTGTGGATCTGACAAGGGAGTCGCGGAGGGAGTGGTCTCTACGGAAAGCTGATAGGGGAGGGGAGGGAAATATATCCTTGGTGCTGGGGTCTGTTTGGAGGTGGCGGAAGTGACGGCGGATGATGCGCTGTACATGGGGATTGGTGGGGTGGTAGGTGAGGACCAGTGCGGTTCTGTCCTGGTGGCGGTTGGAGGGGCGGAGCTCAAGGGTGGAGGAGCGGGAAGTGGAGGAGATGCGGTGGAGGGCACCGTCGACCACGTCGGGGGGGAAATTGCGGTCCTTGAAGAAGGAGGCCATCTGTGTTGTACGTATTTTGAACTGGTCCTCCTGGGAGCAGATGCGGCGGAGACGAAGGAATTGGGAGAATGGGATGGCGTTTTTACAGGGGGCAGGATGTGAGGAGGTGTAGTCCAGGTAGCTGTGGGAGTCGGTTGGTTTGTAGTAGATGTCCGTGTTGATTCGGTCACCTGAGATAGAAACAGAAAGGTCTAGGAAGGGGAGGGAGGAGTCCGAGACGGTCCAGGTGAATTTGAGGTCGGGGTGGAAGGTGTTAGTGTAGTGGATGAACTGTTCAACCTCCTCGTGGGAGCACGAGGTAGCGCCGATACAGTCATCAATGTAGCGAAGGAAAAGATGGGGGGTGGGGCCAGTGTAGTTGCGGAAGATGGATTGTTCCACATACCCTACGAAGAGGCAGGCATAGCTGGGGCCCATGCGGGTGCCCATGGCTACTCCTTTTGTTTGGAGAAAGTGGGAGGATTGGAAAGAAAAGTTGTTCAGGGTGAGGACCAGTTCGGTCAGTCGAAGGAGGGTGTCGGTGGAAGGGTACTGGGTGGTACGGCGGGAAAGGAAGAAGCGGAGTGCTTTGAGTCCTTCGTGATGGGGGATGGAGGTGTACAGGGACTGGATGTCCATGGTGAAGATGAGGCGTTGGGGACCGGGGAAGCGGAAATCCTGGAGGAGGTGGAGGGCGTGGGTGGTGTCACGAACGTAGGTGGGGAGTTCTTGGACTAATGGGGACAGGACCGTGTCGAGGTATGCCGAGATGATTTTGGTTGGGCAGGAGCAGGCTGAGACAATGGGTCGTCCGGGGCAGTCAGGTTTGTGGAGTTTGGGCAGGAGGTAGAAACGGGCGGTGCGGGGTTGTGGGACTATGAGGTTGGAGGCGGTGGATGGGAGGTCCCCTGAGGTGATGAGGTTATGGATGGTCTGGGAGATGATGGTTTGGTGGTGGGGGGTGGGGTCATGGTCAAGGGGACGGTAGGAGGAGGTATCTGCGAGCTGGCGTTTGGCCTCAGCGGTGTAAAGGTCAGTGCGCCAAACTACTACTGCGCCTCCCTGCGCCTACCCCGCACCGCCCATTTCTACCTCCTGCCCAAAATCCACAAACCTGACTGCCCCGGCCGACCCATCGTCTCAGCCTGCTCCTGCCCAACCGAACTCATCTTGGCATACCTCGACACGGTCCTGTCCCCATTAGTCCAAGAACTCCCCACCTACGTTCATGACACCACCCACGCCCTCCACCTCCTCCAGGATTTCTGCTTCCCCGGTCCCCAACGCCTCATCTTCACCATGGACATCCAGTCCCTGTACACCTCCATCCCCCATCACGAAGGACTCAAAGCACTCCGCTTCTTCCTTTCCCGCCGTACCACCCAGTACCCTTCCACCGACACCCTCCTTCGACTGACCGAGCTGGTCCTCACCCTGAACAACTTTTCTTTCCAATCCTCCCACTTTCTCCAAACAAAAGGAGTAGCCATGGGCACCCGCATGGGCCCCAGCTATGCCTGCCTCTTCGTAGGGTATGTGGAACAATCCATCTTCCGCAACTACACTGGCCCCACCCCCCATCTTTTCCTTCGCTACAATGATGACTGTATCGGCGCTACCTCGTGCTCCCACGAGGAGGTTGAACAGTTCATCCACTACACTAACACCTTCCACCCCGACCTCAAATTCACCTGGACAGCCTCGGACTCCTCCCTCCCCTTCCTAGACCTTTCTGTTTCTATCTCAGGCGACCGAATCAACACGGACATCTACTACAAACCAACCGACTCCCACAGCTACCTGGACTACACCTCCTCACATCCTGCCCCCTGTAAAAACGCCATCCCATTCTCCCAATTCCTTCGTCTCCGCCGCATCTGCTCCCAGGAGGACCAGTTCAAAATACGTACAACACAGATGGCCTCCTTCTTCAAGGACCGCAATTTCCTCCCCCGACGTGGTCGACGGTGCCCTCCACTGCATCTCCTCCACTTCCCGCTCCTCCGCCCTTGAGCCCCGCCCCTCCAACCGCCACCAGGACCCCACTGGTCCTCACCTACCACTCCACCAATCTCCATGTACAGCGCATCATCCGCCGTCACTTCCGCCACCTCCAAACAGACCCCAGCACCAAGGATATATTTCCCTCCCCTCCCCTATCAGCTTTCCGTAGAGACCACTCCCTCCGCGACTCCCTTGTCAGATCCACACCCCCCACCGACCCAACCTCCACTCCCGGCACCTTCCCTTGCAACCGCAGGAGGTGCAACACTTGCGCCCACACCTCCCCCCTCACTTCTCTCCAAGGCCCCAAAGGAAACTTCCATATCCGCCACAGATTCACCTGCACCTCCACCCACATCATCTACTGCATCCGCTGCAGCCGGTGTGGCCTCCTCTATATTGGGGAGACAGGCCGCCTACTTGCGGAGCGATTCAGAGAGCACCTCTGGGCCACCCGGACGAACCAACCCAACCACCCTGTAGCACAGCATTTCAACTCCCCCTCCCACTCCACCGAGGATATGCAGGTCATTGGACTCATCCACCGCCAAACCACAACAACGCGACGGTCGGAGGAGGAGCGTCTTATCTTCCGACTGGGAACCCTCCAACCACAGGGGATGAACTTGGACTTCACCAGTTTCTTCATCCCCCCTCCCCCCACCTTGTCTCAGCCGAATCCCTCCAGCCCGGCACCGCCTTCCTGACCTGCAGTCTTCTTCTTGACCTCTCCGCCTCCATCCTACTCCGACCTATCACCCTCACCTTGACCTCTTTCCACCTATCACATTTCCAACGCCCCTCCTCCAAGTCCCTCCTCCCTACCTTTTATCTTCTCCTGCTGAACACTCTCTGCTCATTCCTGAAGAAGGGCCTGTGCCCAAAACGTCGAATCTCCTGTTCCCTGGATGCTGCCTGACCTGCTGTGCTGTTCCAGCAATAAAGTTTCAACTTTGATCTCCAGCATCTGCAGACCTCACTTTCTCCTCATGTGCCATTCTCAGTCACTTCCCTTGACTAAATTTCTTACAGCGAAAACTTGCTTGCTACATTATTGCATTGCTGCAAATTTCTCATTGACAATTATACTGGTGCACACTGTGTCTGTCATGGTAATTTCCACTATGAATCTTTCTGACCCCCTTGCGAAAGCTCTGTGCTTAAAAGTGCTCAAGTGTAGTCCCTATTGTCTAAATTTATGGCCAAGATACAAAGAAAATTTAAGTTCCCTATCCTAAAAACAAACTTCTTGTTCATTTTTCAGTGCACTCCCTCCTTTGCATCATTTGCATATGGACATGATAATATGTACACAATGCATGTGTTAACACTCCCAGAAATATTCAGTTTGAATCCGTAATGTTTTTAATATATAGGATAAACATATCAACATTCCATTTGTGTCTTTCCATTATTTAGTGTCAAGAAATGTGCGGCCACTGAGCTCCATGTCACACATCTGATATTTCCCCATCACTGAATTGCTGATGGTGTAATAGCATAAGTCAATAATAACTGATTTCTAGGTTATCATTGAAGTAAAGTAGATTACTTAAGCGTTTTAAATATTGATTGATGTTGCTTAATAATGTTGTATCTTGGCATGCATATGCTGGGAACTAGTTAATGTCGTCTCTGAAAATAAGAGCAAAAACACAGTAGCTTGTTATTTTGAATAATCTCAGACCTAGAATTCTTTATACCATGGAATGCTTAGTATGCTGTGATTTCCATTTTGGAAGTTATTCCAATGCAGGTAGTATTTACTTTTAAATGTGTAAGAATTATTTGATCATAAGATGAAGGATAGTAAGAAGTTTGCTCTGTTATATAAATACATGTACCAAAGCTATTCAAGGCATTTACAATTTTATTTATCTTGATTGAATTCTTTTCCATTACATTCTGTTATTGTTAAAAATTGTATATTTATTTTATGATCATTTTCTTTCCATCGAAGGCTGTTGCTCTTGCTCGGATGGAATTCCTCAAGCACCAACAGCTCTTTGGTATTTTATCTAAAACATCAACAGCAAAATCTCACCATGGAGGCATTAATTAGATTAGATTACTTACAGTGTGGAAACAGGCCCTTCGGCCCAACAAGTCCACACTGACCCGCCGAAGCGTAACCCACCCATTCCCATACATTTACCCCTTTACCTAACACTACAGGCAATTTAGCATGGCCAATTCACCTGACCTGCACATCTTTGGACTGTGGGAGGAAACCGGAGCACCCGGAGGAAACCCACGCAGACACGGGGAGAATGTGCAAACTCCACACAGTCAGTCGCCTGAGTCGGGAATTGAACCCGGGTCTCCGGCGCTAATGTTGGATATAATCCTCTCCTAATCCAACATCAAAAGCAGTTTTAAACCATCTACTAAAAAGTAGTTAAGAGCACGGACATTGGCTTATCTATTGTTCCATTGTAACCCCATATCCATATCTGCTAACTCAACATAGACTCAGAATGACTGTTTCATTACTTCACTGGACAGTGTATTTATTGCCGGAATGTTATTAACCTGTTTTCTCAATTTATGCCTATGATGAGAAGCCTTATATTCTGGTCATGCATATTTAGGAATGCATTTAAGTTTAACTTTAATTTTCTTTTCTATGCTGGCTTTACTGAAGCAGCATCTCCTGTACCAATTGGCAAATACACAACATAATAAACGTACAATTTGATGAAGTATTGAAGTTTTAGTTTAGCTTTGGTTTTGTTTACCACAAAATCTTGTAACTTGGGTTTCATTTGCTCTTTCTCCAATGGAAATAGCCATAATACCCTTGGACATTTTCTGAGTCAGGAGACTTAACATCTAGATAATATTATTTAATTCTCTGCAAGTCACTAAAGTAAATTGAGGAATGTTCAGCTTTTTGTGTGCAAATAAGTTCAATATTTATCCATGTTGTAATTATATATGCCATGCTGAAGCAGACCTTAATAATGTAGCTCTTGAGCATTTTCTGCTTTATTTTGGTAGAACATTTAGAATATCAACAAACTGGAGATCATGAATTAAAAGAACATCTAAGGTACTTTTTGGAACACATCAGTTCATGAAGTTTTTAGATGAAACACTAATGGAAGCTTTCTTCCAGTTAAACTGAAGGGTGGAAATGACATAAATAACCTTTTTATAAAATCATAGACCATGGAAACAGGCCAAGTGGTCCACAACACTAGGAAGGGGATTCCAGGGTTTTGAACCCAGTAACAGTGAAGGAACAGTGATCTTGTTCCATCAAAATAGTCAGTGGTTTGAAAGGCAATTTGTAAATGGCACTAATCCCAATCATCTGCTCTTCTTGTTCTTCTAAGTGGTAGAAATTGTGGGTCCTGTCAGAGAATGCTTGATGAGTTCCTGCAGTCCATCTTACAACTGCAAGATGGACTGCAGGAACATGTGCATTGAGTGAATATTCAAAGTGGTTGATAGAATGTTAGTCAGCTAGGTTTTTTATCCCAGATGGTGTTTTACTTCTTGAGTAATATGTCTCGGTTTCAGACAATGCAAAGTTAAAGAGAGGGGGTTGGAGTTGGGGAGGGGAAGGAGAAGAGGTGTACAGACTGTAAGGAAGACATATTAAGAACAGTCTGCAAAGAGATATAGGCAGCTTAGGTGTTTGGGTTACAAGGTGGACAATCAAGCATAACATGGAGAAACATAAGGTTGTTCACTTTGGTCATTAAAATAGAAAAATTAAATACCTTTTAGAAGGTGTGAACTTTTATATGTTGTTGTTTAGAGAAACCTGAGTGTACTGTATCAAGGAGCACAAAATAACATGTAGGTATAGGAAGCAGCTGGGAAGGCAATGATATTCTGGTATCTATTACAAGATGATTGGTGTATAAGAAAAGAAAACCTTGTCATATTTTGACAAGACTTTGCTGAGATCACACTTGGAGCAGTGCATGCATTTTTGGTTCCCACATTTAAATGGTGCTTTACTTACACTAGAGCCAATACAGTAAATGCTAATTATGTTTATCCCAAGGATAAGAGAGTTATGGTATGTAGAGCAGCTGGGTAAGTTGAGTGGATGTTCTCTGTAGTTTCAAAAAATGAGTGGCAACCTCATTGGACTGGACTAGAATCTGAAGCGTATACACTAGGAGGTAGTTTTCACTGGTTGGAGATTCTAAAGCATAGAGTCATAACCTCAGGATAAGGAATTAATCATTTGGGATTGAGATGAGAATTTTCTTCAATCAGAGGATTGTGGCTCTTTTTAAATAATTCATCCTATAAGGTTGTGGATTCTCCACTATTGAATATATTAAGACAGGATGGTCGATTTTTGGTTTCAGAGAATTAAGGGAAATGGGAAGGGAACAAGAAAGTAGAGCCAGCTTCAATTGCATTGAATAGTGGAACAGGCTGAGAGGAGTCTATGGTCTATTGTTATTTCTTACAGTAAGTGTTGATGAAGTTTCATTTCAGATGAGTGGAATGTATTCCATCACACTCCTGACATGTAGATCCTGGAAATGTTTTTGGCAATGTTAGGAAGGCAGTTATTGGCACATAATTCCCAGCCTCTGACCACCTTTTGTAGCCACAATATTTACATGGCTGATGCTTCTAGATTGTGACATAAATAGATAAAATATTCGATTATTCATAACGACATCCACCTCTGGTGTGAGCAGAAAGTTTTTCATAAATTGATATAAATTTACAAGATCTAAGTTTTTCTTCTGTGATAATACATTTCTTCACTTTTTAAAACTTAATTAAGGTAAGAGTAAAATTCTCAACTTGACATCAAATCACGTCTGGAAAATATGATCTAGAATTTGGTTTGTGCCTAAATTAGCTTGTAACCTGAAAGTGCAAATGCAACATTTGCCCAAGGAGGCTGATGGCTGAACACCATTGCAAATACATCTACTCGTCTCATTTGTATGTCAGGAGTAAGTGCACTAAAAGGCCATTTGCCAAGCCTAGATTGGAACAGAAGCATGATTAGTTGTATGGAATGCTGATTGAGGGCCTACTAAGTACACACGTTGGCATATGGATAATAGTAAGAAAGAGCTTACAGCAAGCTATTAATGGATTGGATTGGTTTGGCAGGCAAAACATAGCAGATAGAATTTAAATCCAGAAAAGATGTGAGGCAATAATTTTGGCAAGTAAAAAAACAATACATGGGAATGCACAATAAATGGCATGATAACTGGAAATTTCTAGAAGAACAGAGTGACTTTGGTCTGCATATCCACAGATTCCTGCAGGTAGCTGGGCAGGATGATAAAATGGAGAAGAAGGAGATCACACCAGGGACGGTAAGGGTTAGGATTAAGGATGTTGTCAGGATGAATAATTTTAGCTATTAAAAATTGGAAAATCTAGAGCTATTTCATTTGGAGCTGTGGAGAAAATAATTTTGATGTATAAAATTGAGTGGCTTGGGTGGAGGATGGCGAGTTCTAGAATTTATTGCTAAGAAAGAGAAAGATTCAATACATCATGAAAAGTAATGTGATGTGATATGCATTCAAATTTGTGATCAACAGAGCTACAGACCAAGAGCTAGATAGTGGAAATTGGCTGGATAATGTCTTGGTCAGCACAGACAGAATAGATTGAAATGTCACTTATTTTTGCCATAAACCTTCTATATTTCTAAAGTTAATCCAGGTCTGAGAGGTGATTGGGAGGAGAGTGAACATGGACCATTACATAGAGTCCGTAAGTGTGAAACAGGCCATTAGGCCCAACAAGTCCACACCGACTCTCTGAAGAGCATCCCACCCAGACCCCTATCCTATTATTCTACATATCCCCTGACTAATGCACCTAACCTACACATCCCTGAACACTATGGGCAATTTAGCATGGCCAATTCACCTAACCTGCACATCTTTGGACAGTGGGAAGAAACCGGAGCACCTGGAGGAAACCCACGCAGACAGGGGAAGAATGTGCAAACTCCACACAGACAGTCGCCCAAGACGAGATCGAACTTGGGTGCTGCGGGTCAGCAGTGCTAACTACTGAGCCATCATGCCGCTTCTTATTCACTTGTAGCTTTTTTGTGAAGGCAGGAGAAACACTTCTATAGAGGCACTCCTGCCTCTATTTCAGGTAAACAAACAATCTTTAGCTTAATGTTCAGGTTCCAACCTTCACTGTTCCTTGAACAACTAAAAGTTTGGGGCCCAAAATCAGGTATTCGCTCCGATCTCCATAACAGCAATGATAACTACCAGGTCTATAAGCCATTACGACAAGCACCACACTTCCTATGTGTGCACACTAGGTTATTCTTTGCTGCCTGAAAAACAGCTGCACACAATCATATTTCCAAGTCAGAGGAAGAAAGTGATTAATTGAAGAAAATGCAATTACTGTTTTAGGGTAACAATAGTGTTCCAGAGTATGTAGGTGCTTTAAGGACAATAATGTATCCAAGAACTTTAGATGTCACAGTTAGCAGAGATGGAGTGGATGATTTGAGTGCAACTGTTTAACTCAGTAGTAATTGCATTTTAAGTTATATCAATCTATCAAAATAGTGAATATATAGTTACATCAGCAGTTTTCATTGTTAATATGTGTGTAGACTTTAAAGAAAATTAAAATAATAGAACATAAAACAAAAATGCATTAAAGATAAGTTTTTCAAACATACATATATTCATGTCCAAAAAACTTATCATTAATGCATTTTTGTCTTATGTTTGTATTATTTTACTTATGGGAAATTGTTAATATGTATGTAAAATTTCACAAAAGTAAAATGATTCAAACATAAGACAAATATATTAATGATAAGTAAGTTTTTCAGACATGAATATATGTACGTCTGAAAAACCTATTTATCTTTAATGCATTTTTGTTTTATGTTTCAATTATTTTAACTTTTGTGCAATTCTACATATTAACAATGAAAACTGCTAATAGAGTCATTAAGCCCTACAGCACGGAGACAGGCCCTTCGACCCAAAATGTCCATCAATGCTAACCCCACTTTCCTGCACTTGGTCCATATCCTTTTAAACCTTTCCTCTCCATATATTTGTCCAAATGCCTTTTAAATGTTGTTAATGTACCCACCTCAACCACTTCTGCTGGCAGTTCATTTCATATGCATACCACCCTCTGTGTAAGAATATTGCCCCTCAGGTTCCCTTTTAGTCTTTCCCCTCTAACCTTAAAATGATTTCCTCTAATCCTTGATTCCCCAACCCTGGGAAAAAAATTGAGTGCATTCACCCTGTCCATGCCTCGTATGATATTAAACACTTCTTTTTCTTTCCTACCCTCGAAAGAAAAAGCTTCTACCTTGTCCAACCTCTCCCTATAACTCAGACCATTAAGTCCTGGTAAAATCCTTGTAAATTTCTTCTTCACTCTTTCCAGTTTAATAACATCCTTCCTGTAGCAAGGTGACCAAAACTGAACACAATACTCTAAGTGCAGCCTCACCAACTGCAACATAACTACCCAATTTCTATACTCAATGCCCTAACTGATGAAGGCCAGTGTGCCAAAAGCCTTCTTCACTGCCCTGTCTACCTATGATTGCACTTTCAGAGAGCCCTGCACCTGAACTCCAAAGTCCCACTACACTCCTTGAGGCCCTACCATTCACCATGAAATTCCTGGCTCGATTTGACTTTCCAAAATGCAAGACCTCACAATTATCTATATTAAATCCCATTTGCCATTTCTCAGCCCACTTCCCCAGCTGATCAAGGTCCTGCTGCGAGGTCTGATAACCTTCCTCACTGTACACATACCTCCTATTTTAGTGTCATCTGCAAACTTACTAGTCATGCCTTGTGCATTTTCATCCAAACCTTTGATATAGATAACAAACAGCAATGGTCCCAGCACCAACCCCTGCGGCACTTCACTAGTCACTGGCCTCCAGTCCAATGTAACTGTATTTTCAAAGCTATTCATTCACAACTGCTTCTTGGCCTTTTAGTTGCTCTCTCGTGATTACCCAAGTCTCCACTAGCTACCCGCTGTCAACATCCTAGCACTTTGATTTATAGTTTAGCTGTTCCACCCTGCCCATTCCACATTAGCAGATCCAACACATGCATGAACTAAGTTTGAAATGCTGGACAGATGGAGGTTGGCGAAGCTGAGAGAGAAGTTAATATTCAAACCAGTGCAGAAAACATTCTAAAATATAAATTCTAAGACAAAATGAAGGCAAGACATGCAGATCTTGATGGAAACCAGGAAATTAGTAGCTTTCCATTTTATGACAAAATTGCTGGGATGTACCACCAGAAAGATTTTCCAGGACCAGACACAAATAGAAATAAATAAGGGATACGCAAATAAAGCGGAGCTGAAAGAAAGACTGCAGAGGGCTGATATGTCAGACTGGTGGAAATAATCAAGGGGGAAACTTTAAGAAGGGATTAGAAGATAAGAGTAAACAGAGACAAAAATCGATATTGGAGACAGAAATGTTGGAGGAAGGGGATAAAAAGGTCAAATCAGGGAACAAAAGTTTAGGTACCCAAAATAGTATAAATACAAAGATCAAATTATACAAGAATAGCCATGAACCACACCATGGGAGATCTATTACTGTTTACAGTATACTGTGACCCAGTCATTTACTTGCTTTTTATTTTGTGTTATTTTTAGACTCCATAATTTTCCAGTCTGTTGCTAATTTCTTGTTCCTCCCACTGACTCCTACCATCAGGATGGTCATGTTTATTCACATTATAGTCCATAGCCTATACAAGATGATACAGTTTTTTATTGACTCATAATGTTTTTACATTCAATGTAATATTAACGTGTACAATGAATTGCTCAAATGGCTCCATTGTTAAACTCTTCCCAGTTTGAAACTTTTTATTTGATCTGTACTGAGTTTACTGTATTGGGTAAAGGAGTTAATGGAATCCTTCAATTTATAACTGATGAGCTCAGAATAGGATGAATCACAGGTGGGAGAAAGTGAGGACTGCAGATGCTGGAGATCAGAGCTTAAAAATGTGTTGCTGGAAGAGCGCAGCAGGTCAGGCAGCATGGATCACAGGTGCCCAATCTTGATAGGTATCCAATACTTTGTACTGAAAAGTCTGCATTTGGAAATATTAAAAGTCTAAATCATGACTTTTCCAGTTTATCCAGTATCTATTTATACCTAAAGGAAGACGAATTGAGAGAAGTATGAGAAAACTATCAAAAATGCCCTAGGAATGGTTCCTAGTATTAGCTAGGACCTTCAAAGAGGGGGAGGGAAACAAGTAGGTACATGCTGAATTGACCATTGTCAATTGTTTGATTTGAGAAAACAATTGTACTGACATTAGAAAATAATTATAGTTCTCTCTACATAGGGTTGAAATCGTGGGATGCATCCTTATTCTGTTCTCCCTCTGTTATAATCGAACAGGGTCTGTTAGGGATGTCTGAGACCAAACAGAACAAAGCAAGAGGTGATGAGTATACATTCATCAAGGGGTATTTGGGGAACATTTGATTGGGTGTAAGTACATAGGGAATTGTGCTCTTGCAGCTCAGTTATGGTGTCCCTATACAGGAGGCCAGCTTCAAGTCCTGCCTGCTCCAGAGGTGTATACTTATGTCTCTGAACAGCTTGATTAGAAAAATATCCATATATGAGGAACAAGGAAGCAATGTTATTGGAGCTTTATTTTGTTTGTGATTTAGAATAACACTTACTTGAAAATTTGTATATCTGGAGTCTAACCAACCTTTAATATCTGGTGTTTATCATCCTCCATTATGACTCACTGAGTGTTACTTGTTGAAAATAATTAATAAATACTAATGAAAATATTTTGAAAATAGATCCAAAGGCCACTCTAATACTGGAAAGTACGGAACCTGTTTGATATATTTACTCAGCTCAGCTTATTTTTCATGTTCCTGATTCTGCTCCATTATAAAACCCAATAGTCTTAAAATGATTTGGCCCAGAATTTTGTTTGGCTTTTATTATTGCAACAATAGGAATATATCTTCAGTAGAAATGATGGTTAGTTTAAAATGATCAGGTTTAACCGTTGAGATCAGGGATTGTCAACCAAGGCTCCACAGCCCCTTAGGAAGCATGACAATGTGTTTGCCAAACCTTCAGTTTGTTTCTAAGATTATTTCGTGTTGACTTCCTACAGCTTTACAATCGATGATCACCCGGGGTATTACTGTCAATGATGCAGTTTAATTCCTAGAACAGATTATCTTTCTGTAGACAGACAGGGAGCTTTAAGGGATTGACAGCCCCAGTGTCAAGGACAAAGGTCTCCAACAGATTTCTGTGTATTTGTGTAGAGGCAGTTTGTTGCCCAAATATGTCAAGGATGCAACATTGCTGAGCCTTTCAGCTTCCCACCATGCAGAGACAGATCCCTGAGAGCTTTGAATTTCAATCTTGTAGCTAGCTTATGAAAAAAAAGCATTTAATTCCAGAATGTCAGAGTTATTTAAAGAGAATTGCCAAACGTCTAACTCTGACAGTTGCCGTAAGTTCTTTGGCTTGTGTTTTGCAAGACATTTCATTTAAATTACACACACTTGGCCAATGCACATGAAGTGATTTGTTAGCCAGCCTTTGTCATGTAATAGTAGCTTGTTTGTCATATAAGTGAACTGTGATACCAGACGTATTGATTTTGTGGGGATGGCTTGACAGACGTTAGTATATGATCTGTTTGATCGCTGTCTCAAGATACAGGCAATGTCAAAACTGTTTCATGGAAGAATGGCATCACATTTCTTGATTATTAATATTGATTAATTGATTCCTCGGCATTGATTGTTCAATAAGTGAGAGGCAGAAAAGATTAAATGATAAACGTATGTTTAAAAGCTGTGAAATCTGTCCTCAAAATGGTCAGTACTACTTTTGCAACGTCATACTCAATGATCAGATATTAACAATGGCTTGCATTTTGCTATGAAAATGGGAATCTGACAACATCCACCACTATTTACTCATTAGAATTGACAACAAAATTTGGAGACCATATACACATCACTAAAACATGGAAATCCAGAGATTGCTTTCAAGGATTCCACGTTGTTCCATAGAGTACACTGCTGCAGTACCACGGAGTACAATCCAATACAAGTGACTGACCCAATAAAACCTTACCCTTTTTAGTTAGGTTCACTGTGAAAATCTTTGAAAAGTTGAACTTGAGTTACTCAATGATGGACTAAATTCATTGTTACTGAACAGTGTCTAGAAAACAAATATATTTGTGGAATATCATGTTTCTCCAGTATGGTAACTGATACAGTTTCAGTATATTTTTAAAAAGTTTGTTTCTGAGATTTCATCTACCTAAATCCCATGTGTATGGCCCAGTCATTTATTTTGCTCTCTATTATATCGTAATTACGTGTAAAAGATACATCAGTATATTTCCTGACTTGCTTGCTATATTTTCAGTAAGTAATTACTACCATTAGGAATCTTGCCAAAGCTATGAAAACATATTTTTGCTTCCAATACAGATACATAAATAAAACTTGTGTATTTTGGAAAATTGAAGCCAGATTAGTGTATGGCTGTGTAGCAGATCAGTTCATCCTCCCCAATATGCACAATGTGCCTTTAACAAGCCAGAATTTGTCAAAGCATTGCATAAATTAGTTGGAAATAAACTCTACCTATAATTAAAGTCAATTGTTTAAACTTTATTTTACTGGAGGTTTTGGTCCTCAGTTTAGGAAATTTTCGACGAGAACTATAAATAATGCTGGCATTTTAGTTGTGTCCTGGGGCAAAAGTTGCTGTTTTATTGAGTTCTCTTAGGCTGGGCTGGGGTTTCTATGTATTCCTACCGAGTGATTTTTCAAGGAATGGATCATTGAGCATAGAGGAAGACCAATCAGCACATTGTGTCTGTGCGAACTCTTTGTTCAATGGTATATCTAACTTTTAAACAGAAACACTACTTGTACTGTGTTAATGCAGCTCAACGGAACATTTATCATATGGGGAGGAGGGGTAGTCAAAAGCAAAGTAGTAGAGAACTACTTGATTATATGCTACCCAACATAAACAGTTAAGATATGTACGACTTGCATCTTGAGTTTAGACGCATGCTGATGAAATTTAATTAATGCTTGTTAATTTTGAAAAGAAAACTAGACTATTGATGGTAGTAAGTGTCGACACTCTCAATTAAGTTCAAGCAAAAAAGCCTGAATTTTGCAATGAAGAGAATGTATGCTTCCAAGCCAAAGCAATCCATGTTTCCATGGAAGGCTCCTGATCATCCTGAATACAAGCTGGATGTGTCACTTATGAGTCATTCAGTTTTGCATCGATTTCAAAAACAAAACACTAAAATGGAGGCTTTCAAATTGATTCATTTGTTGCAACAATGAACCCAAGTGGCCACACAAGTTAAATTATTTGTGTTTGTAAAGAAAAATAATGAATATTGAATGTAACAAACAGGATAAGTATACTTCCTGTGTTAGAGAAAAGTATTCTGTCTTTTAAAAATAACAGGACGAACTGCTTTGACACACGATGTGACAGCCTTGCACAATGTGGGCAAAAACAAACAGGCACATACTTATCTGGTTCACAATGGCCCATTTGGATGGAATTTGAATGTTTGGTTATAGACATTTATTTGAAAGAAGTCTCTTTTAGTCTTTTTGCTAATGTAATGTCCTTTCATTGGCCTGAAATGTGCAACTGTATGGAAGCAATGTTTAGCACTTACAAAACAAATTGACAGGTGTTTATCTGATAAGAAGATAAATAATGAGATGTTGAGATACTGTAGGGATTGGGATTAAGTAGACTATAAGAAGATTATGTTTGCTTACCTACTGAATCTTTCAGTAAACAGAAATAATTTACTTTCAGTCAAATGTTTTAGTTTTTATGCTGGAGCAATACAATTATTGTTAACAGTAATTCTGCTTGCTTCAATGCCTTAGCTTCATAAGACATGTTAAATAACAGACTTGCATGATATGATGCTCCATCCGAGGGCTGTGCACAATGAAATATAAGAAGTTGGAGCAATGCAGTATAATTATTGAGAGAGGTTAATGTTTTGAGTGAGAGAGAAAGTGAGAAACACCGTGATGGCTGACAAAGATTGCTGCTGACTGCTCACCTTTCTGCTCGCCTTATCAATCTCAATTAGTAGGACAGCAAGTGAAGCAGTGGCTAAGGCATTGAGGGATCTTTTTGGTATTCCTCTGGGTCAATGCTCTTTGATTCATTTCAGGAGCAACAGGCTGCTACCTGAAGTAAGATATGGAAGCATTTCATAAGTTCTGTGTCCTCGCTGGCAATGGGACTGCCGCTAAGCACTCCCTACAATTGCAATAGCAACAAACATAGCATTTGATGAAACTGTTTTGACAATGATACATGTTTTATGAAAAATATTTAATGGTTTGGAGAGCTCAGGTGTTCATGGTAATTGAAGTGCACTTACAGTCATAGAGACCCTTTGGTCCAACTCGTCCATGCCAACCAAATATCCTAAACTAATATAGTCCCATTTGCCAGCATTTGGCCCATATCCCTTCAAGCCCTTCCCATTCATATATGCATCCAGATGCCTTTTAAATGTGGTAATTATACCAGCCTCCGTCATTTCCTAATTCCACACACACACCACCTTCTGCATGAAAAGGTTGCCCCTTAGGTTCCTTCCTCACTTCTTGAACAAACCTTGCCAAAACAGCTATACATTAATCTCACAGTGTACTACCATTCAGAGTTGGCATGGTTGATCGCTGGCAAAATAGAAATTGATACAATGAAATTACTACAAAATCTACAAAATACATTAACAAATAATATGGTTTGGAGTTATTTCCAGATCATGGCCTTGTTAGAAGGTAATAGAACTTGAATAGAGGCCAAATCCAAACTTGTAGAGAGCTTTACTTCAGTGAACCACACTTCACAAACCTTGTAACCCACAGCCAACTCAAATTCAGGTCTTAATATACTCATTCCTTGTTCCATTGCACATCAGGAGTCCCTTTAAAAACTATTAGATGATAGCAGATTCACTTTTTCTTATTTTTAAATAAATAACCTGGATCCAATAATGTAAAATAACAAAGCAGAATATATAAAATGATAACGGATTTTATTTCCTTTTTCTCTTTGTATATCAAAGTCTCATGCATGCTTTTCCCACTTTGCCAGTTAGTCTTTTTAAAACTTGCTGCTTTCTTCGTAAAACAATCAGCTATCGAACCACCCATTTCTGTTTGGAGATCTCAACATTCTCCACCATCAATTTTAAAGTTGCAAAAATCATAGAATCATACTGTGCAGAAGAATCTGTACTAACACCTGACCTTCAACCAATAGATTCCAAGATGGTGGCAGAATAGGGCTTCTGAGCCTGGAGTCATCTGCTTTTCTTTTCAGTTTTTATACATTCATAACTATTATGTTCACCATTGCCCATATATCTCTAAATTTAAGATCTGCGAATTCCTCCCCCATTATCATTTTTCATTTTGTCACCATCTATTTCCCTACATTCTATCTCTTGCATGTACTTTTCCACAGTAAATACTGATGCAAAATACTCATTTAGTATCTCCCCCATCTCCTGCGGCTCCACACAAAGGCCACCTTGCTGATCTTTGAGGGGCTTTATTCTCTCCCTAGTTATCCTTTTATCCTTTATGTATTTGTAAAAACGCTTTGGATTCTCCTTAAATCTATTTGCCAAACCTATCTCATGTCCTCTTTTTTTCCCTCCTGATTTCCCTCTTAAGTATACTCCTATTGCCTTTATACTAAGGATACTAAGGATTCACTCAATGTATCCTGTCTATACCCGACATATGCTTCTTTCTTTTTCTTAACCAAACCCTCAACTTCTTAAATCATCCAACATTCCCTATACCTACCAACCTTTCCTTTCACCCTAACAGGAATATATTTTCTCTGGACTCTTGTTATCTCATTTCTGAATGCTTCCCATTTTCCAGCCGTCTCTTTACCTGCGAACATCTGCCCCCAATCAGTTTTTGAAAGTTCTTGCCTAATATCGTCAAAATTGGCCTTTCCCCAATTTTTTAGTGGAAAGAATGTTCCTTTAAAAGAATACAATTAGGATACTGTTGTGAATGTGTTATTTACATAGACTTTCCAAATACAATAGCTTTGTCTTTTTCCATATCTAATTTCATCTGTGTTTTCTTCATCGGTGGTCACTTTGAGAGCAGTATTATTTCACTGGACACTGATCCCTGCAAGCAAAATGATTGATTCCAGCTATTTTAGAAGGAATGGAAACTTTTCAAAGATTTCAGTGCTTTATCATCCCCAAATCTGAGACAAGTGGGACTTATGTTCCTTCATTTTTGTCCTGATCCTTATTACTCTGTCTAAATAGCATTTTAGCCAGTCTATTCCAAACACTGTTGAGGTGCATCCATCGTTTAATACTGCACAATTGACACTCTCCGCCAACAATATATTTATCACTGGCCTGAAACTCCTCGTCTCCAAAACAATGTCTTCTCTTTAATCTGTATCTTCTTATTCTTCCTCCAAATCTTCCATTTCATATTCAGTTTCAAATATTTTAGGATATTATTTGGGGCAGTTCATGGCATGAAGGGCACTTTAAAATCACACCTGAGCATCAGTTGACAACATCCTCAGCATTTTGAGTTTGTTTTCTTATTGTAAAACCTTTGTTTAAGTTCTGTTTGTTTGTCAAACTATAGATCGTATTTCTGCTCTTATTTCTACTAGTTACAGTTGTCCTGTGACCTGAACCTAGACAGTCTCACAGATTTGATAACAATGTATCCTCTATTCTTCGTTATCACCAAGTTCCCCCTTTGTACCATGACTGCTGCTGAACAGAAATGCTCTCCTAGGAACCATTTTAGTACTTCCAGCATTTGTGATGGCAGTGTATGTTTATCTGTAAATTTAATGCTCATCAAAACTGGAAGTCTGTCCATATTTGATGCTTTGGCACAATTCAGTCACTTAAATGTCAGCACAGTTTGGGGAATTTTCAAATTAAATTTCCACAATCTTACATATAATCTACTGAATTCCATTATGTACTCTTCTGTGGTAATATCCTCAGTCTTTCTACTTTTTTCAAAATCTGAACATACCTCTCAAACATTCAATGAATCCATTTTTGATAAGCTGTATTCATGAAAGTTAGCAATTTATCAAAATCATTATCTGTTTTCAAATGATTAAACTCCAATTCTGAAAAAAATCTTGGCTTTTATCCCACTTCTGTATGGTAATGAAAGCACTAAGACCATGCCATGTTTCCTCTGGTAAGAAAGTAACTAGGTCCACATTGTAAATTCATTTTTCTACAGGTCATGAGGCTCATTTTCAGAAAACTGAGTAATCATACTTTGAAGTTTTACAATTTGATTGAACCATTCTCTGATATCAATGCTATATGCTAAAATTGTATTTAAACAGAGTTCAAGTCCATATTTTTAGTGAGAGCTCTACCTCCATTAACCTCACTTCTTAAAGTTCATACCCCAATGATTAAGTTTCACGTGTTCCTTCAGATCTTATTAGTTGAAAACCCGTCTAACTCAAGTTTTAGAAGATATATAAATGATTGAAGATTTATTGTTGCAGATTATTGTATCATTGAAAGTTAAGCTTGTTAATTTTGATTATTTTTCAATAAATGTTCTTAACATCAAAGATGATTCCATTTTTGACTAGAAAGAAGTATACAATATCCAAGGGGCAACATAAAGCATAATGTGTGTGTCAAAATAATGCAATATTACTTTCTGCTTTAACTTCTGAAAGAGATATTTTAAATAGATGCACAACTCTGGTAAAACAGCATACAAAAGGAACATCATGAATGCACAACTTGTTTATACGAGCTGTCAAAGAATCTAATTTCAAGATGTCCTTGTTTATGTAAAAGCAAATTGAACAATGCAGCAATAATGACACGTTTTGTCATTTTTCTGTCCCATTCTGTGATTTGCTAACGTTTCTAATAGAAGTTAATATTCATTGGTTTTGAATGTCTAATAATGTAAACACTGTTGAGATAAACAGTATCTGGATTAAAAAGCATACATGTGTATACATTGCTCCCCTGTTTAATGTTTATTTTTTACAATCCAGAAACTGATACCTAAGCTACAAGTCTGTTTTTGAATGTACAAAACTTATGAAGCTCCAACTGTCATGCAAAATCCTATAAGATGGTTGATGAAGTGTACAGTAAATGTGAGATTACTCTACTTGAACAGTTTTAAAACCAGCAATACAGCAAATAACAATACTTATGAATGTTGGGGTGTTGATTAATGGTTAAAAACCATCGCTGTTTCTTTTTCTGTATTTTTGATTCTGGACTGAAATGGGAAAAGGATTGTTTTGATAACTAAAGATTATGTAAAACCTTTTCAAGAGCACGTTTTCAAGGATATTCATTGTCGCGTATGTTTACATTGCTGTTTGTTCAAGCATGTATAGATGCAGAGAAGTCAAAGCCAAATAGCTAATTGATCTGAGGACCAGTGACAAGGTGTCAATGACAAAGGTTTTCTGCCTGCCAGCAGCCAGGGATTTGCTCCCAGGTGGTTGCACAGGTTGTAAGTGTGAATATTTGAACAGGTACAATCCGATCTCCAAGGTGAAGAAGCTGTCTTTCTCTATAGTAAAATAGCACCTCCAGCCTGAAGAAGGACAGTTTCTTTCCTTCATCAGTTGCTCTATGCTATGCCTTTGAACCAATACATTGGAAACATTATAAATGTGAATCAGAGAATCATAGTCATATAACACAGAAACAGAGCCATAAGACATCAGAGCAGAAATTAGGTTGTTCAGCTCATTGAGTCTGCTCTGCCATTCAGTCATGGCTAATATGTTTCTCAATTCCATTCTCCCACTTGTCCCCTTGACAATCATAATCCTTCAGTCCAACTTGTCCATGCCAACCAAGTTTCTCAAACTAAACTAGTCCCACTTGCTGGCGTTCAGCTCATATCCCTCTGAACATCTCCTGTTCATGTACTTATCCAAATATCTTTTAAATATTGTAGTGTTCCTACATTTCCTCTGGTTTACTTACCAAGTCTGTGTGAAAAGTTGCCCCTTGGATCCCTTTTAAATCTTTCTCCCCTCACTTTAAAAATATGCTGTCAAGAATTGGACTACCCTACCCTCAGGAAAAGACATTTTGCTGTTCACCTTCTCTGTGTTACTTATGATTTTATAAACCTCTATCAGGTCATCCCTCAACCTCCAGTGAAAAAAGTCCCAGCCTATCCAGCCTCTCCTTATAATGCAGCCTTGTGCCTCCTGTAAGCAAATGAAAGAACTTGGAGAAGAAAGATCAAGGAGCACTGGGTCCTGATGAACCAAAAGGATCATCTTGGTGAATGCTGTCGGCAGCAGTAATTGAAATGCCTTCCCTTTACTTCTGCCCATGGTACCCAACTTTCTTTCTGTACGTCAGTCTGTGTGTGTATGTATACAAGTTGTGTAAGTGATTTAGAGTTTTAACTAGTAAAGTTATATGTTGACTGTTCATAATTGTTTACCTAGAGCTGCAGTCTATTTATTTCTAGAAAGTAATAATTCTTGTTAAGTACAGAAACCTGCTCCATGATTTATGTCAAATAGGGTCTACAAGACAAATAAAGAGGGGAATTTTGTGAACTTTTACTAAATATTTAACTTTTGTAACCATACCAAGAATATTAGGACTTGATTTCCAGTGTGCTATTCATGTGAGGCATAACATAATAACTTCACTGCAATACGTTATGAATTTTGTGCATCTGCAAGAACACTACTGTATCTGTAAATCAACTTTCCTCCTCAAACCTCTGCCAGAATGACCAATGCACTCCAGCCATCTTGTTATTGCAGGTATCAAGATAAATAGAACATTGAAATGGGTCTGTCATAGCTCATCTACTGCTTTCTCACGTCCAACCCCTAATACACCTTCCAAAAACAAACTCATATAAAATACAGCTGTCCTTATCCAAACTCTAACAAAGCCCCATTCACTCCTCACTCCTGTGCTCACCGACCCACATTGATTCCTTTGGTCAGGGGATGTTTTGAAATTATTATTCTTGTTTTCCAATTCCATTGCCTCACACTATTCTTTCTTTGAAACTTACTATAGTGATTGTGATGAGGTCAGCCAGCTGGACATGATAGAATGAGTTCCTTGTTTGTGGCTGTTGATCTAGTCCAATCAGGGTGCCCTGGCTGACAGATATAAACAGGAGTGTCAGAAATAATGACCCTCTGATAACCGATTCCACACAGGCAGTATTAAAGTCAAGAACTGGTCATGTCTAAATAAAGGGTTATTTGGTGACGGGATACATGCCTCTGTGGAATTGTTTTGTTTTCTCTAATGTGTCTGGAGCTGTTTTAATATTCTTATGAGGAAAGACATTCTAGTTTTGGAGGGAGTGCATCAATCCTTTACCAGAGTGATTCCTGGAATGGCAGCACTGATGTATGAAGAGATTAATTCAGTTAGGATTGCATTCACTGGAGTTAGGAAGAATGAGGAGAATCTTATGGAAGCTTTTTGAATTGAATTGAATTTATTATCACGTATACCGAGGCTCCTGCAAAAGTTGGCAAGGGTATTCACCACCATGCCAAAATTTCTCAGCTGCCTGATGAAGCTTTGTCTTGCGAGCAATGCAGGCAGATCACAGTTAAGTAGCATAGATAGTAAATAATAGGTAAACAGTGGCAAAAACCAAAACACAGGTATAGGTGAATGCTAAGAGTTTGTGAGTATTCTAAAAACAGTAGGGTAGAAACTGTTTTGAAACTGGCTGGTGCGTGTGTTCAGGCTTCTGTACCTTCACCCCGATGTTGTAGAAAAGCATTGCCAGGTGGGATGGATCTTTGAGCATGTTGGCGGCCTTTCCTTGACAGTGGGCCTGGTAGCTGGATTCTGTAGATGGGAGGCTGGCCTTTGTGATTGTCTGAGCTGAGTTCACCACTCTTTGTAACCGTCTCCAATCTTGAATGGTACAGTTGCCATACCAGGCAGTTATACATCCAGACAGGATGGTCTCGATGGTGCACCTATAAAAGTTGGCAAGGGTATTCACCACCATGCCAAATTTTCTCAGCTGTCTGAGGAAGAAGATACTTTGTTGGGCCTTTGTAACCAGTGCGTCCATATGAAGAGTCCAAGAAAGCTTGTTGCTGATGACCACTCTCAGGAGCTTGACACTCTCCACTCGTTCCACCTCTGTGCTGTTAATTTGTAGGGGGGCATGATTAACATCCCGCCGAAAGTCAATAATGAGTTCCTTGGTTTTGCCGGCACTGAGAGTTAGGTTGTTCTCAGTGCACCATTTTTCCAGGTTTTCCACCTCCTGCCAGTAGTCTGTTTTGTTGCCATCTGGGATTAAACTGACTAAGGTGGTGTCATCAGCGAACTTGTAAATGGCATTAGTCTGGTATTTGGCGACGCAGTCATGGGTATACAGTGAATATAGTAGCAGGCTAAGTAGGCACCTCTGGGGGACTCTAGTGTTGAGTGTTAGTGAGGATTGAATATTGTCCCCAATCTTCATTGATTGTGGCCTGTGGGTCTGGAAACTGAGGCTCCAGTTGCAGAGAGTGGAGCTTAGTCTGAGATTACTAAGTTTAGTAACCAGTCTCGAGGGGATAATAGTGTTGAAGGCTGAACTGTAGTCAATGAGTAAGATTCTTACATAGCTGTTTTTGGTGTCAAGATGTTCTAGGGAATAGTGAAGGGCAAGTGATATGGCATCTAACGTGGATCTGTTGGTCCAATAGGCAAATTGGAGTGGGTCAAGAGTGGGGAGGCTGGAGTTGATTAATGCCATGACCAGCCTTTTAGTAGGACTAGACAGAATAAAGTGCAAAAAGGATGTTCCCAATAATTGTAGAGTCTACAACCAGGGATCGCAGTCTAAGGATATGCAATAGGCATTTCAGAGTGAGATGTGGAGACATTTCTTCACCCAGAGAGTGATAAACCTGTGGAATTCTTTGCCACAGAAAGTGGTTAAGGCCAAAACATTGAATGTTTTTAAGAAGGAGTTAAATATAGTATTTTCGAACAGGGGACTGAGTTGGATCGTCAGCCATGACCATATTGAATGGTAGATCAGGCTCATAGGGCCAAAGGCCTACTACTTCCACTACTTTCTCTGTCTCTATGTTTCTATGGCTTCAAACTCCTTGTGAACCAGCATAATTTGGAACCGAACAGGACAACCAGTACGGACTACAGATTCAAAATTCTGGTTTCCAGCATCTGCAGTCCTCTCTTTTGCCTCTTTGTGCACAGTCAATTTTGGCATTTTGCAAATCCCTGATTTTTATTTTCCATGATTCATGACCTTGTTTTTAGTTGCCGAGGCCTTATACTCTGGAATTCCACCCTGTAAACCTCCCTGTCTCTAAACCTTACTGCGTATCTACTTCATTCTCCTCCTCTTTAACAACATTCCCTTAAAAGTACTTCTGAAATTTGCCTTTTAGTTTCCTGTCTTAATATCATCTTATGAGGCTTTTGTTTAATAACGCTGCTGTGAAGCACTTTGGGATGCTTTACATTGTTAAATGTGGTCTATGAATAAAAGTTGTTTTACTAATTTTTAATTCAATATTAGCAAAAGACAAAAGAATGACCCTTTTAAGAATGAAAATAAATGCATATAGTAACTAACTGCTAAATCAGTACTATATTAATTTATTCAGACTTAATTTTCTAATCATATTAATGATAAACCAGGAAACATTAGCCAAGTTTGAGAGAAAAATGAAGTAGATTGATTAATCTCCAGAACTAATGCTGAAGAACCTACATCCAGTCATTAGAAGGACAATGTCTTAATCTGGCAATATTACACAATCTTTTCCATTTTGTATTTTGAAAACTGATAGTTATATGTTCGGTCTTTAACATCTCTACTACTTGAAACAAAGTTTAAACAGTTTTCAATGCATTTATTCCTTTAGCTTATACTTAAAGAAATACAAATGTGTGGAACTCTGTACTGACCAATCATTAAATATTGTATGAAAATGAGTGATGCCTCATATTAGTCAGATGTATTCTAACGATGAAGTGGTAACTTTTTTCAAATTGCTTGACTCATCTTGTACGTAGTTCCCAGTGAGACAAATAATATCTGAAAATATCTGAAATAGAGAAAGACAGAAGTTGAGTCATTATGAGAAACTGCCCTCCATCTCATTGATCACAGAGTGTCTCCATCATGGACTCTTACTTTCTTTTGTGCGTTCAAAGTTGTGGGTATTGTTCCCAATGTTTATTGCCCATGCACTTGTCCTTCTAAATGATGGTAATTGTTGCTTTAGATGGTGCTGTTTAAGGAGCCTTTGAATTTCTGCAGCATACCTTGTAAATAGTACGGTGTTACTGATACAAGGAGTGAATGTTTGTAGATGTAATACCAATAAAGTTGGCTGCTTTGTCTTGGATTGTGTCAAGCTACTTGACTGTTAAACCTGCACTCATCCAGCCATCTCCATCATACTTGCGCTTTCTTCAGTAGTCTGATGGAACACTAATTCACCAGATTCGATTTGTCCTGCTTTTTGTGCACAGGACAAAACTGGGCAATTTGCCTGGAACATGCCAGTATTATATCGTAGTTGACTAGGGCTGCTGCTAGTGCTGGAGCACAAATCTTCAATATAATTGCTGGAATATTGTCAAGGCCCATTTCCATTACAGTTTCCTGTGCCTCTAGGTTTTACATGACATCATGTGGAGTGATTAGCTGAAGACTGGCATCTGTGATGCTGGGGACCCCTGGAGGAGGCTAACAGAGAGGCTAACTGAGCACCTGATTCAGGATTGGTGCAACTACTTCAGCTTTATCTTTTGCATTGGTATTCTGGGCTCCCCTAGCATTGAGAATGAGGATATTTGTGGAGCCCACCTCCTCTAGTGAATAGTTTAATTGTCCACCTTCATTCATGATTGGATGTGGCAGGATGGTAGAGTTTATATCCGATCTTTTAGTTAATCATCTCTTAGTTCTTTTGATCACTTGCAGCCTATGTTGTTTGGCACTCAAGTCGTCTTGTGTAGCTTCACCTGGCTGACCCCTCATTTTTAGGCTTGTGCTGCACCTGGTATGACCATTTGAACCAAAGATGACTACTTGGCTTGATAGTAGTAGTTTGGGGGATTTATTGGGCCTTGAGATTGCAATCTGTGGTTGCAAATTCCGGTGATGGCCCATGGAGGTGCAGTCTTGAGTTGCTAGGTCTGCTTAAAATCTATGCCATTAACCCAGTGATGGTGCCAGACAATATGGTATTCTCAATTTGAAGACAGGACTTTGTCTTCATCAGGACTGTGCAATGGTCACTCCTCCAATATTGTCACGATAGACACATTAACATTGAGTTAAAGAGTCACAGAGATGTACAACATGGAAACAAAATCTCTGGTCCAACTCATCCATGCCAACCAGATATCTGAATTTATCTAGTCTCATTTGCCAACATTTGACTCTTATTAGTCTAAACCTTCCAATTCATATACCCATCCAGATGCCTTTTAAATATTGTAATTGTACCAGCCTCTACCAAATCCTCTGACACTTATTACATACATGCACCACTCTCTGTGTTAAAATGTTGTCCATTAGGTCCCTTTTTAAATCTTTTCCCCTCACACCTTAAATCTATGCCTTTTTGTTTTAGACTCGCCTCCCCTGAGGAAAAGACCATGGCTATTCACCTGATCCATGATTTTGTAAACCTCTATCAGGTCACCCCCTCAGCCTCCACTCCAGGGAAAACAGTCCCAGCTTATTCAGCTTCTCCCTATCACTCAAAAGCTCCAACCCTGGCAACATCCTTGTAAATTTTTTCTGAATCCTTTCAAGTTTCACAACATTTTTCTGATAGCAACAACAGGTAGTTTGGTGAGGAGGAGGTGAAGTATGTTTCTCCCTCTCATTGGTACCTCACTACCTGCTCAGACCCAGTTTAGCAGCTGTGTCCTTTAGGGCTCTGTCAGTAGTGGAGCTGCCAAGCCACTCTTGATGATGGACAATGAAGTCTACCCAACCCAGTGCGGACCTGTGTCCTTTCTGCAATCAGTGCTTTCTCCAAGTGATGTTTTATATGGTGTTCATCGACAAAGAGTGGGGGGTAGTGCGGTTTCCTTCTACCTTGATCTGATACCATGAGAATTCATGAAGACTCCCAGGGCTGTGAGGAGACACTGTGCTGTCTCCTCTGGAGCATGGTGATCTGTCCAACATACAATTCTGTGAATATGATTATGTCAAGCTGTTGCTTCTTGAGCCTCTAAGACAGCTCTCCCAATTGTGGCACTTGCCCCCAGATGTTAGTAAGGAATACATTCTACAGGGTTGAGTTTGCCATTGTTGTTTCCATTGCTGAGATTGATGCCTGATGCTCCATCCAGTTTCATTCCTATTTTGCTTAGCAGCTTGTTACAACAGAGTGGCTTGCTAAGCCAATTCAGGGACAATTATTTGTCAACCACGTTGCTGGGATCGAGAGTCACATTTAGGCCAGACAAAATAAAGACAGCAGACTTCCTTCCCAAGAGGTTTTTAGTGAACTGGATTTTTTTTTAAAGACAACAAGGGTTTCAATGTCATCATCTGCGATAGTGGGATTCGGACGTGGATCCCCAGAACATTTCCTAGGTGTCCAGATTGTGAGTACCGAGTAACTATGATGTAGCCTTTCCTCCAGATGATATCAAACTTCCTTAGTATTTTCGGACATGCACCATCTAGGCAAATGGTGAGTATTCCATTACACTCCTGACTTCTGCTGTGGAATTAGGAGGTAGGTTACTCACCACAGAGTACCCAACCACTATTCTGCTGTTGTACGCAGAGCATTTGTGAGTGTGCAGTTACATTTATGGTTATAGATATTTTTAATGGAGAAAGGGACATTTTTTGTTTGAGAGTGGGAGAAAGATGTTTTATTTGACCAAATGTAGTTTAACATTTTAAACCATCTTTTCTTGCCACTATTAATAATATGCCAAAAAAGATTGACAAGACCCATTTGTCAATACTCTGTCTGCTTGCCTGTCTGTCACTTAATGGGTCCAACCCGTAAGAAACATGTGAATATTTTCATGACAGCACAATAAATATTCTTAATTATTGAAGAATTAAGAAGTTTTTCTAATTAGCTGCAAATCAGAAGGTTAATTAAAAGAAAAACTGTAAAGCTAACAAATTTACTGATTCAAATTGTAACTTCATTAGTGCATAACTATAGAGCATACAAAACTAAGTAATTAATATTCAGAACCATATAAGCCATCAAAATTGCAGTTCATAGTTGAAATGAATATACCCAACTATTCAATGTGATTTCAATTGCAATTTTCAAGAAAGTAAATGCTGTTACATTGTGCTGAATTTTCACAAAATTTGACTAGATGTCAAATCCAGGGAGATCCATGCAGCATTTCTCCCCAAGAGCTCCAGTAAATATTTACACGATTTTACATTGCTCACCACATTCGGTATAACCACACTTTCACAGTGATCACTGCTGTCAGGATCTCCCAGATTTCCCAACCATTTTTAAAGCCCAGGACTGCACCAGGTCAAACACTGCAAGCATTCAAAGTAACAACACTTTCAGAATGACTGATAAGATGGAACTTGGTGACCTGCTTTGCTGGCCAGGACATGGAGGTGTTGGTGGACAGGGCCATTCTATTTCCGCAGGATTGCCAAAGGAGATCATGGCACCAGCCCAGGCTGGCAGAAGTCACCACCCGGTCAGTGCAGGGTCCACAGTCTAAAGTGAAGTCTAACAATACAAAAAGAATGGAAATGACCTTCTGTACTCCACAAGAATAACTGCTCTCATCTCTCACCTCACATTCACTCTAACTCCAATACTGCACTCAGCTCCTACCCAGGTTCAGGATCTGCTAGCCTTGCTATTGTGTACGGTCTGTTCCCTCAAAAGCATCTACACACACCATTCCCACAGATTCCTAAACCTGTGTGCCCTCCATGCTGCTTACTCACTAACTCAGGATATTTCACCTTTCCTCCACCTATTCCAAATATAACATTTCTGTCAGCTATTTACATATCACTCAATCCCTCTCCTTGTCTCATTTCAGAAGAAAACAGCCGAGATTAGGACAGAGAGGTTAAAGATGGTTAGTGGCTAACCCTCTACAAGGAGACAATCCTTGCCTTAGCAGGAGAGGATTGTGGATGTTGAGGCCTCCATGTCCCAACAACCACATAAGATTCATTGTATTATGCTGTGCTGCTCTCCCATTTCCAGAAATGTGAATGTCTTCTGAAAGTGCTCAAGATTTCACCCTTATTGAGCAATTCAATCCCTCTCTTGCCTTCTGATGACATGGGAGTCACTCTCACAGCTTCTGGCCTTGAGCAACAAGCTCCAGGCCATCCCTGCAGGAGTTCCTCAGGATAATGTCATAGGCACACCTATCTTTAGCTGCTTCATCAATGACCTTCACATATGGATAGAAGTGGGGATGGTTGCTGATGACTACAAAATGTTTCACACCAATAGTGACTCCTCAGAGCAGTCTATGTTCAAATGCAACAAGATCTGGACAATATCCAGGCTTGAGCTGACAATTGGCAAGTAACATTCATGCCATACAAATACAAGGCAACAATAATCTATAATAGGGGACAATCTAACCACCACATTCAATGGTGTTACCATCACTGAATCCCCAGAATCAACATCCTGGGGATTACCATTGACCAGAAATTCGCTACATAAACACAGTGGCACAGTCTTCTCAAGGGCAACCAGGAATGTCAATAAATGCTGGCCCAGTCAGTGTTGCCACATTCCCCAATTTTAAAAAAAGTCTTATTTGTATGTATTCTGGTCAAACCATGTTGTACAAATACAGTGGGAAATTTTAAGTGTGGTTTGAACAAGAATATATTGTACTCCAACTCCCATCCCCAAAATGATTAAAGAAAGGCAGTTTTGCAAGTGAGAATGGTGTAAAAACATCACAGTTCAATGTGTGAGGAAAGGCACCTAATGTAGCTTATTGTGGAATTGTGGGACACAGCTAACACTTTCCAGATCACTTAAGATTACTTCTGTTTCACAGAGATTACTGGTATTAGCTTGTAATTATTAATTAGAATCAAGGTTACTTGTAAGCCAGGTTTTTAGTCAACATGCTCGGTCACTGCATGAGGTTCACATGCAGAATTCTGTGATTACACATGGCTTTAACTGATGTGCAAAGATTATTAACAAAAGGTTTAAACTGTAAAAATATGTATAACTACCTTTTGTGGAAAATCTAACATGTGCATACAACCTCCATGTGTGAGAAAAATCTAAAAATCAAAGTGCATCTTCAAGGTACTTTGGCCAAGTAACAATTAAATTCAGAAGAAAGAATTATTCAAAGATTGTCCAAATATCGGTCTGTAGCTGAATCACTTTGTACACAAGCTGTTGGCATTGGTGTTCCTTCCTGGTTCAGCTACAACCAACTGAATTCTTTTTATCTGAAGCTACAAGTGTTGAATAGGAATTCTCCCTGAACAACTTTCCTCATGAGGTGATAAAGCCATCATGTGGGATATGAACTCTCACACTTTAATGAGCAAGTTTGCAGAGAAAATAAAGACAGAGTATAGGCTGTTGCTTTAGGCAAGTTAACTCTCAATGAATGTGTTCAAATCCAATAGCTTTCACCTATGTGGACAAGTTGTCTCTCCCTGGAAGCACTGAGCACCTTGCACTCTTTGCTAACACTGCAATCTGTCCCCAATGCTCTGCAAAGTGTTCTGTTCAAAAAGTCCAAAATTGTCCAATCAATAATATTCTCAATTAATATTTCACATGCACATTGTAAAATTATTCACTAAAATTCCACATTGTGAAATCTATTTTATAGACTCATGACTTCACTGAGCTGAAAAACAAATGTTGGATCATTCGGTGCCACAAAGTATAAACACCTATTTGATAGACTTCAGAACATTTTCGTCTTTTGAGTTTTGTTATTAATTTCACAGTAAATGGGGTGGACAGAAGGAAGGAGGCCAAGGATAGCCTGCTCACAATGATGCTATTGCCATGTTGGAGGGGTTAGAGTTATTCCTTTTCTTGTCCCATTCCACCCACTGGCCACATGCATGTTTAAATTTAAAGGGGAAATTATGCTGCCAACTATAAGTAAGAAACTAGATAGTTCAGTATCAGAAATGAGTCAACCCAAGTTCCTTCGATTAAAAAATAAAGAGTCAGCTTTATTGCAAAAGCCTACTCAAGTAAAGATGCAACTAAAATTTTTCAGAAGATTTGTAGCACAGGTTAATAAGTATGTAAGTTAGCTTGCTGAACTTGAAGGTTTGTTTTCAGATGTTTTGTCACCGTACTAGGTAACATCATCAGAGAGAGTATCACCGCTTCACCGGAGACTCTTACTGATGATGTTACCTAATATGGTGACAATATGTCGGAAAACAAACCTTCAAACTTCGCGAGCTAAGTTACATACTTGTGTAACCAAAATGTTTAAAAAGTGCAACATGTTCAATTCTATTTCTTGAAAAATAACACATACATAACCACTTCTATTCCTACGGGAACAAAATTTTCTGGATTGTTATCTGAGAAGAATACTGGCCAACTAATATATTAAATCAGAAAAAAAATTATTCAGATTATTCTAATGATGGTCTGCAGCTAGAGTTGCTTTCCACGTCAGTTACTGGTAGTGAGGTTTCTCTTTTTGATCAATTGTGACTGACTGAATTTTCTTTTTTTCTGGAGTATTCAGGTTTCAGACAAAGAGAGAGAGGACTGTAGCTTGTTTTGTCAGGCACTTTCTCTCTGACTATCTGTCTATGTTCAAAACCATACTCTGCATCCACAAACTAGGTCATGTGCCTTCTCTCCGTCAAGTCTTGTAAACTCAGTGTTTCCATCCAGCAGCTTGTATTCTTTGCAAATGCAACATTTTTGCTGCTGTAGCCGATGTTCTCCTCGTTGCAAGTGTTCTCTTCAGAAAGCTCAAGACACACATGTCCAGCCAATCATATTATAAATTAATGGATAAATGCATCCAGCCAATGGCATTATAAATTAACATTCAGATAAAACATCTTCATAATAACAGTAGCATCATTTAATGAAGACTGTAAAAGCCACACAGCACTGCATTAATGTTTATTATAACTGAAATGATGTTTTTTCATGCTTTATGAAATAATTGTTTTCACTTCACCCACAATAAATGACACAATAAAAAAAGTGAATTGACCACGACTTACATAATTATAATTCAATGACATGTTTCTAGCAATGAACCATAAGAATGAGACATGAATGATTTATGAAATTCTGTAGAACCCATTATCGAAATATGGCCTTGAGTTAGAATGAACTATTTGCTGCTTTCTGCAAATGCATTCCAAAGTGAAAGACTTTTTTTTATTTTGCTAACCATTTGTAGAGTGTACTAAAACATTTGAGTAGTAGCATTGTCATGCTGTGGACAAAATTAATTATTAGTAACTTCGGAACAGTAAGTCTGCTACTTACACAAACATGGAATCATGTGACAAATAACAGAAAGTATAGTGGGATTAATGATTTGGCAGTTTATTATTGCTTTGGAATTAACACAATTAAAATGAAATCCATGATTAGATATAGTTAAAAATCACACAACACCAGGTTATAGTCCAACAGGTTTATTTGGAAGCACACTAGCTTTCGGAGTGATGCTCCTTCATCAGATCAACTGATGAAGGAGTGTCGCTCCGAAAGCTAGTGTGCTTCCAAATAAACCTGTTGGACTATAACCTGGTGTTGTGTGATTTTTAACTTTGTACACCCCAGCCCAACACCGGCATCTCCAAATCATGATTAGATATGTGTATTAGTACTGAAGTTTGGTTTCCCCCTTAACTTACAAGAGCAAGTAATGGACTTAAATGCTGCAGATAATCTTTGTTTCTTTCAACATTCTATGGGAATACTTTCTGGGCTTTTTATTAAATATTTAGCAACAGTTTTATGATAACGAATGACTACTGCACACCTTACGTTAGTGACTTGGATGATGTGTCACATGGTGGAACAAGGTATTTGACACATGACTGAAATTATAATCAGGTCACCTGAGAAAAAAAGACACAGGCTTTTCTTGTTGCCTGTATGTTATTTGCTGTTTGCAAGATCTTAAAAAAAATTGGCTCAAATATTTACTCCTGCATAGTAAATAGACTATTCCACAAATACAATTTTACTTGAGAAAGCATCAATTACTGTTAGCAAAACAAAATTGGAACTATTGAAGCATTATCTATTTTCTGCACTATATCCCAATGTAAATAAAATAATGAAAATTCATTTTGCTTTACTGACAGATATTAGAGAACAAATATTAGCAAGTATAAGGCACATGGTTTTCATTATTGACTTGGTAAACATACTCAACAGAATACTGTGCTACTGCCACTTCCTTTTGCAGGAATATTGGATTAAGATAGAAATATTAGATTTTCTAAGCTCTTCTGTGGTAAAGGTTTGATATTTGTACTACTACCAGATAACTTAATGTAACATGTTGCATCCCCACTCTCGGGCAGGTTTTACATTTAGTTGACAAAGCACAAATACTGAAGGTCAGTTAACAGCATAGTTACATACAGTACAGTCATTGTAAACTTTCACCTGTTCTGATCATAATTCCTTTTACTTGTTAGGGTAATTAGGGTAAGATGTATAATGCGGCCTACAAAAAAAATTTAGAAAAGTACAATCTTGAATCCAATCTTGAGAGATATTAACATCCAATATATAGTATCAACCACATAATGTTACAAATAGATCTCTAAACTTAAGTCAATAAATTTGAGCATTAGCTGTTTACTTCACTGTGTCAAGCGACTCAGGCATTAATGACGTATAGACAATAGGTCGTATTGATTCCTGTGTAACATTATTTGTATACTGTATTAGCATCAAAATTTAGATATCCAATCTTTCACTAAAACAATAGATAGACATTATATCTTACAATTTACAAAGGGTAGATTAAAACCTTTACTATTGGTCTCTTGCTAGTAAACCACAATGGTTTCTGTAAAAACAATGTATTAGGTGCTTATTTAGGACTGAAGAACAATTATGCCTGTACTTTACAAGGAAGCTGATTTAGTTTAAAAAGAAAATAACTGGAAAGTATAGCAAATATGGAGGCAGTAGTAGATTCACTGAAATTTTAAGATTATTTCAGCAATTCATGTTTGCAAATTTTAAACTTAAACAATTGGTGGTTCTGAGCAAGTCTAAATGATCACAACAGCAGACTTAAAGATTGGCTCAACAAATTAAGTAAAATGTTTTAATAAAAGTGAAATAAAAGTGAAAATGCCATCTCAATTTAAACCTTATGTACACAAACTTTAGTGAATAATTAATAAATGTATGTCAAATATATTAATTTAAAATAATCCGCAGGAAGCTAAGCAATTTTTTTCCTTATGCGTGCCAAGAGTTTGTCTTCTCTCTGGGAGTCATAATCATGGAACCCTACAGTGCAAAATGAGGCCATACAGCCCATCAAAATCATACCCACCCTCCAAAGAGAATCCCATCGAGTCCCATCAGTCAATCAGGTGCAATGCTTTCATCTCTATAACAATAGGTATAGAGTCTTCTGTAACATAGAGTAGTTTTCTCATTTAATTTCTTTTTCTGTGACTGATACACATCAGGCAGGTTACAGAAAAGAAAGACAACCCAGAATAGAATGTAACTCGATTCATGTGAAATGGATGTCATAGACAAATTCAGCATTTATCCCATCCCTATCTGCTATTGAAGCTGATCAACCTCTTAGAACTGATCAATACACTCACTCTCTCTCGCTCTCTCTGTGTCTCTGTGTCTCATTTCCCCTCCACCTCCTGAGGAAGGAGTTCCTCAGTTCATGTTTGGTGGTGAAGAAATAGGTTTAGAAAATACTATGAAAGGAGTTTTGGTGCATGTTTTGCTGTGCACCCTGTGAAGAAACATGACCACATGCACTGTGGTTGGGGGGTGAATGTTTGAATTTGCTGATGGAGTGCCAACCAAGCAGGCTGTTTTACCCCGGATGTTGCAACTGCAGTTTTTTTATTCATTTTTATTCATCCATGGGATGTAAGTGTTGCCAGCAAGACCAGTATTTATTGTCCTTGAGAAGGTAGTGGTGAGGTTTATGCATTGTAGAAGGTGTAGAGACTTTGCAGAATTAGCAGGTGAGTTGCTCACCACTTATTAACTAGGCTAACTTGTTCTTTTAGCCTCAATACTTATGTTTCTAACCAAGTTGGTAAGCAATTGTAGCTCACAAGGAAGATAAGGAAAATGGTGCCATTATTGCATCAGCTGATCAAAAATGTGTGATATTTTTCTTTACCAAGTGATATCATTGAAAACTGAGAGAATAGGTATCTGGTCTAAATTTCTCTGCCTTTTGTTTTAATGTGAAAAACAGGATTGAAGGTGTGTACAAGAGATGCAGAAGGAAAACAACAAAACAGAGATGGGGAAAGAGATGCTCTTACCAAAATGATTGGGGAATGAATAGTGCTTTTTTTTGGGTTGCCTATTTTTGAATCAGTAGAGGCTTATAATTTGGTTTGATTGGTCAGGGCACCTGTCAGAGAAATGTGTCTGGATATTAACCCCTAAGCACTGACATGTCTCCCTCCCTCCCTCCCTCTCCTGACAGTCTCCTCTTTTCCTGTATCATGGTGCTTTTGCTGTCTTTCACAAGCCTTTCCAATCTAAAGGTCCCTTGGTGCAGTTACCTGTAGCTAGTTTTACCTATCAACAGCTAAGCTGGCCTGACAAGTTGGTTGGCTTTTGGACAGGAAACAGAAAAATATAAATTAGAATGAAATTATACCTGTAAATCTAGTAGGAGCTCCATTTCCCTCTAACCTTGCTCTAATGCCTATAAATATCAGGCTACAATCGCTGGCTAAACATGTCTATTTGTCATTAATCCCAAACAGAGAAATAAAATAAAAGTGACAATGAAATCAATGCAATTTGTTCAATTCATATAAATCGTGCCATTTCAAGGAGGGGTCCATTCACCTCATTATGTCTGTACAACTTTAATACATTTTATATTCTTCCCACCAAATGCAATATATCTGAGAGAGAGTGAAGGCTTATTTCCCAAGGAATTAAATAGTTAACAATTTACAAGATTTCTATACATCCTTTACCCTGATTATTAGTTTAATGGAAGGTTTCATTGTTAATAGCAGAACTGACTTGGGAAATTATATTGAACTTTGCTGTGAGAAATTCCTGCAGAACAGTTTAAGTCAGATTACAGAACTGTCCAGAAATATGGTGGGAAGTTGGATACATAAGGATATTGAAGCTTGACACGACGCAGGGTGTAAGGAATGAGGTTAATATGCACCAATGATACATATAAAATTGGCGTGTAATCCCATTGAAATTAGAACTTGAGGGCTGATCTAATGAGGTTGTTTAGAATGGTCGAGATTCCATTGTGTAATAACATTGTAATTATTTCCTCAGATTGGAAAATTCAAAATGAGAGGGAACAATCTTCAAGTTCTGGCTACATCATTTAGGAGTGAAATCAGAAGGCACTTTTTCAGATAAGAGTGACAAAAATCTAGTACTCACTCTTTCAAAAGGCTGTGGGAGCTGGGTAAATTATAATTGTCAACATTTAAACCTTTACTTGACAAAAATACAAGAAGATATATAGAATAAAGGCAGGTAACTGGAGTTGATCAGCCTTGATCTAACTGAATGGCAGCAAGACGGGTTTCAAGGTTTGAATGGCCAACTCCTGTTTCTGTTGGAAAGACTTCACTAGTTTAACACCAATAGACCGGTTGTGTCAATGTTAGTGATGTAGTGGCTGTTTACTGTAATACAGTCAAAATATTAAAGCACTGATTTCAGCAGGAATTACTGCAATTGACAAAAGTGATGGTTTGTGTTTCCACTGGTCAAGATGCAGAAATTATTTTTACCATTTTTGAGGCAAAAGGTGAACAAGCATATTTTGTACTTGTTCTCCTTTTCAATAAATAATTTATATTGATAGAGAAATACAAGCAGCTGAAGTACTCTGATTATTCTATCTTTATTTCTACATGCAGTTTTATTTAAATACTCAAAGACCAGCTGTGACATTTCACACTATGTTCAATAATTTGTTGTTTTATCATGTTAGATACATTATACATGTATATTGCAATGGATTATTTTGATGTCTGACATATAGTTGGTTTTTACTAAGCCTGAATGCACTAAGCAGTCACATCCTGAAATCAATTGAAGATTAATGCTGTTGATGTTGGGTGGTTGGTCAGTGTTTGTAAATTCCTAACCCCAAGACAGAAGAAATCAATTTTTTTTGTAAACATTCATTCATGGGATGTGGTCTTCATTGGATAGACAGACATTTATTGTTAATCCCTAGCTGCCCTTGAGAAGCTGCCTCCTTGGACTGCTGTACTCCATGTGTTGTAGGTTTATCTAAAATGTTGTTACAGAGGGAATTTGAGGATTTTGACCCAATGACAGCGAAGGAATGGTGCTATATTTCCAAGTCAGAATGGTGAGTATCTTGGAAGGAAGTTGAAGGTGGTGATGTTCCCACATATCTGCTGCAATTGTCCTTCTAAATCATATTGGTTGTGGATTTGTGGGTCTGTCTAAGGAGCTTTGGTGAATTTCTGCAGTGCCTTTAATAGATAGTACACATTACTGCTGTTGAGCATTAGTGGTGAAGGGAACGTGGATGTACAGTGACTCAAGTGGCATACTTTGGCCTAGATGGTATCAAGTTTCTAGAGTGTTGTTTGAACTGCACCCATCCAGGCTCCAACATGCTTTACAAAGTTGGGGCAAGGGACAGGGGAAACCACCCTGCACTGAGGGTTGACATTTTCGGTTTTCTAACAAAGCTGGAAATCTTGGTCTTAATGAGCAGGAGTGTTCCTTTCTGACACCCAGCACTCCAGTTAGAAGCCGAATCTAGCAATCTCCCTGGTCTGCAGATGGTGAAGCTGTCAGGGCCAATGTTTGCACATGCTGAAAACCTAGATTTCTGGATTTCCGACTAGCAACAACCCTCCATCAAAGCCCAGCTGCCAGTATGTAAAAATTACCACTGGGATTTGGAGGATATCCTGTTTTATAACTGCTGAACTGTTATGCCATGTTATTTCGGGGAGTATTTGAATGTGGAAATTGTTAACACAAGGAACAGTTGAAGTGAATATCATAGATGCATTTAAATGGAAACTAAATGAAGGAGGAAGGAAATAGAAGTTACATTGCTGAGGTTACATGAAGGTGGTAGGATATTTCTGAGGAGCTGTAGACTGACTGACTTGATTGTTGAATGGTTTGTTTCAGTCCTGTTACTTTTGTGTAGGTATAGTAAGAAGTAACCTTATTGGATTTCATTTATGATAAAACAATGAATTCTATTCCCTATTTCCTCCTAGTCTAGTAGTATTATCATTAGTATTTAAAGCAGTTTAAGACAGTACTGTCTATTTTCCAAGATATCCGTAAATCTATAGTTTTTTTTAATTATGTGTGCCTTTAACTCTTTTTTTAAATTCCAAGAAATACAACCAAAAGGTTTTTGGACGGGAGTGGTATTGGAGTTTAAGAAGGGAGAACTGCTATGAAGGGTGTACAAGGTGGTAAAATGTATTTATATTAGATTAATCATTTGAATTCCTTCGAATAGTGCAAAAGAGATATTCTAATTTCTCAGCTTTTGCTAAGTAAAATGCATACTTTCTACTGGAAGATGAAAGACAATTAATAAGTAATTAAGTCTTGGTTTACATGAATCTGAAATTAAATGCGTGAATGTTAATTGAATGAAGAGCCATTGGGATAAATCTGTTGAGAATTGGATTATTGCAGCAGCAATTCAGTTTAATACCCAGCATCATCCTGCTTGCTTTGTAAATCATTTCCATAAGAAGCATCGTGTTTGTTGTGACTCAGCAGAACTAAATTTGAACCCACAAACAGGCAGGTGGCCAATTGGGGTGGCCACAGTGGCCTTACCCTACCTTCCTGCTGCTGTTACACATATTGCAATTTTAATTTGCTCTTTTTACCAGATAAAAGGGACGTCCGCCATAAAACAGCACAGTCCTCCTTTAAATATGCAGATCAGCCACTGATTATATCCTCTGAAATGGCCTGCCCAGCCATTCAGTTGTAACAAAATATAACAACAAAAGAATTTCAGAAAGTGTTTAAGAACAATTGAGGATGAACAATAAATCTGGTCAGGCCAGTGACATCCACAGCGAGTGGATGAAAAATTATTAATGCGTGTCTGCAATTTTAAGGTCCGGTCTGCGCAGTGGATTGATTGTGATGACCCCACCTGAACCAAGCATGGCAGGTGGTAGAGTGAGAAGAAGCTAATTTTGTTTTTTTTGGCTTTATGAGGGCCAGGAGATGTAGAGTTGTTTCCCCGGGATCACGCAAGGAAACCTTGGCCTCTTCCACCCAGAATTCAAATCTCCCTGCCCTAATACTTTACCTGGTGCTTCTACATATACAAACTTGCACAAATCTTTTGAGCGAAACGTTTTTGCCAAAAGTAAACAAATTTGAGGAAATATCATGACAACTAATTAGAAAAAAGTGCTTGATTCCAGGTATCTGATGGCACATTACAGGTGACAAAATATCAAGTGGGATTTCAATTGTGTACTAACATTGCTTTGTAAAAAGTATTATTTGGTTAATTATTTTTAATGATTAGCAATCATTGAGAAAGGTTGAAGTGTGAGTAAGAATCTGAAACTTTTCTTGTAAGCGAAGAAGAGAAGGGTACTTGCTTTTCTCTATAGCTAGTGATTCACCAATTTGTGAGCATAACCTCCCAGTCAATTGTTTAATTGTCCACCACCATTCACAACTGGATGTGACAGGGCGGAGAGCTTAGATCTGATCCATTGTTTGTAGAATTACTTAGCTTTGTCTGTTACTTGCTATTTATGTTGTTCAGCATACAAGTTGTCCTGTCTTGTAGCTTCACCAGTTTGACACCTCAATTTCAGATATTCACGATGCTGCTCCTGGTATACCCTCCTGCACTGTCCATTGAACCAGGATTGATCCCCTGGCTTGATGTTAATGTTAGATGGGGATATGCTGGGCCATGAGATTACAGATGTACTGCTAATAGCTCACAACACCTCATGGATGCCTACCATTGAGTGGCTATACAGTTCATTCTGTCCCATTTAGCATGATAGAGCCACATAACACATTGTAAGGTATCCTCAGTATGAAGCTAGGAGTTTGACTCCAAGTGTACTATGCGGTGGTCAGTCTTCGAATACTGTCATGGACAGATGAATGATTTGCAGGCAGATTGATGAGGATGAGGCCAAATGCATTTTTCCCTTTGTGGAGAGGGAGCTGCAGACCCAGCTACATCATTTTTGACCTGACCAGCTTGATCAATAGTGGTCCTGCCAAGCCAGACCTGATGGTGGATGCTGAAATCCCTACAGACTATATTCTGTGCCCTTGCCAATCCAGTGCTTCTTCCAAGTGATGTTCAACTGATTCATCAGCTAAGGGAGGACAATACATGGTAATCAGCAGGAGCTTTCCTTGCCTATGTTTAACCTAATGCCATGAAACTTCATGGTGTCCAGAGTCAACATTGAGAACTTGAGGACAACTTTCTCTTGACTGTAAACCACTGTGCTACCACCTCTGCTGGGACTGGCCTGTTGGTGAGACAGGATGTATCCAGGGATGGTGATGATAATGCCTGACATGTCTTTAATGTATGATTCCTTGAACATGACCGTGTTAAGTTATTGCTAAACTAATCTTTGAGCATCTGTCTCAATTTTGGCTCTCGGACATTATTGTTATTTCCAGTGCTTAGGTCAATGGTTATCCAGTTCCATGTCTTTTTTGAAACTTAGATTAGATTAGATTCCCTACAGTGTGGAAACAGGCCCTTTGGCCCAACAGGTCCACACCCGACCCTCTGAAGAGTAACCCACCCAAACCCCTTTTCCCTTTAACTAATGCATCCTACATTATGGGCAATTTAGCATGGCCAATTCACCTAACCTGCATATCTTTGGATTGTGGGAGGAAACTGGAGCACCCAGAGGAAACCCATGCAGACACAGGCAGAATGTGCAAACTCCACACAGTTGCCCGAAGTTGGCATCGAACCTGGGACCCTGGTGCTGTGAGCCATCGTGCAGCAATTGTTACAAACAAATGGCTTATCAGTCCATTTCAGAGGGTAGCTAAGAGTCAACCACATTGCTGTGGTTCTACAATCAAATGTAAGCAGCAGTTACCTTCCCTAAAGCAGACCAATTAGATTTTTCCAACAATCAGCAATGGTTTTATGGTCACTATTGGACATCGAATTCTACATTTATATTGAATTCTATTCCATATAGTACGATTTGACCCATCACATTACCTGAGTCTTTGGACGATACTACTAGGACATATTCCTTAATCACTACTGAAATAACAAATTTATGGAACAGAATAGTCTCTTCTAAGGTTATCAGAAGATCACTAAGTTGAGATGCTTTTCATACACTTAAAGATGTTGGTGGAAATTCTTCCCTGACTTTCTGAGGAAATATGAAATTTATTGCATATCACAGAAAGTGTTAGAGTGTCTTAGTGGGTCTCCTTCTTGCCGTGGGTGTAGTGATTGGAACCAGGCTGCCCTCATTGACTCTGAGGTCATTCAGGAATTCTCTGGCTGACCAATATAACCAGGAGATTAGAATCTCCTCAGTTCAGGCAACTGACCCCAAGCTGGCTGGCCACAGTCAGTGTACTGTGCACTACTAAATAAAGGGAGACTTGGTGATGGGATACTGGCTTCTGTGCAAAAAAGAACCCTGGTGTTATTTGACTGGGCAACCTTTATTTACAAGGAAAAGGGCAGAACATCAATGTGTTGGAGTGATGTACCTGTCGTAGTTGAGTATCTGCAGGTTTCAAGTGTTATGGTGAATTAAATGTGCTGCTGATAAGAGTGGAAGGTATGTATGAGTGAGGTGTTGTGTAAGAATGTCATGGAGTGTTGCATGGTGAGAGATGTAGGTGTTGTGCATTGAGCATTGTGAAAGGCGGATGGTGTAATGGTTGGGGTATGTGATATGGAAATACATTAATTCCCTTTGATAACTGAGTGAGTTCATTAAACTCTTTCTAGCTCAGCTACCATGTTCACATGGTTGGACATTGACTAACTCCTTTCTCAGCACCACAATGCAATGTCCAGGAGACGTCAGTGAGTGTTGCAACTTCACTTTTATAGGCTGAGAAAGGAAAGTGGCCTGAGGCTGTTGGAAATTACATTTTGTCATTTTTCATTGTATAGTACATGATGTCTAAAGAGAAAGACCTTGGATTTATGTAGCAGCTTTCTTATGTTCGAGGACATTCCAAATGATTAACAGCCAATGAGGTGTAATTTGAATTGTAGCCACTCTTGTGATGTAATTTTCACACAGCAACGTCTTTCAAACAGAAATTAAATAAAGGAACTGACCAACTTAGTGACGTTGGTTGAGGGATAAGTGTTCATCAGGACACCAGGACAGTTGTCATACCTATCTTCCAAATAGTGCTGCTTTATCTTCTAGTTCTGTGTGTGATGGTTGAAGAGTCCTCCATTTAATACCTCATTCAAAACATGGTGCCTGCAAAAGTGAAATATGTTGAATATTGTACAGATGTGCCATTGCTAGAATATGTGCTACAGGCTCTTGCAGTGGCTAAGCTTAAATTAGCTCTGTCACTAATAGTAATGTTCTTAGAATGAAACAATCAGGGGTGGGATGATGGAACTGTTGACATGCCTCCTGATTTTCCTGTTGTTAAATGTCAGCAACAATGATACAATGCTATTGCAATTTATAAAAAGACATTGGAAAAACTGCCTTACACTTGTACATAACAGAAGTTTCATCCACAGTGACAAGGCTGCAGCTGTGTGTACAAGAAATGTATTAGAAATGTTAGACAGATACTTCCCACTTCATAACACTGGCCCCCACCTACATTTTAATTATTCTCTCCGGAGTTTCCTCACCACCCACAGAACTTTCAACTTCTCCCATGAAAATTGCTTTGACAGCATGAAGTGGGGGTTGGTGAGCTCTGATAGCTAGGAAGCTGGAGTGTAGTTTAGAATTACACCAGCAATCGCTGTAATGACTGTTGTTATCCATGGAAGTCTGCTTCCTTCCCTTGTTTGATGTGGGGTTCCTTGTTGCCTTTCCAGCTATATAATCAATTGTGTCTTTCTAATGGAAAGAGTTGTCTTTGTGGATTATGTCCAAACACTGACCATGATTTAGTTATTTCCATTTGTTCACAGAATTGTAGTATGAGCCTATAGAAGGCAACTCAGCCTGCTGGCTGATGGCTGTCTACAAAAACAATTCAGCTGGTCCCAATCCACTGCCCTTTTCCATAGTCCTTCTCGGGTATTTATCCAATCCATTTTGAAAGCCACAATTGTGTTTGCTTCCTTCAAAATCTCAGACAGTGCAATCCTGATCCTAACCATTCACTGAGTTCAAAAAAAGTCTCCTCTTATCACCTTTAGGTTCTTTTGCTAATCAGCTTAAATCTCTGGGCTCCAGTTGTTGACCACTCTACCAAAAGGGTAGTTTCTCTACATCTACTCTGTCCAGATTGCTGTAAGTTCTCTTCTCAACCTCATTAAAAGAGCAATTGCTCATGAAGGAAGTTTCTCATCCCTGGAAATATTCTCCTTCATTTTTTTAGAACCTACTCTGAAGCTTTTACATATTTCCCCTAAATCATAGTTCCCTGAACTGGGCACAGAGCTCAAGTGGAGCCTGAGCCAGTGTTTTATAAATGTCTATCATGACTTCCTTCCTTTTGTATTCTGTGCTTTTAATGATATTTCTAAAAAAAAGTCAATGGCATCATCAGAGTGCTATCATGTGGCAGTTGGCCACCCTTTACCCTCTCACCATTCAGATCCTGGCCTCATTACATCCTTGGTCCAAACATGGAGAAAAGAACTGAACATGAGCCGAGGTAGAAGTGACTGACTTTGCCATTGAGGAAGTATTTGATCAAATGTGGCATCAAAGAGCCTTCGCCAAACTGAAGTCAATGGGAATCATGGATAATCTTCATGCCTCACAGAAAGGAAGATGGTTTTGGTAATTGAAGCCAAACATCTCAATCTCAGGGCATCACTGCAGGAGTGTTCTAGGTCCTATCATTTATGGCTGCTTCATCAATGACCTTGCCTTTATCATAGGGTCTGAAATGGAGGTACTGTGCGATCATCAGCGCAATATTCAGCAACATCCATGATTTTTCAAATACTGAAGCAGTCTATGTCCATGTGCAACAGGGCCTGGATAAGAGGCTTGCCCTGTTAAAAGGTAAGTAACCTTCATATCAAACAAATGCCATATACAGACCATTTCTAACAGAAGAGAATCCAACCATTTCCCAGACATTTAATAGAATCATAGAAGGTCATAGAGTCATTGAGTTCACAATGTGAAATGATGCTCTTTGGCCCCTCTGCATGGACATCAATCATCTTTCTATTCTAATCTCATTTTTCAGCTCTTTGTCCCATAGCCTTGTGTGCTATGGCATTTCAAGTGTTCAACGGAATAGTTCTTAAATATCTTGAGTGGGGGTTCCTGCCTCCAGCACCTTTTAAGGCAGTAAGTTCCAGACCCCCACAATAGTGTGGGTAAAAAGAAAGCTTTTCTCCAATCTACTCTAAATTCGCTGTTCATAGAGTCATAGAGATGAACAACACAGAAACAAATTTCATTCCAACTCGTCCATACCGACCAGATATCCTCAATTAATCTAGTCCCATTTGGCAGCACTTGGCCCATATCCCTCAAAACCCTTCCTATTCAAAAACCCACCCAGATTCCTTTTAAATGTTGTAATTGTCCCAGCCTTCACAACTTTCTCTGACAGCTTATCCATACATGCACCACCCTCTGTGTGAAAAAGATGCCCCTTCGGTCCTTTTTAAACCTTTACCCACTCACCTTAAACCTATGCCCTCTAGTTCTGGACTCTCCCAACCCAGAGAAAAGACCTTGTCAATTTATCCTATCCATATCCCACATAATTTTATAAACCTCTATAAGATCACCCCTGCCCCAGCCTCCGACCTTCCAGGGAAAACAGCCCCAGTCTATTCAACCTTTCCCTATAGCTCAAATCCTTGTAAAGCTCTTCTGAACTCTTTCAAGTTTCACAACATCCTTCCGAAAGGAGGGAGACCAGAATTGCATACAATATTCCAACAGTGGCCTAACCAATGTCCTGTACAGCTGCAACATGACCTCCCAACTCCTGTACTCAATACTCTGACCAATAAAGGAATGCATACCAAACGCCTTCTTCACTATCCTATTTACCTGTGACTCTACTTTCAAGGAGCTATGAACCTGCACTCCAAGGACTCTTTGTTCACCAACACTCCCTAGGACCTTACCATTAAGTGTATAAGTCCTGCCCTGATTTTCCTTCATAAAATGCAGCCCCTCACATTTATCTAAATTAAACTCCATCTGCAACTCTTCGGCCCATTGGCCAATCTGAATAAGATCCCATTGCACTCTGATGTAACCTTGTTCACCACATGTGTAATTTTGGTGTCATCTGCAAACTTACCACCTACCTCCTATGTTCGCATCCAAATCACTTATATCAATGACGGAAAGCAGTGATCCCAGCACCGATCCTTGTATACCACTGGTCACAAGCCTCCAGTCTGAAAGGCAACCCTCCACCACTACCCTCTGTCTTCTACCTTTGAGTCAGTTCTGTATCCAAATGGCTAGTTCTCCCTGTATTCCATAAGATCTAATCTTGCTAACCAGTTTACCACAAGGAACCTTGTCGAACTGCTGACTGAAATCCATATAGATCACATCCACCACGCTACCCTCATCAATCCTCTTTGTTACTTCTTCAAAAAACTCAATCAAGTTAATGAGACATGATTTCCCATGCACAGCCATGTTGATTGTCCCAAATCAGTCCTTTCCTTTCCAAAGACATGTACATCCTGTCCTCAGGATTCCCTCCAACAACCTGCCCATTACCAATGTCAGGCTCACAGGTGTATAGTTCCCTGGCTTTTCCTTACCACCTGTCTTCAGTAGTGGCACCAAATTACTAATCTCCAGTCTTCCGGCACCTCACCTGTGTCTATCGATGATTCAAATATCTCAGCAAGGGATCCAGCAATTACTTCTCCAGCTTCCCACAGAGTTCTAGTGTACACCTGATCAGGTCCTGGGGATTTATCCACCTTTATGCATTTTAAGACATCCAGCATCACCTCCTCTGTAATATGGGCACTTTCCAAGATGTCACCATCTATTTCCCCACATTCTATATTCTCCATGTCCTTCTCCACAGTAAACACTGACGCAAAATATGCATTTAGTATCTCCTCCACCTCCTGTGGTTCCACACGTAGGCTGCCTTGACAACAGTACCCTTCCCACCGACACTCTCATTCCTTTGGCCGAACTGGTCCTCACCCTTAACAATTTCTCCTTCGAATCCTCCCACTTCCTCCAGACCATCCGTATGGGCCCCAGCTATGCCTGTCTCTTTGTTGGCTACGTAGAACAGTCGATCTTCCGTAATTACACCGGCACCACTCCCCACCTCTTCCTCCGCTACATTGATGACTGCATTGGCATCACCTCATGCTCCCGCGAGGAGGTTGAGCAATTCATCAACTTCACCAACACATTCCACCCTGACCTTAAATTTACCTGGACCATCTCTGACACCTCCCTCCCCTTCCTGGACCTCTCCATCTCCATTAAAAAACCCTACTGCGAATGATCTTTGAGGGGCCTTATTCTCTCCCTAATTAGCCGTTTGGTCTTAACATATTTATAAAATCCCTTTGGATTCTCCTTAACCCTATTTGTCAAAGGCATCTCATGTCCCCTTCTTGCCCTCCTGATTTCCCTCTTAAGTATACTCCTATTTCATTGGTTCTGATTTCTCCTGTCTGTACCTGATATATGCTTTCTTCTTTCTCTTGACCAAAATTTCAATTTCTCTAGTCATCCAGCATTCCCTTCATCTATAGGGCCTTGCCTTTCACCCCAACAGGAATATACTGTCTCTGGACACTCGTTATCTCATTTTTGAAAGTTTCTCATTTTCCAGCCGTCCCTTTACCTGTGAACATCCACCCCCAATCAACTTTTGAGAGATCTTACTCAAAGTTGGCCTTCCTCCAATTTAAAACTTTAACTTTTAGATCTGGTCTACCCTTTTCCATCACTATTTTAAAACTAATATGGCCGCTGGCCTCAAAATGCTCCCCGTCTGACACCTCAGTCATCTGCCCTGCCTTAGTTCCCAAGAGTATGTCAAGGTTTGCACATTCTCTAGTAGGTACATCCACATACTAAATCAGTAACTTTTTTTGTACTTACTTCACAAATTCCTCTCCATCTAATATCTTAACACTATGGCAGTCCCAAGATTAGAGTGGTGCAGGATGAGAGCAGGATTTTCCTGCTCCTCGGATGCTGCCTGACCTGCTGTGCTTTTCCTGCACCACTCTAATCTTGACTATGATCTCCAGTATCTGCAGTCCACACTTTCACCTACTATAGCAGTTCCAGTCTATCTTTGGAAAGTTAAAAACCACCCTAATATTCATATAGGTAACTGAGATTTCCTTCCAAGTTTGTTTCTCAATTTCCTGCTGACTTTTGTACAATCCCAATATGGTGATCATCACTTTCTAATTTCTAAGTTCAACCCAAGTAACTTCCCCAGATGTATTCCCTAGAATATCCTCCCTAGGTACAGCTGTAATGTTGTCTCTTATCAAAAACACCACTCCTCCCCTGTCTCTTGCCCCCCTTTCTATCCTTCCTGTAGCATTTGCATCCTGGAACATTAAGCTACCAGTCCTGTCCATCCCAGAGCCACGTCTCTGTAATTGCTACAATATACCAATCCCATGTTCCTAACCATGCCCTGAGCTCATCTGGCTTCCCGTAAGGCCTCTTGCGTTGAAATAAATGCAGTTTAATTTATCAGTCCGACCTTGTTCTCTGCTTTGTCCTTGCCTGCCCTGACTGTTTGACTCACTCCTTTTCCCACCTGTACCAGTCTCAGACTGATCTCTTTCCTCATTATCTCCCTGGGTTCCACCTTACTATTTAAATTCTTCCACATAGCTCTTGTACATCTTCCTACCAGTATATTAGTCTCCTTCCAATTCAGGTGCAATCCGTCCTTGTCATATGAGTCACTTCTACCCTCGAAGAGGTTCCAGCGATCCAAAAAATGTGAACCCTTCTCCCCTGCACCAGCTCCTCAGCCATTCATTCATCTGCTCTATCCTCCTATTCCTACCCTCACTAGCTCATAGCACTGGGACTCATCCAGATATTACTACTTAAAATTGTGCACCCTGGCTATTGACCCCTCTACTAAGTGGAACTGTTTCTCCCTATTGTACCTGCCTATGTCCTTCAGACTTTGTATACCTCTGAATTCTCTGCTCAAAGAAAAATAACCAAAACCTACCTAGTCTCACTCCATAGCTGAAATAGCATAGCTTCCACTGAATCCCTCACTGACAACAGCCTCGGGTTTACCATGAACCAAAATCTAAACAGGACTATCCATTTAAATATTGTGACTACAAAAGCAGGTCATGTGCTGGGAATTCGGCAACAATTAATTCACCTCCTAAATTCCCACAGCCTGTTGACTATCTACACAGCACAGGTCAGGAGTGTGGTCAAATAATCTCCACTTGTTGGATGAGTGCAGCTGCAACAATGCACAAGAAGTTCAGAACAACCCAGTACAAAACATCCCATTTGCCCCATCCACCACCGTAATCAATCACTCCCTTACACATAGGTGAATGTTTACCATCCATAAGAAGCTCTGCAGCAGATTTTCCAACACTCCTCTGGTATAACCTTCCAAACACATTACCATCTGCAAGAACAACGGATACATGAAAACACCCTCAACTGCAACTTCCCATCCATGTCATCCACCATCCTGACTGGAACTCCATTGCTGTCCCTTCATTGTTCCTGGGTTGAAGTTCTGGAACTCCTTTCCTAAAATGGTCTGCCAAGGTGCAAGTAGTTAACTCAGTGCTCCGAAGCAATGCAGGACTACCCTTCGATGCTGGTTAGTGTCCTGACCAACAAACTCAATCCTACTCCATATCCACCATCCTTCAATCTCTGCGTTGTAATCTGCAACGTGTGAGGAATATTGACATAGTGCCTTTCATAGCTTCAGGATATTACAATGTGCTCTGCAGCCAACAATTTTGCTTTCCAAATAAAGTCATTATTGTAATGAAAGGAATGTAATGGTAGTTCATAGAATCCTTACAGTGTGGAAGCAGGTCAGCTGGCCCATCAAGTCCATACTCATCCTCTGAACAGTATCCGACCCAGATCAATCTCATCTCTGTAACTCTGCATTTCACATGGCCGATCAACCTGGCCTGCACACTGTGGGCAATTTAGCATGGACAATCCACCCAACCTGCACACCTTTGGATTGTGGGAGGAAACCGAAGCACCCAGAGGAAACTCATGCAAACACAAAGAATGTGCAAACTCCAATCAGACATTCACCCGAGGCTGGAATCAAACCTGAATCCCTGGTGCAGTGAGGCAGCAGTGCTAACCACTGAGAGATTGTGCTGCTCAACAGTAATTTGGAGGAGTTGGTTTAGCTTTCTCAATTTGGAACATAAGGGAAAATAAGAACACTGTGAAGCCTTATCACTCTCAGCATTCATTGTGATACTGAAAGGCCTCAATTAAAACTGGCAATCTAATGGTTTTACTGGTGGTATTTCCACCCTGTTATCAACACTGAAATCCATTTCCTCTAAACTGTGCCTTGTTCTCTCTTGCTTTTCAAACTCAGCTAAATAGACTGTAAAGAGAGGAGGAGATAAGAGGTTAAGAGAGTGAAGAATATATTAATGCCACTTGGCTGTCTCCTGAGGTCCATGCAACAGATGCAGTTTGCAGCTTTTAACCATGTTAATATTATTGCTACGACTCAGCACTTCAGGTCGATGGTTCACAACTGAAAATCACGCTTTATCTTCCCCCCATGTTTTTTGCTTGGCACACATTGCAAAGTTTAATATTGTGCACGCATTTTTTTATTTAAAAAGAGCAATTACGTATTACTTAAGTAAAATTTTATATTTGCTCTACTGAAGCAATAAAAGCTCTTGTCATTGCCAATTGTCTTATTTTAATTTTGTTACACTGCAGACTGGATGACATGATATAACAGTCACATTAATTGACAGATGACTCATCTTTTTTTCCATTATTCTTTATCGATATCAAACAGATATCAGCATGCAAGAAAAGCCATGGTGACTGACCTGCAAGGAATAAAATATGATGCTGTCTAGAATCTGTGGCCTTTGTAGAAAGGGTAATGAGACGTGAATTGTCATTCTAATTAGCCTTGTGTATTTTAGCGAATGGAACATGGTTCACGCACATTCCGAAAACAAAATCTTCAATTGTACAGTACAGACAATTTGATGCCTTGAACTCTGAAACAGTAGATCATTGAGTACTAATTGAAGTTTACATTAGATGATATTTTGGACAGTGTCAGAGACATTTTTGATTTTGTTTCAGTAATTAAACTGAGTCATTCAAATGAGCTCATCACAGGTCCTTTCCACTCCATTTCCAAACCATCTAAGTATAATTAGAATTATTTAGAAATTACAGTATAAAAGCTGTCCATTTGACTCAACTAATCTGCATCAATGTGTCTGCAAAGTTTCACATTTGTGCAACAACTTATTAGACCTATTTATGATGGCTTACATTGTCTCAATTTCAATAAAAATACTGGTAATGCATTCCACAATCTTGCAATGGTCTGATTAAAAAGATATCTTGTATTTCATGTCTTAAATCTAAAATATTTAATCTCACACATGTCCTGTCATGGTGAACCTCTCATTTGCTCTGTCACACTTCCACACAAAATCAAAATTATCCCCAGTGTGTTTGTTTTCATTTATTGTGCCAGGCGTCTATATTCACTCATTGTAGTTCCCTTGAAACAATGCAGTACCAGTCGGCAATGCCTCCCTAAATTAAAACACAAGGCTATGCTAATTTAGAAAAATCTATCATTGAAATCGTTGTCCTGCTGACAGGACACAGAAAGCTTCAGACCAGTGGATTGGTACCAAATGGTATTTTAGGCATAGAACATGGACAGGTTGTAAGAGAGACTTGCTCTGGTAAGTTTGTTTATCTTGGAGCTTTGAGGATGGATCCCATCAGACCCAGACAGCTGTCTCACCTACTTTGTGTTTCACAAGGTAGTGGTTCTGAAAGGATTATGCTGGAGACTACATCGAGCTCCACTCAACCTGATGATCTCATATGGTTGAGCAATGATATTCACTGCTGATCACGATGTGGTATTTGGGGTAAGAAGGATGCTGCCATTTTTCCACTTCCCTTAACTAGGTCAACTGGTCATTGATTCACAGACTTAAGAGCAAGTCAAAAATAAGGAATTATTTGGCTCAGCATTCCAGGATTCCGTTACAAAGAATGTAGTTGTTTCCAATAAATTCATGAGATCAACCATCCCCCAAATGTAGTTATGATGCCTGATTCAATAAGAAAGACTTATTCTATGGAAGACATTTGGGAGCTTCTGAGTCCTCTGGATAAAATAATGGACCAATCTCCCAGGATAGCAGACATAAAGTGCTCCATAAAGAACATCCAAGACATAAAAGGCTGTGCTCCTCTGGAGACAGTTTAGAAAGAAAGACTGTTTAAATATCATACAATGTCAAGATTAGAATAAAGGTGACCTGTCCTCAAGTCTTAGGCTTGTCAAACTTTGAAGTTGGAAGAGAATTCATTCTGGAAGAATCGTGAAACCTTCAGACTGCCTCCATTTGTCAAGTCAGTGACATGATTGGGGATTGGGGGAATATGGGACAGTTATAAATATAATTACATACGTAAGTGTACAACTATTAATTATGATGAAAATGCCTGGGGGAAGATATTGTATAAGCTAATGGTTTAGAATGGGCTAATGTTGGAGACAACATTAAATTCCACCCAACCTGATGATATTATATAGTCTTAATGGGAAAATCAGGTGAATAATTTGAGATCTGAGAGCAGACAGATGTATCATCTATGACTCACAATTGTCTCACTAACATGCCCAACAACTAAGATAGCTTGTTTCTAATTGATATCATTGAGGAGAAAGTAAGGTCTGCAGATGCTGGAGATCAGAGCTGGAAATGTGTTGCTGGAAAAGCGCAGCAGGTCATGCAGCATCCAGGGAACAGGAGAATCGACGTTTCGGGCATAAGCCCTTCTTCAGGAATGAGGAACGTTTGTCCAGCAGGCTAAGATAAAAGATAGGGAGGAGGGACTTGGGGGAGGGGCATCGGAAATGTGATAGGTGGAAAGAGGTCAAGGTGAGGGTGATAGGTCAGATTGGGGTGGGGGCGGAGAGGTCGGGAAGAAGATCTCAGGTTAGGAAGGCGGTGCTGAATTTGATGGATTTGACTGAGACAGGGTGGGGGGAGGGGAAATGAGGAAACTGGTGAAATCCGAGTTCATCCCTTGTGGTTGGAGGGTTCCTAGCCGGAAGATGAGGCGTTCTTCCTCCAACCGTCGTTTTGTTGTGGTCTGAAGATGGAGGAGTCCAAAGACCTGCATGTCCTTGGTGGAGTGGGAGGGGGAATTGAAATGTTGAGCTACAGGGTGGTTGGGTTGGTTGGTCCGGGTGTCCCAGAGGTGTTCTCTGAAACGCTCCGCAAGTAGCCGGCCTGTCTCCCCAATATAGAGGAGGCCACATCGGGTGCAGAGGATGCAATAGATGATATGTGTGGAGGTGCAGGTGAATCTGTGGCGGATATGGAAGTTTCCTTTGGGGCCTTGGAGGGAGGTGAGGGGGGAGATGTGGGCACAAGTCTTGCACCTCCTGCGGTTGCAGGGGAAGGTGCCGGGAGTGGAGGTTGGGTTGGTGGTTAGCCTGCTGGACAAACTTTCCTCATTCCTGAGGAAGGGCTTATGCCCGAAACGTCGATTCTCCTGTTCCCTGGATGCTGCCTGACCTGCTGCACTTTTCCAGCAACACATTTCCAGCTCTAATTGATATCATGCAATCAACTACATCTTGTTTAAACAAGCCTCTTCATGTTAAGACTCACGAGTGGTCATTCATTACCATTATCAGGCAAACAGGCCTTAGACCCAATCGAGAGGAATGTTGGCAGCATCTTTCTACTCACAAATACTACAGCTTCTTTGCAGGAACCAAAGACGAACTGTGTGATGGACAAAATCATCACAAATCTGTGCTCCAGATCACTTCATTTGTTTGAAGAAGAGCAATTGAAACTGATTTTGTCTGCGCTGAGGAATAAACCTATCACTTGGACATCTGTTGTGTGGCTGATAACTGATCTGAGGCTATGTCATTATTTAACATTTTGTGGGTCTGAAAGACCACTCAAGTGCAAGAGCTTCCACTGTGGATGCTTGTCCAGTAGGAGTGCTCTTTTCAAAAAGGCCCACTTTAGGTAGTTAACTCATTAAGCCTGATTTATATCTGCTAAACTGATTTCTAGTTTCTTTTAAATGACATCTTACTTGGATGCAAATGTTCCCTTTCTATGAATTCACACCTCATTTACTTAATTTGCACCATTTTGTTGCTATATTTGAATTTCAAACAGCTGTGAGCCTAGACTACAGCTGACGTGAGTGTGGGTGTCAAATAATAAAGCATGTTCAGTACCTGTGACTGAATCACAAGATAATCATAAATAATGGACGAGCAAGTAATTTAATCAGGTTGTGACAGTATACACAGCAAATTTGCTGCCACAAGGAATGCTGTGTACAAAGAAGTGCTTCATTTTGACTGATCAGCTAAATGTTGTTCCAAACATACTGGAGAAACATACCCATTAAGCCACCTGGAGAATGAGACCATCAATAATAATATATGAGGGAAAAAAGAAGGAAATTTTGGCTTGGGTAAATTGCAGTTTCAGCTAATTGACAGTTGCAACCTCGTTTTGCACCATTTACTTGTTGAGTGGCTGCATCTACAGCCGAAATGCAATGTAGTTGCTGCACTTTGTTTTCATTTGTATCTTATTAAAATAGATTCACTCCCCAGGGTTGTAAAAGTTCAAATTGTTTGAAATTGTAATAATGTGTTTGGAAGTTGGACCAAACACATGTATGCTGGAAATGTTGAGAAAAGCTTTGGCTGGCTCCCAACTTGTTCAGCTGCACATTATAGAGTAATAGAGATGTACAGCATGGAAAGAGACCATTTTCGTTCAGCTCTTCCATGCTGACCAGATATCTTAACCTGATCTAGTCCCATTTACCAGCACTTGGCTCATATCCCTCTGAACACTTCCTATTCATATATCCATCCAGTTGCCTTTTAAATGCCGTAATTGTACCAGCCTCCACCACTTTCTCTGGCAGCTCATTCCATACACGTGCCTCCCTCTGCATGAAAAAGTTGCCCTGTAGGTCCCTTTTATATCCATTCCCTCTCACCTTAAAACTATGCCCTCTAGTTTTAGACTTCCTTACCCTGGGAAAAAGACCTTAGCTATTCACCTTATCCATGCCCCTCATGATTCTGTAAACCTCTATAAATCTTATTAACTTCAGCCTGCAGGAAAACAGCCACAGCCTACTCAGACTCTCCCTTTAGCTCAAACCCTGCAAGCCTGGCAACGTCCTTCTAAATCTTTTCTGAACCCTTTCAAGTTTCATAAGACTTTTCCTATAGCAGGGAGACCAGAATTGAACACCGTATTCCACAAGTGCCCTAACCAATATCCTGTTGCAACATGACATCCTAACTCTCATACTCGATGAACTGACCAATGAAGACAAGCATAGGCAAAAGTGAGGACTGCAAATGCTGGAAACCAGAGTTTAGATCAGAGCGGTGCTGGAAAAGCACAGCAGGGGTCAGGCAGAATCTGAGGAGCAGGAAAATTGATGTTTCGGGCAAAAGCCCTTCATCAGGAATATTCCTGATGAAGGGCTTTTGCCCATAATGTCAATTTTCCTGCTCTTCGGATGCTCCCTGACCTGCTGTGCTTTTCCAGCACCACTCTGATCTAAAATGAAGACAAACATGCCAAACACCTTCTTCAGTAACCTGTGACTTCACCTTCAAGCAACAATATACCTGCACCCCTGGATCTCTTTTTCGGCAACACTCCCGAGGGCCCTATCATTAAATGTCTAAGTCCTACCCTAATTTGCCTTATCAAAATGCAACACCTATCATTTTATCTAAATTAAACTCCATCTGCCACTCCTCAGTCCATTGACCCATCTGATCAAGGTCTGTTGTACTGAGATCATCTTCTTCACTGTCCACTACACCACCAATATTGTTGTCGTCTGCAATCTTACTAACTATACCTCCAATGTTCACATCTTAATCATCTATATAAATGACGAAAAGCAATGATCAGTATTTTTTGTGGTTTGCACATATTAATGCACAAGAGTTAATGGAAAAGAGCAGAAATGTTATTAATAGTGAGAAATATTATTTTAACATTGTAAAACTAAGTGAAGTTTGAAGTTTGGCATGAATGATGTGATAGATTAAGAAGCTAAAGTTACTCTGCACCAATGTAGTTTGTGAAGTAATCAGGGTCAACATGAATAATCGTTTATATTTGTATTGTTCTGTGGATAGTGTTTCTCCTTCACGCTGCCATTAGGAAGCATTTATCCCTAACGTTTTACCTTTTATAAATTTAGTTTCTGAAACTAATACCTGATTTTTAAAAGTACTCTTCATTTAAAGGAACACCCCCACCATCTGTAAATACCCCTCCAAGCTACTCACCAACTTGACTTGGAATTACATCACCATTCCTTCAGTGTCATTAGGTCAGAATCCTGGAACTCATCCCCTAATAGCTTTGTGGGTCTACCTACACCAAATGTACTGTAGTCGGTCAAGAAGGCAGTTAACCACCACCTTCTCAATGGCAACTAGGATGGGGAACAAATGCCAAGCATTCCTATATCCCATGAGTGAATAAAAAAGAAAGGTGTTGGGTATGGAAAGTTTGCTGGTCATAAGATAGCATAAGCCAGGGATTGACTTGCCGAGTTTTGGAGTTCAAACTTTGCACAGCATTATTAACATTGCAAAAAACAGTTAAGCAAAGATGAAGGGGAGTGAAATTGGCATAAATGGGGCCATAAAAAATCCAGACTGATATGTTATGACTCATAGTCAGTTTGTTGATATACTTTAAGAGATGTGCACAGGCTATCATCACAGTATCTGAGATGCTACCTGCGGGTATAAAAGTTTTATACCTCATCTTCACCTTAATGTCAGCTTAGATATCATGTGCCTCAAGGCAGTTAAGTTTGCATGTAATAGTTATTTCTAAATAATACTGTGATATCCATGCTCAGTTTCTAATGTTATGGGACATAACATAAGCATTGCAATGTCAGGTTAAAAACAACCCTTTGTTAGCAAACTTGCAGTATTAACTTGATAGATTTTCTTTGATTTATATGCATTGTAAGGCAGTTTGGGACAATTGGGCATTTTGTAAGTAACCTTTCAATGCAGTTAACTAGTTCTAAACCATGGAAAGTTAGCCTACCATGTTGTTAACAGATATACTGGTATTGCAGGCAGTTCAGAAAAGGAAAGATTCACTGGATTGCCTCCACTGCCAGTATATGTTGACTAAACTGATACTGGGCATGGAGAGACTGTCTTATATGGAGAGGCTGAGTAGATTGGGTCTGTACTCATTGGAATATAGAAGAATGAGAGGCGTCCTTATTTAAACATATAAGATCCTTAGAGGACTTGACAGGGTAGATGCAGGAAGGTGGAATTCTTTATTGAAGAGAGATTTTGAGGCTAGGACATTGGGTATATTCAATTCTGAAACAAATATATCAGTAGGGGTTATGGGGAAAAGCCAGGAACGTGGAGTTGAGGATTATCAGATCAGCCATGACCTTATTGAATTGCAGAGTAGATTTGAAGGGCTGAATTGTATGCTTCTGCACCTACACTTTATGGTCTTCTGGTTACAAATCAAACTTTACAAAACATGAGAGCTGCTGCTTTGAAACATTAAGCCTAAAAGTTACTTTCATCAGGAATTGAAGTTACTAATCCAATGTTGATGAATGCATCAAAGAAAGATATCCATTGCACATTCAGAGTTGCACAAAGCACATTTTTGGAGAGAAATGCATTGTACATGGGAAAATAATGAGATAACATTTATGCCATGTAATTTTTAATTAATGATTTCAGATAGAATTTTCCAGAGTATGGCCATCAATGGGGGTGATAACTTATTATCCAATCAGTCATGTGTGATTTTGTATTTAAATGCACCACAGATAGCACATTAAGCCATGTAGTGGAATGTTGATGTATTTATGTAAATTTAAGGGCTTAACAATCAGTAATGAATCTTGTGACCTCTGTTAATGATTGGCTTGGCTTATATACTCCTGGAGATAATTTCAGAAATGATGTAGCATATCTCATAAAATGAAACTGTCTTTCACCTTCATCTTTCAGCCACTCTGTAATGTAGATGGTTACTGGCCCCCTTCCTTGTTTAACTACAGGCTTTACTCCCATTACTGACGGACCATTCTGCGTATAAATACAGAGAGGGGAAGGGAGGTAGAGGTGGAGGGTACTGAAATAATTTTAAATAGAAACACATTAAGATAATTATTCAAAATTATTCTATACACAAGCATGCTGTGAATCAATTCCTACGTGATACTTATTAACTGCTCCCGAGTTTGTTTGTAATTTGTATCCCCAATGAAAAACCAGCCATGACAATGTCGTATGTGGATTTAAAAAGATTTGTAAGTACAGGCATCTTGTTTTCTCATGATCAAAAGATGATGGCTAATTATCTGACACTTTCAAACTCGATCATAAGGATTGCAGGAAATGCAGAGATTGAGGTTATATTGATAAATTTATCAGTTGGTTCAATTTTGTTGTAACCTAATGTATTTATAATTAGTTCAATCTTGGATGACTTTCAACTAAAAACAAGACTGAAGCAAAATTCTCAGCTATCTATAGTTGAATCTTCAGCCATTATACAACTATGACAAATGAATTTCAATGTAGGCAAATATAATGTCATTCACTTTGGACTTTAAAGAGAATAGAGTGTCATAAAATATTTCCTAAATGGTGTAAAGTTGGAAACAGACATTTGTGATTCAGGTGTCCAATCCATTAAAATGCCACAATCAGATCCACAAAGTAATCAAAAAAAGTTTATCGGAATGCTGTCCTTTAATATCTAATTAAATAGAATGCAAGGATGTAATGGTCATGCTTCAGTTGGACAAAGTTCCAATTCGATCACAACTGGAGCACTAAGAGTGGATCTGGGAATTGCACTTTAGGGAAGACATATTGACGTTGAAGAGAGTGTGGAACAAGATTTAACAGAATAATATCTGAACTCTATGGATTCAATTACAGAGAAATTGCACAGAGTTGTATTCCCTAGAATTTAAAAAGGCTAAAATGTGATTTACTTGAGGTTTACAACATCTCTAATGAATTGGATCAATATTTGGGGTTCAGGATTCAGCTATACAGTCAAAGGTTAGAACAGACCAAGGAATGAAATTAAGAAATACTTTTATATACAAAGGATAGTGGAATTTTGGAACTTTCTGCTGTAATTAATTCTGGATCAATGACTGATTTTAAAATCTGATAGATTTTTGCTAAGGAAGTCCTTAAAGGAATAGGAGGAAAAGGCAGGTATATGGAGTCAGACTGCACATCAACCATGATTTAATTGAATGATAGAGTGCACTGTATGGGCGAAATGACCTCCTCCAATTGTTAATAGAGCGGTTTGCTGCAAAGCAAGGTGTGCGCAGTCAAAGGTGCCCTGAATTATGGAAAAATTCTCATTATCTTGTCAAAGCTCTGCTCACACTTTGTTTCCCTCAGCAGGTCATCATTGACCTCTCACACAGAGCAATGGACAATAAACTGTGAGAACACTGAACTACAGGGGTTAGTGGTCCTTGCCCCAGGATTGCAACATAAAAATTTCACAGTCTTCTTTACATCTATAAAAAGTGCTATCCTTGCACATGGACCTGCAACCTCAGAAAAGGGCAATAGGTGGCAGATTGCATTGAGCATAGACTTCATGAATAGGAGATATTAGCAATAGTGTATGTAATGAAGGATGAGATAAGAAGCTCCTTAAGGACCCAGATGACTATATCTCTTTTTACCCCTTCTTCACTGTTCACTTTGAGCAACTGTCCTCAAAGTATTTATTTATTTATTACAAATAAATAGAGTTTAATTGCAGAAAGGCAACTACGAACTGTTAACTGTTAACTGGTTAAAACTGAAATCACCTTACAAAACTCTACGAAAACATACACATTTAGGTAGGAATAGACAGACAAAAAAAAATTAATGTTATGGGTGGATAGAAATCTGAGAAAGCAGTTCAATGGTCCCTGTCCACAGGGTTTACTGTGGTGATCTAATGCTTGTCAGGACTGGCTGTTGTTCACTCTCTTTTTCTCCAGATACTTTTTCAGTTCCTTTCAGGAGGCACAAAGTGAAAAATTACAAAGTCTCTGACTCATTGTAAAAAGCAACAGCTTAAAGCATCAAATGAGGAGAAACAAATTGGCTTTCTTCAGGCTTCAGGTATTTTTTTACTGCAGCAAGACATACTACCTCCTCTTCTGGAGGTCCAATTGCTTCTGACAATCTTGTTCATACCGACAAGCTGTTCAGCTACCTGGAGTCAACCACGTACTTGTTGCAAGGAGATGGCCTCAGTCATCCATAGCTGGTCGCAGCTCCACAAACCAATCAGCTACTTGATGCCAGCCAATTCTCACATTGTGCACAGCCCTGGTGCCAGCCACAGCTGCAGTGTAGCTATTACTTTCAGAGGGGGCACCATCTGCAAGCCATATGAGTGTCACTTCATTGAAGTTCACTGAAAGGTGCCACAGAGTATTGGTCCCTGTTTCTTTTATAGGCAGGTGATGGATCTTAACTGGTGCATACAGTTGTCTGTGGTTGGCAATGCCATTGAGCTGTCCATGGTTTGTAATAGACCACAGAATGGGCATTCTTCCTGGTACCTAATGCTACCATTTATCAGACTTCCCACCTTCCATGGATTAAAATCCAGCCTAACATTTCAGATTGATGACTCTAATGGGAATTGAGACTCAAATTGAAATTTGTAAACCAAGGTTACTTTGCAAAATGCGAGGTGCTGCATTTTGGGAAAGCAAATCTTAGCAGGACTTACACATTTAATGGTAAGTCCTAGGGAGTGTTACTGAACAAAGAGACCTTGGAGTGCAGGTTCATAGCTCCTTGAAAGTGGAGTCGCAGGTAGATAGGATAGTGAAGGAGGCGTTTGGTATGAGTATTGAGTACAGGAGTTGGGAGGTCATGTTGTAGCTGTATAGGGCATTGGTTAGGCCACTGTTGGATTATTGCGTGCAATTCTGGTCTTCTTCCTATAGGAAAGATGTTGTGGAACTTTAAAGGGTTCAGAAAAGATTTACAAGGATTTGAGCTATAGGAAGAGGCTGTACAGGCTGGGGCTGTTTTCCCTGGAGCGTCAGAGGCTGAGGGGTGACCTTTATAGAGGTTTATAAAATCATGAGGAGCATGGATAGGGTAAATAGATAAGGTCTTTTCCCTGGGGAGGGGGAGTCCAGAGCTAGAGGGCATAGGTTTAGGGTGAGAGGGGAAAGATATAAAAGAGACCTAAGTGGCAACTTTTTCATGCAGTGGGTGACACGTGTATGGAATGAACTGCCAGAGGAAGTGGTGGAGGCTGGTACAATTGCAACATTTAAAGAGGCATTTGGATGGGTATATGAATAGGAAGGGTTTGGAGGGATATGGGCCGGGTGCTGGCAGGTGGGACTAGATTGGGTTGGGATATCTGGTCGGCATGGACAGGTTGGACTGAAGGGTCTGTTTCCATGCTGTACATCTCTATGACTCTATATATAGTTATAAGGCAATGGATATCCTGCCGGCATCAATTGTAATGTTGACAGTTCTGGTGGTAGCTGAAATTACATGTTTTCACTGAAAGTTAAATGAGTAGCCTGGTTAGCATCGTTGAGCCTCACGCTGGGCTACACAATGACATTGAGAGTCAGGATATTCAAATGTACTTGTATATGGAAGTCAGTTTATTTCCAGTTATTCCTTTGCAATAAGAAATAAACAATAAATTGTTATCTTTAAAAATATTACAGATGAAGGATGCTAATTTTAACAAAGTTACGGAGAGTGTTGCCCTGAAGTTAACAAACAGCAGTTTTTACTCATTTTTGTTCCATTAGCTTGACTTTCAATATTAAACAAGTACTAAGAATTTCAGTTCCAGGTGTCTAATGAGATGCTCAAGGTGACATCTTTTGAATCTTCAAATGAGTGCAAGTGCAGTGTGATATCTCCATTACATTTGTTTTAAAAGAGGACATTTCTTTCAGACAACGTGACAGTTGAATTAATTAACCTGCACATTTCAGTTCTAACTTTTGGATTCCTTTAGTTTTGCCAAATGGTTAGAATAAAGCTAATTTCCGTCAGAGTATACTGATGAAACTGTAGCTTCCTATATTAATTAGACAGTGCTTGTGTGATGGAGCTATGCTGCTGCTGGAGTTACTGAATGTCATAGATAGTGATGTCCAAATAAGGAATATATGACCTCCATAACAAATTAAATACAGAGGGCCAAATTTTGCTGACGCGATAATAGCAAAGCTAAAGGCTAAGTCTGTATGGGTAGGTTGTGCAGCAACTGGGGACAAAAAGCAGTTGCTTAGTTAAACATAAATATCCAAACATTGCTTTTCCAGTTGCAACTCTTTGTCACTTCATGAAAACATCTCGACCTTAGCCTGACATTGTTTTAAGATTTGCTGTACTTCCCCAATAATTGTATCATAGAAAATTAAGCCTTATCGTGACAAGTATAATTACTCTTTTGCTGACATAAGTGCTAATCAAATAGGAGAAAGTGAGGACTGCAGATGCTGGAGATCAAAGTCAAAAAGTGTGGTACTGGAAAAGCACAACCGGTCAGGCAGCATCCAAGGAGCAGCAGGAACATGAGGAATGTTGGGGTGGGGAGGGGGATGCCCGAGGGAGCTGCGAGATGAATGAGAAAAGGTTGGGGCGGGGGCAGGATAGCTAGGAATACGATAGGTAGATGAAGGTGGGGAGTGATGGTGATAGATCAAAATGGAGGGTGGAGCGGATAGATGGGAAGAAGATGGATAGGTAGGACAGTTCAAGAGGGTGGGTTGGAGGGTTGGATCTGGGATAAGATGTGGGGAGGGGAGATGAGGAAACTGGTGAAATCAACATTGATCCCATGTGGTTGGAGGGTCCAAGGGAGAAGATGAGCTCTTCTTCCTCCAGAGGTCAGGTGGCTAGGATTTGACAGTGGAGGAGGCCCAGGACTTGCACATCCTTGGCGGAGCGGGAGGGGGAGTTCCAGCACATCTCCTTTGTTTCCTGCAACTTTGCCCTTGAATCCCACCCCTCCAACAGTAACAAAGACAGAACCCCCCCGGTCCTCACTTTCCACCCCACCAACCTCTAGATACAATGCATCATCTTCCGCCATTTCCGCAACCGACAGTCAGACCCACCGCCAGCGATATACTTCCTTCCCCACCCCTTTCAGCATTCCGCAGAGACCATTGCCTCCACGACTCCCTCGTTAAGTCCATGTCCCTCCTCCAATCCGCCCTCCACTCCAGCACCATCCCTTCCATCACAAGAGGGATAAAACCTGCACCCAAACCTCTCCCCTCACCTCCATCCAAAGCCCCAAAGGATCCTTTCATATCCAACAAGATTTTCCTGTACCCCCAAGCAACTTATTTACTGTGTCCGTTGCTTACGATGTGGTCTGCTCTACATTGGGGAGACAGGACGCCAATTTGCAGAATGTTTCAGAGAGTATCTCCAAGATGCATGGCCCAATCAATCCCACCACCCTGTGGCTGACCACTTCAACTCGCCCTCCCACTCTAGCAAGGACATGCAAGTTCTGGGCCATCTCCATTGCCAAATCCTAGTTACCAATGCCTGAAAGAAGAACACCTCATCTTCTGCATTGGGATCCTCCAACCACACGGGATCAATGTTGATTTCACTAGTTTCCTTATCTCCTCTCCCTCCCACCTCATCCCAGATCCAACCCTCCAACTTGGCACCGCCCTCTTGAACTGTCCTACCTAACCATCTTCCTTCCCACTTATCTGTTCCACCTTCCACTGTGGTCTAGCACCATCACCCCCACGTTCACCCAGCTAACTTCCCCCAGCCCCACCCCTCCCATTTATCTCTCAGCCCTATTGCACACTCCTCCCCCCCCCCCCCCCCCTCCCCCCCTCCCTCCCCCCCCCAAATTCCTGATGAAGAGTTTACGCTCGAAATATCGACTCTGCTGCTCCTCGGATGCTGCCTGACCGGCTGTGCTTTTCCAGCACCATGCTTTTTAACTATGATAAGTATTAATGATTGGCAGTGAGCCTCTCTGATGCCTACAATTAAGTATGAAATGTGTGAAGTATCATTCTTGCAGATTTTGGAATTTTTAGCTAATTTTAAAGTTTTGAATATAATTTTTTTTCTACATTTATCTTTTTGTCATTTTTCACTCCCTCTTGATCCAATCTTTTGCCCCTCATTTTATTTCACTTTTCAGTTCTTGACATTGAATTCATCTGTTTTAATTCATCCTACTTCTCACTTTTTTCCTGTCTTTATTTTCCAATTCTTAAATGATTATGGAGATAGCCTGTTGGTTCTTGATGTTGATATTTCACTTACAGCAATTTTGAAGGCAAATGCATTTTGATGTGAAGAATTTAGAGCTAATGACAATTAGGTGATGATTGCCTCAGTAGTTTGAGCCAAAGTGTTCAATAGCATGTTTGATCTGGTAACAGATGAAAGAGACCATGACAAACCTTTAAAAAGTATTCTATCGGATAGATCCAATTTTAACACATGCCAGATGGATGCCAGAAAACGTATGGCTCAATGTGTCACATGTCAATGTATTGCATGTTTATTAGTCCCCCCTGTCCACACGCTATTTTCTGTCTGAGTCACCTGCACCTCAGTGGGGCTCCCATTTATGCTAAAATTTACACTTGAATTGATGAATGTACTTGCATCTTCCAAGGCCTCCAAACATAAAATAATTGCAATCCAAACTTAACTCATGACTCATAGGTATTCAAGAAAGATTAAAGGTGGTCACGACTGTCACGGTGTAACTGTCCTTCAACTTACAATGCAATGAATAAAGAATTCTTGGCTTGTATGTGAAAGCACTGAACACAAACTAAAGAGTCATGAACTGTATATATGTTGTGACTAGCTTGGAGGACAGTGACAGCTGAGTAAGTTTCTTTTTTTGCGACTGGAGCAAAATAACAACCAGATGAAACTATTTTCTGCTTCTTGCACTTTTCTGTTTCGCAAATAGACGCAGAGAACAGGCTACAGGGGAAGTTGATCTTAGCTTTTCACAATAATATAGTGCTTTAAAAGACTTCACCTGAGAAATGGTCAGATTTATGTTCACTGAAAGGAAAAGGGTTCAGCTGTGGATTTAAATTATTTGCTTTACAAGGAATTGAGGTTAATCTAAGGAGCACTTACTTTCCTAAGCGCTGGCTCTCATCGAACAACTTTCCATCTTTTCCTTTCTGCCAGTAGAAAACATTGATCATGGCTGTCAAACCATCAAACCCTCACTGAATAATTATCATTTAATTATACTGCCAGCTCCTCTGACACATGACCTACACTATAAAGTGCAACTTCAATATTTTAAGCCAGAAGGAGGAGATCATTAAAATTGATTATTTTAATAGTCATGCATTCATAGTATAATCACAAAGGAATTTTGTCTCTTGCTCAATCTTTATTGATTTAAAGTGCAAGTCTAATTATGTTTAAAAATGAATAAATAATACTTATTTCAGAATAAATTGAGGATAGAGGACTTAAAATGTTCTCACTACCACATCATTTTTCAAACCAATGATTTCATATGGAGACAGATGCAAAACTCTATCAGGGAGGTTTTGTTGCACAGTGGTCTTTGAGACAGGTTTAAGCCCCACTCCAGGATTCCTAAGGAAGTTCCTGATGTGGACAAACACATTGAATATCAGATCCTTTCAACACACCCTTGTGGCAGGTGCTAAGAGCTGGAGAGATTTCTAATCAAGCCATGTAATGGAAAGAAAGTGGGAGTCTTCATCATCACTGACCATAACACTATGTAAAAGTACTCATTGCCACAGTGGTCACGTTTAAACCAATGAGGGAGAATTGCTTCGCTCAAAGTGTAGTGAATTTGTAAAATTCTTGACCATAGAGTTCATTATGGAAATTCGAGGCTGTAATAAACAGATTTTTATGCATTAAGGGTCCTGGGAAAGAGGCAGGAAAATGAAATTGAGGGTTATCAGATCAGCCATAATCTCATTGGGATGACAGAACAGACTTGATGGCGTGAATGGGCTACTTCTGCTCCTACAGTTTATGGTGTATTGGTCACAGCAACATGGACTGACAGAAGAGCAGTAAGATATCATTGTACAACTCCATCATTTCAAACTCCTGCAAAACGCCGAGTGTTAAAACACGTCTCAATTAAACAGTTACAGAGGAAATATAATACACAAATATTCGCAACATATATCTGCAACATATGGTCATCCAACAGCTGGAAATAAGCCTAGGGAGAGGTAACACTAATTCTATATTTAAAAGTAAGTTTATAACGAAGCAGATTTGTTGTGGTGTGGTGTCCGACACTATCTGCCATTAGTCCTCCTGCCACTGCCCCAAAAAAACACACCAGGCTTTATGATAAGGAGAAAGTGAGGACTGCAGATGCTGGAGATCAGAGTCAAAACGTGTGGCGCTAGAAAATCATAGCCTGTCAGACAGCATCCGAGGAACAGGAGAATCGACATTTCGGGCATGAATCCGTCACCAGAATAAATTGAGGGTAGAAGACTTAAAATCTTATACCACATTATTTTTCAAACCAACAATTCTGTTTGGAGGCAGATATAAAATTCTATCAGGGAGGTCTTGTTGCACAGTGGTCCTTGAGACAGGTTTAAGCCCCACTCCAGGATTCCTAAGGAAGTTCCTGATGTGGACAAACACATTGAATATCACATCCTTTCAACACACCCTTGTGGCAGGTGCTAAGAACTGGAGAGATTTCTAATCAAGCCATGTAATGGAAAGAAAGTGGAAGTCTCCATCATCACTGATAACGCTATGTAAAAGTAATTGCCACAGAGACACACACTGGTCACATTCCTGATGAACGGCCCATGCCTGAAACGTTGATTCTCCTCAGACACTGCCTGACCTGCTGTGCTTTTTCAGCACATTTTTCAGACTTCGTTATGACATAGTTTGCTATCGCACACAACCCATTGCTAGCCACTAGCGGTCCCCATTAAGAGCTATTCACCCTCCTAGCCTGATTGTGATCCACTCCTTTGTCTGTCCTACTATTCTCTCTCTCTGGGCTCCATACCCATTCCCCTCACCCTATCGCCTGCATACAAACCAACGTTTTCCGAGCTACCATCGGTTCTGAGGATGGGTCATGCAAACTGAAACTTTAACTCTGATTTTTCTCCACTAATGCTGTTAGACCTACTGAACTTGAATGGATTTCGATATTTGTATCATCTAATGGTGGCTCCATTTGAATTTTTCCCTGAGCCGATGCTCTTCCACATTTCATAGAATCTCGACAGTGTGGAAGCAGGCCATTTGGCCCATCGAGTCCACATCAACCCTCCGAAGAGGATCCCATCCAGACCCACCTCATCATGCATTTTCCATGGCTAACCAACCTAACCTGCACATTCCTGGACACTATGGGGAAGATTAGCATGGCCAATCCATCTAAACCTGTACATCTTTGGACTGTGGGAGGAAGCCAGATCATCTGGAGGAAACCCACATAGACACTGGGAGAACTGCACAGACAGTTACCTGAAGGTGGAATCGAATCAGGTCCCTGATGCTGTGAGGCAGCAGTGCTAACCACTGAGCTATTATGCTGATGCCAAGGCAAATGGTGCTTGGCATTTCTTGCCATGTCTTCTGAAGCCGTTTCTCAAGAAATGTGGAACATAATCCCATTAGATCACAGCAGAGCAGAGGAGAATATAGAGCATTCTCCCTCTTTGTAGCTCTAATTACTGTAGGGCAAGTTTAAATGTCCATTGTGAATGCTAGTGAATGGATGAATAATGATGAAAGGGTAGACTAGCAAAGTGAGCAGGTGGGTAAGGTAAATGATGGAGTGGGTAGGGTAGCACATGGGCTCATAGCAGGTGGGTGGGTGAGTGGGTGGGTGAGTCAGATAACAGTGAGATCAGGACACATAGTCTGGTAGGAAAGTTGTCAGACCAAGTGTTAGACAAATGATGAAAGGAAGTCATGTCTATGTAAGGGGATCAGTCAGGAAGTCAAGGGGTTAATATGGTCAGGTCAGGGTTTCGGTTAGGGAATTATTTGGATCAGGTTAGATCTAGTTTGGTGATCAGGGTGTAGTCAGGTCTTGATGGAACCTTCCAGGGGAGAGACGGGAGACTGAGAGTTCATGGTTAGTGATTTGAGATCAGTTCTGTGGTTAACCAGGAGTTTACATTAGATGTTGAGACCATAAGATCTTGAGGCAGAGATAGACCATTCAGCCCATTGAGTTTGCTCTGTCATGCAATGAGATCGTGGCCGATCTGATAATCTTCAACTCCACTTTCCTGCCATTTCCCTATAACCCTTGATTTCCTGACTGATTGAAAATTTGTCTATCTCAGCTTCAACAGCCCTCTACTGTAAAGATTTCCACAAATTCATTCCCTTCTGAGAGAAGACATTCCCTCCTCAATTCTGATTAAAATTTGTGACCCCTTATTCTGAGATTATGCCCTCTTGTCAAAGGCTGTTGAATGAGGAGAAACAACCTTACCTTGTGAAGTCCCAAAGAATCTTGTATACTTCAATAATGTTGCCTCTCATTCTTAAATATTCCAAAGAGTACAGGCTCAATTCTACTCAACCTGCCCTCATAAGACAGTGTCTCCATACCTGGTATTTGCCTTATGAATCTTCTCTGGACTGCCTCCAATGCCAATGTAACTTTCCCTAGCTAAGTGGCCAAAAGCTGTTCACAGTATTCTAGCTGTGGTCTGATTCATGCCTTGTATAGTTTTGGCAAAGCCTCCCTACTTTTATGCTCCATCCTCTTTGAAATCAAGGAAAACATCCCATTTGTCTGTCTCATTACCTGCTGAATTTGTGATTCATGAGGACAACAAAATTCTGCTCTGTAGCTTTCTGCAGTCTTTTACCATTTAAATAATATTCAGCTCCTCTACTTTTCCTGCCAAAGTACATAACTTCACATTTCCCCACAATATATTCCACCTGTCAAGTATTGGCCCATTCGTTTATCCTGTCTATATTCCTCTGCAAAACTATTTGTATTATTCTGCAAACTCCCACCTATTTTTGTTTTAATCTGTTAAACATCTCCTGAGTAGCCATGATGTGCAGGAGCTGGTGTTGGACTGGGGTGGACAAAGTTAAAAATCGTACAATCATCAGCTTATAGTCCAGTAGGTTTATTTGGAAGCACTAGTTTTCAGAGTGCTGTTCTTTCGTCAGACAGCTACCTGATGAAGGAGCAGTGCTCCGAAAGCTAGTGCTTCCAAATAATCTTGTTGGATTAGAATCTGGCGTTGTATGATCATTAACTATTTCCTGGGTAGTTACTCTTTAAGTAGCTGGTGTCAAATGTATTTTGATGGCACTCTAATAAATCAACTTTGCATATTTTACTACATTAAGGCTAGTGCACACTTGCAAATTGATGTTGTAATGAGCTAATTCAAAATGTAACCTGAGGTCAAACACTACTCTATTGTGTCGAGGTGTTTACTGGCAACAATCTAGTTCTGCTAATGGCACCAGAATGAGAAATCTAAGCCCGGTATTTTCTATTTTGCCTCCAGATCTTTTGAGAAGCTTTGGTCTTTAAATATTCAATAATTTTCACACATTACTGTGAAATCTCAACTATCATTGATCACACCTTTTATCACATGAATGCTTGACTGCCACAGATGGTAAAATGAGAGTGAAAAATTATAGCCAGCGTTCTGGAGATATCTTAGAGAATGTTTTAATTTCTAAATAAAACCTATATTTGTAAGGACAGTGCAATTTATATTTCTGGAGATTATAGCAATCACATTTCAATTATTCTTAGTCTAAAACGATTTCAGGTAGAAAAGTGGAATAATAGAGCAAGAAGATAATTTTGATCGGGAGCAGAAGATTGAAGTAGTTGATGCAGATGTGAAGATTTTGATCTTTTTTGACAAGTAAACCATTATGTTTTTAAAAGGTACTATTAATATTGAGTGACGTTTGTCTGAATTCAGTGCCCTAGTGTCATTATGTTTAAGTTGCAGCCATATAATTCAACGTAGATTGTAAACTTGGAGGAGAATTTCAAATCTTAAGGTATGGATCACATTTTTAATTTCCAATTGATTATCAACATTTACATCTGTAATATTTATTTGATTGTCTCTTGATTTTTGACTATGGGAGACAAATATTGAATGTAAAAGGCTTTAAAAAATAACGAATTTTTTCACATGGATCACCAGATTAGGATTTTATAAAATCATTTGCTGTTACTTTGTTAATGCTGTTTTATTTCTCCCAACTTGCTGCTGCAGTATATTGAAGCAAGATAATAATCAACTAAAAATGTTAGAAGTAATTGTGGACAAACAGAAATGTTTGATGACTGCATTTTCTGCTCTCACCCCAATCTAGAAGATTTCAACAAGTTTCCATCCAATTTCCATCCTTCTCTCCTCTTCACATGAACTGTCGATAGCTCGTCTTTGACTTTCTGTCTCCATTTCTATGTATAGGCTGTTCACAAATGTCAATGAGAAACCCCGACTCCTACCGTTACTATGTATACACCTCTTCCCACTTTGCTTCCTCCAATGGTGTTATTCCTTTTTTCAATTTTCTCTGTTGTGATGAAGATATATCACATATTATTATTCTTTGAAACTTGGGCTTTAAAGTAAAGGTAAATGGGTTTTTGGTTTTACAGTTCTTTGAAGCTGAATCTCTTTAAGTATCAGAAACTAATGTTTTGGGGGTAGGTCAAAACAGCATTTCTAAGAAATCCTGTCACTTATGCATAATGATGAGACAAACTTCCTGACGAGACATTTGCTGAGATATTACTAAGTTCAGCTTTTACACCACAAAGAAAGAGAAGCCAGAAGTGGGATTGGGGCTGGGTGGGGTGGGGAGTGGAGGGGGGAGGTGGTTGGGGCGGGAGAGGGGGTGGTCAGCTCAGAAGATGAGATCCAAAGCAGCAAAGTGCTGTTTGTTTCTTAGAATTTGGTGACAGATGTCAGGTGCTTCACTGTATCTCAGGCAGAGATTCATCTGGCTAATTTGCAGAAGTTTGCCAAAACGAAATGCTTGCAGCCGCATCAGTTCAATAAGAAACTAAAGATGGGGTTAGGAGTGATTCGGCAGCCAGGTTGAGTGCCTATGAAGCGTATTGCTAGGAAAAGGGGTTGCATCTTTCTTTTTGCTGTTTATGAAGCCCGTGGTTAACATATCCTGTGGCTCTGTGCACAGTATGCCCCGTTTATCTTCATATCGGTCTTCAGTTGGGAGAAGCAGCTCCTGGATTCAGGGAGACTGACAGTGTACTCCTTGAACGATTTGATACAGAAGCCAAGAAAAAAATGAATGTTTATGCATGGTAAAGGGTGGAAAAATCCCCAGATCCGGGTGAGCTGTAACTTAGGCTGATGTGGAAGATGAGGGAGAAGAGCACAGGCTTTGACAAAATTTATTTTACTCTTGTCTCTGGCCACAGCGATGGTGTGATGGGACACGATAACATTTAACGTTGGCACATCTCTCACATAGAGTGCTAGAAATAATGATTAAAGACCACCAAGTCTCCCAACAGTGAGAGGGTAATCATAACATTTTAGTAGAATTGTCTCTTCCTTTTCTTTGCCATCTCTTAGACTTGTTGAATCCCCTCCAGATGTTCCCTGCTCTCAGCAGCAAAGTTAAATGATTCGAAACAACTCATTGCTAATTACCACAGTCATATTCTAGTGCGAAATCTACACTCATTTTTAAAAATTCAAATACTCTATGCATATGGACACAATTAAATCCTTTCGTTATTTTAAAGATGTCAATCAAATTTTGAGAAAGTCTACACTTTCCGAGAATAAAACAACATGGCTCTCTGAACCTATTGTGGTTACTAATGACATTTAAATTAAATAGCAATTGAGTGGCACTAATTTTAATTCTTTCTAATGCTTCTAAATTACTAACCATACGAGAGGACCAAGACTGGAGACAGTATTCCAGATCCATGGAAGTTGCAGAAGAACACTATTGTCCTTGTTTCACATTCACTAATCTTAGCAAAACTCTTTTTATGATAGCATTACAGTACTAATTATGAAACTTTGAAGACCCCAACCCAATTAAGAAAAAGGCTCACTCTGCACAACTCCTACTTTTAAATACTCTTCGATGAATAGCAACCGTATCAGCAGCCGAATCTAATTTGGGATACCTTATTTGTTACTGGATTACATCTGCATCAGTTTGACTTTACAGCCTTGGTTTAATTTGTGCATTGCCTGAGCATAGTCTATCGGAAGGAATGCTTTTGCAAAGTAGACATTTAAATTCTCAGTTGTAACTTGGGTGTTTACACAAAACTGTCCTTTCGAATTCTCTAACAACCCTACAACTTCCTTTGAGGAATACTATAATAGGGAGAAGTGGAAAATTGGTGATTGTGTTGGAAATTTCAAAACTTTGGACAGCTGAAGGCATGGGTGCCAAAAATGGCACGTGCGAAAATGAGCAGGACTTGGGAAGGGACGAGGCTCGGGAGGAATTTGAGCATCAGAACATGAATTTTAAATCACGATGTTGGTGCACTGGGTATCAGTGGAGGTAAGCAAACATCGGCTTGCTGTGTGCATGGGAGTTGATCCAGGTTTGGTTACAGGCAACAAAGGTCTGGATGAGCTAGGGCTTATGGTGAGTGGAAATTGCCCTGGAAAGCATTAGAATAACCAAAAGCAGAAATTGCTAGAAAAACTCAGCAGGTCTGATAGCATCTGTGGAGAGAGATCAGAGTTGACACTTTGCATCCAGTGACCTTTCTTCAGAATCTTCCTTCTTCTCTGAAGAATCAAGTCCATAGGTAACAAAAGCTCTGAGGTTTTCAGTAGCAGATGGGTTGATGCAGATGCAAATATGGTATAATGAAAGTTGAGAATGCTAATTGCTAAATTAAAATGACAAGTTAATTTGTGGGCTTAAATAGTTCATTCTTTGGTTAATAAATACATCCTTTCAAGCAAAGTGGAAAATTGATTTAATATAATTAAGAATATGTGAAAGCAGCTCCTATTCCTCCATAAGATCACCAACTAATCTAATTGCTGATGTGTTTATTTATTCCATTTGCCTTTTGCCTATTTTGAGGATTTGAATTGTTCTATTCTTTAAATAAAAATGTGGTCACTTTTAACACAGTTCCAAGTATTAGTTACCCAAGAAAATGAAATTTGGCATGATATAGTCATTTTTTGCACATTCCAAGAGTTTGCCTCGCTGAATAATTGGACAGGGAGAAAGTGAGGACTGCAATTGCTGGAGATCAGAGTCGAGAGTGTGGTGCTAGAAAAGCACAGCAGGTCTCGCAACATCCAAGGAGCAGGAGAGTCGACGTTTCAGGCATAAGCCCCTCATCAGGAATGAGATTGGTGGGCCGCGGAGTGGGGGGGAACTGAGAGATAAATGGGAGGGGGATGAGGCTGGGGGAAGAGAGCTGGGAATGTGATAGGTACATGAAGGTGGGGGCAGTAATGTGACAGGTCGGAGAGGAGGATGGAGTGGATAGGTGGGAAGGAAGATAGACAGGTCAAGAAGGCGGTGCCGAGTTGGAGGCTTGGGTCAGGGGTGAGGTGGGGGGGAAAGGGAAATGAGGAAACAGGTGAAATCAACATTGATCCCGTGTGGTAGGGTCCCAAGGTGGAGGATGAGGCTGTCTACCTCCAAGTGTTGAGTGGTTAGGGTTTGGCAATGGAGGAAGCCCAGGACCTGCATGTCCTTCGTGGAATAGGAGGGGGAGTTAAAGTGTTTGGCCTCAGAGTGGTGGGGTTTGTTGGTGCCAGTTCACCAGAAATGTTCTCTGAAACAATCTGAAAGTTGGCTTACTGTCTCCCCAATGTAGAGGAGGCCACTTTGGTTGCAATGGACACAGTAGCTGATGTGTGTGGAGGTACAGGTAAAATTTCTGTCAGATGTGGAAGGATCATTTGGGGCACTGGATGGATTTGAGGGGGGAGGTGTGGACGCAGGTTTTGCACTTGTGTTGGCAGGAAATGGTGCTGGGAGTGGGGTGAGAGCTTGTGGAGGGTGGCGGGCGTGGATCTGACAAGGAAGTCATGGAGACAATGGTCACTCTGAAATGCAGATAGGATTGGGGAGGGAAATATATCCCTAGTGGTGGGGTCTGTTTATAGGTGGCGGAAGTGGTAGAGGATGATGCAGCATATCCGGACATTGGTGGGGTGGAAGGTGAGGAACAGCGGGGTTCTATCCTTGTTGCGATTGGAGATGTGGGGTTCAAGGGCGGAGGTGCAGAAAGTGGAGGAGATATGCACGAGGGCATCATCAACCATGGAGGGGAACTTGCGGTCTTTGAAGAAGGAGGCCATCTGGGATGTTCTATGATGGAATTGGTCCTCCTGGGAGCAGATACAGTGGGGGCAGAGGAATTGGGAATAAGGATTGGCATTTTTACAGGAGGCAGGGTGGAAGGAGGTGTAGTCCAGGTAGCTGTGGGAGTCGATGGGTTTGTAGTAGATTTCCGTGATTAGTCAGTTGCCAGAGATGGAAATGGAGAGGTCCAGGAAGGGAGGGAGGTATCCGAGATGGTCCAGGTGAATTTGAGGTCAGGGTGGAAGGTGTTGGTGAATTTGATGAACTGTTCATGAGGTAGTGCTGATACAGTCATCGATGTAGGGGAGGAAAAGGTGCGGAATGGTGCCGGTGTAGCTGTAGAAGATGGACTCTTCCACATACCCGATAAAGAGGCAGGCATAGCTGGGGCCCATGGGGTGCCCATGGCTACCCCTTTGGTTTGGAGGATGTAGGAGGATTGGAAGGAGAAGTTGTAGAAGGTGAAGATCAGTTCAGCCACGTGAATGAGAGTGTCAGTGGAAGGGTACTGGTTGGGTTGGCATGACAGGAAGAAATAGAGGGCTTGGAGGCCTTCATCGTGGCAGACAGATGTGTACAGTGAAGGAGTGAAGGTACTCAGATGGGTGGGGCAGAAGAAGGCTGAGACAATGGATCGACCAGGCCAGTCAGGTTTGTGAATCTTAGGAAGGAGGTAAAATCGGGCTGTGCGGGGTTCACAGACAGTGAGGTTGGAGGCTGTGGATGGGAGATCCCCAGAGGTGATGAGTTTGTGGAGGGTCTGAAAGATGATGATTTGGTGATGGTAGGTGAGATCATGATCTGGGGGAGGGGGGCAGTAGGAGGAGGTGTCTGTGAGTTGGCACCTGGACAGAATGGTTTGTTCACACAATGCAGAATTTAGCCACTATTTAAAGGCAGTTGTGATACCTTATGGCATTTATATTATAGTTAATCACCTCAGTGCCAAAGTCCACAATCTTTTGCAACTCTTTATTCTTTCACATCTGTTTGTGCACCGCCAAGGTTTTGTGCAAGATCATTTGAGTATTTATTGTTAAAGATGTGATTCACAGTTTATTGTAGCATTTCAAAATTCTCATTCTCTCTATTTACCTGTACCTGCATTATCTTTGGTACTTAAGTTGCTAACTCTGTTTGCTCTGTACTGCAGTGTTCCTTTGGCAGATGCCCTTTTTGCCTGACCACTATTGCTCCCGACAACTGTTTCATTTGCAGCAGCCATCTGTATTCAATATGGTAATTCCAATGACAATTGCGTATTGGAGAAGGGCAAGGAACCCAAAGGGACCAAAAGCAGGTGTGGTTTCCTCTCTGGCTTCTGGATCTCACTTGGGCTTCTTTCCAGAAGTTGAATCTTCAGACGCTAACACACCTACTTAGAAATGTCTGAAAATATCCATTTTTATCTTTCATATTTCAAGAGACACTTGTGAAGTTGTGCTGTCTCACCTATCTCAACTGACAAACAAGATCTACCATGGAGACAGTCCTGCATATCTGTATAAACTAAAGTTCCACTGGACCATTACACTGCTCTCTCATTAGAGAGAGAGAGAGAGAGAGAGACAACTGGTGGAAATTTAATCTAATGGTCACCACGCCTCAGGCAAGAGGAGTCACAAAATTAAATTTCATGTAATGGATTCTTACAAGCAAATATAAGTTCCACTTGCTGCATTGACTGTACTTCAATCCACTGAGCCTTAGTGTGGAAAACACATCAGCAAAAGGAGCATTGTTTTATTTCTCTCCCCATTGTAACAAGGTGAGATTATGAAAGGGTGCTGTATTTTTACCATCTGTCAGATTTTCTGAAGTAGAGGGCCTCATTTACAGCCATGACTGTGATCATTTGAGGTATTAACAACTCAACATCTAAGACAGGCAACAGTTCACAATCTATAATGTGATGATGGTTTCAAAGGGTGGGACCAAGTAGATACTCTATATGCTAGCAACAATCATAATGTCTTCATTTTGCACCACTCCATCATTCTGAGCAAACAATATGCTGATTCCTAGGGCATCAGGGATACCTATATCTAAACAGAGCATGAACAGAGATGCTGCTCATGGTTTCACCAGACTTCTGGTGGAACATACAATTGAGATGTTCAGAGCTTCCGATGTTCAGCAGATCAATAAAAAGATAAGGCTCTGTAATCTTAGCAAGGTACACAAAGTTATCTGTGGTGACACGATGCAATGTATAGCAGATATAACATAGAGTAATCTGTGGATAGAAGCAAAACATGGGATAATGCAGTAACATTGAAGCAGAGAGGAAGTGGAGTCAGCTTGAAAATATAATACATCTCCGAATTGATAACACATTTAACTCTAAAATATACACAGTAAAATGGTCAAATGCATACATTCAAATTCATTTGGTCTATTCAATCACGATGGCTAAATTGATGATGTATAACACAAGATTTGATTGGTACAGATTGATAAATAACAATCAATTCTGGCAGAAAGAACATTGTCACAAAAATAACAAAACTCACAATAAGAGTAGAACACTCACATATAACCATGCTTAATCTTTCATCTCCGAATTTTGTATAATTAAACATTGTTGGGCTATTTTCCTGGAACTATGGAAATATAATAAAAAATGAGAAAACATTTACTAGGATGAATAAAAGACCTGGAGTAGATGTATTTCCTCTGTGCTGCATCTTCAAGGAGATTTGCTGGGTTCCTGACAGATTTTTGGACGCCTCCTATTTTCTTGGTGTATTCTTAGCTTTTAATAATTTGAATCAGAAACAATATTTTGACAAACACGTTTAAGCCCATAGCGAGTTACATGTTGTGAATCACGTTTGTAATTCTTTCATTAAGATGTTCCACAGTGCTGTAAATGGAAAAAGGGAATTGGTTTCTCTGGCAAAGACATTTGGCCCAGTAGGTGTGCAAGTTGAAACAGTTCTGCGCAGTAAGTGGAATGATTCCGTCCTTAAGTATACTTAGTTCAGGATGCACATCCTTCTTCTCATCCTTCAGTGTATCTGATGCATGATGGCTGGAGCATGTGGATTTCTGTCCTGATCAAAATGTCAAGCGCTGTACTTAATTATTCCCAAACGGATATGCAGAACCTAACCAAGCTGCTGCTTATAATCAGTGCTTTTCCATTGATGTTCAAAGGTTAATTCAACATGTTCTTCAATTTTGTCATAAGAATTATTTGTATTTTTAACTTCAACAGAAACTTGTGTTTATTTATAACCTGTGTCAAAACAATATGCCTCAAAGTGGTTCCAAGCAGCAAATGTTACACCAGGTCACATTAGGCAGGGCATTACATCACTTGGCCAAAAGCTTGACCAAAGGAGGCTTTAAGGAGGATCTTTAATGTGGAAAGTGAGGTTGAGACATAAAGAGGCTCAGAGAGGGAATTCCAGAGAGTAGGATCAAGGCAACTGTCACCAATGAAGAAGCCAAATTAGAAAGGTTGTGAGGCTGGAGGAGATAACAGTGAAAGGGAAGAGTGAGACCATGACAGGATTTGAAAACAGGGATAAGAATTATAAAATCAAAGTTATCTTCTCCCAAAAGTAACTGTGGATTTCCACCATAAAATAAAGTTTTACTCAGTCAGTCACCAATGCCCAGTGACACCTTTGAAATTGTTTATCAATGGTAAAACACCTCAAAAAATATTTCCTGCTTGCTTGCCCAAAATGTTATTTATGGAACATATATAGAACCATAGAACATGCCCGATCCAAGACTTTGTTTTGTTGAAAATAATCTGACCCCATTAATGATCTAGTTTGCTTTCTGCTCTTGGGGAGGCCCACTATTAACATTCTCAAGGTGACTATTGACCTGAAACCAAAACTGAACCAGCTATGGAAAGTCTATGGCTACAAGAGCAGTTCAGAAACTAAAAATCCTGTAGAGAATAATTCTCCTCCTGACTTCCCAAAGCCTGTCCAATGTTTACAAGGCAAAAACAGGAGTATGATGGAGTACAACCCACTTGCTTTGATAAGTGCAACTCCAAGGAGAAAGTGAGATCTGCAGATACTAGAGATCAGAGTCAAGAGTGTGTTGCTGGAAAAGCACAGCAGGTCAGGCAGCTTCCGAGGAGCAGCATAATTGACGTTTCGGGCCAGAGCCTTCCTGATGAAGAGCTTTGGCCCGAAACATCGATTCTCCTGCTCCTCGGATGCTGCTGACCTTAAGCAAAACTCCAACAACATTCAAAAAGCTTGACACTATCATGGACAAAGCAGTTAGCTTAATTGGTACCACATCCACAAGCATTCATTCCCTCCACCACCAATGCTCAATAGCAACAGTGTGTATTACCTACAAGATATAATGCAGAAATTTATCAAAGATTCTTGTACAGCATTTTCCAACACACAATCAATTCAATATAGAAGGACAAAAGCAGTAGATGCATGGGAACACCACCATCTGCAAGTTCTCCTCTAAGCCACTCACCATCTTGACTGAGAAATATACCACTGTTCCTTTACTGTCACTGGGACAAGGTCCTGGAACTCTCTTCCTAACAGCATCATGGGTCTATCTACGCAAATGGACTGCAGTAGGTCAAGAGAACAACTCACCACCACCTTCAAAGGGCAACAAAGGATTCGTAATAATTAGTAGACCTGCTAGTGATGCCCAAATCTCATTTAGAAATGTAGTTCTGCTGAGGGTGTTATAGGAATACAAAAAGCAATTTATTTATATCACTGGTTAATTTTAAGTTCAAACTTTACAACACTACCATCCCTGAATATTGGTCAATGTTTTGAAATTATTATCAAATTCCTCCAATTATAATAACTACTGTGACTATTCAATTACTTGGGTGGTGGTGGGATATTACAGTTCACACAGGGAGTCTGAGTTGTTGTGGAAACATGTACTTTTACATGCGTGTTGTAGTCTGCGGCGATAGAAGTTCCGATATTAGCATATTCAACTTATTTGGTCATCTATTAATGCACCTTTCTTGGCTATCAACTCCTGGTGTAGGACCTGAACACAGAAATCCTGGTTCAGAGGCAAGGACACTACCCATTGTAGGACAAGATGCATCAGTTGACTAGTATTTGTCTGTTAGTTAGCTGCTTTATCAGATGTATCTGCAAATATGATCATACTATATTTCTCTTCTCCAGGGCCGATACTAGCCTAGTGTTTTGGGGAAAAAAAGGCACTCTTTTCATTTATAATGTCTTTTACCAAAATGTACAAAGGAGTATTGACTTTGCTGAAAAAAGCTGGTAAAATATTCAGAATTTTATTGTTATTTTCAATAATTTCATACTTAGTAATACATTAGATTTTGAGCATTTTAAATGTATAATGCCAACTAAATTGGGAAAATGAAGTTTTGATGCCAAGTTGTTTCCAAGATTCTTTGTTTCTTTGTAAGTTTCTTTGATCTCTAAATTGGCCAGAATATAGGAGCCATTTAGTGGTGCTACTCAAATATAGTATATTCCACAGCAATTAAGTACATAATGGTGGGACATAAATCTCTATTTATCTTTTACTTAATTAGCTTTTTATTCTCTTTTTTGAGTTTTTTTATTGTGTTGTACAATGGTGTAAAGGCAAGGTTTTGATGCCCATTTAGAATTGTCCTTGGACTAAATGGCTTTCTAAGCCATTCACAGGGCAGCTAGGAGACAACCATACTGCTGTGGATCTGGAGTCACATATATGCCACACCAGTTAAGGATGGCAGATTTCCCTCCCTGAAAGGCATTGTTGAACCACATGCTTTTTAAAACTGAGAATGGTTGCTATTAGGCTAGCTTTTAATTCCAGATTTTAATCGAATTTCACCATCTGTCATGGTGGGAGTTAAACCCATGGCCCAGCGCATTAACCTAGATTTCTAGTCTAGTGATGTTACCATTACATCACTGCCTCTTTGCTGTATTTTTCCCTTAGGAATGGGCAAAGTGATCTGATATGAAAGGTGTGGAGCATTTTCAGCCAGAAAAAGGATGTGTTATTTTGCAATCACTACACCTTGGTACAATTCGTAATCAAGAAAGTGAGTGAATGCAGATGGTCTCATTGTCTGGAGATTAGTTTTTGGAGGTGTCCCTAACCTCAGTGAATGTTAGGGACACTGAGGGTAAAAAGTCTAGTTGAGATACCAGGGCATGTGATATACACATGGAGCAGGTGACAAAATCGGTTGTGTTTTCACAGATTACATGAGTAATATTTACCACCCCCCTGAGAAAAAGAACAGAAAATGACATCACCATAGGAAATGGCATCACTACAGGAAATTACATCACCTACCCAAAGAAACAAAACACATAAATAGAAAGCGGGCTACACCACCAGTGCTTCATCCAGAGGGTCACTGAACATGTTCACTAGCATGGTGACAAAACATCTGAAAACAAGCCTTCCAGTTAAGCGAGCTAACCTACATCCAGGGATATACTTTCCCCATCAGTGGGGTTCTCAAAGCAACACTGCAACTGTTGAGACTGAGAGGCTGCCAATGAGCAACTCCCCACTTGCTCAATTTCTATTATAGCTTGGCATCATGGAGAAAAGATATCCCCAATTTGCAGCTCATAGTTGGGATGCATTGTCAAAAAGGATCAGACTCAACAAGTTACCTCTTTTTTTTTGCAGTTGAGTTTATAAAACATAGGGTTTCTCAATTGGTTTGTTAATTGGGAAGTAACAGTTAACGTGGAAAATTGGATTATTAATGAGATACAGACACATGTTTATAGGCTTCCCGACCCTGATTTGGATCTTGTCATCTCAGGCTGAACAATTTAATTGTAACAGATTGTCTCAACGGTGAGAATCTGATTCTCACCTGAATAAGTCATCGTGGTTATCATTTCTCTTGTCATCTCAGGGAGGAGAAATTTGTATCCACAGACACAGATCCTGGTGTAAAAGCAGAGAAAAGTCACTGAGAACAGGGAAGGGACTGTGAACCTAGATGTATGACAGTTGAAATGGAAAGTGGCTGGTAACTTAACGAGACCAAAAGCAAGGCTGGGAGGATGAGAAAGATTGGCTTTTTGGAGCCTGTAGAAATCAGGTGTACTGAGACCTGAAAAATAGAGCAGTCTATAGGACTGAGTAGGTGAGTTTAATGCCATATATGCTCATGAAGGGTAATTGTGCTTTTGTACAAAGTATCTCTGTTGCACTGACTGTTTAAAGTGAAACTGACCTTTTGTATTTGAAGAATTGATTTCATGTTTAATAAGATTTGAGTTATATTGATTTTAATTAATTTGTTAGAGTAAAAATGTCATAAAGTGAAATTTTGACATTTGATTTTCATGGTGTTGGTGCCCGGGGATTCCTTTCTTTTAAATAATTGTCAGCATCTATCGAATTGAACACAATACAGTAAATAAAATGTTATATTCAAGCTGTCACTTTGCTTGCCCCTCAACAACAGCTCAAGGGTACATGCATGTTTATCCAGTCCCATTAGCATACCACATCTCCCAAATGCCAACTAACAGGCTCTGTAACAGGATGTACAATGATAAAAATGGGTCAGTCCATGGCCGTGGTAGCTGAAGTTCCTCTGTTTACAGGAGGCAGTTTGTCATCTTTGACATTCCCAGATCTGACAGCTTTGTAATGGCTGTGTGAATCTTCAGGCAGTTTTAGATGCAGCAAACATGTCATTCTGACAGTAGGGTAATGCTGATGGTAACATTGTGTTGCCACCCCATGCCAAATATATATTTATGTTAAGAGGCTTGCAGCTCTTGATGAAAACAGTTTAAAAACCAGTGAAAAACCTGTCATTGAAAGAATTCTAAACAGTTAATTGGTCACAGTTTAAAAAATATGGAGCAAATGGTCAGCAATGACCCAATTGAAGAGCCGAACAGCTCTGAGAGATCGAATGGGCCACTCCTGTTTGTAGTGTTACTATGTTTAATAATTACACACCAAATGAGCAGAACAGAATAAACCTAAATACTAATGACTGGTTAAATTTGATGCAGATGAATATAAAGCACTCCACTTGAGGAAGAATAAGCAACTGTTTATTCTAGGATTTGAAATAGCTAAGAATGAAGCTGAAGTGATCTTCAATGCTCCTTAGTAGTTTCAATGCCAAATATACTGAATAAAATTTAGAACAGCTATGAACAAGCCAGTTTCATGTTGAACTACAATGCTGAAACTGGAGAGTATAAGACAGAGGAAATAGTGAAAAAAATTGTACAATGTCTGGTCAGATATTGTTCATTGTAGCATCCATTTCTGGTTGCTAAGAAACCAGGGAGAAATTCAAACACTGGAGCCAGGGCAAAGATTGTCAAGCCTGATTATGTCTCGGCCTGAGTTATGAGGACGAACTGAAGAAAATTTGCAGCCTGGAAAAAAGATAACTGTGAAGTGATCTTATAAATGATAGTATACAAATGATAGATGAGATAGCATATAATTCTAGAAATTTGCTTTAAATTAACTATTAAGAATATGCGAGAGAACATTGGCCTAAACCAATAAAAGACAAATTTTATGACTGATATCTGGAAATTAATTTTACTTCAAAATAAACAGCTTATCAAAAGGAATCACCAAGGCAAAGCAATTTGGAATCATTTAAAAAAAGATTTATACGGCCATGTATAAGGGAGTGTCTTGTCCCTCGCCCCATGATTATCTGGTGATATTCTGAATGTGGTCTTCATCACAAGCTATAGCTCTACTCTGACCTCAACCAGGGCATCATTCTTGTCTACAAAGGACACCGCATTGCTGAGTGACTGCTGCACTGTTTTATTATTTTTGCCAGCCACCATCAATTATATAAAATTATTTTAGTTAGTGCAGACAAAACTGTTGGTTTCTCCCTTCCAGTGATCCATTGAATTTATCAGTATTTCATACCCTTGCTGAATATGTCATTGATCATGCATCAGTGTTTATACAACTGTGTTTTCAACATAAGAAATGATTGTTTGTCTGTGACAAACTGTAACTGGCTCATCAAATTGTCATGTGACTTCATGCTTCAGATTGTTAGTTGGCAGGTTGCTAAGGGTTTACAAGGAATGCTATCATATATATCATACAAAGGCATCAAAAGAGATTCTAAGAGGGAAGTTTTCAATTACAGACATATCATCTCTGCAGTGATGCCTTAATAGATTTTATATTTGGAAACATTGTCACTGAAGTGCTTTCCTTGTGTTAACGTAAGCTTAGCTAAGCCTGGACAAGAAAATGTTTAAAGTAGCTCTGATTTCTTTTGTAAACTTGTCCATGCAGTACTGCTCCATGAGCTATCTATATTCTAGTTGTTCTCAATTTAGAACGTCTGTGCAAATATACATTCATAATATCATTTTTGAAAGATTGTTTTGAAAGCAATAAAACCACAGAACATATTATGTAGATGTATTTCTGCTGATGCTTGTATATTTTTTTCTGGTTGTGTTGTCTTTCTAAAAAGAAGCCTCTTGCATTAGTCTCTGCGCATGTCTTGTTTGCTTTATCAGTTGCAAAGACATTTAAGGCCTTGCGTAGGTTCCAGTTATACAAATATCTCTAAATAGAAAGTGTACTGGACCTGACAACGGTGATTAGAACGAGGTCAGCCAGGTGGACTGAATTACCTAATTGGACCAGATTAACAGCTCCAATCAGAGAGCCCTGGCTGACAGATATAAACAGGAGTGTCAGGGATTCTGCTTACTCTAGGGGCTGGCTCTGAGCTAACTGAATCAGTGACATATACTATAAATAAAGGGTGACTTGGTGATAGGATACCAGCCTACGTGGAGTAATTTCAGATTTCAACACATTCCATTGTATTGCCCTATTAACATAGGATGATTAAATAATAGAAGAATTGGAATTTGCTTTCTCCTCTTACATCTTTGGTTGAATTTAATGACAACGGTGGTGGCCCAGTCCCCAGGCTAGAAAACCAGAAGTAATCCTGTTATAACTGTTTTTGGAAACACTCCAAAATTCAATGGTTACCAGCCTGTTTGTTGCCTGTCACAGGGATTCAGTGCCATTGAGGGCAGGATTACTGCCTCCAAGAGGAGATGCTCATCCAGATGGCTATCAGATATGCAGTCATAACAATGCCACTGAAGCAATGGAGTTATCCTTTTACTATCTTGCCCTCTCTTTCCCCCATGCCACTGTTCACATTCCCCAAACCTTGCTCCAGTTTTCTCCCATTCTTTTCCCAAAGACATCGAATTGTTCCGAAGAACATTTTTATTTGGATGGTCATTCTTCAGAAGTGAGGTTAGACTTTGAGAGCATCATAGCTGAGGCTAGTCTTACTTGCATTGCACCACACAATTATCATTCATCATGGAAAAGCAGACAAGGAAGTGAAACCCAGCTCATTTCATCACCTATTCAGAAACAACCTTCTACTCATGGAAATGAATCAGTTTCCAAATAAGTACATCTCTATGGTACTCAAATAGTAATTGAGTTGAGATGGATATATTGTTATTTAAGTAAATAATTATTTTGCAACACTTTGGGATGTTGCAAAACCTGTAGCAACCAGGTGTTTTTTTCAAAGCGAGAAGGAGTGTTTTCTCAAGTAGCAATTTATTTTATTATTTCGCAGGATGTAAGAATCACTGGGAAAACCAACATTTGTTGCAGCATGTGGGGTTATCCTTAAAAGAGGCATGGGAATATAAAAAGCTGAAGATACAGGCTTGCATTAATACCATTTAGTACATAAATTTGTGATCATTCATTTCAACTTAAGCAGAATTTATGTTCAAAATTATCAAATACCCCATGTCAAATTCCATTTACAAGATTACCATTCCACTTTTCATCCCTATTCCACCTCAACCATCTGATTTTCATTATTCTATATGCCACACTTAGCACTTTAACTAGAACTGATGTTATCATTGTCAGACGTCATCATGAGAAAATGACTTGTTCTGTAACAAATAATTTTGATAACATATAGCTCTCATATGCCAACACATTTGCTGTTTGGCATGCAGTAAACCAAGATTTTGTTATATTGGTGTAATCCCATTGTTAAATGTTCTTGTGTTGATCTTTCAGTCATGGCAAAATTATCAAAGAAGATCAGAGAGCAAAACTGATTTGTCAATGAAGGATACTGTGAGAATTGTGCTTTGACTTGCCGATGAGAGGCAATAAGTCTCACTCATCATTCTTCTGCCCCTCCTATGTATTTTCTTTCCTCTCAGTGGTGACAATTTGTATCCAAATTTGGATGTTGATTCCATGGGGCTGGTCACCTTCCAGACCTCATCCAATGTTAATGTATTTGCTGTGGGAGCTGAGCTTGGGAGCTATGGGAGAGTTATTACAGCTGAACACAGTTGTGTTCTCACTTTATTTTCATATGTCTTGGAGTCAATTCTTCACATACTGGAATAGTGAAGCGCTATTCCAGGCATCGAACTGGTGCACAGATGGGCTTCAAATGTGGCACTGGTTTGGGGGAAGTGGGACAGACCTGACAGCGAGTGCACTACTCACCAGTGAGAGAAAGATAGTGCAAAAGCAGTATTGAAGATGTGTGGTGCATACATAAAGAGGTAAGCAGCATAACATTGTGTGAGAAAACTCATAGTTCTCATAAAGAGACATCCTCCATGAAACTCTCTGAAATTTACGTTAGATCTAATTATGTGTAGTAGTTTCCTCCTTTTCCACTCTGACGGCTGCTTCCTCATTAAAATCTTTCAGCTAATCATCCTACTTTCCTGTTTTTGTCTCTGTCCCCTTTTTGGAATTGGAGGGTCACATGTGCTGCTCTCAAATCCGTGAAGATTTTGCTACAATCTAGGGAATTCTGGGATTCAGTGGATTTGCTATTTCGATGGCCACCTCTTTTAAAACCTGAGAGTGAAAACCATTGGGCCCAGGGGACTGTCAGCTTTTAGGAATTCCTAAATTGTCAGCTTGTTTTTTTGTTTACTCGTGTGTAAATCCCTTTTTTATCACTGGGCCATTATTCCCCATTACTTCCTCCTTTTTGACTCCATTACTTAGAACAACTTGAATTAAATATGGAACTTTACTTGAACTTCAGTGGACTGGGACTACATTCATTTGAATTTAGAAGAATGAGAGGGGATCTTATAGAAACATATAAAATTATGAGGGGAATAGTCAAGACAGAAGTGGGTGAAACTAAAACTAGGGGCATAGCCTCACAATAAGGTGGAGCAGATCCAGGACTGAGTTGAGGAGGAACTTCTTCACCCCAAGGGTTGTGGATGTGTGGAATTCCCTGCCGAGTGAAGCAGTTGAAGGTTATCTCATTATTTTTAAGGCAAAGATAGATTTTTGAACAGTAAAGGAATTAAAGGTTATGGTGAGCAGACAAGTAAGTAAAGCTGAGTCCAGGAAAAGATCAGCCATGATCTTATTGAATGGCGAAGCAGGATCAAAGATCCAGTTGGCCTGCTCTTTTTCCTATTTCTTATGTTTAACTGGCATCAGCTTATTCAGCACAAATGGGGCATAAACCAAGAGACTTCCCCTACTCTGTGTGGCTAAGATTACCAACTTTTGAGTGAAGCCATTAAAGAAGTGTCATTTCCTCTGATCATGGGTAATATCATTGATCAACGTGTCAGTTCACCCCGTTCTCATAAAGCCATCATTCCTATTGTGAGAATGGACAAAGCTTGTAAACAGAGACCCATTCTTTTTGTCTTTAGCAATGTGCCTTCTATATTAGATTAAAACATTGACAATATTAATAGGGGAAATAAAGACACTATCTTTCATTCCAGTCAGGCGATACTGTTTTCTAGGTTATTTGAACATGCAGAGAGTTCTGAACAAGAATCATGTTGGACTTACAGCATTAGCTCTGTTTCTATGTCCACAGAATCTTCCTGATTTGCAGAGGTTTTCCAACACTTCCTGATTTTTATGCAGAGAGCTTTCAGTCACAGAGCCACACCATTTTAGAGCTGTGCCTGCTGCAGCTGCTGCTGTTAGACTGCTGAGTACAACACATGATTTATAGTGGAGCAGCTTGAACTTCTCCCCTTTTTTTACTTTTTTTCTCCTCAGTTCAGCTGGCTGGTTGGTTTAAATGCAAACTTTCTCACACTGCGATGGGAACAAAAAGCAAGTTATGTCTGACTCGAGCTAATTCTCCACAAGTTATTTTTATATCCTTATCTCTTTTGTTTTCATATGGTTTTCCAAATTTCTAGCACATTTCCACTGTCATTACTACTTATAAAATGATTAGGTTGTTAAAGACTATTAAATACTCAAAGAAAACTGAAACTTTCTTTTTTACTTTAGACCTCCAAGTAAACCTCAAAGATACTTACGATAAACATAATCTCAGCCAAATTCAAGCTACATCTTCTTCAACTCTACTGCAATAACATACTTTAACCTCAGCCTCAGATGCGTGCCCACTTCCTACACCTCTTGTGTATTTTTTAACTTTCTACGTCAGCCACATTTCAAGACTCTTGGAGTGAAACTGCCAATTTGGGTCAATTTATGTTGAGATGATAGCCATTGAGTTAAAATTTCATACAGTGGATTCTTACACCCTGAGGAAAGACATTTAATTTTTCAACCCCAGTGGCAGCATTCTCTTACCTCAAGTGTCAAGGTTCTCAGTGTGTTAAAGCATTCTAGACTTGTTAGGTGCTATGGTATGTATGTGTGGATTTTCCAGCCAAGTGAAAATTCAGTTACTTCTCCTTTTACCTCTGCTTTTCAGGGTCAGGTTTCAGCATCAGTAGGAAAACAGGCAGTGCAGTGATGTTTCCGGGCACAACATGAATGTTGGTTTACATTTTACATCATCATGTTGCAAATGCAATTAAATCAGCTTTTTGCATGAATGTGGCTGATCAGAGCTTCTGCATCCATTATGGGCATTCTTTGCTTGATATGTTTTCAAATTTCCTGTATAGCTACTGGAGATTGATTCCAAATCCAGCAGATTCCTACTTCATTTGGGGGGGGGGGGGGGGGGGGGCTGGTCACCCTGTGTAAGGCTGAGGACTTTAGATTTACAAGGATGCTGCCAGGATTGGAGGATTTGAGCTATAGGGAGAGGCTGAACAGGCTGGGGCTGTTTTCCCTGGAGCGTCAGAGGCTGAGGGATGACTTTATAGAAGTTTACAAAATTATGAGGGGCATGGAGAGGGTAAATAGGCAATGTCTTTTCCCTGGGGTCGGGGAGTCCAGAACGAGAGGGCATAGGTTTAGGGTGGGAGGGGAAAGATATAAAAGAGACCTAAGGGGCAACTTTTTCACACAGAGGGCGGTACATGTATGGAATTAACTGCCAGAGGAAGTGGTGGAGGCTGGTACAATTGCAACGTTTAAGAAACATTTGGATGGATATATGAATAGGAAGGGTTTGGAGGGATGCTGGCAGGTGGGACTAGATTGGGTTGGAATACCTGGTCGGCAGGTATGGGTTGGAGCAAAGAGTCTGTTTCCATGCTATACATCTCTATGACTCTATGTAATGCATTTACCCACTGGATTGTTTCAGCTTGCAGAATATGTTAAGAGATTTAAGGTAGCCCCCAAACCAACAACTGCTCTACCAGATTGCTCAGTCAAGAAGTCTGATGATCTGGGGATTGTATCCTTTAGATGAATTTCCAAAACAATCACTCCATAAATTAATCAATGAATCCAATTAACTTTCAATATTATATGGCATCACTGTAGTTCAATATGCTCTAAGTAAGTAATTGGCTGAAACCTTTTCGTCCCTCCAGGTTTAATGTCAAATTTCTAATCATATCACTAACCATGACAAATCAACTACTGCAATTATTACAATTGGCTGAAGATTTTTAAATCTTACTCATTTATTACATGTTGTTAATCATCACCCTCTAGAAACGCATCCTTGCAGAAGTGACTTTGGTTTATCAGAATTAAAACAAAAGATGATGGGTGCATACAGGGCAAGATTCCACTTTTGTCACAAGTACTGTCACAATACTGCCATGAAATTAAACATCATTTTTTTGTAACTTAGTATCAGATGTTTGCAATTGCAAATCACTATTTTTGAACTCTTTTTTTTCCGGAGTATCAGTTCTTATGATTTCTAATTTTAAAGTTATAGAATCGTGCATTGGGGAAATAAACTGCATTTATGTGGTCCCTTGAACATTGTAAAATATTCAAAGGTGCTTAATAGGAGTGTTATCAAACTGAATTTAACATAGAAGTCATATAAGGAGATGATAGGATCGGTGACTGAAAGATTGAAGGAGCACCTTCAAGTAATGGCAAACATTTAGGGATGGAACACCAAAGATTCAGGTATAGGCAGCTCAAAGCAAGATCATCAATCATTGATTGTTTAAAATTGAGCAAGAACGTGAAGGTGACTTGGAGATGTGCAGATGCCTTGGAAGGTTTTGGGACTGAGATGGGAAAGATCAAAGGTGGAGAGATTTTTAAATTCAAATCGTTGCTATAAAAGCAATGATGTAAGTTCCTGAGCACTGAGGAGATGGGGGAGCTTTAGTGCAAGTCAAAATTTGGGTACTAGAATTGTGGATGAACTTAGGATTACAGTGGGTACAAGACAAAAGGCCGGCCTGGTGACTTTGGAATCTCAAGGACTGTGAGAATTTCAAACAGAGACGAGCTGAGGTAGGATGGACAGAGACGATCTTAAGGAGGTGAACATTTGCAGTCTTGTTCATGAACAGATATGGAATCCGAAAACTCATCTTGTGCTCAAATAGGATGCACAGGTTTACGAAGAGCCTGATTTAGCCTCAGAGTATTGATAGGGAGAGGGATGGAATCAATGATAAAGGAACGCCATTTGTCACAAATACCAAAGACAATGGCTTCAGTCCTGCCAATTTTAGTTGGAGGAAGTGTATTTTCATCAGGTATTAGATGTCAGACAATCATAGACAGTGGAGGATTCAAGAAAGGTGGTGAAAGGAGCAGATCATTAAAATCTTTGAGCCATATCCGCCATGTAATTCAATCATGGTCGATTTTTACCTAAATGTCATTTATTTGTAATTTCTCCATATCCCAAGTTAGTCCTATCTAAGAAAAGTCTTGCTGTAATTTTAAGATTGTGACATTAGAGAGAAATGGTAGCATGGTGGTGTTGTTACATTCATGATCGAAAAGTGCAGGTTAATACCCTGGCGACGTGTTTAAATCCCATTTTGGCAGCTGGTAGAATTTATATTCAATGAATAATTCTGGAATTGAAAGTTAGTCTCAATAATGGTGACCATGGAACTATCATTGAATGCTTGCCTTGCAGAAGTGTGACTCCAGCCTGTGTTTGACCCTGAAATGGCTATTCCAAACCATTTAGCTTAAATGCAGTTAGGGACGGGCAACAAATGCTTGTTTTACTAGTGCTACCAACATCCCATCAAATAATTAAAACCTTTTGTTCTGAATTCTCCCACCAAAGGAAATTTCCATGTTTCCCTTTTATTATTTTCAATACTTCATTCGGTCATCCCCTAACTTTTAGCATCTAATTGAAGGAATCTGGCCTCAGAATTTAAATCATGAAACACTCTTATTACTTGGGTTCCAGATAGCACTAGATGTTTTATTTACCCATTTGAAAATATAGATATTGAGGCTTTTTATTTAAAAGCACTATTGAGATAAGTGATTTTACTAAATCTGGTAATTTAAAAAAAAATAATTAATTTGAGTAATGCCAAAGCTGGTAAATTGAGTCCCAATATTATGCTGAAGCTCCAAACACAATTACTTTGCTAGTAGATATTTCCTTTATGCTACCAACATCCTTGCAGATTTGCAAAGTAAAATTGCCAATTGCATTCATTCAAAAAATAGAAATTGTTTAGAATAGAACATTTAGAAACGTTTAGAATAAGTAACAAAATAATGATTAAGGAAAATACATACCAGAAGGGAAAAGCAAACATAAAGCAAATGCTGCAGATTGAAATATCAATACATCTGTTGTGTGATTTCTGGGTTGGGTTCCAGCCACACATGAATCATCCAAAACAGTCAGATAAATCCTGGGTAAAACTCCAGCACATCCAGTATCTGGCTTCACTGCATTAGACGTGGGATAACACATGCAACAGCAAGTAGAAAAGAATAAAAAACTTTAATCAAAAGTGTTTATTTGTATGTTATATCTGCGAGTGATAAACCGTACTATGTACGATACTAAGCATATACTTGAGTAGAAAGATCATTCCTTAAACACTTTGACTTGGGATGGGTGTTGAACCATAGCACAACAAAATATTGGACTAAATTCTCCAAGCTTCATGGAAAGGGATCTGAGCTGGGTAGCGGTCCTGCCTCCTAGAGACTCTCCCAGGGAATGTCTAGAAACCTGGTCAGCTGCCCAGTGTAGGTGCCAACTGACATCGCTATGAGGCCTCTGATTAGGTTCCCTGCATCAGGAGTCCACCCCATTGCTCCCGCCTGCCACCAACCATCACCATCATTTCAATAAGATGGTAAGTGCAGAGGCAGCCAGTTAGGGGTTCAGAAGGCTGTACAAAGTGGGTCAAGTTTAGCATTTCCAAATGGGCCCAAGTCTGAGGTCTTGATGCTTTATTGGAAAATCCAGCCCATTTTGTGTCAGTGACATTTGGCAAGACAACATCTCTCCCCACCCTCAAAATGGCATTTCCTTCTATATTGCGGCAAAACTGCTCTCAATACATAGAATAAGGAGATCAAAATGTGTTGGCTCATCAGCCTCTGAGTTGATGCTGGTTCCTTGATGAACAATAAAAAATGTCATTTAAAAACTCTAACAGGAAAGTTTTGGAGGAATGTGGGCCAAATGCAGCAAGTGGGACTAGTTTTGTTTGGGAAAATGGTGTGCGTGGACTAGAGTAATAGAGCCTTAGAGATGTACAGCATGGAAACAGACCCTTAGGTCCAACCCATTCAAGACGACCAGATATTCCAACCCAATCTAGTCCCACCTGCCAGCATCTGGTCCATATCCCTCCAAACCCTTCCTATTCAAATACCCATCCAAATGCCTCTTAAATGTTGCAATTGTACTAGCCTCCACCACTTCCTCTGGCAGCTCATTCCATACTCATACCACCCTCTGTGTGAAAAAATTGCCCCTTAGGTCTCTTTTATATCTTTTTCCTCTCAACCTAAAACTATGCCCTCTAGTTCTGGACTCCCTGACCCCAGGGAAAAGGCTTTGCCTATTTACCTATCCATGCCCCTTATAATTTTGTAAACCTCTATAAGGTCACCCCTCAGCCTCCGACACTCCAGGGAAAATACCCCCAGCCTGTTCAGCCTCTCCCTATAGCTCAAATCCTCCAACCCTGGCAACATCCTTGTAAATCTTTTCTGAACCCTTTCAAGTTTCACAACATCTTTCCGACAGGAAGGAGACAAGAATTGCACGCAATATTCACTAGTTGGACTAAAGGGTCTATTTCTGTGTGACTCTAAAAGAACTGACAATTAAGATACATTTACCATTGATCTGCAAAGAGAGTATTTATTCAAATCCATTTCATCTTGTTACATTAAGGCTATTTTTGATTTGTGCTTTATTCAAGTGGAAAACCTCTTTTCCAGAAGGACAAAGTCCTTCCATATCACAACTAATATATCAGAGGAAGAATAAACCATGGCCCACTTGTCTGCAGCTCTGATTATACTTTGCTTTAATTCTCCAACAGACTGCAATTCCCGTTGAAATGCTAGAGTACAATGATTACCTACGCTTGAACTGACCTCTATGTGTGATTACCACTGGTTAATGGATCCACAAATTTTTGAATAACTACTTTGGGAATTGCAACATTTGACATTAAGAAAATGTTACTGAAAACTCTTGTCTCTTAATAGGTGATTTAGTCAGGCATAAATTGACAAAACAAAATATATACCAGTAATTTATGCCCATTGAGCTTGAAATAAACGTTAGTTTGACTTAGCAAATCACAGAAGCACTACAAATATTTTTGAAAATTTTGTACATAAATTAATTCATGCACACACATTGCCAGATGCTATTTGCTTGAAATGTTAATTAGGGCATTTTTGAAGAAGATGGCAGATGCTGGGAGATGAGTGTGTGTGTATGTATGTGTGTGGGTGGAGAGTGCCTCAACATTTTAGCCGTCTGCTTGTTAAACAGGGCTTTAACATATATCAGTTAATGAACAGAAAAACTTCACCTTGGTTTTCCTCTTCTCACCGATGCAGCTTCTTGGAACAAGCTGAACATCTGGAGTGACAGTTTTCAGGAAGCAACATGTCGGTTGAACACACTGGATCAGTTCTGTGAAACTAGGTTCCCCTTCTGCAATGACTCAAACCTACCCACAATGGGAGATGCGCAAATGTCTTAAATTAATATATAACCAAACCAGCTAATTTTTTTTTGTCAGTTATGTCTGGTGAGGTTTGTGGAGCTGTCCTTTAAAAGTGAACCCTGAGTGGGTGTGAGTGTGGCGAGGAGCAGCTGCTGACAGTTAATTAATGGGCTGCAGCTTTCTTTGTCCAGTGATGAATGGAGGAAGTTTTGTGGCTAAATACATTCTTCTCATAAAGTATTGCATTGCGCCGAAGGCACAAATGTTTCATGGCTGAACAAATCTTTCTAATCTCCCATACGCAGTCCACAGTAGAAACACTGTTGGAAGATGAAAATTCACTGTAGGGGCCCAGATGGCTGAGACTTTCTACTTCTCTGGTTAATCTGGTGTTTGCTCGAAAATGAAGTGGAAGTGGGGACTTTAGTATTTCAACTGCTGTGCTTTCAATGTATAGAATCCAGTTAACTATAGAATCATCCTTTTGCTTTGTCCGATAGTTAAATAAACCAGAAAATAAGGATTTGCATGAACATGTCTCTTGTGTGTAAGAAATTTCAGTTGTTGTGTCTGAAGCTATTATCCAGAAAGGTCACTGCTTCTGAACACAGAAATGTCTTTATGATCATTTGTCAGAGGGAAGGGACACTGAGAGGGAGCTGTTGTCACTTATCCGCTGTCAGGGATGAAAATGACAGTAGGTGAGTCACTATACTGCTTTTCTGTTCATCCTTGCTCTCTGAATAGTAGAAGTTGCTGCTTTGCTAATCCTGTGGTGAAGGAAAGAATTTGTAACAGTCTCCCTACAAAATTATAAACACAACAAAATTATAAACACAATCACTTTTTGGGGAGTGTTGCAGAGACATATTGTTACCGGAATACTGCTTCCATGGGCTTGTCGCAGAGCTGTTATAACCGAGTCTAATTCTAAGCAGAAAATAATTTTATGATGTGATTGAGTATATTCCCCATAGGAGTATGATCTTGTTTACTCTCTTTTAAGCGGAATCTATTGTTTCATGCATGATTCTCCAAATCTCTCTGCCTTATGTTCTGATAACACAAAGTCCAATGATTGGTTTGGAACAGAGGGAATGAATTCGGGCATGCTCTTGAGTACAGTTATGAATTGTTATTGTAAATCTTGCGAGTTGCAACCATTGTTAAAATTGCTCATAATTGCTCATATAATTGCTCAATATTTTGTAGCATGGAGCCCATAGCACCAACTCACAGATACACAGCTGCTTATGGCTGACAAAGTCATACAGTCATAGAGATATATAGCACGGAAACAGACCCTTCGGTCCAACTCGTCCATGCCAACCAGATATCCCAACCCAATCTCGTCCCACCTGCCAGCACATGGCCCATATCCCTCCAAACCCTTCCTATTCATATACCCATCCAAATGCCTCTTAAATGTTGCAGTTGTACTAGTCTCCACCAATTCCTCTGGCAGCTCATTCCATACACGTACCACCCTCTGCGTGAGAAAGTTGCCCCTTAGGTCTCTTTTATATCTTTCCCCTCTCGCCCTAAACCTATGCCCTCTAGTTCTGGATTCCTCCACCCAGGGAAAAGACTTTGTCTATTTATCCTATCCATGCACCTCATGATCTTATAACCTCTATAAGGTCACCCCTCAGCCTCCTATGCTCGAGGGAAAACAGCCCTAGCCTATTCAAATCCTCAATCCTTGTAAATCTTTTGTGAACCTTTCCAAGTTTCACAACATCTTTGCGATAGGAAGGAGAGCAGAATTGCACACAATATTCCAACAGTGGCCTAACCAATGTTTGGGGAGGTGATGGCATAGTGGTATTATCACTGGAGTGTTACTCCAAAGACGCAGGTAATGTTCTGGCGATCCAGATTCAAAGTGCCGAAGTTGTCTTTCCGAAAGAAGTGTTGTATGCCAATTCTTCTGGATCAACCAGATAAAGGGAAAACCAATACCCTCTGTTCCACATCCATTACCAGATCGGGAAACATTTGGCTCAATTCACCAATGTCGTGGATAACAGGCGATGCAACATCTTAGTGCTGTCTATAGATCTCATGACTTTTAAGTCTGACTTGTGACTGATGGAAGAGGATTTGTGAAATTACTATATCTAAAAAACAACATAATTTGTATTTATTACTTACAGTGTGGAAACAGGCCCTTCGGCCCAACAAGTCCACACCTCCCCGCCGAAGCGCAACCCACCCATACCCCTACATTTACCCCTTACCTAACACTACAGGCAATTTAGCATGGCCAATTCACCTGACCTGCACATCTTTGGACTGTGGGAGGAAACCGGAGCACCCGGAGGAAACCCACGCAGACACGGGGAGAATGTGCAAACTCCACACAGTCAGTTGCCTGAGGCGGGAATTGAACCCAGGTCTCTGGCGCTATGAGGCAGCAGTGCTAACCACTGTGCCACCGTGCCGCCCTTTAATGGGACCTTTAATGGGAACGTTTATGGAAGTAATTCTCGAGCTTCCAACTCAGGTAGCAGAAGATTTGCCCACCAGCAGTCTTTAGATAAAAACCAGAGATGCTCAAGAGAATAGAATCAGTGGAGCACAGATACTTTAATGGGTTGTGAGTTTGGAGAGAATTATAGAGATAGGGAGGGGCAAGGCTATGAGAGAAACCTAAAAACACTGTTGTGAATTTTAAAATCTAGACATTGCCATATCTGCAAGTCTGTTTGTGAGCTCTGACGTAATTTCCCTAAAGGTTGATTTGCAGGTTGAGTCCATGGTTAAGAAAGCAAATGTAAAGTTGCCATTTATTTCAAGAGGGTTGGAATGTAAAAGCAGAAATGTGCTACTGAGACTTTATAAAACTCTGGTTAGGCCCCATTTAGAATACTGTGTCCAATTTTGGGCCCCACACCTCAGGAAGGACATACTGGCACTAGAGATTCACACGGATGATCCCTGGAATGGTAGGCCTAACATACGATGAATGGCTGAGGATCCTGGGATTGTATTCGTTAGAGTTTAGAAGGTTGAGGGGAGATCTAATAGAAACTTACAAGATAATGCATGGCTTAGAAAGGGTGGATGCTGGGAAATTGTTTCCATCAGGCGGGGATACGAGGACTCATGGGCACAACCTTAGAATTAGAGGTGGTCAATTTAGAAGGGAAATGAGGAGACATTTCTTCAGCCAGAGAGTGCTGGGCCTGTGGAATTCACTGCCATGGAGCGCAGTGGAGGCCAGGACATTAAATGTCTTGAAGGCAGAGATTGATAAATTCTTAATCTCGCAAGGAGTTAAGGGATACTGGGAGAGTGCGGGTAAGTGGTATTGAAATGTCCATCAGCCATGTTTGAATGGCAAAGTGGACTCGATGGGCCGAATGGCCTTACTTCCACTCCTATTTCTTATGGTCTTAATGAGCAAATAAGTGATAGGACTTAGTGCAAATTAGGACACAGGCAGGAGGTTTTGATGGCATCAAGAGGATGTAATATGGGGGCGACAGGAATTCTTTGAATAATAAAAGCATGCATGACGGTTTCAGCAACAGGTGAACTGAGGCAGGAATAAAGTCAGGCAGAGGAGGCAGAAGTAGATACTCTTGGTGGTGGCCCAGACACACAGCTGGAACCTCACCTTGAGGTCCAAAGTGCGATTGTGAACAGTGTGTCAGGGAAAGTGATAGAGTCCATGTCCAGGAAACAGAGTTTGTCTAATCAGCGAAAGAAATTAGTCCACTGCTTAATAAGTAGAATTATCTTCCAATCTAGCACTTGAATTTCTGCACATTGGACAAGAATAAGCTAGACACAGTGGAAGGGTGGGAGAAATGAGGAAGAGGTTGAGCTGGGTGTCATAATGTACACATGGGAGCTAAAGTGTTTTCTGGTGATCATGCCAATTGACAACATTTAGATGATAAATAGCAGAGGATCAGGATAGAGTCTTGAGAAACACCAGAGATGTAATCCCTACAGTGTGGAAACAGGCCATTTTGGCCCAACAAGTCCACACTGACCCTCCAAACAGTAACCCACACAGACCCATTCCCCTACATTTATCCCTGACTAATGCACCTAACCTAAACGTCCCTGAATACTATGGGCAATTTAGCGTGGCCAATTCACCTAACCTGCACTAACCTCCCTTTGGACTAAGGGAAAAACGTATGCAGATATGGGGAGAATGTGTAAACTCCACACAGTCGCCTAAAGCTGGAATCAAACCTGGGTTCCTGGCACTGTAAAGCAGCAGTGCTAACCACTGAGCCACCATGCCACTCACAAGATAGTGGTACAGGAACAGGAGAAGACATTGCAAGTGATTGTTTAGGTACAATTGCAAAGTAAGAAAGGGACTAATGAACAGAAAAAAAAAAGACACAAGTCCTTGACTGGTGACTTGCTACTGTGTCATACTTCAAATGTCACCATAAACATTCCCTGATGGGTACTGCAAACTTCACAATGCTTCTACCTCTCTGTGGTGATCCTTGTATCTCAAGTGTAGCGTCTCTCATCTTTTTAAGCATGGCTTTCTTCTCATTAAAGACTCTGCCCATGGTGGAAGCAACTGTATGGGAGATGAATGTTATAAGTGTGGTGCTGGAAAAGCACAGCCATTCAGGCAGCATCCGAAGAGCAAGAGTATCGACATTTCGGGCATAAGCCCTTCATCAGGAATGAGGCTTGTGGTTCAGGGCTGAGAGATAAATGGGAGGGGTGAGGTTTGGGGGAGTAGCTGGGAAAGCGATAGGTGGGTGAAAGTGAGGGACAAGGTGATAGGTCAGAGGGGGCAGTGATGGACAGGTCCGGAGGGTGGTGCCGAGTTGGAGGCTTGGGACTGGGATAATGTGGGGGGAGGGGAAATGAGGAAGCTGTTGAAATCCACATTTATCCCGTGTTGTTGTGGGGTCCCAAGACGGAACGTAAGGCGTTCCTCCTCCAGGCATTGAGGAGGCCCAGGACCTGCATGTTCTTGATGGAGTGGGAAGGAGAGTTGAAGTGTTCAGCCACAGGGCAGTGGGGTTAGTGGGTGCGGATGTCCCAGAGATGTTCTCTGAAACAATCTCAAGAAAACCTCCTGTCTCCCCAATATAAAGGAGCCCACCCTTGGTGCAACAGATGCAGTATATGATATTGGGAGAGGTGCAGGTGAATTTCTGACGGATGTGGAAGGAGATCTTGGGACCTTGGACGGAGGTGAGAGGAGTGGTGTGGGTGCAGGTTTTGCACTTCCTGCGATGGCAGGGAGTGTGGGCTGGCAGGGGGTGTGGACCTGACAGGGAGTCACGGAGGGAATGGTCTTTTCAGAATGCTGATAGGGGTGGGGATGGAAATATATCCCTGGTGGTGGGGTCCATTTGGAGGTGGCGGAAATGGTGGAGGATGATGCGTTGTATGCAGAGGTTGGTGGGGTGGAAGGTGAGGACCAGGGGGTTTCTGTCCTTGTTGTGTTGAGAGGGGTGGGGTTCAAGGCCAGTGGTGAGTGAAGTGGAGGAGATACACTGGAGGCCATCATCAACTACATGGGAAGGGAAATTGCAATCATGGAAGGAGGAGGCCATCTGGGACATTCTGAGGTGGTACTGGTCATCCTGGGAACAGATACAGTGGAAGCGGAGGAATTGTGAATAAGGGATGGCATTTTTACAGGAGGTAGGGTGGGAGGTGGTGTAGTCTAGGTAGCTGTGGGAATCGGTGGCTTGTAGTATATGTTTGTGATTAGTCGGTTGCCAGAGACGGTGATGGAGAGGTCCAGGGAGAGAAGGGAGATTGCTGAGATGGTCCAGATGAATTTGAGGTCAGAGTGGAAGGTGTTGGCAAAGTTGATGGACTGTTCAACCTCCATGTGGGAGCACAAGGCGGCGCCGATAGTCATCGATGTAGCAGAGGAACAGGTGGTGCCAGTGTAACTGCGCAAGATGGACTGTTCCACATACCTGACAAACAGGCAGGCATAGCTGGGTCCCACACAGGTGCCCATGGCTACTCCTTTGGTTTGGAGAATGTGGGAAGATTGGAAGAAGTTATTGAGGGTACTCAACACTTTTTCTGTTGCTGTTCTCTGTTGCACCGTTCTCACTTTCTCCTAGTATGAGAGATGTGTGCCTAAAATTAATCTTTGAGCTCTCAAATGCAGTGTCAGCTTTTTTTTTATTAATCAACTCATTTAACTAACAATTCTATTACTTATTCACAATAAATGGCACTTTGTCAAATGTCTGGCATTGCAGTCATTGCCAACAGATTTCAAGATTTAAAACCTTCTGACAATAAATTGTCCAATGGTCACAAGCTGTATTGGATGATCGATTGTTCAGTGGATAATAATGTTTTCCTTCTGCCTGTCCAGTTATTTCAATGCATACAATAAATTCTCCATCTCAATCAAAATTCGGAACAATAACATTTATTCTCAATGTACATTATGTGCATGATGGAATGCTGCAATGTTTTGAGTTCATGACTGACAAGGACTATCTTTTGACAACAAATGAGACATTTCCCAAAAGTGTCTATGAGTACTGTAATCCACAACCATGATATCAGCTGTCTGAACTGGTAACAATCTGAACAACTCCTGTAGCAATCAGATGATGGGGATCAGCTGCTTGAGCTATAATGGAAACTGAGATATCAGCTATTGGACACTGCATTATGATTGGGTCACAAGTGCACAAAGGGATTTGGTCAGCACTTCAGAGCTAGAACAGCCGTATACATAGATACACATTAAAAGCAACAGTAGGCCATTTGGCCCATGGAGCCAACTCAACCATTCAGTAAGATTATGCCTAATCTGATTGTTTTATTTTCCCATCCATCCCCAATAACCTTTCAACCCCTTGCTGCTGAAGAATCTATCCTTCACTGCCTCAAAAGTATTCAAAGCCTCTGCTTTTCCAAAGCTAGAGAGAATTCAGAAGAGATTTACCAGGATGTTGCCAGGTATGAAAGGTTTGAGTTATAAAGAAAGGCTGGGAGATTTTGCTGAAGTGTAAGAGTTTGAGTGGTGACCTTTTATAGAGGTTTATAAAATCATAACATATATAGATAGGGTCAGTGGAGGGTGTCTTTTCCCTAGGATGGGGGATTTCAAGACTGGGGGCATATTTTTAAGGTGAGAGTGGAGAGCTTTAAAAAAGACATGAAGGGCAATTTTTTTACAGAGGTTGGTTCAAATGTGGAATGAACTTCCTGAGGAAGTGGTGGATGTGGGTACAGTTACAATGTTTAGATAAGTGCATGAACAGGAAAGATTTGGAGAGATATGGGCCAGGGCATGCAGGTGGGACTAGTTTAATTTGGGATTATGTTCAAAATGAACTGTTTGGACCAAAGGGTCTGGTTCCGTGCTGTAAGATCTATTACAATGACTCTAAAAAACTTCCAAAGACTCATGACTCTGTGAGAAAAGAAATTTCCTCACCTCTGTCTTGAAAGAGTGAAACCTTATTTTTAAACAGCAGCCCCACACTCCATATTCTCGCAAGAGAGGAAATATCCTTTCCACATGCATCCTGTCAAGACCACTCAGGAACTTAGATATTTCAATCAAGTGGTTTCTTGCTCTCTAAATGTCAGCAGATACAGACTTAGCCGGTGCAATTTTTCGTCCTACAAGATATTTGTCTCGTTAACCTGCTCCAAGCTACTTCAATACACTGGCTTGTTTAAGTAAGGTGACAAAAACTGTCCACAGTACTCCAGTTTTCTTGCCAATGGTTTTTAGAGCTGAAGCACAGCCTCCTGACTTATGGATGCAATTTTAGAGCTACTAATTAATAACATTCTATAAAATTATTTAGGACTTTAGACTGGCTCTCTCATGTCAACCTTTAATTGTAATTGAAGGAACTCTTGTGATGCAGTGGTTGTGTCCTCATTTCTGAGCCAGGAGGTCTGGGTTTGAGTTCCACTTGCTCCAGAGGTGTGCTATAATGCATTTGAATAGTTTAGTAGAATATCTATAATTGTAATTGACTGACGTCTTACAATTATGCCATATAGATAATATGCTTCTTGTGTATTTTTCCTGTTAAAATTGATAATTTCACATTTTCCCATGTTAACTCCAGTTGCCAGATCTTTGTCCACTCACCTTATCTATGTCTCTCTGCAGCGTACTTTATATCCTCTTCACAAATTACTTTGCACCTATCTTTGTGTCATCAACAACCATACCTTCTGTCCTTTCATCCAAGTCATTTAGATACATTGTAAAAAGATGAGACCTTAGCACTTATACCTGTGGCACACCACTTGATTTATCTTGCCAACCAGAAAATGAGCCAGTCTGTACAGCCATTTTCAATTTTATGCCTTCTGTCTGTTTTCTATCAGCTAGCCAGTCTTCTTCCATGTAAATATTTTACCATGTGCACCATAGGCTGTTGTCATCCACAACACCTATAAAGTGACACCTTAACAAATGCCTTTGGAAATCCATGTTCAACATGTCCACTTGCTGTCCTTCATCCATAGCACATGTTACTCCTTAAAAGAACTTCAGTAAGTTGGTTACACAAGATTTTCCTTTCACAAAATAATGCTGACTCTGCCAGATCACCTTGAAGCTTTCTAAGTGCTCTGACAATCATTTCTAATATCCCTCCTGAGACAGGTGTTAAGCTAGCTGGCCTGTAATTTCCTGCTTTCCATCTCATTCCATTTCTAAATGAAGGAGTTACATTCATTATTTTCCAATCTAACAATGCCTTTCCCAAATCATGGCAATTTTGGAAAATTAAAACCAACACAACAACTAGCTAACTTGCCACATTTAAGACCCTAGGCTGAAGGCAATCAAGAGCTAAGCTTATGGGTACTATCATCTTTGGTTTCAGTCCCACCACTGACCATGGTCTTGGTCTCAGCCATGACCATTACACAACAGATAGGACCATTTCCAGTTGGCAGAGGTATGGCTTTCTATCTCTGGTTCACTATTGCTACGTACAGTCATGCTACCCAATCCCACAAGACAGAGGGGAAGTGTGTCAATGAGAGCAATGCAATTTGTTGGGAGATGTGGCCCTCCTGGTTGAATAGCTTTGGATCTGCTTGCAGCAGAACCAAGTGTATGAGTTTGAGGTAAAATGACCTGAATATGAGGCATGAGATCTGATTAACAGAGATTGTTGGTAGATCAGTAATGGGGGTGTGTTGAATCGCGCAGTATCTGAGGTTAGTAGTCCAGCTAGTGAACTATAGCATTTGAAGATACATTTACAGACCTTTGTCACTCTTGTGAGATGCTTGCAGCTTGACCCTTGGTATTGCCCTCCTCAGCTATCTGCTCCCTTTGTCTTCGGAGCATACGATTGAAGGGTGCATACCCCCTTGAATAACAGAACATCTCGCCTTCTTTCCACTTCTTCCACCAAGATCTCTAATGCAGCACTGAAAAGCCTTGGAGCCTGCTCTCCACACCATGTGCCATTCTTCATTGTTTCCCAAAGTTGATTCATTATCTGTCCAACTGCCAGAGCCAGTCACAAGGTATGTCCCTTTAAAACATGTAGACTAGCTTCAGAAGTAGTTTAGATTAGATACCCTACAGTGTGGAAACAGGCCTTTCAGCCCAACAAGTCCACACCGACACTCTAAAGTGTAACCCATTTCCCTCTGACTAATGCACCTAACATTATAGGCAATTTAGCATGGCCAATCCATCTGACCTGCTCATCTTTGGACTGTGGGAAAAAAACCAGAGCACCCGGAGGAAACCCACACAGACACAGGGAGAATGTGCAAACTCCACACAGACATTCACCCAAGACTGGAATCAAACCTGTGTCCCTAGCTGTGAGGCTGCAGTGCTAACCACTGAGCCACCGTGCCGCCCTGGTGCCACCATGCCGTGGTGCTAGGAAGTTACAATTTAAGTGCTGAGTACACATTAAACCTATTTAAATGAGCAGGCAACGCTGTAATGGTGTCCTTCCTACAATTCAACTAACAAATGCAGATCAAATGTACGTCTCAGTTTGCACATCCATTTTCAATCTTATTTTAACCATTTACTCCCTCTCTCCATCCAGAATGGGCTACTTGGAGTCCTTGTGACCTGATAGTTCTAGTCAGATTCATAAAGGAGGAAAGCTTTAGGGAGGGAAATTCAGAGCCATCAGAGGAGCAATGAAAATCAGAGATGCTCAAGTGGACAGAATTGGAGAAGTGCAATGATCTGTGCAATGATGCTAGAGGAAATTACAAAGATAGGAGGGATGAAGCCGTTTAACAATAGCCTGAGTTCTTGGCTTTGTGGGTTGTAGTTAGGATTTATATTTCTATGGAATTCCCCAGTGAATCTCAGAGACGCTTGGTTTAGGAACAGCTTACTATTGTCATAAAGACTTGTGTATATTCTTTCAAACAACATTATACATATAACTGGATGTTCCTCCCACTTTTTACTAAATGGGAATTGTAATTATCAGATTCAACCTTTTCTTCCAAGCAGTTGCATAGTAGTTACCATGTAGAGAAAACAGTGGGCTAGTTAGTGGAAATTCAGTCCTCTAAAATCTTATTCCGATGCTGTTTTATGAACCCTCCTAAGGTTAGGGGTGCACCCTAGTGGTGCATATTATGCATAATTATTGGGCATACATTGTATGCTTTATTTCTAATACTATCAACAGGCTTACAATATCATGCAGAGCAAAATTATCATGACCATTTTGGGTTGGAGAAGATAGTTATCATTGGACCGAAGGGTTTGTTTCCGTGCTGTATGACTCTGATCTTGCCAACCTATCCCTTTGTGAATTTTAGTAGCAATATGCTGATAGAAAATAAAATAGTTCATCAACTGCTGTCTAACATTATATGCTGCAATTCTAGCCTGGCATTGGCTACTAATCACATGCTCAACATCCTGCTTGTTAGCATTTTTCGTTCCAGTGTTAAGACACCAGGTAGCATTTAAAGAGCGCCTGAAAGGAGAAAAGGTGATAGAAAAGTGTTGAACAAGTGAAACTTCTCCGAGTATAGCTGTGCTTCCCTGTAACAGTAGTTACAGTATTAATGTCATATACATGAACTTTAGTATGGCATTTTAGATTAGATTAGATTCCGTACAGTGTGGAAACAGGTCCTTTGGCCCAACAAGTCCACATTTGATAAGGTCCCCCATGGTATACTAACAGAGAAAGTGAAGTCACATGGTGTGTAGGGTGTTCTAGCTAGGTGGATAAAGACCTGGTTGAGCAACAGGAGGCAGAGTGTAGTAGTTGAAGGGAGTTTCTCAAAATGGAGAAAGGTGACCAGTTGTGTTCCACAGGGATTAGTGCTGGGGCCACTGTTATTTATGATATACATAAATGATCTGGAAGAGGGCAATGTTGGTATGATCAGCAAGTTTGCAGATGACATAAAGATTGGTGGAGTAGCAGAAAGCGTAGGGGACTGTCAAAGAATACAGGAGAATATAGATAGATTAGAGAGTTGGGTGGAGAAGTGGCAGATGGAGTTCAATCCAATCAAATGTGAGGTGAAAGTCTAATTCTAGAGTGAATTATACAGTAAACGGAAGAGCCTTGGGAAAAGTTGATGAGCAGAAAGATCTGTGAGTTCAGGTCCATTGTACCCTGAAGGTTGCAGCACAGGTGGATAGAGTGGTCAAAAAGATGTATGGCCTGCTTGCCTTCATCAGACGGGGTATTGAGTAGAAGAGCTGGCAAGTCATGTTAAAATTGTACACAACATTGATTCGGCCACATTTAGAATACTGTGTATAGTTTTGGTTGCCACATTACCAAAAGGATGTGGATGCTTTGGAGAGGGTGCAGAGAAGGTTTACAAGGATGTTGTTTGATATGGAAGGTGCTAGCTATGAAGAGAGGTTGAATAGGTTAGGTTTGTTTTCATTAGAAAAAAGGAGATTGAAGGGGGACCTGATTGAGGTCTACAAAATCATGAAGGGTATAGACAGGGTAAATAGAGATAAGCTTTTTCCCAGGATAAAGGATTAAATAATGAGAGGCCATGCTTTCAAGGTGAGAGGTGAAAAGTTTAAGGGGGATACACACGGCAAGTACTTTACACAGAGGATGGTAGGTGCCTGGAACACGTTGCCAGCAGAGGTAGTAAATGCAGGCACGATTAATTCATTTAAGGTGCGTCTGGACTGATGCATGAATAGGTGGGGAGCAGAGGGATACAGATGCTTAGGAATTGGGTGACACATTTAGACAGTGGATTTCGATTGGCTCAGGCTTGGAGGGCTAAATGGTCTGTTCCTGGGCTGTAAATTTTCTTTGTTCTTCTTTGTTCTCTTTGTTCTAGTTGATGAGCTATTGGAACAAGTCTGCCTGCTGAGCAATCTCATTACTGATCCTCAAATAAACAGTCTGTATACCTAGTGTGAGATAGGTAAATTTGTGTAACTACACACAAAACCACACCACTATGTTTTAGACCAAGCTATGTTTTGATCATCTTCCCAAATTGACAAACTATGGAGAGCTGCCGCTTTACAGAATGATACACTAAGGTGTCCTATGGAGAGTTCTCTGGAGCTAATGAGGTGTGCAGCAATCTACAGGTTTTAGTGCAAGTACAAACGCCCAGGTCTCAATGACAACATTCCTGTTCACCTGTATTGGGGCTGCAAAATCTGGGTCATCATCTCCTTATTCAGCTCATGGTTGTAGCTTGCTTGACATTATTCCTGTCACACAATTTGGAATTCTTTATATTCTGTTAAATGTCATCATTATACAATGATGTATAAATATAAGTTGTTGAGTGGGAGTCTTTTTAATCTGTAAAATAGATCAGGATTTGATCATTTGCAATTAACCAAAATTAAACTCCATTTATCTCTGTACACTTTTTCCTACCAAGAATACTGGTAACCAACACAAGTATTCTAATATAAAGTATTCATTAACATGACTTTGATGTGATGTACCCACAAAAGAAAGGAAAGCTCCTCAGGTATGAATATACTCCAGAAATGAACAGTGCTGGAGCGATCTCCTATTCGCTCTTCAATATCGGGAGGCTGTCCCTCCTTTCTTCATTAAACCACTTCCTTGAAACTCATATTGGGCAACAATTTCCAACATGGGCTGGGATCTAGTTTGACCCAAGCATCATGGCCCTAACTCCTCTACAAAATATCCTTCCCCTCTTCCCTTTCTGTGGTCTGACTGTTTTTCTCCTCCAGACTTATGAAATTATGGCTCAGAAAACATAATTACGAAGCAGACTGAAACTGTCAACGTCTTCTTTATTAAGGCAAAAACTTTGGAGTCAACGTTTGGAATTAAAACTGAAGAATTAAACTTCATTTGACTAGCTCAGTGGATTTGAGTTTATTTTGGTTGAAGTAAAATGGAGTTCACCTCCATGGATGAATAAGAGTTTCATCATGATACCTGAAAATAGTTCATTTTTCAATAATTCGACCTTCAGTGGTGATCTGCTTTTGGCTGTAAAATGCCCCCACAGCCTTATCGGTTTACCTGTTTCAGGAATGCTAAGTTCAGTGACTTGTCATCCACATGAAATGCTGGTACCGTATTGTCAACAAGAGATCTGTTTTACTTTGGTTTGTAGGTCAGCCCCATCCCAAGCTGCTGCTGCTCCTGCAGGAGGTCCACCAGGAGGGCCAGGAAATCCAGGAGATGGAGGACCTACACAACCAGTCAATACCACCAGCAACAGAAGGCTGCAGCAAACACAGGCTCAAGTCGATGAGGTAAATTCATTTCCACTGGGGCTGTGTGGGGAAAAAGGAAACTTTAGCCCATTGACATTTGATTTAGTTGATTTGAGATATGACACACAAGAATGGACAAAGGGGGTGGTTTTAAAATTATAATCAGATGCCTCATCATTCTTTTCATGTGCACAAAAGGAGCTTTTACAAACACTTCAAAACATGTCCATAACCAAAGTATGGTTTCTGCAGTGGAAAGATTTTAGAGCAGGATTAGTCGGAGTATTGCATGAAATTAGCAAACCTGAAGTTCCAATAAAGGTAGTCCTAATGAAAGGTTCCGACCTGAAACATTGGCTCCTCTCATGCTGCTTGACCTGCTATGCTTTTTCCAGCTCCACACTTTAACGGTTTCAATAAAAGCCGAACTGCCAGAGGCACTGTGTAAAATGCCGATGATCAGAGTTGAAAAGTGTGGCGCTGGAAAAGCACAACAGGTCGGGCAGCATCCGAGAAGCAGGAGAATCAATGAAGGGCTTATTCCCAAAATGTTGATTCTCCTGCTCCTCAGATGCAGCCTGACCGACTCTGCTTTTCCCGCACCACACTGTTCGGCACTGTGGAAAGATAAGCCAAAACAGCATACTACTTCTCTGAGTACATTCCGTTGACAACTGTCTAGGAATATGCCCTTAATCGCCTCTTCCAAAAAAGAACTAAGGTATAAAAACAAAGGTTAAAATTCCAGTATATGTCTGAACACAATATGTGCATAGTAATGAATGAACTCCACTTCTTGGCCTGAAATCTTTTCAGCATTCTGCCACTTTTGTAAGTCAGTCACTAGGTGGCCCTATGTTTCCATGTGAGGTGGTGTGGCTGACAACAAAAAATGTTGTAAAAACTATTGGCCTCTGAGAATTACCTACACACAGACCTAATTTATATAGGTCATAAACATATTTGCTTGCAAATGTGCTTGCAATACTCGCATTTTATTGATTTCAAATGTTGTCTCATTGTGCTGTTTGGAGAATATTGAGACATTTTCGAACATTTAAGGCCTACATTTTTCATAGGTAACAAATTTGACTTCTTTCGCTGCTGGTCCATTAAGATTTTAACATTTCTAAAACACACATATTTTCAATTGTTTTTGAAATAGTCTGTTTAAAAGACACATATTTAAAGCCTATGCTTTTAAACAATTGTAAACAGCACAATATATTGATGGAATTCATCAATCGTGAAGAGGGCATAGATTATCTGCTGTAAACTTAGTTTTCTTTTTCTTGCATCTGAAATTACAGGAAAATATATGAACAGTTTCTGACATTAAATCGTAAATGTTTTTGACTAATGGACTGATGCTCCCTACTCCTTCCCTGTCTGTTAAATCAAAATTATATCCAGTTGGACAATTTGGTTTATTAATTCATATGTTGTGGGCTTTGCTGGCTGGGCCAGCCTTTATTACCAATCCATAGTTGCCTTTGAGAAAGTGGCGGTGAGCTGTCTACCTGAACTACTGCTATCTATTTGGTGTGGGTATACCCAAAATGTCGTTAGGGAGGGAGTTCCAAATTTTGACTCAATAGCACTGAAGGATAGGCAATATATTTTCAAGTCTGGATAGTGAATGACTTGGAGATTGTAGGTTTTATTCCCATGTAACTGCTGCCCTTGTCCTTCTAAATGGTAGTGGTTGTGGGTTTGGAAGGTGCTGTCTAAGCAGCCTTGTTAAATTTTGATAGTGCATCTTTTGGATGGTATACACATAGCTATTACTGAACACCGGTGGTGAAGGGAGTGAACATTTGTGCATGTTGTACCAGTCAAGTGTTTTTCTTAGATGATGTTCAAAAAGTGTGAGGTGAAGCAGTTTGGTATGAAGACATTGAAAAATGATCAGGCAGTTTCCTTGCCTATATTTGACCTGATATCATGCTACTTCATTGGATCCAGAGACTGCTGGACATTCTCAAGCATGAAGATGTTGGTGTGAGGGACATTGTGCAGTCTGGCACTGCAATTCGTAACCTTAAAAATCTCAGCCATCACCTACTGAAGTGCAAACGTTTGCAACGGAGGAATCACCTCTTCCCTCAGTCAGATAAATAATGGCTGTTACACTTGGGATCGGTTGAGTGAAACATTTTCAGGGCTTTGACATCCCTAGATGTGGAGAGGCAAAGTTTTCTTCATTCACTCTCTGTTTTGGTCCCCTCTATTGTGTTGTATGCTCTTCTTTCCTTTACAACAAACAACACACAATGGAGTGTTGACATGGGTAGAAAGACATACATAGATACTGAAATATGTCAGGGTGATGGGTATTTGTCTTGTAGGCCTGTGAGTTAGGAGAAGTTGTACAGTGAAGTTCCAAGTTGAGAAGTAATACTAGAAAACGTATGCTCCTGTTTAATGCACAGGTTTTTAAAAATAAAAATCTCTTGCATTTATATAGCACCTTTCCAAACCTTACTTCCCTAACTTCTTCACAGCCAATGAAATACTTTTGAAGTGTAGTCACTGTTATAATGCAGGAAATGCATCAACAGTTTTTCCCCAATAACGCTCCACAAACAAAATGAAGTAAATGAACACAAATTGGTTTCAGTGGTTTTAGTTAACAGATAAATATTGACTAGGATGCAGGTAGAATACAGTTGTTATTCTTTGAACATTGTTATGGGATCTTTTATATCTATCTGAGGAGATAAACAGGGCCTGAGTTTAATGTCTCATCTACAGAATGGTGTCTCCACCAGGGCTGCAAAGCCAGCCAAGAACTATAAGAGTGCATGGATGGAATGGAACGTGTCCTGCCAAGACCTGTAGCTGAACTATATAACTCTGTCACAACAGTGCATTTCTCCACCTTCCAAGCCCTGTGAAAGCCGTGGAACTCTCTTGAAGATTAACACAGTGCATTGAGACAGCAGTAAAATAATAAACGTATATGAGAGTGAGACACTGGGAAATGTTCTGTTCTTTCCAGGTGGTGGACATCATGCGAGTGAATGTGGACAAAGTCCTCGAGCGAGATCAGAAGCTATCAGAGCTTGATGACCGGGCAGATGCTCTCCAAGCTGGAGCATCACAATTTGAAACAAGTGCTGCTAAGCTGAAGAGGAAGTATTGGTGGAAAAACTGCAAGGTGAGAAGTTTGAACCAACAGAATATTATATACTCTCAAACTGAGCAATGCCTGGAAGCATAATGTAAGGAACTCGGCATCAGTGGGTGATAAATGTGTTTTAGTTTCCATATTACAGAAGGTTAAAAGATGTACAAATATTGATATTTATCATATATGTACATTAAACTATCTAACAGTATGTGTGCAATTCTATATATACCTGGCCTACAAACGAAAATCAAGCATACACTGCAACTGTATGATATTATGGATGATTTTGCATTAATGTACAGACACATGAATTCAGAACAACAGTAGGCCACTATGCTCCACCAATCAATAAGATCATGGCCAATCTGATTACTCCAATATTCTACTCCATACCCTCCTCCCGTAACCTTGTTTATCAGAAGTCTAGCTGCTTGTGCCTTTAAAATATTCCAAGTTTCTGCTTTCTCCATCTTTCTTTTGCTGAAAAGAGTTTCAAAGTCTGTGAGGAAAAGCATAAACTGCAAGAAGTATTTCCTGTCCCTGGCAATGGTGAGAGATAATGGGGTTAGTTGACCCTGGACTCTGCATCAACTAAAAGCTGGGCAGGGACATCTATGTGGGAGTTTTTCAACTTGCCAGCAATTAAGGCCTTTGATTTATTAATTAATTGTCATTTGAAGGTCGAAACTTTCCACTTCTTTGAACACTTGCCTGCCCACGTAGAAGAAAATACAGCTAATTTCAGACTGCCTGCCAGCTTAGATTGGGGACAGTCTGGGAACAGTCAGAGGTATGAATGAGGGCAAGGATGTTTCTTATAAAAGCCATTCCTCGTCCTTGCCTCTGACCCTTGTGACCTGCTTCTCCTAACCACCTACAACCCGCAACGAAAATGGAAAAATGATTTCTTATCTCGCCACAGAATTCCTAAAGGAGTAGGCCTCGACTGGCAGACTTCGCAACCCTGATGTTGCTGCCCTCTCTTTGGCCAGCAGTGTCTGGTGACTCATACTGATAGGGTGAGATAGTTGCTCAGCAGTTCTTATATGCTGAAATTGGGTGTTATCTTGCTGGGTTCTTTAGCTGTACCATCACCTAACACACACACACCCACACTTAAAAAACAAAGGGAGACTTCCACCACAAAATGTCAGTTTTTCAGGAATGACATTTAAACTTCTAAATTTTGTTACAGTCCTGAATTTGCCCAAATCTTCTGTTAAATAACGTATTTAAAACCATTTTGAATGCAATCAAAATGTTTACTGTTGCAGGCTTGATATTATGTTTAATTGAGTAAGATTATTTTCACAAAATTTATCACATAGTTTATGAATTCAGTCATAAAAAGTAAAACATAATAATGTTGAAGGAATAAATCCTTTTAAATGTCAAGACTAGCTTTACTTCAAAAGTAAACACAAATTGTTAAATAGTTGGAGTTTTTTTCTGACATGTCTCTCAAATTTTAAAACAAAACACTACTTATGACGTTCTTGCAACTGGAGAAATATTACCTTTGTTAAAATTTTCCTATTCTATTCTTTCACTCATTTTTACCTTTTAATAATTCAATACTTTACTTAAAACCAGTTAATTTGTATTAGATGTTTTGTGTCATGTGGGATCTACTATCCACTGTGAGATTGCTGCAATTTTAGAGAAACAGGACCTTCAAGTGTTTGGAAGCAAATTCAAGGACCTTTTTTCTGCTATTCTCATGTCAGCAATGTGAGCACAAATTATCAAGGTTATGTCATGGATGTGATTAGTTCAAACCTTTTTGCATATTGAAGTCAAGTGATCCACTGCTACAGTAAGAGTCACAATCTTTCTAGAATCAGAGTCATGTAACACAAAATTTGTACCAGCAGTTAAATCTATAAAAGCTGAAAAAGCTCGTGTAGCTTGTGAAAGCTTGTGTAGACTTTTATTCACACAGATTATCTGTAAAACAGATAATAAGCAATCATTTTGACAAAATTAACCTGAGCACAGAGAAGCAAATTAGAAGATCTAACCTGTTGCTTTTGAAAGAAAGAATGTTGGCAATCAGAATTTTGTCACAATAATTATCTAAGTGATTACAACCAAATGAATATCAATAGCAATTACATACACTTCTTCCCTATAAAACTTTGTTTCCTATGACATCTTTGTGTCAACTTTCTTTTTCCCACTAGAAACCTTCTGTTTCCATTTTTGTAAAGGAAACATTTAACACTGTAATTCCAGCCACCTCTTAGTGATGGTGCTATGTTATCTCTCACTGTCTACTTCAGAGAGACTATTATACTATACCAATGCTTCTTTTCCACTTGCCAAGCTGTTGTTTGGGTTGGTATTCAACTATCCATAGTAATGTGCCAGAATTTAAATAACCAGCAAATAGTTAGACTTCTCTTGTGGGTCTAATTTCAATGAACTTTCGCAAAACATGCTGCTGTAAGTGGGAGATCTAACCTGCACTGTGCCCTCAATAAGAGATCTAGGACCGATATGATCAAGGCAAATAACTGCATCTCCTTAATCAATCAGGTTGAAAATTATTATTGGGAAAAACAGGGTCTAAACCAGGGAATGCAAACTAGAATCCAGAGTTCAATTCTGTGTCAGATAGACTGAGAAAATCAATTGGATTTAGGGAGACCATAAGAAATAGGAACAGGAGTAAGCCATTCAGTCCCTCAAGCCCATTCCACCATTCAACAGGATCATGGTTGATCGGACATTCCTCACATCCATCCTCCTACCCTTTTCCCATAACCTTTGATTCCCCAACTGATGAAGAATCTAATCATCTCAGCCTTAAATATACACAAGGACTCTTCTTCCACCCCCACAGTTCTCTATAGCAAAGGAGTTCCAAAGAGTTACTACCCTCTGAAAGAAGAAATTCCTCCTCATCTCAGGCTTAAATTGACGGCCTTTATTCTGAAACTATGCTTTCTGCTCTAAGACTCTACCATGAGAGTGGGTCAGTGGTTTGCAGTGCTGCCTCACAGAACTAGGGATCCAGGTTTGAGTCTAGCCTTGAGCAATTGTTTCTGTAGAGTTTGCATGTTCTTCCTTCATCTGCATGGGTTTCCATCTGGTGCTCTGCTTTCCTCCCCCAGCCCAAAGGCATGCAGGTAGGTAAATTGGCCATGTTAAATTGTCTGTAGTGTCCTGAAATGCGCAGGCTAGGGTTAGCCAGGGTAAATGCAGGGTTATGGGGATAGGGTAGGGGGCTGGGGTACTCCAAATGAGTTGGAGTATCAGAGTAGAGAAGGCTTATTGCGACTGTACACAGTGCTGGTGAGACCACGTCTAGATTACTGTGAGAAATTTTGGTCTCCTTATTTGAGGAAATATATCATTTAACCTGAAGCAGTTAGGGGATAGGGTAGGGGGCTGGGGTACTCCAAATGAGTTGGAGTATCAGAGTAGAGAAGGCTTATTGCGACTGTACACAGTGCTGGTGAGACCACGTCTAGATTACTGTGAGAAATTTTGGTCTCCTTATTTGAGGAAATATATCAGTCCATCAATTCCACACCAAACCTCTGATGAGCATCTCACCAAGGTTTGGTGTGGAATTGATGGACTGAATCATTTCTTTATGCACTGTAGGGATTCCAGGATTATACGAGGGGAAACATCTTCCCTCCCAGGATTTTTCGTGTCGAGCCCCTTAAAAATCCAATATGTTTCAATGAGACTATAGAATAACACAGCTCAGGAACAGGCCCTTTGACCCACCATGTCTGTACTGACCAGCCTGTTCAGCCTTTGCTCAAAAAACAATGCTCCATACCAGGGATCATCCTTATGAACCTTCTCTGAACTGTTTCAGGTTAAATGATATATTTCCTTAAATAAGGAGACCAAAATTTCTCACAGTAATCTAGACGTGGTCTCACCAGCACTGTGTACAGTTGCAATAAGACTTCTCTACTCTGATAATCCAACTCATATGAAATAAGAGTGATTACTCCATTTGCCTTCCTGATTACCTGCTGCATCTGTGTGCTAGCTTTCTGTGTTTTATTACAAATACTCCCAAGTCCCTTAATGTTGCAGTTTTTTGATTAGATTAGATTCCCTACAGTGTGAGAACAGGCCCTTCAGCCCAACAAGTCCACACCGACCCACTGAAGAGTAACCCACTCTCCTCTGACTAATGCACCTAACAACTATGGACAATTTAGCATGACCAATTCACCTGACCTGCACATCTTTGGAATGTGGGAGGAAACTGGAGTACCTGGAGGAAACCCACACAGACACGGGGAGAATGTGCAAACTCCACAGGAAAGTGGCCCATGGCTGGAATCAAACCTGGGTCTCTGGTGCTGTGAGGCAGCAGTGCTAACCACTGAGCCACCATGCCACCCTAGACCAGTTAAATAATGATTATTTTTAAAATCAACTTTTAACCATTTTAAAACCTCTAACAATAATTGAAATCATAAAAGCATAGATTCCGCACTTGTATCAGCTACTATTCAAAGATTCTTGATTGCTTCAGTTAAGAATTATCATGCTGATAGAAAAAGAACTTAAAGTGGACTAAGTGAGAGTTACTCTTTTTGTGGCAAGTTTAGCTCACCTCTGACTTTAGTTCAAAAATTTAAAGTCGTTTGTCAGCATTAGAATGGGAGCCAAATAGTGAGCCATTACTTTCGTACAGCGTATGCAGAGAGTGCATCTTGCCCAAGAACTCATGGAATTTTGTGCTTAATTATACATCTTTGCTCATCTGAGTTGCTGTCTAATTTGCAAAGGATAATGGTAAGCACCATTAGTCCCACTTCTATTTTGATATTAAATCATGACCATTATAATGTTATAATTATTTAAGTATTTAGGTTGAGTATATGACTTTAGAATTAGGACTGAATGACCTCTTTCTATCATGGTCCAAATGTCCTTCACATCTAAATCCACTTCACCTGAAGAATTTTTCACCTGGTTTACATTACAGATTGACTAGTATGTGAATAAACTTGGAAAGTATCAGAAACGTGGAGCTGGACATACGGCATCTGTGGAGAGAGAAACAGAGTTACAGTTTCAACTCAAAACATTTTCAAAGCACTCAAACTGAAGTTTTATAGACAAGACGTGATTACATTGAAAATTGGACACCTTTGAAAGGCTTTTGAAAATAATATTCTGTTTCTGTTTTTAAAGATTTCCTACAGTGCAGAAACAGGCCATTCAGCCTGTGCTGACCCTCCGAACAGCATCCCACCTAGACCCTGCATTTCTACCTAGCCTGCCCATCCTTAAACAGTATGGGCAATTTAGCTAATCCACTAACCTGCACATCTTTGGACTATGGGAGGAGTCCAGAACACCCAGAGGAAGTCCATGTAGACGTGTGCCAACTCCACACAGGCAGCCCAAGGGTACAGTTGAACTCGGGTCCCTGCTGCTGTAAGGCAGCAGCGTTAACCACTGAGCTGCTGTGCTATCCCAAGTGCTAGTAATGTAGAACATGTTGCTATAAGGAGTATTGAGGTGAAGAGCATAGATACACTTCAGAAGATAGGGTTCAGAACAGGAGGAGAAATTAGGAGAAGAGATGACTTGAAGGGTATGGTGATAGAGTTTGCTGATGAGTAATTTGAGAGGCACCAGTGGAGCATAAATACTAGCCTAGACCAGTTGTGCCAAATGGCTTGTTTTGTGCTGCAAGTGTGACATAATGTAGTATGTGCGAAACTGAAATCCACAATAATGGTAAAAATGACAGATACACAGCAATCTTCCATTCTTATTAGCACTTCTGTATTAACCAACATTAGTACTCTGTAGCAAAGTGCACATTATTGACCCTACAATAACAACTCCAGTCATTTATGTTTTATGTGACATGTATCACTATAAGTGATTGAGGATTGATGTATAAAATGTATTCAGAAAATAATTAAATTAACTAAATCTGACTTTATGATGTTGTAGCATTGGTCTTACTGCTAAACTAATTTTTCTGTTGTCATACTTTCAGATGATGATTATACTTGGAGCAATATGTGCATTCATTATCATCATTATCATAAGTAAGTACCTTGTCTGAAATACATGATAACTATGCATTAATTAAACAAGCTGTCTTAGCTCATAGCTTTAATTTAGATTTGAAGAAATACTCACTGGCATTTATAAGAATGAGAGGCTTTCTTATTGAAGCTTATCACATTCTGAGGAGACTAAATAGGGTAAATACCAAGATGATGTTCCCTTTGTGGGAGATTTTAAAACTGGGGATACAGTTTGAAAATAAGGGGCCTCCCATTTAATACAGTGATGAGGAGGAATTTCTTCTCTCAGAGAGTCATTTGCAGAACATTTATCTTTAGAATTCTCTTCTCCAAGAAGAGAGACTAGATCTTTAATAAATTACCGACTGCATTCAACGCATTTTTGATCGACAAGGGATTCCAGGGTTCTCGGAAGTAGTCAGATCGCCATGATCTGATTGAATAGCAGAACAGGTATGATTCTGTTCCTACTTTTTAAAATGTTATGATCTTTTCTTCTCTGCCCCTTTATCCAGTTTGGGACTTTTCCAAGCTGATACTCTTTTTTGATGTGATCTGCTAAATGGGAGGCTCTCACTCTGGAGATTTGAATGATTCCCGCCCTTGACTTCCAGTTGAAGTTGTCTGATGTTTATTAAGCTTCATTTGCCATTTTAGCTTTAGTTTTAGTGGCTGGATGGCTTTTGTTACAGTAGCAGCATGTAAAATACACATGAGCCTAAATTTTGCCATCACGACAAGGACATATCAGGATAATGTAAAAAGAATTGGGAATAATTCTGGGATTCCTACCTTCATTCCTGTTTTGGAGTATGCTATTTTTATAGCAATAAGATTGCAGCTCACAAGTCTGCAGACAGCAGTTCCTGCCTCCTAACTCCATTATGGGGATGATGACTTCAGAATCAGAACCATGATGGAACCCTGTTCTGGAGTCAGGAAACAATTGACACACAAGTTTAAAAGTTATTGCTAACTTCACATGTCACAATCTGCACGATTTGTGACCTTAACTTTGGGGTTGATAATATGGCTTTGTTTATAAAGGTTAGTGACCATTAACCTGACCAATATGGTTTCACCCATGGTTCACGACACCTCCAAACTGGTAAGAAACACAGCAGTCATCAGGAATATGCCCATTTCTATGAAACTTGAAGGGGGCTCTAACATAACCACTTCCAAAGTGGAGCTGCTGGTGTCAGGATTATAACCCAACCCTGATCCTAAGGTCATAAAGATACCACACAATAACGAGAGAGGTGAGAATCCCAGAATTTGTGCCTACCTTTGTCTCCTGGCCCAACACAGCTTTGCCCTTGCTTTGGGATGGTAAATCCACACACTGGTTTTCACTTCCCTTTTAAAGTGATTTAGTTTCAGAACCCTGTCTTTTGCCAGTATGGTTGTGCTATCTGATTCTCAACTCTTCCTTGTGGCTCTCTTCCAGTCTATTTCTGCACCTGAGGAGAAAGAAGTCCGACTGAAAATGCAGCTCAGCTTTGTTCTCGTCAGCCATACCTTCTCCAGTGTCAGATATTATTTATTAATCTCTGCTTATAACCATGGTTGTTTTTATTTTGTCTTTAAGCTACCCTAATTATTCAAAAGGGTACATCGATTGATATCTAAATCTGAATAACAATTTAACCAGCTATTTACTGCCGAATAGTTATGTATGTAGGTTCATGTCTTAAACATTCCTAGATGAAACTAGCACAATATAGTTTGGCCTTCAATAGTTGGATCATGTTTCTGAATATATCTCTGTGACATTTTTCTGACTTGTCAAGTCATCCCGAGGTAATTGTCTGAAATGCCTAAAGCCTTAACAACCATCAGAACAAATCCCAGACTTAAATTGTACAATATAAAATCACCAGAAATTTGTAACATCTTGGATCTGAACATAACATTCCAGTTTTAAAACAAGTTAATCATTGCATTGCAGATCTTACACATGATGATACAAAATCAAAAAATTAGGCTTGGTGTTAGTACTATGAACATAACAACTGAGTAATAAAATTAAACAGACTGTTCAATATTTGGAGCTGTCTCAGATCAGATAAAAAAAGTCCCTGAAATGTTAATTGATTTTAAAGTATAACAAGGTCAACTTTAGGCTGAGTAAGGGTAATTGCATGACCATAGCCTTCAGCACAGAGCAAACAATGTTTTGTTTAGGATATGTGAACATTTGCTGGGTTTAGGGATTATGTCTGACAGTAACTGGTTTCTCAGAATAGAAATCTATCCCAAATTGTCTGTAGTCAGTAAACCATGTGGAATATATCAAACTTTTACTAAGCTACACACAGTTCCAATAAACTTGTTGAAGAGAAAAGAAAATAATGATCCAAATTTGACATACTAAAAGTTTGACTAGAAATGCCGCCTTCAAAATCGAGATCAGAGACACCCTTGAATTTATTTGTGACAACAATCATGACCAATCGCACAAATTGGACAGAAATCACACAAATTGGATACAGGGGGTGCAGTAATTTCCTCTAATCATTTGTTTCCTTTTATGCCCAATATAAAATTCCGATGGATTAAGTTCAGCTGATTTTTCCAGCCATTTTGTTCTTCATTATGATTTTAGGATTTAAAGCAGGACTGACAGATGTCAATCTGCACCACAAATTTCACGATTACTGACCTAATCTACAGTTCATGTACAGATTAATGTAAACATATTTGCTGTACAACATCTGTATATTGGCACCTCCAATACCAATTCCAATAGTAAAGAAGCAATAGTACCAAGAAGCACCCAAGTAATGAAAGCATGTTTTTGGCCATTTCATCCAGCCTGATCCATCATTGACAGAGTTGATGCCCATGAAATGCTGCAAATGATGTGGGCATCTGCCTGAATCATGTTCACAACCCAAACCCAAGACTTAGAACAGGGTCAGTTCTATACTGTGGCACAGAGACTCAGTCTGGACTTTGCAATCTCGCCTAATTATAGTGATTTTATATAAAATAGCAGAGGCAATCACTGTATTTAAAGTCTGTGAAGTCTCCAGGATTACATTATATTAATAAAGTATTGCCCAATTATCAGTCGCTTTTCAGAATAGAACTTGGGTTGTGGAAAGAAAGAAACAATAATTAAGAAAATAGTGTAAGCAACAATCTTCCTGTTTTGGTATAAATAGAGTATATTCAATATCTGCAGCAGACCTATTCACTTCGATCATTTGTGGATTGTTTGTCAAATGGCATGGGTGTCACTAAAGATCTCTTTTTACAAGACCTATAAAATCCCATCTTCTGAGCAGACAGAGTTACTTAACAAAAGATTGATTTCGACCAGACCATTGTACCATCATGGCATACCAATGCAGGAAAAAAGAGATTGATTTTTCATGTGATTTCTTTTCAACAATCAAACAGAATGTGCTTTGAATGGGCCACAGAATTTAAATACCATCCAATCCGTGACCTGGGACCTGACTGTAAATAACTTGCAGAACCCTGAAGTTCTCATATTTTTTAAAATTTCAATTTTAAATCATCATTCCCTGATTAAAACTGATATTTCCACACTTTTGCATGATGTCCATTTTTTTTCTTTTGGTTTATAATATCTTCATTAAGGGTCTTTTCTTATTCAAAGGTCTTAACTTTCTGGATCCCCTATTCACTGAAATTATCTTATGTGATATTAGAATGGATTGCATAATCTATTTTTAAAATGTTGGGTTAATAAGTGTTTACCTCCTTCTTCCATTATTGTATATATGGTGTAATCTGTAATGTGCTATCCTCTGAAACCGTGAAAGGGGAACTGCAGAATACATGCATCCCTATTTGCTAAATGTATTGTAAGTAGTTTGATTGTACACTGATTTTGAAAGCTTTGTGTATATTTCCATGCTGTACATGCATTTCTGCAGTGTCCCACAAAAGTAAAAATAATATAGCTTTACAGCTTTATATTTCATACATCTCCCCTCCATTTTTAAGTTTTAGTATTCCCTTTACTATTCTTAATTCCCCTACACACTGGTCACAATCAGTGGAAGGAGTCAGTTGTTTGGTCTTGAACTCTGTGTCTGCTAATGCCACCAGTTGAATTTACTCATGGGATACTGTACAGTTGAAGCCTTTGCAACTGTCCTCTCATCATTTTGTTGTCTCCCTTTTTCTGCTGCTGTGAAAGTGTTCAGTCTCACTTCCCACCTGCCCCTTCATGCTATAACCTGCTGGAAACTGTATCCACCCTGAATGGAAACCTTAAATCCTTCCATTTCTTTATGGTGCAACACCTTGGTAATGAGCCACTGTGACCACCTTGCCTTATGACTTCTGATAGTTTTTTGAGTGATGTGATTACCTGAATCAACTATGTTCTCATGGCAGTCAGAAGTTTACAGTCAGTTTTAAACTGAAGGTCCACTTCACCAAAAATTGAAAAGTCACTTTTTAAAAAAAAGTTTTCTGATGATTTATTGAACAATTTGATGCTTGTTGTTAAATTAAACTGTACTATTGCCAACAGGATCAATCCACAGAGGATACAGTGAGCGTTTCATGACCCAAACTTAAGTTTCCCCATATATAAAACGTTTGACTAATATGGTGTAGTTTGTATGATGCTTCAGAATTTTATTTTTCCAAGTTATGGAGAATATAAGGATAATTAATTATTTCACAGATCTGACCACTGACAATATTATCAAGTTTATTCTTTTTACATTTGAATATTTGAACTGATTTATTCTCAGCACTGTTAAGTGAATGTAGTCTTCAACAGCCCGTTCTTCAACTTGTTCTGATTTATTTGTGAACAGCTGCTGTGCAACATTTGGCCATACCAAACTTACAATACTCCTTGTGAGTTCAAGCACTGCAGTCAATTTTTCAAATGGAATAATCTTGTTTAAAAAATGAATGAAGTGGAAGGAGTATTGAGAGGGGTCCGTAGGCGTGCTTCGTACAGTCGTTTTTATAAAAATGCTTTGGTTGAAATTAAGATGTGTGACTTTGGTATAGGATAATATTAATGTGTTCACATGGACTTCTTCTGTTCATTAATTTAAGAAAGGCACTAACCTATTTAAAATAATCAGCAACACATTTTCACACCATTCCACCACTGAGCCTTGCCTACTTCTTTCTATCGAGGCCCTGTTCTCTTCTTCACTTTGAGCTTTGGTTCTCCTGACCCCTTCACATCATCATTCAGCTCTACCTTCTCAGGAACCAGATTCTCCTTTCCCCTCTGAGCACCCATCTGTCTCTTGCCTTTTGGGTTTTTCCCTTTCAGACTCCAGTTCTCCTTTACAACTCCCTGACACCCACCTAATCCCTTCCCGGACTCCAGTATTTTGAGAATGCATCAATTTCATTAAGAAACAGAGGAAATGTAAAATTCCACAAGTAACCATATAACTGGAAGTATTTTAGCTCTTTTATTTAAATTAAGTATGGAATTGCTGTTGACCTGCATCCGTAATGATGGCACAATAGCTGGGCCTACATCACACTTTTATTTTAGGTTTAGAATTGGTGGTTAAATTTAGAAGTTTGCTTATTATTACTTATTCAGGTGAGTTGTTAGCGACTTTTTTTTAGTTAGAGTAGTTGGGGTTAGGTTCAGGGTCCACAATTAACTTTAGGGTTTGGGGACAAGGTATCAGGGTTGCAATTAAGGCTTTGATGTTCAGGTTAAAGTTGGAAGTTGATAGTTTGCATTAGAACTATGGGTCAGAACCAGGGTTAAAAACACAAACAGAAATGTGTCGTAACAAGAAGTGACAATCCATGACATTGTCACCAGACATGCTCAGAAGAATAATACTTGGGACTGACCTTAGATAACAGGACATCCGAAATATTAACTTAGTCTAGATTAATACAAGGTGAAATTTATATAGATTTCACCTGATTTCTGTTGTTAAAGACAGCTTAGCCACAGAACATTTCAGCAGTTCTTTGGAGGGGAAAGAAACATTGGGAAATGCTTACTGTAAGTCAGATTGCTCGATTAATTTGTTGAAAAAATTATACAAGGCATATTTTGTTGTACCTTAGTAGGTAGTGGAATAGAGCTCAATGAAATATGTTGGAGAAGGAAACTGAGAATGCAGGAAATGGGTCAGTCAGTATTTAAAAGAAAAAATGACAAATTAATGTAGGCGGGACTTTGTGTCAGAGCAGAGGTTTCAATTTTTACTTCAGACCTCCAAGATTTCTTTAACTCAATGAAAAATACCAGAATTGAAGAAACATACTAGCTGAAAATAAATGGACACCTACAATGCTGTTGTTAATTTTCTATAATGGTTTTGGAATATTGTTATACCACAATTTAGAAAAATTGTAATGTTTTATATCTTTTTGCTCTCAAGGACATTCCAATGAATCTGTAGTTGTTAGTATTTTTCTTTAATGTCTTATAGTACTTTATAACGTTAACCTGTAAGAGCCAAAACTGGATTTTCTAAGTGCTTAACCTGGAGGTGAGTGCATTTCTGTCCCTGTCCCACCTAACAGCACCACCACCCCAATAAACATAAAACATTGGGAATTGCATGGAAATGTTGCATTAGGTATTTACCAATTTGATGTCGCAATGATGAACCTGTTAACACTGAGTTTGTATTCTGTGTGTGCGTGAGCGTGTGTGTGTTTTTATTTAAATTGGTGAATGCAACTTCCATGTTATGTGCAACATTGATGTAATTGTCTTGGCAAATAAACTTTTGTTTTAAAAAACACTTTGCTGGTTGTTGTTCACTTGCTTTCAAAGGTTTCCCCTTCAAAAACGTTGATGAAGAACTACATGAGGCTTGGTTTTGCAATGTTGAGATTGTTAACATCAAGTCTGTCTTTTACAAGGTTTACATCTACATGTGATTAGCATGAAACATTACATTAACCACCATAGGCAGAAAATAGCTTGGCAAGGAGAATAGAACAATATCTAAGTCTTGTGGATGTGATCTTTGCCATTTCTTATTTTCATCATGTGATCTGCTAATCAAGACATGACCTTAATCACTAAAATACACAAGCTAATTCCTATGTAAATTACCGACCGTCTATTTTAAGAGATATGAGAGAGTGAGAGTTAATATACTATAATTAGAGTCAATCTCAAATTTATCTCAGCTTTCTCAAATTCTGTTAATTTTGAGGCTGTGTATAAATAGACATCAGTACTTTATGTAACAATCAAGATGTATTAGGGATTAACTAGCCACATTGAACAGTATAATAATAAACCTTTCTTTTCTGAACCCTTTTCATTACTTAATTCAGAACAAAACTTGCACAATTGAGAGAAGAAATAGAAATATTTGCTGGTATTACAACATGGGGTAAACGCTCCTGCTTAATTTAAACCAGCAACATAGAAAAAATTTATCCCGTGCAGCAATCTGTGAAAATTCTATTGGCCAAGAACTAATTTATGTAAACAACTTAACAGACAATAATTAACTAACAACTATTTACAATTCCTTTCTCTAACCTATCTTTTACCTTACCTTTTATAATACTAGTCTGATAAAACTCCCAATTAAGATTTACAAAACAACACTTCTTATCACAGCCTTAGAATTAGAGGGTGTAAATTCAGAACAGAAATGCGGAGACACTTCTTCAGCCAGAGAGTGGTGGGCCTGTGGAATTCATTGCCACAGAGTGCAGTAGAGGCTGGGACGCTTAATGTCTTCAAGGCAGAAATTGATAAATTCTTGATGTCACAAGGAATTAAGGGCTACGGGGAGAATGCAGGTAGGTGGAGTTGAAAGGCCCATCAGCCATGATTGAATGGCGGAGTGGACTCGATGGGCCGAATGGCCTTACTTCCGCTCCTATGTCTTATGGTCTTATCTCAAAACCAGGCAGCTTTCAGTTTTCTCTGAATTCCTGTCTTCATTTCTTCTTCTTGAGGAGTCTGTTTCACAGGTTACTGATTGATAAAGGTACCTTTTAAGAGAGCTATTTTTCTGGGCAGTGGCAGATGTCGTTAGCTTGGCAGTTCTCCTCTCAACTGTTCAATTTTCCCTGGTCTTCTACCCACAAAGCATCAGATTGTGTCATTGGCTTTTAAGATTGTCAATATACTAATTTCAAACGGGTTTGGAGTTTGGTATTTTTGGGGTATAATTTAAACTGATTGGCCTAAATTGAATGTGTTTTGTCGTTTCCAGGCAATCAGCTAATTTAGCTTTCAACCAAGTGTTACATTGTTACCTCATTGAGAACACTTGGTGCTGTCAGTTGGCTCCAACAGCTTTTATCTCTCTTAAAGGTACAGTACACCCCACACTTTCAGAACACCTCCCCCTTTAAGAAACATTGAACCATCATAAAGAAAAGATGGCTTCATTTTTTCCTACTTTTTAAACACATTACCCTAACATACAGATAACCTTAATACAACTTCACTTAAACTCTTCCCATATACCTGTGTATATATAACATTAAATAAATATAAATCTCATCTAAACTTTATCAGTTAAATCCACGATAACGCATCTGCGACTACATTCTTCCATCCCGCAACATGTATGATTCTTAAATCAAAAGTCTGTAACATAAGACACCAATGAAATAGTCTCATATTCTTGTCTTTAAAGTGTTCTAAGAATGTAAGCGGATTGTGGTCAGTGTACACAACCATCTCTGACATATTGTTTGTGACCTATACATTAAAATGCTGTAAGGCCAGTACCAAGCTCAATGGTTCCTTTTCGATTGTGGACTATTTCCTCTGGTGGATGTTGATCTTCTTCAAAAAGTTCAAACCTATCCTCATCTTCCTGTAGGAGTATAGCTCCAATTCCTGTGTCACTAGCATTGATGATCATTTTAAGAAGTTTTGAAAAGTTTGGTGTAGCTAAAACTGGTTTGGTGGTTAATGTGGCTTTCAAATGGTGAAACGCCTTCTGACATTGTTCTGTCCACCGAAACTTTGTGTTCTTCTTCAGCAAATCGGTTAACGGTGCCGATGTTTGGCACTGCTGACGTTTTGAACAAACATCCGATAGAACCCGCTGAGTTCTAAGAATCGAAGCACCTTTTTCTTCGATGTTGGTCGTGGAAATTCCTCAATGGCCTTTGTCATTGCATTCTGTGGGGTCAGTCTTTCATAATTGATGTTATGTCTGAAGAACGTCACCTTTGCTTTCACGAATTCCATTTTATTTAAGTTTATCACCAGTTTTACTTTTCATAGTCGTTCAAAGAGTTCTGCCAACTGTACCATGTGATCTTTCCAGTACTTACTAAAGATCACTACATCTTCCAAATAGACTGCACAGTTTATTAACCCAGCCACAACTCTGTTTATGAGTCTTTGGAATGTGGCAGATATGTTCTTCATTCCAAAAGGCATCACTTTAACCTATATAGCCCATTTGGAGTGACAAACACAAAAAATTTCTTTTGCCATCTTTGATAAAGGTATCTGCCAGTAACCACGCATTAAGTCCAACTTGGTGATGTAACTGGCTTGTCCGACTTGCTTCCAATATAGGAATTGGATATGAGTACAATTTTGTTACGGCGTTGACCTTCCGATAATCCACACAGAATTGTTGAGTCCCGTCTGGTTTGGCAACTAAAACGATCGGCGAACTCCACTTGCTCTGGCTCGGTTTGATGATGTCCTTGTCGAGCATGGCCTCCACCTACATCTGGATCTGTCTGGCTTTGAAAGGACTAAGCCGATAGGGGTATTGTTTTATCAAAAGAGTATTCCCTGTGTCTACTTCATGTACAATAGCATTAGCACTCCCCATCTGATTCTTACATATGTCCTTATACTCAGTAACAAATCTTTCAACTGTGTTCTATGCTCCTGAAACAGATAGCTTATTAACCTATCACTCTCCGCAAGGACTTCTTTATTTTTTAATCTATTTTGAGGCACCTCAAAATCCACATCATCTGGATTTGATTCCTCACTCTGCGAGGCAGTAACTAACACCCGCTTCTCTAGTTCTTTCTCTCCAGTATAACACGGTTTCAACATGTTTACATGACATACTCGATACCTTTTTTTCTCGATCTTTACTAGATAGTTCACCTGACTCAACTTTTTCTCAAATTGATAAGGACCACTAAACCTGGCTTTGAAGGGATCTCCTATCACTGGTAACAGTACTAACATGTCATCCCCTCAGGAAAACATCCTAGTCTCAGAGCTTTTATCGACCACCTGTTTCATTCTACACTGTGCTGTCTTTAGGTGCTGTTTAGCTAACTCACTTACTTTATTTAATCTCTCCCTCACCTCCGATACATAATCTAAGTATGAGATCTCGGAATTTGGTCCTGTCAATTTTTCTTTAATTAATTTCAAAGGAACTCTCACTTCATGACCAAATATTAATTCAAAAGGTATGAACTGAGTAGATTCATTTGCGGCATCCCTAATGGCAAACAACATGAATGGGATACCTTTATCCCAATCATTTGGGTAATCCTGACAGTATGTTCTCAACATGGTCTTCAACGTCTGACGCCACCTTTCTAAAGCTCCCTGAGATTCAGGATGATACACGCAGGATTTAAAGTGCTATAGACCTAAGCTATCCATAAGCTCCTTTGACAGTCTAGCAGTAAAATTTGACCCTTGGTCTGACTGAATCTCTCTGGGTAGCCCATACCGTGTGGAGAAAGCTACTAACTCCTCTACTACCCTTTTTGCCTTGATACTCCGTAATGCAATTGCCTCCAGAAATCTGTAGCCACATCCACTTTTAGTTCATGGGAGGGGACCTACACAATCAGTTATAACCCACGGGAAAGGTTCTTTAAATGTGTGAATTGGCAAAAAGGTGCTAGTTTTATTACTCACTGTGACTTACCTACCATTTGGCAAAAGTAAGCCACACCTTTGTGCATTCCAGGCCAATGAAAATGTTTTTGTTCATTAGCCTGAGTCTTTCATACCCTTAGGTGACCTCTTACAGATAGTTCATGTGCTACCCATAACACCTCCTGTCTGTATGCTACTGGCAACAGAATCTGGTGCACATCGGCCTATTTCTCTTCTGCACTAACCTGCCGTGGTCTCTGTTTCCATCTTAGGATTTTATCTTTCAGATACTAACCCTCCAGAATATTCTCTGCCTCCTTTTCAGAGTATGCATCTACATATATATCTTTTATCATCTTGTCATGCTGTTGCAAGTCTCTTAGCCTTTCACGGCTAAACAATTCTGTCTGACCCACTGCCTAGTCAGGTTTTTCCTGCACCATTACGTCAAACAGAGTGTCCGCTAACTGAACCTCAAGTCCTTCATCTTTCTCTTTACTTTTCACTTCGTGCTGTGATTTATGATGGTGGGATCTGGTTACCACATAGTCTGGGAAAATCCTAGGATATGCCTGTTTTTAACTCCTCAGTTTCTTGGTCTTCCTTGGGCTTCTCCACAACAAAGTGTGTCACAACTACCTTGGACCCTGCCAAATCATTCCCATGAACAAATTGAATTCCTGGAACTGACAGTCTGTCAATCACTCCTGTTGTAACTTCCCCAGTCTTGAGGTGGCACTCCAATCTGATCTTACATAGGGAAATGCTGAATTTCTGTCCATCTATCTCACAAATTACTACATTCTCGGTTAACAAATCAAAAAGAGAGCATATTCACTCATCTCTTACTATCAGCAACTGGAGAAATCCTGTATCTCTCAAAATTATAACTTCTTGTCCTTCTTCCCTGTTCTTTCGGAGTAAACTTTACCCACAGAGGCAAATTCTTTGTAGAGATCAGTTACTAACTCCATACCCAGCCCCTGCCTACACGGTGCACTGTCCTGCAGCTCCTCGGCTCTTCTTGGGGTCTCCTTTAATACCTTAACTAATGCCACTGGCTTAGCTTCTTTTACCAAATCTTTTCCTACAGTGCCTTTCTTTAATGACTAGCACTGTGTCTTTACATGTCCCACCTTCTGGCAGTGAAATCACCTTTTCCCAGTACCCTTCTGAAACCACTGGCACTGTAATTTTCTGTACTCATTCCATTACAGTGAAAACACCTGAAGCCTTTCACCTCCTGTCCAGCCTCTTCGGCTTCTTTTTTACTCTGTGGTAAATTCTTACCAGTGCTCTCTACTCTTGGTTTAATCGTATAAGATCTCCCCTTCTCCCAACTTCTAACCCTCACAGGACAACATTCCAGCCAGAAGCGGGTCTTATGCACCAACATGTACTCATCTGCTAATTCTGCTGTCCTTCTAACTTTCCAAACTTTCTATTCCTCCACATGAATTCTAACCATTTCTGGAAGTGAGTTTTTAAACTCCTCCAGCAAAATAATCTCAGAATAATCTCTCGTAGAGCCTCATGGGTCTTATCTACTTTTAAAGCACACACCCCATCTATCAGATGACTATGTTTAATTCTTTCAAACTCAACATAAGTTTAACCTGGTTCCTTCTTTGTATTTCTGAATCACTGTCTATATGCTTCTGGTATCAATTCATAAGCACTTAAAATAGCCTGTTTAACCTTTTCATAATCTCTTAACATCTCATCTCACAGCGCGGCAAATACCTCACTAGGTCTGCCTAACAGTTTATTATGAACTAGCATTACCCATACATCCTTGGACCATTCCATCTGCCTAGCCAATGACATCTGCACACTGCGCAGAAAAATAGCTCTCTTAAAAGGTACCTTTATTGATCAGTAATCTGTGATGGAGTATCCCAAGGAGAAGAAAAGAAGGCCGAAATACAGAGGAAAATTAAAGCTGCCTGGTTTTGAGATAAGAAGTGTTGCTTTGTAAAATCGTAATCGGGAGCTTTATTGGACTTGTATTATAGAAGGGAAGGTAAGAGATAGGTTAGAGTAAGGAATTGTAAATAGTTGTTAGTTAATTATTCTCTGTTATATTTTAAGAAATAAAGTTGTTAATTTTTACTTTAACTAGTTTTTGGCCTATCAAATTTTCCCAGATTGCTGCACAGGATAAATCTTTTCTGTGTTGCTGGTTTTTAAATTAAGCAGGAGAGTTTACTCCATGTTGTAACAGTATTGGGGGCTTGTCCGGGATCTGAACCCACGACCTCTCAAATTTAATCACAGAACATTGACCTTTATTTCAAGGGACTGGAAATAAAAGAGTAGTGAAATGTTACTGCAGCTATAGAAGGTGCTGGTGAGATCACCTCTCAATTACTATCAGCCATTATAGTCTTATAGTTGAAGTTTGCTAAACCAAGGGTGGGTAGATGAATAAAATAAAAACTGACTTTTCCAGAGATACCTCAATCTTCCGAATAGATGAAAAGCAAACAAAACTTTCCATTGAAATGTGAACAGAAGACAAGGTACATAAGTAGGATTATTTTGTCTTAAGAGTCAGTGCTTAACTCAGAAATTACCTTCCAATCACGCTTCAGGATCCAGTACTATTTTCCAAATAATAATTTAATTTTGTGAATAAAAATTAAAATTATATGTTTTACATATGTATGTATATGTATACATATATAATCATTTGGAATCACGGTGCAATAATACAGTAACATTGCTGTGAATGGTAAAGGACTTGATGCATTATTTGCCTTTGGCAATTTAAAGCTTTACCCTGCACAAATCATTATTGATGATTGCATGTACTTCAAGCTGTGCACAGTTGGGTTTTTCCTGGGTAACACTGGAGAGGTTTGCATTGAATTTGGAGCATCCTTCAGAACTGACAAATACAATTTAACTTTAAAATAATCTCAGGAACACAAGGCTTCTAGCGAAGTTTTAAAGCACAGCAATTCTCATGGCTGTGATCTATGTGTCTGAAACTTCAATAATATATTGGGGCAGCATAGTGGCTCAGTGGGTCATGAGGGTTTCTTGCTAGCCAACGCAATACGGCCTTCAAAATGCGAAAATGGGGGAATCTGATTGAAGCTTACAGCATACTAAATGGCCTGGACAGAGTGGATGTTGGGAAGATGTTTCCATTGGTAGGAGAAACAAGGAATTGAGGGCACAGCCTTAGAGGAAATGGAAGATGCTTTAGAAGAGATAAGGAGAAACTTTAGCCAGAGGGTGGAATTCATTGTCACAGAGGGCTGTGGAGGCCAGGTCATTGAGTATATTTGAAACAGAGATAGATAAGTTTTTGTTTGCTGAAGGGATCAAAGGTTACGGGGAGAAAGCAGGAAAATGGAGTTGAGAAACCAATCAGCCATAATCGAATGGCAGACCAGACTTGATGGGCCAAAAAGCCTAATTTCTGCTTCTGTGTCTTCTGGTCTTATGGGCCTAAGTTCAATTCCAGCCTCAGATGACTGTGTGGAGTTTGCATGTTCTCTGTGTCTGTGTAGGTTTTTGCCACAGTCCAAAGATGTGCAGGTTAGGTGGATTGACTGTTCCAAATTGCTCTGCAGAGTCCAGGGATGTGTGGGCTAGGTGGGTTAACTACAGTAAATGCATGGTTTATGTAAGGTTGGGGGCTAGTGTGAGATGCTTTTTGGAATATTGGTGCAGACATGATGGGCCTCCTTCTGCACTGTTGGGATTCTGTATGAATGACATGAGGGTCAGATGACATGATCCTAGAAACTGAAGGTTTTTTTTTATAAAAAGCTGATGACGTAAGAAAACATGACCAAACTCATCCATGAAGACACTTTCTTACCTTAAGGGCTGAATGTAATTGCCAGTCAAGGAATATTCATGTGAAAATTGAAAGAATTCCTAAGTGATACATTTCATGTCAACACTGTTCAATCCACAGACATTTACTCCAAGCAAAAATCAGTCATAGTCAAAAAATTCACTACACAAAATTAAATTCCAGTTCTTGATATTATTATGAAGTTGAAAACATGTACTGTACCTTGAAGAGAGAGAGAGAATGTTGCTCTGGACCGAGAGATTACAAGCACCTGTGTATATGGCTAGATGGCAATCGCAGAGTCTATTGGAAAATTGAAAAGATGTAGCATTTGGCTGTGAAATGGATACCTGAGTTTTGGGTGCTGTTTTCACAACAATTTGAATTTAACAAGTTTAAATTATATCCCAGGATAATAAAATCCAATTGAGTTTGAATTTTATTGTCTTGCCAACATCGAACCAATGAGACGATCCGATGTTGGGGAGATATAAACTGCGGACCTTTTGAAAATTAGTCAGAGAGCAACTACTGTTGAGAGAGAATTGCATGGAGAGCTAATATCTTGCTCTCCAAGAAATTAGGAAACACTCTCTATCAATGGTACCTTTTCATATGAAACATACTTGCAGTAAAAAGAAAGAAGATGACCCAGGGAGATCCTCAGCTGGAAAAAGAAAGACACAGAAGATGACAGTGTCTGTGCAGTTCCAAAATGACGTTGATATAATTTTAATAAGTGCCTTATTAAAACAGCATATTGTTATAGAGTTGAAGGCGGATAGTATGCAGCTAAGAGAAAGAGGGGCTTAGAGTTGTGAATAGTTGTTGTTTAATGTTCACTTTTAGGATTAAAAAAAATTTATATTTTTTCCTTTAAATTGTAGAATTTGGGAGTTCTCTGTCACTCATATTTTAACAGATTACGAGGTGAGTTGAGCTTTTCTGGCTGTTTGACTTAGTTCACCTCCTTTTTGTAACATGTCAGAAGACAAAAACAAATGATGACAAGAAAAAATATATTAAGTCCAATTTTGGGGAATAAATTTTGTTAATTATTAAAAGTTTATATCCAGAACTTTATGTGCTTGGTTTCTTTTCTTCTAAACTATTGTTGGTTTACAAGGAAAAGAATATATTTTTGTAGACCAGCCTGTTTTATATTATTTCATCGTAGGTGCTTAAATCATTCAAAATTTTATATCAACATTCCAACAATAATGCACACAGGGATTTAAACCTGTAAATGCAATTTATCGATTAAATCAAAAAGTGGGTGTCATGTCAGGTTAATTTCCTTTGAATGTTTTAGCTGAAGGAGAAACAGAAGTCTCAATTGAAGTTAGGAATGGGGGTAGGTTAAATTGATAGCCTGGGAAAGCTGATGTATTACGATAGCAATTCTTCTGCTCAGCCATTTTTGCTGCTATGACTCCACAGCATGGTGCTACCCAGCACAGAAAATCTGTCTGGGCTTAATCAAATTATGGTGATCATAGCCCAATGACAGCACTGAAGTTGCAATAATATACTTGTCCCAGGCAAATGCATAGATTTAGATTTGGAATGCTGCTATTGAAGACCACCTATTCTGCAACTTTTCTCACACTCCCATTCTGTCACTTTCAGAACGCAAGGGACCATTTCCTGGCATCTCATGCAATGACCAGCTTCTGTGCTAGTTTAACCTCCCATCTGAAAGCCATGATGCCACCGTCAGCTGCATTATAAATTGCCTGGGCCTCACCCCAACAAATGCATGAGGGCTTCTTGCTAGCTGACGCTGACCTCACTTAAGATTACAATTGAAGCTTAAGCGTTAAAACATATTTGCAAAATTTAATCTGCTAAATTGCCCAGCAACAGCAGCATAATTTCTGAAATATGCACATCTCAGATTCTGTATTAAATTATGATTTGTGATTCTACAATAAATCTCAACCAAACAAAATCTTTCTTTATTCCAATGTTATTTGTGAAACCAGATAAATGATTTCAATTCTGCAATGGGCTACACCAAAATTTATTTTGACAAAAATAATTTGAAAAGAAATTAACTCAATGTTATTTTGGAACCAAATTCAAAACTCCAATTGGATTTAATTTCATGTAGCTTGCTCTATATGTTATTTAGCAATTTGCCTGTATTAATGATGATCAGTCAGTATCTACTCGAAATTGTGGTGGGTATATGGGCTGGTATTTTTGGAAGCTGAAAAATGTCATGGTTTTGGATGGATCACAGGCTTTGTAAAACTATTTTGGGGAACTCAACTCAGACTCGTCATTTCCTGCATTTGTTGGAAATTCTTATTTTTGGTGTGGTGTTACTACCACCCCTGTAAGGAATACTTTTCTTTATGGATGTGATCTTTAGAGTTTTGTTTATCAATTCTTTACACAAAAAAAGGGACAGAGAAAAATCAAGAGAAATCACAACACTAAGAAAATACAGACAACATACACGTTATAAAAGAGAAATAGGGCATGGTAAAAGGACACAAAATAAAAGCTTTTGAAGGCATTGTCTGATGGCGGGTGAACAGAATGACCAGAATAGGTAAATCAACTGAATGTATAAAATGTACACAGCTGCAGGTTTCTGTGATTGATTCTCCTTTGAAACACTGATAAAAAAAATTGCTAAATATTTTGGACTTTCTTGCCAGTGTTATAAAGATGTGGGTGTACTGTACCTTTAAGAGAGTTAAAAGCTTGTAGAGCTACCTGACAGCACCAAGTGTTCTCAATAAGGTAACAATGTAACACTTGGTCGAAAGCTAAATTAGCTGGTTGCCAGGAAACGACAAAATAGATTCAAATTAGTCCAATCAATTTAAATTATATCCCGAAAAATACCAAAGTCCAACCCCGTTTGAATTTAGTATAGCGACAATCTTAAAAGCCAATGACGAAATCCGATGCTTTGTGAGTATAAGACCAGGGAAAATTGAACAGTTGAGAGGAGAACTGCCAAGCTAACGACATCTGCACACTGCCCAGAAAAATAGCTCTCTTAAAAAGTATCTTTATCAATCAGTAACCTGTGAAGCAGACTCCCCAAGAAGAAAAGAAGACAGCAATTCAGAGAAAACTGAAAGTTGCCTGGTTTTGTGATAAGAAGTGTTGTTTTGTAAATCTTAATTGAGAGTTTTATCGGGCTAGTATTATAGAAGGGAAGGTAAAAGATAGGTTAGAGGAAGGAATTGTAAATAGTTGTTAGTTAATTATTCTCTGTTATACTTTAAGAAATAAAGTTGTTAATTTTTACTTTAACTAGTTCTTGGCCACTCGAATTTTCACAGACTGCTGCACAGGATAAATCTTTTCTGTGTCGCTGGTTTTAAATTAAGCAGGAGAGTTTACCCCGTGTCGTAAGAGTTTGGATTAAACTGATAAGAAGGAGACCAAAATTGCACACAGTATTCCAAAAGTGGCCTAACCAATGTCCTGTGCAGCCACAACATGACCTCCCAACTCCTGTACTCAATAGTCTGACCAATAAAGGAAAGCATACCAAGTGCCTTCTTCACTATCCTAACTACCTGTGACTCTACTTTCAAGGAACTAAGAACCAACACACCAAGGTCTCTTTGTTCAACCACACTCCCCAGGACCTTACCATTAAGTGTGTAAGTCCTGCTTTGATTTGTTTTTCCAAAAAGCATCATCTTGCATTTATCTGAATTATACTTCACTTGCCATCATCTGCCCATTTGCCCATCTGATCAAGATCTCATTGTACTCTGAGGTAACTTTCTTCACTGTCTACTACACCTCCAATTTTGGTGTCATCTGGAAACTTACTAACTATACCTCCTACATTTACATTCAAATCATTGCAGTAAATGATGAAAATAGTGAACCCAGCACCGATCCTTGTGGGACTCCACTGGTCACAGGCCTCCAGTCTGAAAAACAACCCTTTTCCACCATCCTCTGTCTTCAACCTTCAAGCCAGTTCTGTATCCAACTGGCTAGTTGTCCCTGTATTCCATGAGATCTAATCTTGCTAACCAGTCTCCCATGAGGAACCTTGTCGAACACGTTACTGAAGTCAATATAGATCATGTCTATCACTCTGCCCTCATCAATCCTCATTGTTATTTCTTAAAAACTCAAATTCGTGAGACATGATTTCCCACACATAAAGCCATGTTGACTATCTATAATCAGTCCTTGCCTTTCCAAATACATCTACATCCTGTCCCTCAGCATTCCCTCCAACAACTTACCCACACCGATGTCAGGCTCACTGGTCTATAGTTCCCTGGCTTTTCCTTAACACCTTTCTTAAATAGTGGCATCACGTTAGCCAACCTCCAGTTTTCCGGCACCTCACCTGTAACTATTGATGTTACAAATATCTCAGTAAGGGGCTGAGCAATCACTTCCCTAGCTTCCCACAAGTTCTAGGGTACACCTGATCAGGTCCTGGGGATTTATCTACTTTTATGCGTTTCAAGACATCCAGCACTTCCTCCTCTGTAATCTGGACATTTTGCAAGATGTCACCATCTATTTCCCTACAGTCTATATCTTACACATCCTTTTCCACAGTAAATACTGATGCAAAATACTCATTTAGTATCTCCCCCATTTTCTGTGGCTCCACACAAAGGCCGCCTTGCTGATCTTTGAGGGGCCCTATTCCCTCCCTAGTTACCCTTTTGTCCTTTATGTATTTGTAAAAATTCTTTAGATTCTCCTTAATTCTATTTGCCAAAGTTATCTCATGTCCCCTTTCAGCCCTCCTGATTTCTCTCTTAAGTATAGTCCTACTGCCTTTATACTCTTTCAAGGATTCACTCAATCTATCCTGTTTATACCTGACATATGCTTCCTTCTTTTTCTTAACCAAACCCTCAATTTCTTTAGTTATTCAGCATTCCCTACACCTACCAGTCTTGCCTTTCACCCTAACAGGACTATACTGTCTCTGGACTCTCACCTCATTTTTGAAGGCTTCCTATTTTCCAGTTGTCTCTTTACCTCCAAACATCCGTCCCCAATCAGCTTTTGAAAGTTCTTACCCAATACCATCAAAATGAGCCTTTCTCCAATTTAGAACTTCAAGTTTTTAGATCTCCTTTTCCATCATATTTTAAAACTAATAGAATTATGGTCGCTGGCCCCAAAGTGCTCCCCCACTGATACCTCACTCACTTGCCCTGCCTTATTTCCCAAGAGCAGGTCAAGTTTTGCACCTTCTCTAGTAAGTACATCTACATACTAAATCAGAAAATGTTCTTATACACACTTAACAAATTCCTCTCCATCTAAACCCTTCACACTATGGCAGTTCAAGTTTAGGTTTGGAAAGTTAAAGTCCCCTATCATAACCACCCTCTTCTTCTTAGAGATATTTTCCATTTGCAAAGTTTTTGCCCACTTACTTAACCTATCAATAGCTTTCTGTGAACTGTTTTATCCCTCTCGCAACCTGCTTTTCCAATTATTTTCTGTTATCTGCAAATTTGGTGGCTGTACCTTCACCTCTTTCCTCCAAGTCATTAATATTTATAATAAATTTGTATTGCTTTTCAGTGTTTGCACATCCAGCATTGAGCCCCGTAGAACCCCACTGGTCATGGGGTGCAAACCTGAAAAAGAACCCTTCTCCCCAGTTGCTGTTTCCTACCCATGTGCCAATTCTCTCTCCATGCTAACATGCTACCTCCCACACAATGGGCTCTTAGAGTAGAGTAGCTTTTTATTTGTCATTTTTACCATATACAACTGATACTTTAAAAACGAGACGGTGTTTTTATGACCTAATCTTTTGTGAAGCATCTTGTCAAAGGCTTTCTGGAATTCCAAATAAAACGCATTTAATGGTTGAGGTCTATCCTCTCTGGTTGAAACTTTCTTGAAAAACAATAAATTAGTCAGACACAATTTCCCTTCCCTGATTCTGCTTGATTGGATTATGATTTAACAAATGTGCTGCTGTTACACACTTAATAATTGATTTTCCAATAATAGATGTTAGTCCATTCGGCCTATGGTTACCCACATTTTGCGTCCCTCTCTTTTTGAACAGAGATGTCAAACGAGCAGTTTTCCCATCCTTTGGTATTTGCCAAAATCCAACATTTTTTGGAAAATTACAACTAATACATCCACTATTTCTGTAGCCACCTGTTTGGAATCCCAGGATACAAGCTATCAGTACCAGAGAGCTTATATGCCTTTAGCCCCATTAGTTTGTCTAATACTACTTCTCTAGTGATGGTGATGGTACCTAATTTCTTCCCCTGTACACTTTAACGTTAATTAATCTTCCACCATAATGCAAAATATGTCTTTAATTTCTCTGCCATTTTCTTCTTCCTCAAAAACAGCTCCCAGATTCATTCTCTCAGGGGCTTATGTTCGCTTTGACCTTTTTTTGTATATTTATGGAAGTTCTCATTGTCAGTTTTTATAATTCTTGCAAGCTCGCTGTTCATTTTCTCGGTCTTTACCATCTTCTTAGTTCTCCATTGCTGGATTCTGGATTCATCCTCATCTTCAGGGGTATCACAAACTTAGGCCTCCTTATACATTTTTTCTTTCAACTTGATACTTGATACTCTCCTTAACTTCCTTAGTTAGCTGTGGTTGGTTTATTCCTCTCTGAAAATCTTTCCTTCTTACTGGGATGTATTTTGGCTGAGAGTCACAAATAACTTCCTTAATTGTCTGCCACTGCTTGCTTACTGTCTTTCCTATCAATCCACTCCAGTTCACTTTAACTAACTCTATCCTCACTTCATTGTAATTCCCTTTGTTTAAGTTAAACACAGTTGTTTCCAACCCAAGTTTCTCACCCTCAAGCTGAATGTTAAGTTCTATCATGTCAGAATTAGAATTAGATTTTATTGTCACATGTACTCAAGTATAGGAATCCACGCGTACAATCATTTCTTCTATAATGCGATAGTTGCATTCTTGTCCGCCGCACACTATATAAAAATCACACAATAAAAATAACACTTAAAGTGTTCGTGATGTAACTGCATTTTAGCCAGCACATGTTTTACAAGATCTTGTTTTACAAACAGCATTCCCTATTCATAAATCGTGTTACAGCCAATTCGCGTTAATGAAAGACGTGTAATGGCTGAACTGGCTGTCCAGTAAAAAATATACAAAGTCGCCATTTTCCGGTGCCGTCTTGGTTACAAAACCAGAATCTCAAAGAAAAAAATCTCAATATTCCAAGGGGACCTTTAACTCATTTATTAAACCTGCCTCATTATCCATTACCAGATGCAAGATGGCCTGCTCTCTGGTTGGCTACATGAACATTGCTTGAGTAATCTATCTCTAATGCACTCTATGAATTTGTTGTCAGATTTACCCTTTCCAATTTGATTAACCTTTGAACTAGCACCCTCAGTTACCTCTTATTCCCGATAATTGTGGGTACCTACTGTAGACGGTGGCAACCAAATCTTCTGCTTCCCACTCCCAATTCTTTTGCTGCCCAGATGAGATATCCTGAATCCAAACAGGCAACACAACCTTTGGTACTCTCAATCCTGACCATAGAGAACAGTGTCTACTCCCCTAACTGTACTATCCCTGATTACAACTACATTTCTCTTCTTTCTCTCCTTGTGAATGGCTCCATGTACCTCAGTAGTATGATCAATTTGTTCATCCTCCCTACAGCCCCTATCTCATCCACACAGAAGCAAGAGAATCTCAAACTTGTTAGACAAGCTCAAGTGCTGAGACTCCTTCTGCACCACCTCCTGGATCCCTCTACCGACCTCACTCCTGGTCACATCCTCATGTCCCTGAACACTGATCGAATTTGATGTAGTTAATCTAAGCATTGGTGACTGCTTCCTGAAATTCAGTTTTCAGCTAACACTAGTTATGGATTGCAGTGTTTGAAGTTTAAACGCCAGCTCATCAACTCTGAACTGGAGTTCCTCAAGTCTCAACACTTGCTACAGATATGGTCACTATGGACTATACAATGAACTGCCTTCTTCAACTTATGTGGTCCATGTGTTGAAGACATGCCACTTGATATTAGGGAAGGAGAATTGCTGTTGGTTGGGTGTTCCATAATTTGACTTAAGAACAATGAAGGAACAGTGATATACTTTCAAACAGGAATTGCCCATGACTTGGAGGTGAACTTTTATGATCATGTTTCTGTACATCTGCTGTCTTAGTCCTTCTAGCTAACAGAGTCAGTGGTATTGGAATTAGCATTGTTAAAACTTTGGCGAGTTGCTGCAGTACGTTTTGTAAATCATATTCACTGCTGCTACTGTACACTGATGGTGGAGTGTGTGTGACTCGTTGCATTGTATGGAGTATTGATCAAGCAGGCTGCTTTGTGTCAATGATATTGAGCTCTTTGAGTGACTGTATTCATCCTGGTGAGGGAGGTGTGTTTTCCAACATACTTTCACCTTTTCAGTGAAGATACACCAGCCACAGAATATCCAAACACTGACTTGCTCTTGTAGTCACAGTATTCATGTGATTATGCCTTTATGTTTCTGATCAATGATGACCTCCAGAATGTTGATGATGAGGGATGTAATGATGCTGTTGAGTTTCAACGGAGAGTAGTTAGACTTTCTCATTTTATAGATAGTTAATACCTAGCATCTGTGAAGAAAATCTTACTTGCTACGTGTTAGTTTAAGCCTGTTTGTGTGACATGGGTCTTGCTGCATGTGGTCATATTACTTCAATGTCTGAAGAATTGGGAATCCGACTGACACTGGCAAGCATAAGAGAAGCTACTAACTTCTGCAATATAACCAAAAACTACTTCATCAATCAGGCTGCATCTGTAGAGGGGGAAACATTTATCAGTTTAGCTTGATAATCTTACAACAGAATTGGAAAAGGAATCAGCTACAACAGATTTTAACCAAATTCAGGACAAGGATGACAAAGCAAAAAAAGGAATGTCTATTATATGGCAGAGATTAAATAATAAAGATATTATGGCGCAAGGTGGAATGAGAGGGTAATGGGACAAGTGAAGAAATGAAAGGTAGGTTAAGTGGTCAAGGGAATAGGAAAATTATAAACAATAGCTACCATTCAAGAAAAGGAGCAGAGGTTAAAATCTGAAATTGAACTCAACTTTGAGTCTAGAAAGTTAGAAAGTGCCTGAGCAAAAGATGATGTACATACTATTCTTTGAATTTGATTGGAAGTTTCTTCTTCTTAGGCAGTTTGGGATCAAAAATGACTGGCTTCTGTTGCATTTTGATTGATTCTGAGATGTCTGAGAAGTCCATTGTATGATCGGCAAGCTCTGCCATATGCATGGCGTATGAACTGGGTGGAGATTTGGTGCACTCCCTGAAAACACCTCGACTTTGCATCTGCACATTTCTGACAAAGTCTCTTGATAGGAGTGGTCCTTTCCTCAGTAAGCCTTCTCCATTTTAGTTTGTCACAAGCCAGTATGTCCTGTTAGTTGGTGGATACATTTGATATCAGCAAGGATGCTTTGAGGACATCCATAAAGGATTTTGGCTGTCTTCCTGGAGTCTCTTGCCACAAGCAAGTTCTGAGAGAACAGTTGCTTTGTGAACCTGTTGTCAGGAATGCAATTGAAAAATCCTATCCAGTGTAGCTGGTTTTGACTGATTAGCATCTTTGTTTATGAACTTATAGCACAACACTCAAGGCTTGTACAATGGTTAGAAATTAGAGTTCATGTTTCAGGACCAGTGACCCTTCCTCAGAGCTGATGGTAGCTTCCATCAGTTCTGAGGAAGGGTCACTGGACCCAAAGCATTAACTCTGACTTCTTTTCACAGATGCTGCTAGACTAGCTGAGCCTTTTCAACAATTTCTGTTTTTGTTTCTGATTTCTTTTGGTTTTTTTGTTAAGGCTTGTACAGTGTTTTTAATGAACTACTGTAAGATGGGTACATGCATGGCTGAGGTCACCTAACTACAGCAAATCAGAAGGTACATTAGTACCATATTGCATTTCTATCTTAAATGTTTTCTTTTTCATACAAAACTTACAAGAGAAACATTGCATGCATTATAATTTAGAGTTACCAACTAGACAAGCTCACGTATTAGTTTAGTCTCTGCACATGGCCAAGAATTTCCATTGGAAATGTTATATCTGTGCCTGAACAGATTAAAAATCACCAAATCACTTTTTGATTGTTTCTGTAGTGGAGACATATGGATAGCAGCTTTCTATTATGAACCTATTCAGGACTTCTCGAACCCAACAATGAAAAAAACAATTGGCAAACCCACACTCCCTTTTGCAGTATTGAGTATTGTATTCTAAAGTTGAAATGTCCAGCAGACCTTTGGAAACTACATAAAAGGGTAAGTATGTAAGGTAAGTGACAGGATAAGGTGGGAGATGGATGGGATGATCAGGGAATGGGTGAATGAGATAGATGGCAAGATGGTAGAATTTGAATTCAATTTTTAAAAACTGGCTATAGAGGACCATAAAACTGTTGTTGATTGAAGGAAAGCCAACTGGTTTACTAACATCCTTTATGGAAAGAAATCGGCCTAGTCTGGCCTGCATGTGACTCCAGATCCACATGAATGGGGTTGACTCTTAACTGCCCTCTGGGCAATAAATGGTGGCCTAGCAAGTGATGCCCACATTCCATGAATAAATAAGTAGAAAAAATGATGGGTGAGGAGTAGAGTGCCACATGGATAAATGAGGTAGGGTTCCAGGTAGGTGAGTGAGGTGGGTGCCAGGTAGGCAAGTGAGGTAGTATACCAAGTGGGTGAGAGGAATAGGGTGCCAGGTGGGTGAGTGAGGTGGGGTGTCATGTGGATTGGAGGAATAGAGTGCTAGGTAGCTGAGTGAGGTAGAGTGCCAGGTGGGTGAGTGAGGAAGGGTGCCAGGTGGGTGAGAGGAGTAGGATTCCAGGTGAGTGTGAGGTAAGGTTCCAAGTAAGTGAATGAGTGCTTAGGGTAGGTTAAGAGGTCAGGTCAAAGTAGAGAGGGAGAGGGAAGGGACTGTTCATTTGGAAAGGCATGATTGGGTCATGAAGTGCCAGGGTCAGACTTGATTTAATGGATTTAGGTGTTGGCACTATTTGGGTCTGATCAGGAGGTATACTGGATCAAATTATGGGGGCAGTGCCAGGTCCAGTTAAGTCAAATTGGGGCATGCAGTGTGTCAGATCTGGTCGGTGGGGTCTGATGGGTCAGGAGGTGAGGGGATATTGGAGCAGGTGTGATGTTGGGTCAGGGACTGGTAGTCACTGGTGTTCGCACGTTTTTTTGGGAACACATTTATAATTACCCAGGAGTTAGTGTACATTTTAATCATCCAAACTTTCCTCAGTATATAATAAGCTTCAGTATATCAGAACCCGCCAATGGATATGACTTCAAGAGGCTTTATCAAAGTTGATAAATGGTATATCTGGCTATTCACACCCACTGCATGGGATCAAAGTGACAAATGTCATACACCAATCTCAAGCTGCTATTTGGGCCGGCTCTTGTTGAGAGTGATGAAGTTATGCATCCTAATTGGATTTCCAATTCTCAACTCTGACAATGGTTTGACAGTTTTGTCAAAGTGAAATTTTTCTTTGTTCTATTTCACTTTCATTTTGTCACTCAGACTTCAGCAAATCTCCTCTCAATTCCTTTGGAATAATGATTCTATTTCCAATGTACAATATATCATCTTGGGCTGTCAATTCATATCTCTATCTCCAATACACCCTTGAAACCATACAGTAGCTTTGATGCTTTCAAACCATCCTTTCATCACCACTTCTTGCAACACTTAGAGGTAGTTCACTAGATTTGAGCAAGATATTCAATATCAAGTTGCTGCTTTGTTAGATCTGGAAGATTTCACACTCTATCCTAGCAGCTTTGACTTTCTTCGTAGGGAGTGCTACTCTCAACAGGATATCAATGATATGTGTGTTTCCCCACTTGTACATCATTTTCAGATAATATCTTAGTAATAGGAGTAACATTCTTTGCAGACACATTGGAGCAGATAGTATCGACTCGTGGATAATACTATAATCTGGCTTCTTGTTGATTCGACTGTCATTTTATCTCTTCCAAGTAGGAGTTGATGAAAATCTTCACAAGCAGAGACAGTAGCCAGACAACACATTTTTGACTATCAGCATCTTTAATTTGAATTTTTTTCCTGCTCAGCTTCAGTTATCAGGTCAGCTTTGTCTACTAGTCGCAAATGATTTTTGTCATGGTCAGCAGTGGCTTTTTCCATTGCGTTTCTTCATTCATAAATCAGCAGATCATCCACGATATCTTGCACTCCAGGAAGATCACCAACTGTCTCATGCTGTCTGTGTTGAAACAACTCTGGAGCCATGGAAATGCCAAATCACATGTGCAACCATCTAAATCGCCTAAACAGCATCCAGGATGAAGTCAGAAAGCTGTTACTTTCGTCCAGCTTTATTTGCAGTAATTATCCTTTGCATCAAAGATACTGGAGGTTTGTGCCTTTGCAAGTTATGACAACCTTTCTTCAATGGTTTGCATGGGATAGTGAGATCTCGTCAGAGCTTTATTTACCCGGCTGTTAGTCCATTCTAATGGAATTTTCACTTTCTTGATTAGTTTCTTCTTTTCCAGCACTTCAATCTTGTCTTTCACTCTGGTTTTGCGAGCAGCTAGGCATTTCCTCAGCTGATGCTGAAGTTATCTTGCATTCTCATTGCCTTTGAAATTATGCGCTGCAGAAGACATCCTAAACCTGTAAACATGTCATCGTATTCCTCTAAAATGTGTTCCAGAATCAGTGGTTTAGTGTGCTGCAACAAGTTGGAAATCTCCTTTATTATGTTGAAAGTTACCACTCCAAGCTGAGGTGAGTGGCTTTTAACTTGTTGTCTATGATTTGCAACACCAGATCTTCATTTTTATTGTTGCATTAGGTTTTCTGAGTAATCTATCCTCTTGGCACAAGAGTGATCCTAGCATATAGGATCAATCTTACTTATGAGGGCTTCGTTTATGAATTGATAAGTGTGGCACAGGTCAGGTCAGGCAGCATCCAAGGAGCAAAAGAGTTGACATTTCGGGCATAAGCCTTTCATTTCCAGGCTGTAGGCTGCCCAGGTGGAAGATGAGGTGTTGTTTCTCCAATTTGCAGTTTGGTTTGTTGTGGCAATGGAGGAGGCCAAGGATGGTCATGTTGGAAAGGGAGTGGGAAGGAGGATTAAATGGCCGGTGACTGGGAGGTCCGGTCAGCCCCTACCGGCCCGGCTGAGATGCTCGGCGAACCATTCCCTGAGTTTAGAAGGCCACATTGGGAGCACCAGATGTAGTAAACTAGGTTGGAAGAGAGGCAGGTGAACCTATGTCTCACCTGGAAGGATTGTTTGGGACCCTGGATGAAGGTCAAGGGGGTGTTGTACCAGCAGGTTTTTCATCTTTCCTGGTTGCAGGGGAAGGTGCCTTAGCATTTAGATGCGTTGGTAGGTGATAATTTCTGTTAAAAGTAAGAATCTCATCTCAACATCCAGGACTTATTTGGAAAATGTGACATTTCATTCTCAATATATAGAATGTCTCGGTCACTATTCATCCGATTTTCCTAAATTTCTCACAATAACCCATGTTGTTCTGCTCCTTGGATGCTGCCTGACCTGCTGTGCTTTTCCAGTGCCACACTTTTCAATTCTGAGTCTCCAACATCTGCAGTCCTGAATTTTCTCCTTCATTTTTAAAATGCAATATTGAACTACTTTAGACAGATCTGGGAAGGTCATGGTGTTGCATGATGCATCAGTATCTGCCTGACTATGTTGACTTAATATTCCTTCTGCAGTCAGCATGACAATTATCTCCTATTGACCTGACTGAAGAGACAAATTGTAAATGTTCAGTGTAAATATTGTGACGTTGGAAATTCTTGACATAATCCTAGTTTCTATTGATGGGATGGAAAAGGGAGGTTTTATATTAATGATAGACAAGCAGGAGGCTGAGAAAACACAGCACGCCAGGCAGCATAAGGAGGTGGAGAAGTTGATGTCTCGGGTGTAAACCTTCTTCAGCACTAAGGGTGGGTGTAGGGGAGCTACAGATAAAGGGGATGGGGAGGGTGCAGGATGGTGAACGGGGCATAGGTAAAGACAGGCAGAGGGTACAACCTGGTTAGTCAATGGGAGGATGAATCTGGTTGGTGGCTGGAAGGAGTGGAAGAGAGTGGGAGGAACTGTGAAAGGAGTCGGGGAAGGGAAGGGAGGTTATTTGAAAGAGAGGACACAATGTTGAGTCCTCCAGGCTGTAGGCTGCCCAGGCAGAAGATGAGGTGTTGTTCCTCCAATTTGCGGTGTGGCTCATTGTGGTGATGGGGGAGGCCAAGGATGGTCATGTCAGAAAGGAGAATTAAATGGCCGGTAACAGAGAGGTCCAGTCCGCCCCTGTGGGCCTGGCTGAGATGCTCGGTGAACTGTTCCCTAAATTTACATTTGGTGCTCCCTGTCCATTCATGTGTCTGTCTGGATACATCTTAAATGACGCTATTGTGCCTGCCTCTACCACTTCCACTGGCCACACGTTCGAGGCACCCACCACCCTCTGCATAAAGAACTTTCCACGCAAATCTCCCCTAAACTTTTCCCCTCTCACCTTGAATCCGTGACCCCTAGTAATTGAATCTGGGAAAAGGTTACTTGCTATCTATCCTGTCTGTACCTCTCACGATCTTATCAACCTCCTCCAACTTTAACCTTTTGAACATTCTGATTTTATTATCTCCAAAACAGTAGCCTTGCCATCAACTGCCAAGACCCTAAACTCTGGAATTCCCTCCATAAATCTCTCCACCTCTCAATAATATTTTCTCCTTCAAGACACTCCTTAAAACTTACATCTTTGGAGGAAGGATTTGATCATCTGTCTTATGTGGCTTGGTGCCAAGTTTTATTTTACAACTTTCCTGGAAGTGAAATGCTAATAAATGATACAAGTTATTGTTATTGACTTTATTACAAAACAATCTTCTTTCCTTGGAATAAGGCCAGTACATTCTGAACAGAATGTTCCAAGCCCTCAGGACTAGTTGATTGAAATACCTAAAACCAATAGTATAAGCCAAATTATCACAAATGAAAGCAAGCAGGTTGCATTAGGATGAATCACAGGTGTATAAACGTCAGAGTGAGAACACAAATATCCCTGGGCCAAGGCCTGTGGAGCCCATGTATACACTGCCATAAAATATATATGCTTCCTTATTTCCTCCTATTGTGAATATTGCATCACACAACAGCACCTTTATCAATAAAAAAACAAATGAACTACAAAGTTAAAAATCACACAACATCAGGTTATAGACCAACAGGTCTAACTAGAAGCACTAGCTTGCGGAGCGCTGCTCCTTTATCAACCACCTGATGAAAGAGCAGTGCTTTGAAAGCTAATGCTTCCAAATAAATCTGTTGGACTATAACCTGGTGTTGTGTGATTTTTAACTTTGTACACCCCAGTCCAACACCGGCACCTCCAAAGAATGAACTGCAGATACCATAAATCAAAAACACAAACAGAAGTTGCTGGAAAAGCTCAGCATGTCTACCAGTATCTGTGAAGAGAAATCAGAGTTAATGTTTTGGGTTTGGGTACTCTTCCTCAGACCTGATGGTAGCAAGGAAAATATCAGCTTATATGCAAAAAACAGAGCAGGGGGAGGAGTAAATGATAGATGGGGATAGAGCCCAAAGAGAGAGAAGAGAAGTTGGACAGACAAAGGATTCGATAACGATCTGGCAGGGTGGCTGAATAGCTGTTAATGGAGACTGTTAGTGGCTAACAAGTCAGTGGTGGCAGACTATGTGATAACAAGGCCGAGAGAGAGTGAGCGAGAGTGTGTGTCTGTGTAGTAGGGGCCTAAGGCATGGGGGAGTTCTGGCCCTCAAATTATTGAACTTGATATTGAATCTGGAGAGCTGCAGAATCCCCAAATGGAAAATGAAAAGTTGCTCTTCCAGCATATGCTGAGCTTGGCTGGAGCACTGCAGCATGCCTGAGATAGAGGGAACAGAGTGATGTGTTAAAGTGACAGGCAACTGGATGCTCAGGATATGTTTTGCAGGCAGAATGTAGATGTTCTGCGAAGTGATCACCCAGCTTACGCTTCTATTCCCCAGTGTAGAGGAGACCGCATTGAGAGAAGTAGGGGTATGGAAGGGGGGGGGCTGGTCTTGGGAGGGAAGGAAGATTGGACCAGGGTATCCCGAAGGGAAGAGTCCCTAAGAAAGGTAGACAAGGGAAGGGAGGGGAATATGTATCTCACTGGAGATGATGGAAATGCTGGTCGATGATCTTCTGGATGTGAATGCTGATAGGTAAGGACAAGGGGAACCCTGTCGCTGGTGCAGGAGGGAAGAGACGGGGTGAGGGCTGATGTGCAGGAGATGGGTTAGACCCAGTTTTGAGTCCTGTCGACAACAGTGCTGTGGGAATCCTCGGTTGAGGAAAAAGGTGGACATTTCGCAGGCTCCCTTGTCGAAGTTGGTCTCATCGGAACATAGGTGATGGATACAGAGGAACTAGGAGAGTGGAATGGAGTATTTACAGGAAACAGGATGCAAGGCTGTATAGTCCAAGTAGCTGTGGGAGTCGCTGGTTCATATGAGTGGCCAGTCTATCCCCAGAAATGGAAACAGTGATGTCAAGGAAGGGAGGAGTCAGAGATACACCAGGTGCAAGTAAAGGCGGGGTGGAAATTGGAAGTGAAATCGATGAACTTTTCCAATTCCAGATGAGAGATGGAAGCAGCACCGATGATATCATCAATATATCAGAGAAAGAGTTGTGGGTGGGGTCCAGAATAGGACTGGAACAAGGAATGTTCTACATATCCCTTGAAGAGAGGCATAACTGGGGCCCAGGCAAGTACTCATGCCCACCCCTCTGGCCTGAAGAAAATGAGAGGAATTAAAAGAGAAGTTTGTTGAGAGTCAGAACGAGTACGGCCAGGCAGAAGGGGGTGGTGGGCGGGAATGGTTCAGGCCTTTTTTCCAGAAAGAAGGAGAACCCTGCGATCATCCTGGTGGGTGGTAGATGCGTAAAAGGATTGCACGTCCATGGTGAAGAGGAGGCGGCTGGAGGTTGCAAACTGGAAATATCTGAAACTGGCGTAAAGCATCAAAGGAATCATGAATGTAAGTGTGCAGGGACTGGACCAGTGAGAAAATACTGAGTCAAGATAGGAATAGATGGGTTCTATGGGGCAGGAGCAGGCTGAAACAATGGTTGGCCCAGGTAATCCTGCTTGTGGATTTTCAGAAGGAGGTGGAAGCGAGCTATGTGGGGCTGGGCGTTTATCAGTTGGAGGCAGTGGGGGTGAGATTGCCAGATGAAGTGACATCAGTGACTGTAGTCAATACAATGGCCTGATGTGCCATGGTAGAGTCATGGTCCAGGGAAAGATAGGAGGAGGTATCTGACAGCTGACACTCAGCCTCTGCAATGTAGAGGTCAGTACATCAACCTACAATGGCAACTAAGGATTCTCAGCACTATTGTCGATAGGGCCCTCAACTGGGTCTGACCCATCTCCCACACTTCTGCCCTCACCCCGTCTCTTCCCTCCCACAACAGCAACAGGGCTTCCCTTGTCCATACCCTCCATCCCACAAGCATCCACATCCAGAAGATCATCAGTCATCATTTCTGCCGCCTCCCGCAAGATGCCACCACCAGATACGTATTACCCACCCTTCCCTTGTCTACCTTTCGCATGGACTTTTTCCTTCAGGACACCGTGGTCCACTCTTTCTTCACTCCCAATATCACCCCACAGTCCCACAGCACCTTCCCCTGCAACGCCAAAGGTGTAACACCTTCCCATTTACCTCCTCCCTCCTCAGTATCCAAGGGCTCAAACATACCTTCCAGGTGAAGCAGCACTTACCTGCACTTCACACATTCTACTCTACTGTATTTGCTGCTCATAATGTGATCTCCTCTACATTGGGGAAACAAAGGTACCATCATTTCTGAGGAAGGGTCACCGGACCCAAATCGTTAACGTATTTCTCTTCACAGATACTGCCAGACCTGCTGAGCTTTTCTAGCAACTGCTGTTTTTGTAGTAGCTTTATCAAATAGCATAACTTGAAAAAACTCAAGAAAAACTTTGAAAATGTTAGAAGTGACTGAAACAATGTAGAGTTGAAAACTGACCCCGAATAAAAGGCTATTACCTCAAGATAACTAGGTACGTAAAATATGTTATTATTTCATTAGATTTCAGGATTTTAATTAGCATTTTGACATCATAGTGATTGGTTTGAGTTTACCAAGAAATGGAATACTTACTTGTTCTCAATATTGGTAAGCTACTTGGTTTTATCTACTTATCCCTGTACAAATATATGGGGTTTAAACATGTCTCCATTAATCTGTACCTAAGCATTCTGGATTTAGGAACATGCCTTGTACGAAAATAGTAAATTGTAGCAAGATGAAAATTTCTGAACAGGGTTAGTCAGAATTTCTTAAATGGGTTAATGCAGTTCCACACTTGTGAGATATTCAAAGGACTTCAAAAAATTATTTCATTTAACAAAATTGGACAGGCACTGCATTTACAGGTAGGTGGTGTAGGGTGAGAATCCCTGCAGTCTCAGCTAGATGTGGAACCATATTGTGGGCAAAAATGAAATGAATGGCAATACCCAGGAATGGTAAAAGAACAATATAATTAAATATAATGATAATGATGTCAATAATATGATCTCTCACACACACATGAATGGTACAATAACCTTTAACATTTATATCATCACATTTTCAACATTTTCAACTTCCTTTACACAGGAATAGACCTCCAGTCAGTCAGTCAATCGGTCAATGTCTTTTCCCTCTAGTTTTCAGTGGTTGACTGTTAACCACTCAGCTGCAGTAGCAAGTTTTGAAGCATTGTGTCTTTTAAGAAAGTTTCTGACACATTCAGGCCTGTCAAGGCATCCATCAAGGTTTTTTTTAAATCAGAAAGTCTGAACAAAACAGGAGTCTTATCTCACACTGATTTTTCAAAATTTTCATGCAATACAAAGCTCTGGTTGTTATACCATAAGATCATAAGGTGTAGGATCAGAATTATACCATTCAGCCCATCCGATCTGCTTCACCATTTGATCATGGCTGATATGTTTCTCAAACCCATTCTTTTGGATCCTCCCCATGACTCTTAATCCCCTTACCAAACAAGAACCTATCAATCTCTGTCTGAAAAGCACTCAATGACTTGGCCTCCCTAGCCCACTGCAGCAATGAGTTCCACAGAGTCATCACTGTTTGGTTGAAGAAATTTCTCCTCACCTCAGTTCTAAAGGTTTATTCCTTCACCCTGAGTCTGTGCTCCCAGTTTCTAATCTCCCCTGCTCGTGGAAATATTTTCTTCATATCCATTCTAACAGACATCTCAGTATTCCATATATTTCAATGAGATCCCGCCTCATCTTTCAAAACACCATTGAGCACAAATTTAGAGTCCTCAACCATTCCTTATATGGCAAGCCCTTCAACGCCAGGATCTTTCTTGTATATTTCCTACTTCAATGCCCAGCACATCCTTCCTCAGATACTGGACCCAAAACCAATAACAATATTCTAAACGTGGTCTTACCAGAAGTTTATACAGCATCAACAGTACATCTCTGTTCTTGTATTCTAGCCCTCTCAAAATGAATGCATCATTGCATTTGCCTTCCTAACTGCCAATTGAACTTGGATGTTCACCTTAAGGGAATGCTGAACCAGGACTTTCCAAGTCCCTTTGTGTTTCAGATTTTGGTAGCCTTTCCCCATTTAGATAATAGTCTATGCCTCTATTCTTCTGACCGAAATATGTAACCTCACACTTTGCCACATTGTATCCATCTGTCATTTCTTTGCCCACTCACCTAGCATATTGAAGTCCTCCTGCGGCTACCCCATTTCCTAAACACTACCTATTCCTGCACCTATCTTTGTGTCATCTATAAACTTAGTAATGATGCCTTCAACTCCTTCATTTAAATTATTAGTGTATAACATGAGTAGTTGTGGTCCCAACATGGAATCTTGAAGAACACCAGTAGTCACCTGCTGCCATCCTAATAAAGACCCTTTTATCTTAACTGTCTGCCTTCTGCCAGTTAGCCAATCCTCTATCCATGCTATTACCTTACCCCTAACACCATGGACTCTTATCTTATTTAGCAACCTCCTCTGCGTCTCCTTGTCAAAAGCCTTTTGGAAATCCAAACAAATCACATCCACTGGCTCTCCTTGGTCTAACTTGCCTGTTACCTCCTCAAAGAATTGCACCAAAGTTGTCAGAAGTGATCTCCCCATGACAAAGCTGTGCTGACTCAGCCTTATATTACTATGGGTATGTAGGTGACCCCCACCAACCCACCCTCCACACCCAGCACCTTCCCTTGTTACCGCAAGAGGTGTAAAACATACACCCACACCTCCTTCCCCTCACCTTCATCCAATGCCCCAAAGGATTCTTCCACATCTAGCAGAGATTTTCCTGCACATACAAACTCCTTATTTACAGTGTCCATTGCTCCTGATGTAGGAGGGTGGTGATGGAGGGTTGTTTTTCAGACTGGAGGCCTGTGACCAGTGGAGTGCCATAAGGATCGGTGCTGGGTCCTCCTTTTTTTCATTTATATAAATGATTTGGATGCGAGCTTAAGCGGTACAGTTAGTAAGTTTGCAGATGACACCAAAATTGGAGGTGTAGTGGACAGTGAAGAGGGTTACCTCAGATTACAACAGGATCTTGACCAGATGGGCCAATGGGCTGAGAAGTGACAGATGGAATTTAATTCAGATAAGTGCGAAGTGCTGCATTTTGGGAAAGCAAATCTTGGGACTTAATGGTAAGGTCCCAGGGAGTGTTGCTGAACAAAGAGACCTTGGAGTGCAGGTTCATAGCTCCTTGAAAGTGGAGTCCCAGGTAGATAGGATAGTGAAGGCAGCGTTTGGTATGCTTTCTTTTATTGGTCAGAGTATTGAGTACAGGAGTTGGGAGGTCATCGGAAGGATGTTGTGAAACTTGAAAGGGTTCAGAAAAGATTTACAATGATGTTGCCAGGGTTGGAGGATTTGAGCAAGAGGGAGAGGCTGAACAGGCTGGGGCTGTTTTCCTTGGAGCGTCGGAGGCTAAGGGTTGACCTGATAGAGGTTTACAAAATTATGAGGGTCATGGATAGGGTAAATAGGCAAAGTCTTTTCCCTGGGATTAGAGAGTCCAGAACTAGAGGTTTCGGGTGAGAGGGGAAAGATATAAAAGAGACCGAAGGGGCAACGTTTTCACACAGAGGGTGGTACGTGTATGGAATGAGCTGCCAGAATAAGTGGTGGAGGCTGGTACATTTAAGAGGCACTTGGATGGGTATATGAATAGGAAGGGTTTGGAGGGATATGGGCCGGGTGCTGGCAGGTGGGATGAGATATCTGGTTGGGATATCTGGTCAGCACGGAAGGATTGGACCGAAAGATCTGTTTCCATGCTGTACATCTCTATGACTATATCTGAGTCCAAAGACATTGCTGCAATAGTTTCTTTGGGTAGTATCCGAGGTCAACTCAGCAGTGTCACCAACAACCTTACAGTCACATCTTGAGCTAATAAAAGTCACAAATTTAACAAAGTTTTAGTGAAGGCCTTTTACTGCTACTACATGTACTATTTGACCTTGGACTTGCCCATGCCGGTATAAATGTTTCTTAGTTTTTTGTTCAAGTCTGAGTTTATCACACTCAAACATCAGTTCAAAAGTGAATTGTTCACTGTATGGTGTTCAGCACCATCGAGACAGGTACTGAAGCACTCTGTGCTCGTACACAGCACGAGCATGGAAATGTTCAGGCTTGGGCTGATAACTCCCTCTCTCACCTCCCTCCCCTTCCTGCACCTCTCCATCTCCATTAATGACGAACGACTTGACACTGACGTTTTTTACAAACCCACCGACTTCCACAGCTACCTGGATTACAACTCTTCCCAACCTACCTCTTGTAAAAATGCCATCCCGTATTCCCAATTCCTCCGCCTCGGCCGTATTTGCTCCCATGAGGATCAGTTCCACCACAGAACACACAAGATGGCCTCCTCCTTTAGAGACAGCAAGTTCCCTTCCCACGTGGTTAAAGATGCCCTCCAATGCATCTCGTCCACCTCCTGCCCCTCCGCCCTCAAACTCCACCCCTCCAACCGTAACAAGGACAGAACTCCCCTGGTACTCACCTTCCACTCTATCAACCTTTGCTTAAACCACATCATCTGAAGACATTTCCGCCGCCTCCAAACGGACCCCACCACCTTGGATATATTTATTTCCCTCCCCACCCATTTCCGCTTCCCGCAAAGATCATTCCCTCCGTGACTACCTGGTCAGGTCCATGCCCCCCAACAACCCATCCTCCCTTCCTGGCACCCTCCCCCGACACTGCAGGAATTGCAAAACCTGCGCCCACACCTCTTCCCTCACCTCCATCCAAGGCCCTAAAGGAGCCTTCCACATCCATCAAAGTTTTACCAGCACATCCACCAATATCATTTATTGTATCCGTTGCTCCAGATGCAGTCTCCTCTACATTGGGGAGGCTGGACGCCCCCTAGCAGAGCGCTTTAGGGAACATCTCTGGGACACCTGCACCAATCAACCCCACCGCCCTGTGGTCCAACATTTCAACTCCCCCTCTCACTCTGCCGAGGACATGGAGGTCCTGGGACTCCTCCACCACCCGATGCCTGGAGGAAGAACGCCTCACCTTCCGCCTCGGAATACTTCAACCCCATGGCATCAATGTGGATTTCACCAGTTTCCTCATTTCCCCTTCCTCCATCTCACCCTAGCTCCAACCTTCCAGCTCAGCACTGTCCTCATGACCTGTACTACCTGCTTATCTTCCTTCCCTCCTTTCTGACCTATCACCTTCATCCCCACCCCCATTCACCTCATTGTACTCTTTGCTACCTTCCCCCACCCTCCTCCCTGACCTATCACCTATCCCCACCCCCAACCCCCCTCTCATTTATCTTTCCACTCTGCAGGCACCCTGCCTTTATTCCTGATGAAGGGCTTTTGCCCAAAGCGTCGATTTTCCTGCTCCTCGGTTGCTGCCTGACCTGCTGTGCTTTTCCAGCACCACTCTAATCTAGACTCTGGTTTCCAGCATCTGCAGTCCTTGATTTAACTTGGGCTGATAAGTGGCAAGTAACATTTGTGCCACACAAATAGTAAATGATGATTTATCTCCAGCAAATTAGACAATCTTCCCTTGACATTTTAATGATGTTACCATTGTTAAATTTGCCATCTCCATCATCACCCAGGTTACTAGGAAGCAGAAACCTAACTATACATATTGTGGCTGCAAAGGCAGGTCAGGGGCTGGAAATGCTGTGGTGAATGACGTCTGCCTCTCCAAAACTTAACCACTATCTACAATTCACAAGTCAGGAGTATGTCAGAATGTCCTTCACTTACGTTGATGAGTGCAGATCCCGTGACACTCAAAGATTAACAACATCCAGGACACAAGAGAATGTCTAATCAACACCTCTTCCACTACTATAATGATTCACTGTGTCTACACTGGTGCATAGTGGCAGCAATGTACGCTACATACAAGAAGGTCTACCATAACTAATCTAGGTTCCTGTAACACCATTTTCCAAATTGGAAACTTCTTCCATTGAGCATACTTGAGAACGTCATCACAGAATTTTTTCTTTGAGTTCATATGGTTCTGACTTGGGACTCAATTTCCCTTCCACCAATTCCTTTGAAACAGTGCTATGATGTACCTGCATGAGATGGAGCATTGTCTTTTTATTATTCTTTCATAAGATGTTAGTGTTGCAGGCTAGGCCAGCATTTATTGCCCATGTGTAATTACCCTTGAGAAAGTGGTAGTGAGCTGCCTTCTTGAATCACTGAAGTCCATTTTGGGTAGGTACAACCACAATGCTGTTAGGAAGTGAGTTTTGGAATCTTTATGCAGCCACATTGAAGGAATTATGTTATATTTTTGGATGATGAATGTCTTGGAGGGAAATTTGCAGGTGGTGGTGTTCCCATGTATCTGCTGTCCTTGGTTTCTAGGTGATACTGACCTTTGGCATGGAAGGTGCTGTCTACAAAGCCTTGGTGAATTTTGTAGTACTGAACATTAGTGGTGGAGAGGGTGAATTTTTGTAGATGATGTGCCAATCGAGCAGACTACTTTATGACTGAGGCACAGTGGTTAGCACTGCTGCCTCACAGCGCCAGAGACCCGGGTTCAATTCCCGCCTCAGGCGACTGACTGTGTGGAGTTTGCACGTTCTCCCCGTGTCTGCGTGGGTTTCCTACGGGTGCTCTGGTTTCCTCCCACAGTCACAAAGATGTGCAGGGCCAGGTGAATTGGCCATACTAAATTGCCCGTAGTGTTAGGTAAGGGGTAAATGTAGGGGTATGGGTGGGTTTCGCTTCGGCGGGTCGGTGTGGACTTGTTGGGCCGAAGGGCCTGTTTCCACGCTGTAATGTAATCTAATCTAATCTAGTCTCCTCTACATTGGGCAGACAGGATGCCAATTTGCAGAACTGTTCAGGGAACATCTCTGTGCACCTAACAACCCCACCACCCTGTGGCTGACCACTTCAACTTCCCCTCCCACTTCACCAGGGACATGCAAGTCCTGGGCTTCCTTCACCACCAAATCCTGGAGGAGGAACGCCTCATTTTCTGCCTTGGGACTGTCCAACCACACAGCATGAACATCGACATCACCAGTTTCCTCATCTCCTCTCCACCCACCCTATCCCAGATCCACCCCTCTAATGCAACACTGCCCTCTTGAACCATCCTACCTATCCATTTTCCTTCCCATGTATCTGCTCCACCCTTCTCTCTGACCTATCACCATCACTCTCTACTATTATCTACCTATCACCTTCCAAGCTACCTGACCCCCAGCTCCATCCCCTTCCCATTTATCTCTCAGCCCCCTTTGCCCCCGCCCCCCACCCCATTCCTGATGAAGGGCTTATCGACTCTTCTGCTCCTGGATGCTGCCTGACCTGCTGTGCTTTTTCTGCACCACATTTCTTGACCCTATATTACCATACACTTCCAAGTATTCTGCAATCTCATTCTTAATAATGAACTCTAAAATCTTACCAACAACTGAGGTCAGGTTAACTGGTCTAGAATTTGCCATTCTCTGCCTCCCTCCACTCTTAAATAGGGGTGATACATTCAACATTTTCCAGTCCTCTGCAAACTTCTTTCACGCCAATGATTCCTGAAAGATCTGGATGTAAATTTGCTCGCTGAGCTGGAAGGCTTATTTTCAGACATTTCATCACCATACTAGGTAACATCTTCACTAAGCCTCTGGACAGAGCACTGCTGGTGTTTCCTGCTTTCTATTTATATGTTTGGGTTTCTTTGGGTTGATGATGTCATTTCCTGTGGTGACATCATATTCTATGGTGATGCCATTTCCAGTTCTTTTTCTCAGGGGGTGGTATATGGGATCCAAGTCAATGTGTTTGTGATAGAGTTCTGGTTGGAATGTCATGCTTCTAGGAATTCTTGTGCATGTCTCTGTTCGGCTTGTCCGAGGATGGATGTGTTGTCCCAGTCAAAGTGGTATCCTTCCTTATCTGTATGTAAGGATATAAGTGAGAGAGGGTCATGTCGTTTTGTAGCTAGTTGATGTTCGTGTATCCTGGTGGCTAGTTTTCTGCTTGTTTGTCCAATGTAGTAATTGTTACAGTTCTTGCACAGCATTTTGTAAAGGACATTAGTTTTGCTTGTTGTCTGTATACGCTCTTTCAAATACATTAGCTGTATTTTAGTATGTTAGTAGGTTTGTGGGCTACCATGATGCCAAGAGGTCTGAGCAGTCTGGCAGTCATTTCCAAGAAGTCTTTGACGTTGGGGAGAGTGGCTACGATTTCTGGACACATTTTGTCTGCTTGTTTGGGTTTGTTGCTGAGAAATCAGCGGACTGTGTTAATCGGGTATCCGTTCTTTTTGAATACACTGTATGGGTGATTTTCCTCTGCTTGCATGGTTCTTCTGTGCTTCAGTGTGTGGTGGCTTGTTGAAATAATGTTCTTATGCAGTTTCATTTGGGATGATTGCTTCTGTATTTCAATAATTGGTCCGTATGTGTTGTTTTCCTGTAGACGCTGGTTTGAAGTTCCCCATTGTCTGTTCGGTCGACTGTGACATCTAGGAATGGCAGCTTGTTCTTGTTTTCCTCTTCTTAAGTGAATTTTATGCCAGTAAGGGTCTTATTGATGGTCTTGAAGGTTTCTTCTAATTTGTTTTGTTTAGTGATGACAAAAGTGTCATCCACGTAGCGGACCCAAAGTTTGGGTTGGATGGTTGGCAGAGCTGTTCGTTGGAGTCTCTGTATTACTGTCTCTGCTAAGAATCCTGATATTGGAGAACCAATGGGTGTTTGTCATTTTTGTTGTTGAAGGTGAAGTGGGTGGTAAGTCATAGGTCCACTAGCTTGATTATATTTCTTGGTGATGAAGTTGGTGGTGTTTGGTGTTTTTGTCTCTGGGTCTTCTAACTCAGCAAGCAAACCTACATCGAGATCCTCAACTTGAACTTCAAATCTTCTCAAAACTCACTAATTCCTGAAAGATCACTACCAACACCTGAGATATAGTCAATCCAGTCTGGGTGATTTATTCACCTCTAAACTTTCAAGCTTTCCCAGCACCTTCTCCGTAGTAATGGCCACAATACTCACCTCCTGCCCCTAACTCTCTTGAAGTTTTAGTATGTTGCTGGTGTCTGCCACTGTTGAGACTAATGCAAAGTTCCTATTCAGTTCCTCCAAAACATTTTTGTTCCCCATTTATACTTCTTCAGCCTTATTTTCCAGTCTAATGTCCATCGTTTTCCCTGTTAGGGTTCTCTTCTAATCAACTCTGGCTAGTTCCTTCCTTATGTCTTTGCAGTTATCTTTACTCAATTGTAACACTGTTATATCTGATTCATCTGGTTGTTGATCTATCCTTGAATATATCTCTCAAATGTATGGTGTCCAACAATCAAACTCCATTTCATTCATCATCCTATGGAAGTGGGGTTTGCATTTAGTTCATGGAACATCAAAATCAATGCAGTAAGGACAAATCTTCTCTTCGAACAGTGAAAAACCATCTATGGAGGCTAAACAACAGCTGGGGGAAATATCTTTGGGAACAAGGCCAAATCCTACAATCAAATACTATTGTTGCTGACTACCTTATTGTTTAATTTTGACTTAATCAAAGCATAATCACTCATGTTAAAATCAGCATTTAATAAGCAATAATTCGGTCTAGATCATGTTAATTACAAATCAAAAGTTAAACAGAAATTAGATGTAAAAGATAAATTTGCAAAACAGAAACACTATTGCAGCAATAGACTGAAAGGAGAATTTTTTTAATCCACTTTAATCCACTCAACATGTAGCTGCCTGATGTCACAACCTGACACTGTCTTGTAAAGTGATTTGGGTGTCCACGATATACATATACATATTTTTTACAGATGGCAATGTTTACCAATGGATTGATACACATTATAAGTCAAGAAAATAGATTATGAAAACTCAAATTATATTATTTCCATCACAGATATGTGATGATCATCTCGGGCAAGTTTTGCTATTCTTTACAGGAGCAGAGGGATGCATGCTTTTCTGAGGATGAATTTCAGTTAATTGATTTGCTTCCACTAATCTTAATCAACAGAAAATTACGGCCTTATGAATTGGATGGCAAGACCTCCGTTCAGCAGCAGAGCCTTGCAGAACTTATCGTTGATAACTCACAAAGAATTAATTGTATTTGTGACATGCTTAAAAGATTAAACAAAAATCACATGGCAATTGTGTACAGTAAGGAAGCAAAGTGTTAAAAATAGAACAGTGTGATTTTTTTCCCATTACAGATTACCTGAGAACTCATTCATTTATATCCTAGTTTTGTTTTAGATCTGTATTTAGCATGAAGCTTCAATTTTCTTTGACTTGATTTAATTACATCATCTAAGTTCAATATGTTACTTCCTAATGGCATGTCCTCACTGATGCTATTTTGAAATGGATTCTGGGTACTTATTCTGTACATGGGTGGCACGGTGGCACAGTGGTTAGCACTGCTGCCTCACAGTGCCATAGACCCGGGTTCAATTCCCACCTCAGGCGACTGACTGTGTGGAGTTTGCACGTTCTCCCTGTGTCTACGTGGGTTTCCTCCGGGTGCTCTGGTTTCCTCCCACAGTCCAAAAATGTGCAGGTTAGGTAAATTGGTCATGCTAAATTGCCCGTAGTGTTAAGTGAAGGGGTAAATGTAGGGGAATGAGTCTGGGTGGGTTGCGCTTCGGCGGGTCGGGTGTGGACTTGTTGCCCCAAAGGGCCTGTTTCCACATTGTAAGTAATCTAATCTAATCTATAAGGCTATTTGTATAAAGACTATTCCACCTGAATCTATGCAGGGCCAGAAGCTGAGTGAGGGTACAAAGAACATAGAACAATACATCACAGAATCAGGCTCTTCAGCCATCTAAGCCTGCACCAACATGTTTTGCCCTTCTCCACTAAAAATGACTTTTTACTTACAGGATCCGTGTCCCTCGGTTCTCTTTCCTATTCATGTATTCATCCAGGTGTTTCTTGAATGCTGCCATTGTGCTCCTGTGGCAGAACATTCCAGGCACTCATCACCCTTTGTGTGAAAAACTTGCCTTGCATATCTCTTTTAAACTTGCCCCTCCACCACTCTGCACCTTGATCCTGTGTCCTGTAGTGATTGATCTCTCCACCCTGGCAAAAAGCCTCTAATCACGACATTCACAATCTTATAAACATCTGACAGGTTACCCCTCAACATCCTGAATTCCAGTAAAAACAATCCCAGTCTAGCCAACCTTTCTTCATAGTTAATTTCCCCCATACCAGGCAATACTCTGGTAAACATTTTCTGTACCCTCTCCAAAGCATCCACATCCTTCTGGTAGTGTGGTGATCAGAATTGTATGCAATATACCAAGTATGACCCAACTAAAGCTCTAAAAAGCTGCAGCATAATTTGTCTATCCTCACACTCAATGCCCCTTCCAATGCCCTCTCTCATTATGTCGAGGGCATCTTGAAATCCATTGAACAGGGGATTTCCAGCTTCTGTTGTTACACTACATATTTCTCAGGGAAACTCAGCAGCCACAGGCTAGTCAAACTGGGAACATTCCTCATTACAATGGACGGATCAGCACTCTACACCAGCATCCCCCACAATGATGGCATCGCTGCAACCAACAACTGCCAATCTCCGACCACCTTGCTACAACTTAACCGCTTCATCCTCGACCACAACACTTTCACCTTTGACAACCAGTTCTTCATCCAGACGCATAGAACAGCCATGGGGACCAAATTTGCACCCCAATATGCCAACATTTTCATGCACAAGTTCGAACAAGACTTATTTGATGCACAGAACCTCCAACCAGTGCCATTTTCTTCCTCTGGACCCATGGCGAGTAGTCAATGAAACAACTACACAGTGATATCAACAAGTTTCATCCATCATCAGACTTACTAGGGACTACCCTTTACTATCTGTCTCATTCTTGGACAGGCGCATCTCCAATAAGGATGGGCACCTCAGCACCTCAGTCTACTGCAAACCCACAGATAACCTCACAATGGTACACTTCTCTAGCTTCCACCCTAAACATATTAAAACAGCCATCCCCTATGGACAAGCTCTATGTATACACAGGTTCTGTTCAGATGAGGAGGAACACAATGGACACCTGAGGGTGCTCAAGGATGCCCTCACAAGATCTGGGTACGATGCTCAACTCATCGATGGCCACTGCCACAATGAGAAACCATAATGACATCCTCAGGAGACAGATGCAGGATGCAACCGATAGGGTACCTTTCGTTGTCGAGTACTTCCTGGGAGCAGAGAAACTACGCCTTGTTCTTCATAGCCTGCAACACATTATCAAAGAGGATGAGCACCTCACCAAGACCTTCCTTATGCCTCCACTTCTCATCTTTAAACAACCGCCAAATCTTAAACAGACCATTATTCGCAGCAAACTACCCAGCCTTCAGGACAACATCAACCACAACACCGTACAACCCTGTCATGGCAACCACTTCAAGACTTGTCAGAGTGCCGACATGGATACTGCCATTACACATGGGGACACAACCCACCATGTATGCAGCAGTTACTCATGTTACTCAGCCAACATCATCTACACATATGCTGCAGGCAAGGAAGACGTTACGCATAATACATTGGCGAGACCGAGCAGATGCTATGACAATGGATAAATGGACACCGTGCAACAATTACCAGGCTGGAGTGTTCCCTCTCAGTCGGGGAACACTTCAGCGGTCAGGGACATTGGCCTCGGATCTTCGGGTGATCTTCCTCCAAATCAGACTTCAGGATATGCAACAACGCAAAGTGGCCGAGGAGAAGCTGATATCCAAGTTTGGAACCCATGAGGAAAGCCTCAACCGGGACCTTGGGTTCATGTCACACTACAGGTCACCACTACACTATATATACACACACACACATTTACATATTCACACATTCACGCAGACCCTCTCTCATACAATGCACACACACACACCGCACACCCTCTCACAGGCTTATATTCAACACAATCATGCACACACTATACCAAGCATGCAAACACACACTCTCACATGCACTCACACTCATATGCACACACTGACACTCTCTCTCATACACACACACATAACACACGTCTATGGGGTGAATTTGTATTTGCAGAATTGTGTATGCCGATACATTCTATTTTGCTGAAAAAGTGCACAATCTGCAGGCAGTCAATGAAGGCAATCAGTCCATGTAATATTTTATAAATTCCTACTTTGGAAATAGAACCAGTCTGACTCAACATCGGGATACAGACTCTAACCTCACATCTTTAATGCATTGTCTGAGTTGAGATGTCACTTTTTTGTTATAAACCCTTAAGTTTTCTCAGATTACATGAATTATTACACCTCATATTAATGAAGCGAAACCTGCAACCCATTCTAAAGATGAAAGAATTATCAGCAATCTAGGTGTGTTCAATATATCATTTCAGTTGCATTACACTGTAATCTTTCACTATAAATTCTGTATGTTATGATCCTGTTTCACAGCTACCTGATGAAGGAGCATTGCTTCAAAAGCTGGTGCTTCCAAATACACTTGTTTGTCTATAACCTGGTGTTGTGTGATTTTTAACTTTGTCCACCCCAGTCCAGCACCAGCTCCTCCACATCATGCCTTTTTTTTCACTACCTTATCTACCTGTGCTGCCACATTCAGTGATCTGTGGACCAACTTACCCAGATCCTTCTGCATATCAATACTCCGAAAGATTCTGCCATTCACTATATCATTTCCATCTGTACTTGACCTTCCAAAATCCATCACCTCACACTTGTCCAGATTAAAGTCCATCTGCCATTTATCTGCATTGCCTCCAACTGATCTATATCCTGTTGAAACCTCTGACAATCCTCTTCCTTATCTGCAGCTATACTCATCTCTGTAAATGTACTAATTGATGGTGCAACATCTGAGAACTGGGTGCATTTTGAAAGCTTTTTTGCTATTATCTCCCGCTTTGCCCAGTGGCACGTCAATCCTACCATTCTGCTTCCAAATAGCTTGGTGCAGATCAGTGATGACTGTGAGTCCATGGATCAGACATGTGGCATCTTGTTTAAAGCAGCACACAGGCTTTACAAAAGCTGTGGTCATGACCTCGGTGAACTTACCAAGAACCTTTTTTGAAGTTTCATGAAGGCAGTGATTCACCGTGGCAGCTAGTTTTGCAATTCGCTGCTCTGTTAAACCACTCACTATTGAATTGTATATTCAAGCTTCTCCCTGTCAGAAAGATAGAAATATTTTTTGCACAGAGAGCAGTCAGCTAGCCATTTCTGGCAATATCAAAATAAATCTCTAGTCTAATCTACATAGCTGATGTGCCTGTAGGATTCTGAATCTGCATGAGTCTCTATATCTAATTGATCAAAGCTGGATTGGGATTATGTCTTCCAATAGGGACTTTCCACAGCTGGCCCTGCCACCAGTATCTGATCATTCTTGCTAGTGACAGCTGACTCATCAGGTGAGAACTGAAGTAACTTTCTAAGTGGATCCATTGAAGTACGAGTACATGGATGGATGCATGACAGAATTTCCTTTGGTGGTGCAAATTCAGAAGGAATGAGGTTCTCAATTGAATGAGGGTAATGGACACATTTAGATCAGCCATATTCTCACTGAATGGTGAAGCAAGCCTGAGGAACTGAATTGCCACTACCTTTTTTCTAATGTCTTGTAATGTTTGCTGCACTCATGCTGGCGGTAGAAGTCTAAATGTAAATGATTTAGATGCGGAAAATCACAACCTTGGCAATCACCAGCCTCGAGTCTCCCCTCGGTTCAATCATTAATGAAATTGAATCAGCATATGAATTTGAGATAATTGTTATTCTGTCAATAGCCATCTGTGAGCTTCCTATATTTCCTGAAAGGCTCAAAGGTGCTTCTTATTTCTAGGGCTTCCTTTTAGCTTCCACTTCCTGTCCCCTTTCATTTGTGTTTTGTACTCTCTTTTTCCACCTACAAGTGACTGAAGGCAATGATGACCATGAGACAGATGCATCATATTACATATGAGTGGACGTGAGTGGCAAAGGTGCATAGATAATAGGAAAACATGATAGAATATTAAAGCTGAACAACAAAGTACTGTTTCCAGGCCAAGCAGCAGAAACAGCCATGATCTTAATGAATGGCAGAGGAGGCTTGAAGAGTCAAATGCCCTCCCCTGCTCCTAATCTTCTATGTTTCTTCGCATGGAACACCACAACCTGCAAGTTCTCCTCCAAATCACACAGCATCAGTTCTGAGGAAAGGTCACTCACTCACTCATCTCAAAATGTTAACATCTGATTTCTCTGATTTGGATATGAGCATGAGAGGTATAGTTAGTAAGTTTGCAGATGACACCAAAATTGAAGGTGTAGTGGACAGTGAAGAAGGTTACCTCAGCGTACAATGGGATCTTGATCAGATGGGCCAATGGGCTGAACAGTAACAGACGGAGTTTAATTTAGATAAATGCAAGGTGCTGCATTTTGGGAAAGCAAATCTTAGCAGGACTTATATACTTATCGGTAAGGTCGTAGGGAAGTGTTGCTGAACAAAAGGACCTTGGAGTGCAGGTTCATAGCTCCTTGAAAGTAGTCGCAGGTAGATAGGATAGTGAAGAAAGCATTCGGGATGCTTTCCTTTATTGGTCAGAGTATTGAGTACAGGAGTTGGGAGGTCATGTTGCTGCTGTACAGGACATTGGTTCGGCCACTTTTGGGATATTGTGTGCAATTCTGGTCTCCTTCCTATCAGAAGGATGCTGTGAAACTTGAAAGGGTTCAGAAAAGATTTACAAGGATGTTGCCAGGGTTGGAGGATTTGAGCTACAGGGAGAGGCTGAACAGGCTGGGGCTGTTTTCCCTGGAGCATTGGAGACTGAACAGTGACCTCATAGAGGTTTATAAAATTATGAGGGGCATGGATAGGGTAAACAGACAAGGTCTTTTCCCTGGGATGGAGGAGTGCTGAACTAGAGGGCATAGGTTTAGGGTGAGAAGGAAAAGATATAAAAGAGACCTAAGGGGCAATTTTTTCACGCAGAGGGTGGTGCATGTGTGGGATGGGCTGCAAGAGGAAGTGGTGGAGGCTGGTATAATAACAACATTTGAGGCATTTGGATGGGTAGATGAATAGGAAAGGTTTGGAGGGACATGGGCCGGATGCAGCAGGTAGGACTTGATTGGGTTGGGATATCTGGTCAGCATGAACGAGTTGGACCGAAGGGTCTGTTTCCGTGCTGTACATCTCTATGACTCTATGACTCTCCACAGATGCTGCCAGACCTGCTGAGCTTTTCTAGCAATTTCTGTTTTTATGTCATGTAATTGCTTTATCTTTGTTATTAGCTCAAGTTTTGGAACTAATAGTACTCTGAGAGTGCATTCAGCTCTCATACTACAGTGCAACCAGAAGCTATCTCACCACCAATAAATACTCATGAATGAATAAAAAAAGAAATATGCTTTTCCTGATCTACTGTCTGCAGTCGCAATTTTATCTGGCTCTATTTTAGTCAAAGTAAAGTCAAACACAATAGCTAAAACCTAGTTTGGTTTCTCAAAGAGGTGGGTAAAAGCTAATCAAAGTCTCTGTCTTTTGGCAGACCTCAGCAGAGTGAACTGACTGATCTGCATCTTTGTTACTTTTTTGAAAACCATACTGATCCATCTCAACAAAGACATCAGGGCTGACCTCATCTTCAAAGAGTAAATTAAGGTTCAGGATGTCTTCCTGCGATAAATAGTAAATCTCAGTGGCATATTGATTCTCATTCTCTCCCACCTTTTCCAGAAAGATCAACCTAATGTCTAGAAAGTATTGCACTTCTTTCCCACTCTATTCATTGAATAGTTAACTAGCTAAGTACACTACTTTGCCTGATGTAAGGTCCTCTTTGGACTGCGAGAATTCTAATAAACTTCAACCAGCACCACAGTCGAACTTAAGAGTTAAAAGTTTTGGTGATTTCTTTCTCATGTTTGGCAGTATCTTCCTTAATCCTCTGCTTAATCAGAATGGATCAGCACAGTTGCTGATTGCACACTAAGTGGATTGCTGTCTAGTTTCTCCAGCAGCTGGAAGCACTTCAGCAATGGTTGGAGAAGCTGCACCAGTTGTTCCAGAGGAAGGTGGAAGTGCAAACACAGGTGAATTAACATACTCATAGACAAACCATCCAATAATTATTGAGACTTAACGATAAAAAATTAAGTTTTCTAATTGGTAGGATTTTACAGAAGACAACATTTCTTCTCTGGCCACCTGAAAAGCCAGCAGAGAATTCATGCCGACCTTGAAACATTAATTGGCTAGAGATGAAACTTCCACCCATTGCTCAGATGCAAGACCCATCTCAGAGAGCTGCCAATCTTGGCATTTAGGCACTACTAATGGCAGTTCAGTAGATCCAAATGGTACTAAAATTGCTAGCAGATTCTATGTTCAGTTGTAGATAATCTAATGATGGGGAGAAGAGGTGAGGTTTGAGCAGATGGGAAAATAGGTTGGTATTCATGATGGAGAGAACCAAAGAAAAAGGGTCAGATCTTGGGATGGGGAGACGTGTCCAATGTGGAAAAGAGGCTGTTAAACAAAGTGTACCAAATCTTTTACCCCTTCCCCTCCCACCACACCACACCACACCACATTTTCCTGCCTTAGGTGTTAGCAAAGTGATTTGTTTTAGGGCTTCCTTCCTGCTCCTGAGCTTCTCTCACTTGCCTGAAATTAAGATTGATGGGAACTGGCCCTTAAATTGTGAAATTAATTATCTCAATTAAGTCAAGGATGGGTGTGCAGTCCTCTGCTTCTCTTGTTTCATTCTAAAATTGCAAACCATTTGGGGAGAGTAGTGGCAATGTTCTCCAGGGATTTTTTATACCTCAACCTCACAAATCTGTTCACGGGGGAAAGTGAAATCAGTCCCACATGCCATAAATACATTTTCCTTGTATTCCACGAAGGCAGTTTCCATTTGTAGACCATGTTCTACAAAGCTGAAGCACATGCTCTGCATGGAACAGAATATCTATGCTTAACAATGGCTCTTAATTATCTGCATTGTACATGAGAGGTAATTTAAGGGCCTTCTGCATTCTTTGGCCTCTCCCAAATGACAGAAAATACCTTACGAGAACACTATGTACATGCCAAAGCTCATAAGTTAGATTTATTTACAGATTAAATAATGCCTTGTTGTCACATAATATGGCAAGATGCTAAGTCACCATAATACTTCAATACAAAAGAATTATACAATATGGGATCAAAATACCTTTCTTAGATTACTTCCCTTACAGAAGCTGTTAAAAATAGAACTTTTGGATGGAAGTCAAGTTTATCTTTGGTAGATCTTTCAAGGCTGTACACAGAAATGTAGATGTTAAATCAATCTGTGTTCAGGATTCTTACCAGCATTAAGCAATAGACAGAATCCTCTGGTATTTAACTTGCTCTGAAGCCTAAAGACGTTTTTTTTTGTACATTTAAAAACTATCTTGGATCTATTTTGGGATAAGTAGAAAGACTGCTGAACAATAATGTAGAGGTAACCTGTAACCCTGTGAAACACCAGATCAATCGTCCATACACGTAACAGATTAAGAGTAAGGAATTGGACCAAACCGCTAAGGTAACAGGGTGTAATACAGTAAAATCAAATAGAGATTGGGTAAAATAAATATTGGATGAAGCAGAGAAGCAAGTCAGAAAGATTTTTTAAAAATCTTTAGGAATAATACTAACTGCACGAGTAATAGTCGAGTTGCAATTCCTTTTTTTTTGAACGTCTAAGTGATAGTTACATCAGATCAGTTAATGGCTTTACCAATAAAATAGTCATGGCCCAAAGTAATGGTCGCCTTCCAGAGTAAAATTTTTACTGGGCAAGTTCGACAATTTAACATTCGGGCGGCAATCGATTGAAATATGGATAAGGCAGCATCACTGTAGTAACTATCATGGTGATTATATACATAACTTCTCCCATTGCGCATGACTTATTAGCTGTACAATATATTGCTGTATCTTAATGCATAAACAACACGCTGTTACGAAGCAAATTCTAAGCTTTCTCTCTCTCTCGCCCACTGTGCACCTTTCATTGCACTGCCAACCGCCTGACATAAGCCACACCTTGTGCAAGTCACGCTTGCATAAAGCATGCACTTGCAGAGCCAGCTCTCCGGAGCAGAAAGCAATTAACATAAATGACAGATAGCTCACACTCTACCATTGGCAGCGGTGAGCCTTTGGAACGCTGTGCAGCCCGAGGACAGACACATTGGGATCCACGTGAAGGTTGTGTAGCCAGGGCGTATGATTGATAACCGATGCGGCCAATGGTAGCGCGCTGACCTGCCGGTCTCCTGACGTGACAATGGCCTGGCTCTCAGGACACGGGCGCTGTCAGCCAATGGGAGAAGTCGAGGGCCGGACTTGTCACGTTCCACGATGCGTGCAGCCGTGCGAACCAAGTGCAACATTGCGAGCGAGACTGGATCGTGCTTTATTGGCAGTAAGGGGATCGCAGCGGAGTAAGGTGAGGTGTTTCCTTTTGGTTAACCTTAGCATATGCAGATCTTCGGGGGTGGGGGGAGATATTAGTTATTTTTCCTTCCCAACACTCTAAATTCTCGAATTAACCGTGCACCTGATGATTCTGGTCGGTGTGTTCTGCACTTTATGCAATGAGTAAATCCGGTGTAAGCAGACAGGTATGTGGTGTTTGTCCTCCAGTGCAGGGATTGGGTCCATGTGTTTTAGAGAGCGGTTACATAATCCGAATCAGTGCTCGAGAAATGTGTTGATGCGAGCCGAGGAAAATCGTGCAGTCAAATCTATGCATTGGTTACATTTGCTTGTCTGGAAGCACACGCCCAGGTAAGATGCAGCTACGTTCTGGGCTCTTGCAAATATTTTTTGGATCAGTTGCGACCCCAAAGTTTTTATTTGAATTACAGTATGTTGAGTTCTGCTGTCGTTATTTCAACTAAGGCAGAGGAAGAAACAATCCAGCTGTGCTTGTCAACATTCATTTCGCTTCGTCGAAGTACAGGGCTTTCTTGTTTACAACTGTTTGAATCTAAAATTATGGTTCGTGTTACGCAGTTTGTTTTCTTTAAACATAGTGCTTTTAAAAATTAAACTGTTAGGTTTTTTCTAGTGATTTTTTTTGTGTGTGACATCTGAAACCATTTCACTGTAAAATGTAAAAATACTTTTTACAGAGTCTTCTGGTCAGACAGCCAGATTGTCACTCAGTAGAGCTCACAGGACGCAGGAAACCATTTGGCACGTCGTTGGGCTATCAGTGTGGATAGTCCCACTCTTCCCCAATTGGTGCAAGAGTAAGAGAAAATTTAGCCAATAACATTTTGGGATGCTTGGTGCTCGAAGTTATTCCCCAGTCGAGATCACAATGATCGTACATGTGATAATTGCATAATATCGGGCACATACAGCTGTTGTGCTACTTCCTCCTAAATTACTGCTCTTTTTTTTCACAGCGGAAGGCATATAGTTATTAAATTATGGTAATTAGAATTCCATGTGCCTGTAATCCAATAGATCCATGAAGTTGGTCAGATTGTAGGTACAGTTCTAAATCTGAAGGTTTTGTGTCTGATTTCGGCTTATTTCTCTATCCAACTATCATTATCAGATTGTGTGGACAGTTTGAGGACTTTCAGAGTGAAGCAACTCATTCTTATAAATTTTTAAGTTCAGTATGATGTATGATTGGTGAAGACACCCAGAGCAAAATGCCAATTAAATTAATTTGACAAGATCAGTTAATCTCCATGATTTAGCACTTAATCCAGAAGGATAAAATTGTGTTTGGATGGCTGTGTATGGTTTACTTGTCTTGTCATACTTTCATTTGAATTAAACCTATAGTTGTCATCATACACACTGTTGGTGGGTATTGGCATGGCAATTTTCTCTGCGGTTATATTAAAAACTACTTTCAGTATTTAAAGTTACACCCAATACAATGTATTGTTGCCAAAACCGAAGATGTTGCTAGGTATTGTTCAACGTGTTTACTTTTTCCTGGATATTCCAGATATTAGAATTGTTGTCAGAAGTTACACACAAGTCAGCTTCCTGTTGATCAATATGTGTGTTGTATCATTGTCCCAACAGTATTTTTCTGTTTTGTTCTAATCTATCATGGTAAAACATTACTGTGAATCTTGATGTCTGAAAATGTTATGCCAGTAGAATACTTTTACCTGTGATCAAAAATCTGTTTTGATATTCATGATACTATTTGAACATGCCTGTGATTTGCTGAGATTTGGGGTGTGGAGAGGGATAGTGGAGAACAAGTTTTGTTGAAACTTCAGTACTCAAACCAACTGCACTTGTACTTTAATAATCCTAGATTACAAAAATAAGCAAAATACATTCAGCAGGACCATCTACATCTGTGAAGAGGAAAGCCAGACCATGACATTTCACTTATAATGCTTAATCGAATGGCTGGTTGTGATGAAAGGTTACAAAATGTCAAACTTCCATTTGTCTTTATGACAGTCACTGTAGAATCGCTGATATATTGGGAATGACTTCTTTTTATATTGTTATGTTAATATTCAACTTTTGTTGCTAAAGCAGGAAATATAAATTAATTTAACAAGGCTGTTGCATTGGAAATAATTTTGCATCAGTGGTCTGTTTCAAGGTGAACTAGTAGACTTAAAGATGACCCATTGCATATTGCTTCATAAATTTGAGAACTTTAATTATTTTATAATTGCTGGAAAAAAACTAGTTCAGCAAAAATGTTCAGAATACATCCATCTTTTTTAATTGTTGTGTAGGAATAAATGTGTGGTGCTGGAAAAGGTCAGGTCAGGCAGCATCTGAGGAGCAGGAGTATCAACGTTTCAGGTATAAGCCCTTCATCAGGAATAAGGCTTGTGGGTTGGGGCTGAGAGATAAATGGGAGAGGGTGGGGTTGGGGGGAGGTAGCTGGGAAAGCGATAGGTGGATGAAGGTGAGGGAGAAGGTGATAGATTAGAGGGGGCAGTGATGGACGGGTCCGGAGGGTGGTGCCAAGTTGGAGGCTTTGAAATCCACATTTATCCCATGTGGTTGCAGGGTCGCAAGGCGGAATATGAGGCGTTCCTCCTCTAGGCGTCTGGTGGTAATGGTGACCCAGAGATGTTCTCTGAAACGATCCGCAAGAAGGCGTCTGGTCTCCCCAATGTAGAGGAGACCATACCACATCTCTGGGACACCTGCACCCACCAATCCCACCACTCAGTGGCTCCCCCTCCCACTCCATCAAGGACGTGCTGATCCTGGGCCTCGTCCACCACAAACCATTGCCACTCGACGCCTGGAGGAGGAACACCTCATATTCCACCTTGGGACCCTATAACCACATGGGATAAATGTGGATTTCGACAGCTTCCTCATTTTTCCCTCCGCCACATTGTCCTAGTCCCAAGCCACCAACTCGGCACTGCCCTCCAGATCTGTCCATTACTGCCCCCTCTGACCTATCACCTTCTCCCTCCACCTATAGCTTTCCCAGCTTCCTCCCTTCCCAACCTCACCCCCCTCCCAATTATCTCTCAGCCCCAACCCGCAAACCTCATTCCTGATGAGGGGCTTATGCCCGAAACATCGATAATCATACTCCTCGGATGCTGCCTGACCTGCTGCGCTTTTCTAGCACTACACTCTCGACTCTGGTCTCCAGCATCTTCATCCCTCCCTTTTTCCTGTAGGAATAAACGTAGCAATTTATGAAATATCTGTGCATCTGTTTTGTTTGATTTCTTTTTGGGTTCAAATGTTTTTTTTTCTTTTACTCCTTTCCTGGGATGTGGGTGCCACTAGCATTTGTTGTCCCTCCCAATTGGACTTGAACTGAATGTCTTGCTAGGTCATTTCAGAGACCAGTTAAGAGTCAATGAGTGCTGTGGACTTTGACTTACATGTAGGCCACAGCAGGTGGTGTTGTAAAGTTTCCTTTCTTTAAAAGGATGTTTGTGAAATAGATGGGTTTAACAACAATCAAAGTTGTTTACATTGTCTCCTTTACTAAGGCTAGTCATATTCCAGATTTATTAAATTCACACACTACCAGCTGTGTGGAATTTGAAACCATGACTTCAGCGCATTAGCCAATACCTTTGGACCAAAAACATTACTATTAGGCCACCATCTCCCTTAAATGAGACTTGAACCAGCATTTAAAATTCAGGTTACATTTGCATCTTGCTACTAATATCATTTTAAAGGGGCGTAATTAAAAAGTAACTAAATGAACAAGTAAACTTGATTTTTGTTTTGAAACTACATCATCAGTTCAAATTTAACAGACAAAGTGCAATGAATAAAGTTCATTTTCTCAGTAATGTGGCCCTGAAATGTCTAATTTATTTTGTTTAAAATTACAAGTTATGAGAATTGCAAGAATCTGAATTTGTATCTCATGACAAGCATTATCTATGTACAGCCCCAAGTGGATTTTCACTAGTTCCAGCCCTCCGTGTATTATAGTGTGAAGGCCTTAGTTTGTGACCTTTCCGCATTTAACCTGAATAAGTATTTGTTTGAAACAGAAATGTGCAAGCTATTTAAGGAATGGGTAGAGAAATGCAGATTAAATAACCCTAGATTTTCACCAGTCTCAGCACTATTGACCGAGAAGCACATCCTGTGCTATAATTTCAGTGAAACAGTGTTGTCTTGAACTGGTTTCTTGAATTCCAAGATAATGTTCTACCAGATGTGCATTTAGAAGTTTTTTAAACTGTGTTGTGGACATGAAGACTTCTTGCTTTCATTTTGCCTGCTGTGTTCTGTTATGGGAAAATCCTGGGTGCGTAACCATGATGGGCTGAAAATTCCATGTGGTACAAAATGAGTCTCAATACTGTTGCAAAGGTAAGGACCACACCAAAATAGCTTCCCAAAATGTGGAACAAATATAAGCAGTACAACTGAGCACAAGGATGAATGTTATAGGAAATTAGGATATGTCACACTGGAGCCAGATACTCCACTGTTGTGGGAGTTGGAATCTATTGTAAAATTAGATGAAAAGGAGCTTTCTCTGATCTTTGCTTAATTGATGCTTGATAAACAGTGATCCATTGATTAACATGTTTGCACATGTGCTATCCTACTCCATACCGATGTCACAGAACCCTATTCTTGTTTCCAGATTTTGACTGAAACTGTTTTGGAATTAATAATGTACTTCATCGATTTCAAATTGTTTGTTCTATGATGGTTTTATGGTGTTTAGCAAGAATCAAAAGCTGCTGACCACAGAAATCAATAGTTTGAAGAGATAAAAATTGAGGAAATCTGACTTTTTAAGGTTGATTTTGTGATTGTACAGGTCATCGCTAATCTTAGAGGTAATAGAACATAGAACATATCTTTAGTTGATTTCTATTTTTTGCTGTTGACAAAACTTGCTTATTTTCCTTGCCAAGTTGCCAAGTGAAGGGCATTGACTAGTGTGTTTCTGATGGTTTTGGTAAATGCATTTCTTCTTCTTTGTTCTTTAGACTGACATCAGAGAATGGCTGCCTTTTCAGAATCTGGTTTCCAAGAGGCTGAAATGGTCCTGCATTCAAGTAGCGCCGATATTCAGGATCAGACACAAGATCGGGAAGTACAGCAGCTACATGATGATGTGGAGATGAAAAGTAATGGCTCAAGTGGAACTGATTCAAATGTGAATGAATTTTCAGAAAGCTCAAGCAGTAGTGCCAGTCAAAATGGAAAAGATTCAGCTCTACTTTTGGATTCATTAGAGAGTAGCAAAAGGTAGGAAACTGTACAAATGTATTTGGAGCAATAGAAGTACTGCTGCAGCTCCAGTATTTAAAAGGGCTGTTCTAAAATAAGTGGTACTGTGTTTGCCTGTCAATCCTTGTAAACCATGTTGATATTATCACCAATTGATATTGAACTTTTTGTAATAAAATCAGACTAGTCAGATGTTTCATTGTGGAATCACACTGAATACATTTCAAAAAATGTGATTTGTCAAGCGACTTGCTTCATTAATTGCTAAGGTTTGTTTTGGGACTTCTGATGATCGTTGAGCTGAACAACCACTGAAACAATTAGCCATAAGAATAGTCCTTCCATACTTTAGATTTGCTTTGTTTTATTTTATCAATTAAAAGTAGCACTTTTGCATTTGTCCAGGTGCGTTCAAATCCAAAGGTGGGAAAATTGTTGAAAAAAAATTAGCTAGTACCTTCTTCCTCATGTTCCATCTTGTCTCTTAACCCTTCCAGAAAAACTTCTAATATTTAATTAAAACAGGTGACAAACTATCGTTTCATTCCTAACACATTGATTTATGGATATGCCATAATGGGATTCTTATTAGAAGACAATTTAAACTATGTATGGCAGAATATAATGATAATGGAGCAGGATCCACATTGAAATTCATGTCTTTTTGAAAATTTATTTTTATTGCTGTGTGTTTTTGCTGCATGCATCAAATTGTGTGCACTCAAACCACCTGCAATAGTCTAATGCATGCTGAATGTATTAGATGACAGTGATGTGTATTTTTGGTGACACTTACTTCCCTACTTTCCCACACATTATGTGCAATGTAATTACCAAAATCAAGAAACATGAAAATTTGAGTTGTCACTAGTAAAATAAATATAAGTGCACTTTCTCATATCAAATATGCATCAGCAGTTGACAATATGTCAAGTTCTGTTTGATGCCTGTTCATAATGTATTACTGTAGTTGTATTGCTGTGGAGTTTCATGGTTAGCTCAAATAGATTACTGTGACGTTGCTTTACATAACTATAACATTTCCAACTCTTCTTCCTAACAAATGTGCAGTTAGTTACCTGATGAGCTTTTGGTCTGTGTGGAATGGAGGTCATATATTTGTCCAGAATAAAAATAAACTTAGGTAGAGGTAGTCTGGTTGATTGTTCACACTTCCTATTGTTGGAGGAGGAAGAAGAATAGGTGGCCCTCTAGTTCAACAGCATGTAATGCAAGGGATACCAAGGAAGCAAGATAAACTTTTCACTCCTTTCTGATCCTTATGCTGTTTGACCACTCTATTTTTAGTTGAGAATTAAATGATTTGATCATCCAGTACTTCCATTAGACACTTTGAACCAAGTTGCATTTTTTTAATGTTTCAGATGTGCAAATTCAAGTAACTTGGAACTCTATCCTTAACTGTCTTTCCAGCATTGCCAAGTTACTCCAGCAATATTGAACATGTTGTATGTATTTGAGTTAAATGTAAATTGAACTGTCATTTGAAAAATTCACGTTCATAACTTAGGGGAATAACTTGTACAAATTAAATGTTTAACCTTATTTAAATAAACTGGTGCATGCCTGTGCTGTATGTATCAAATAGTATATATACTTTGTTTTATCTTGTCACGTTGTACAATATGACATTCTTATGTTTGCTGTGTAATTTTTGAAGTACTAATACAAAGAAAAGAAAACGAAGATTTGATGAAGTATATATCCGAAATAAGAGGCTTCCTTTCATGCCTCTGTCATTTGAAAAATGTAATCCTACTGACAGGTTGGTTCCAAGTAATTTCTACTCATGTATTTAAAGTAATATGGATGTACAATATTGAGGTTTGGCATTTTCTTTTACTTTTTGGTTAATATATTTATCAACATTGATGTTAATATCAACAACCAGAACAGTTGCAAGAAGTTCTTTAATGATTTTGAGGGAAGGCATCATCCTAGTTCATACTGAAAGTGCATGTTCTAGGAATTAAGCTTGTTTTTGATGATATCAATTCAATCGTTACATTCTTATAAGTATATCACTCAATTTATTTTCTTGAAGTTATCCTTTTAGAGATCTTTATAATGACAACTGATAACTCAAACTTTAAGCTATTGAATTATATTGACAATCCTAGTTTTATACAACCTATATCTTTCACAAACATCATTTTTAAACTTCTCGCTTCAATGCCTGAAGATATTTGATTAGTTATAGGGATGGTGAGAGGGCCCCCTGTGCATGTATATCCAGCACTTCACCCAAATGTGTGTAGTTTTGAGTCTGATGAACAGTGTCAGCAAGTGTAAGACGGATCACAACTGTGACTCATTTTAACCGCCCATACGAGCATTGTCAAGTTGATGAACATTATTTGCAAGAATTTGGACTGACTTTTTGCTGTCTAACCTGCTGATGAGCTTTTCAACACTCTATCTGCTGTGATCTTAACCAGACATAGATTATGATATGAAACAGGGTCTTTCCAGGATTGAATTACCTCGATTCACTTGTTTTGTTTTTGGAAATATTGAAGTAAATATCCTGAAATAAAGCTTTTTGTTTAACACCTATTTAGAAGATCTCAAATAAGAACCAAGTGCCTAAATGGACAATATGTATTATAGTAAGGAGAAAGTGAGAACTGCAGATGCTGGAGATCAGAGCTGAAAATGTGTTGCTGGAAAAGCGCAGCAGGTCAGGCAGCATCCAAGGAGCAGGAGAATCGACATTTCGGGCCTGAAACGTCGATTCTCCTGCTCCTTGCATGTATTATAGTAAGTCAACATATTGCAGGGAGCTGCTGGAACGCTGAAAATGACAATTTCCTCATGCTTTTTTCTTCAGAAAATGTGTTGAATTTTCTTTTTGCTTTGTAAGTTGCTATCTCATTGAAATTGCCTGTCAAGTAGGAAGTGGTACAGGTTTTGTTAGCCTTATGAAAATGAATTGAAGAGGTATTAGCCCATGAAGCATTCATAAGATCATGTAACTGTGATTGTATAACAGGCTACTGATCACATGTGCTTGTGACAGGATTTCAAGACCAGATATATGCTGCAATAGTATTACATAACCACTGAAGGAGTTTGCAGTCACAAACATTTCAAAAGGTGTTTTGCAAGTAGAAGTTATTCATAATGGCTGTACAGTAGCTGATTATGTTCATACTAAATTCCTCTATCGCTGGAAAATAATGATGTGGAAGTGACAGTGTTGGATTGGAGTGGACAAAGTTAAAAATCTCTCAACTCCAAGTTATAGTCCAACAGGTTTGTTTGGAAGTACAAGCTTTCAGAGCGCTGGTCCTTCGTCAGATAGCCAGTCCTAGCTACCTGATGAAGGAGCAGCACTCCGAAAGCTTATATTTCCAAATATACCTGTTGGACTATAACCTGGTGTTGTGATTTTTAACTAGAAAATAAACCAGATAATGCTATTTCTTTAAAATAAGAGGGCAGTTTGGTACAAGGACATTTTAAAAATGTTGATCAGATAATGATACAGGTGGATAAATATTGACTTAGAAGAACAAAGGCAGGAGTTGCATGGTGGTGGTGGTGCCACCAGCTGCAACTTTCCCTCCAAGCCTCATACTATCTCAATTTGGAACTTTTCCTTCATTGTCACTCATTCAATATGTTGGAACTGCCTTCCTAACAGCACTGTGAGTGTACCTATCTGGCCATGGATTGCTGTGGTTCAAATAGGTGGTCACCGTCACCTTCTCAAGGGCATTGGGACGTTCCTAAATGTTGGACATATATTTTTGATGAACATTCTTCAACCTCTTGCCCTATCCTGATCAGTGGGCTTCACTACTTCTGCTTTTTGCAGAAGGTTCTAAATGCATGGAAACAAGATATAACTGGCAAAGTGTACAGAACATCAAAATAAATGACAAACTGTTGCAAGATAGATAAAGCTGCTTGAGGATAATGTTCTTTGCTCTTTGCAGGAAAATCATGAATCTCCAGAAAACTTTCCACTGATTCGTTGCAAGTAGTACACAGACAATCATAACTTGAGTATTTTTCTTCTCTTGCTTTTCAGAAAAAGCTAGATTAACTTTAGGATCAGGGATTGATTTTACTAAATTTGAACAATATATCTTTTGGAAACTCTTGTGGTTCTCATTAGGCATTTTGATGGGAGCTCCTTGTTTTACATTTTTATCTCGGATTTTTTTAAGGTGTTGTTTAATGAAACGCTGGTGACACGTATACTTCACATTTGCGCTTAGTCTTTGTTTTAAAAAATTCTCAAGGTCAGGTTCGTAGGAGAGTAGTCTGACACAGAACAAACGACCAAGAGGCGAGTCTGCTAGAATATGAGCATTTTATTCCCCGCAGCGTCGCCACAACCAGGTCTCATACTTACAACGGGTCTGGCTTATACTCACTCTACATGTTACCGGAACTGGGAGCCGTCAGTTCTCGTAGAGCGGTTGCCAACAACCCACGCTCGGCGGTTAAACGTAACCCCGGAGCAGACTCCCCGAACTGGAGACTTTTCCAGCTGATATACTCTTTTCCAGATATAAACATTCATGTGAACAGCAGAGCAAGGCTAAAAAACACATTCCATTCTGGTTACATACAGATAAGAAGATTCACACGGGGAGGTGTGTAATAAGATTCACACGGGACTAAGCAACACCTCCATTCCGGTTAGATTCACACATGTATTGGGACATAATTTTTAACCGTTTCACCACAGTCTTCCTGCACAAATCAGATCCCAATTAAATAATTCCTTTTTTTTATTACTGTATTGTTTATCTGAACATGTTTGCAAAACTTACATTGACTACCCTAATATAACTTGAGTGGGATGGTAAATTTTCCTGGCTGCCTGTGTTGCCCAGTGTTTTGACTCATGGAAGTTTTCTTAAATGTTTTTTCTACTTCGTGTTTAATATCAAATAAAAACAAACCATTGGAGAAACTCAGCAGGTCTGGCATCAACTTTGGAAAGAAAATTTGAGTTGACATTTCTGATATGACCTTTTTTTAATCAAAACACAGCAGCAGTAAGAGTCATATCAGACTCTCAATGATAACTCTCTTTCTCTCTTCACAGATGCTGTCAAACTTGCTGAGTTTTCCATTGCTTTCTGTGCTTTTATTTCAGATTTCTAGCATTCACAGTATTTTGCTTTTATTTGTTTAATTACTGACTATCGACAGAGTAGACTCCTTTTCTGATTTTACTTCAGCACTACTAGTGTCATTTATCAGAATAGCAAAGACAGTTTCAATCATTTTAATACAGCCGATTGAAACAAGAGATCCAGTATTATTTTTAATGCCCTACTCCTGATGGCTCAGGCACTGGTGTAGCTAAGATTGTGGTGGTGGAGAACTTGGTGTATTGGCTGCATTCAGCTTTCAAATTATCCTCTGGAGTTTTCACAGACTACCAAGACACTGTCTGAATTGGATAAAAGCTTTATGACTTGGTACAAATGCAGATTTTATGATGTAGGTAGAACTCTGAAACTATTTTCATGACTAGCTCTGTGTGTCAGTTCAGGATGTTCTGCTCAGTGAAACTTGACTTTACAGTCATTCTGCTTGCTCAGAGCTTCCAAATTCCTTCCAAACGCTTTGACAGTGTCCTTTTACTTGCTGTCACATTTACAAATTCCAGAATAAAGGGTCGAATGGTCTCATCCTACACCTATTTTCTATGTAAGATTTTGAAATGAATTATTCTTTCCACCACAGCTGTTGGCTGAAGTATTCCAACTGCCTGGTAATTTAAAGTTCACACCTCTCACCAGCTCCCTCCTCCTCCAGCCAATAGCCAAAGTGAGCCTGCCTGAAAACTTTAGACACTTTGGTCAACAGTGCAAAACTGGATGAATGTCTGAAGCTAATGAATGTGTTTTTAAACATTGCTGTTACTTTAGACATTTATTGTAGAGATCATGTCTGCCCTAGAGGGTAAAAGTGATTCAATTTCTCTTTGTTAGTTCCAACTCCCAGAGCCTGTCCCTTCGCAGCAGCTCAAATGGATTCAGTCTCATCAGTGCTAGCTCAGAACAAGACAATCCCTCAACAAGTGGTTGCAGGTAGGTGCTGGTTATTTTTAAAAACACTTTTTGATTTTGTTTTTCTGCTTAAAATGAGGAATGTTAGTGAATGTAAACACAACACTTTGTCTGTTCGTACTGATTTTTGATGGTGAGACACATCATATGTATGTATAATAAACTCCCTCTAATCTGCCTACCAATGTACTTTGACTGCAACCTGTTTGACACCTCAATGCACAGATATTTTTAATTTCTGAACAAGGTGTCAATTAATACTGAATGGGCAGTTCATGTTTGATTCTTGTCTATGGGAATTTTTGAGTGGGAACAATTCTGACTCCTGTTAAGCCGGTCATCTAGTAAACCTTCTCATTTGAAGTTTTTTGTTTCTCTCCCATCTCAACAGTTAGTAAACAAATGAAACGTGCAAATATTTTTAATGATACTAAAATATTTTCTTTGCCAGCTCTCAAATGTCTAAAAGATATAAATCCCTTCCAAAACTAGTGAAGACAATGCTTTGATATGTTCCATTTAAAGATAATTGTATCAGTTGCAGTTATGCATATACTGCACTATTACAAGTACAGTTGTCTGGTTCCGAACAACAACAACAGAAATTGCTGGAGACGCTCAGCAGGTGTGACAGCATCTGCCAGAAGAAAGCAGAGTTAATGTTTCAAGTCCAGGTTCTTTTTATCAGAACAGTTCCAGTCCAGTCTGTTTTGCTGCTGTAATTTGCAAGAAATAAAGAATACATGATATTTTCATTTTGCTGCCTGCCTTAATAATCCAGTATAGTTAGCATGATGACTGCTGTTTTAAAATTTTTCAAATCATCTGAAATAGTAGGTTTGTTCCTTTTGCAAGTTACTTATGGATGTATCAGATATGGCAGCAGGACTATGGGGGCATTTTAGGTTTTCTTTCTTCACATCCTTTTTCAGCAAATCTTCTTTCATCACTTGTTAGACATGGTGTTACAACCTCCATTTGTCCAATGAAAGGTCATTCAATTGACTTTTGTTGTGAGCCTTGAGTGAATGCCAACTACATAATCAGGCATGTAGAACTGATGTAGTCACCTGATGACCATATGTGCACATTTCTAGTAAGGGTCACTAGATAATGATTAGGATCCTACCACCCAACTTTCATGTGCAGGAGCTGGGCTAAGTTGTATCACTCATCCTACCTGGCTTCAGATTCTTTAGCATAGACAGGGCAACAAAAATGGCATGTTTTTTTTTCTGTAGTGTAACTATTCCAAATAAATTAAGTTACCTTTTTTTTCTATAATATGGCAATAGGCCACAGTCAAGAGTGAAATCACAGTACATGTCTCACATTTTGCTGTTTAAATTTATTGAATAAAATTAATGAATAAAATGACTCTTGAAGATTAGTGAAAAGTTGTTTCGTTTTTCAGTTGTTTACACTCTTCTGTTTAATTTGCATGGTTTATAGCTTATGGCCATAAGTGTTGCCTATAGATATAACTTTTAAAATATGGGGCTAAAGCTATGAGTTTGTATTTGTATTACAGTAGTGATCAATCTGCTAAAGCAAAGACACAGAAAGAGTTGATAAAAGCTTTAAGTGTCTTAAAAAGACACCTTCCATCTGATAAGATGACTAAAGGAAAATCCAGGACACTTTCTACACTGAAGTATGCACTACGATGTGTAAAACAAGTCAGAGGTAGGCTTACTGTACTATACTTTTAAGAGAATAACACTTGTGAGGATGGGCGAGAGAGGTACTCCCATTTGTATCCAACCTGCATTGACTGATAATATTAGAATACAGGTCGTTCTGCTGTTAAGTGCGTTTCGTTAATGCGAGTTCATTATAATACGATTGACGAATTGGGGACACTGTTTATAAAGCGCAAACTTTTAAAATGTGTTGGCTGTAACGTGATTACATCGCCAACACTTTAAGCAGTGTTTCTAGAGCACGATTTTTCAATAACATGGAGTTGAACAAGAACGTAACAATTGCATATAAAAGAACTGACTGTGTATATGGAATGAAGAAAGCTGATTTAAATGATATGGAGGGAGATTTTTAAAAGAAAATTTCAAACTTCAGACTTCCTGCTGAGACCTTTGATATTAAAATTTGTACCCAGGCCTCAATGAAATGACAGGAGCCTGTGCTTTTTGGCCGCATTTTCTTGTCACATGCTTAGTGAAGCAGGTTAAGACAGGTCATGTTCTGGCAGCTTGGGGGTAGATTAGTAACCTAAATGATTTTAACAGCACACTGTTACATATCTGTTGTCCAATGGACAGAAAGGGTTAAAGAGAAAGTATTTATGATATGCCCAGCACTTTTAGGGACCTTTTTGTATTCTGAGTCAGAATGTGAATAATAAATGTTTTGTCTTTCGTTTGGAGATATAATTGGTCTTTTTTAACTGTTTTGAGTATATTTTTAATTCAGTGAATATTTAATTATAACTATAGGTTTGTCATTTTATTTTTGTTGCAGCTAATGAAGAATATTACAAGTTTCGAATGAATGATGACTCTGAACCAAGTAGCTTGAGTATAAACTCCTTTACCATTGATGAGGTCGAGAACATCACATCTGAATATACTTTGAAAAATACTGTAAGTACTGAAAAAACTATGATCGGTCTTTTCTTAACCCAGCTAATACAAAAATAATCAATCAAATGTTATTCCTGTCAATATTTTCTCTTTCTTCCTTAAAGCAAAGGAAATAACTTCTAGATTGTCCAAATATATGATATATTACAGAGTTAAGATGTACAAGTGGAGTTATGATTCAAATCAGACTGTTCAACCAAAGTGACATTTTATCCTCTACCTTTAGCATATGTAGTAAGGATACCTTTTCATTTTAACACAAAATTTATTACATTTCAGCAGTTAGTGTATTTTTCCTTGTAGTCTTTGAAAAGTATTGGTTGCTGTTGATGGTTTTGAAACACAGAAGAACAAACTGTGCACTCAAGTTAACTAGTTGATCTGCATAGCACTTCCTATTCTATTTTAAGTCTTGCTCGTTTTTTCTATGGTGGTATTATAAGGAAAGCTTAAGTATACTGGCTAAAGTGCAAAATTTTATAAAACTTATCCGTACAAAATGAGAAAAAGAAAAAAACCCTCTTGAAATGTTCTTTTCCCAGTGCTATTTTTGTAATAGAATATGCATCCAATGTGCTGCTTCTAATTTTGATTTACTTGCTTTGCAAGACACTATTTTGAAGTATGTCAGATTTCTCCTAAATGCTTCAAAACTGGCAACAAGTTATCTCCATGTATATGTTGAGCTTGAGAACAGTCTCTGTGTAACATGCCTTCTTCAGAATTATACTGTTGAAACAATTTATAGAATTGTACAAATCATCTGGTTTTCCATTGTTAATGCAATTAATTCATAACCATGATTTGGACTGTATTTGCTCAACAATGCCTCTGAACTGGGAAGTTTTGAAAAATCTTTTGTGGAAAATACCTAAATTTGGGTCAAGCGATATTTCAAGAACTTAATATTCCTAGATCATTGGCCTCACAGCTGCCTTCATTTTAGCTAAACAGTTCTCCAGATGGTGAAGTGTTTCCATGATTCACATTGACTTTATTTTCATTTGGATCCCTTGGTGCTAAGCTTAATGAAATGTTGTTTGGTGTTGTAGAACATGAATTCCCTGATTGGGGCTATTAACCCAGTCCATTCCGAGAGCCCTGGCTGATAAATAAGAACAGGAATGTCAGACATCCTGTTCACTCTGAGGGAGGTTGATCAGTGTCAAGGATATTGCCCTCTGGAATTATTTCAATGGCGACGAAAGAAAAGCACACACCTGAAGAAATTTGCTCGCAACAGTTGTCTTTACGTTGGAGAAAGTGTCTTTGGCATCATGCCATTATTTGGGAAGTTTGACTCATTCCATTCCTACATCGAAGATTCGGCCTAGTGTGTGGAAAGAATGCATTAAGTTTTCTAGGCAAAAGACATTGGGGCAGGTGAAAAGCAACAAGTAATTTTCCTGACTGCTTGTGGGCCTCTGGTTTTCCCTGAGGCACCAGATACTAAAACCTTTCAAGAGTTGATGGATTTAGTTAAGGAATATTACAACCCAAGCTGCCTCTAATTCTGAGATGCTGTCAGTTTTACTCGGCAATTCAAGAGCCAGGGAAATCTGTACTGGAATTTTTGATGAGATTAACACGACTGGCAGAAATATGTGACTTTGGTTTAATCCTTAATGAGACCATCTCCATATGTGAGATTAATGATGTAACTACACAAAAGCGTCTACTAGCTGAAGCCCAGCTGCACTTCAAACAGGCACTACAACTGTTTTATCATGAAAAAATGCGGCAAGTGGAGTATATTAATTGCAGGGTATTCCGATGGAAGTGGACACCCTTGCCAGTCCAACTGAGCTCGGGGAACACCATTTGAACAAAGGCAAATGCATAGCCTCACTCGGTCATATCTTGAACAGAAGGACTTGAGGTCAGCTCACTGCAAAATCAAAGCCAAGTCTTGGCCAAATGGTTAAAATTTTCTTCAGGATTTAGGCTGGCAAACCATTGTTGGTGCTGCTGGACTTTAGACAGCAAATGAGTCCCACTAGGCCTACATTGTAAAGGAGAGCACATTGTAAAGGAGATTGCATACCTTGGAAAGTCCACGTACATCTCGCTTGGAGCAGTTAAATTGCTCAACAGCATCCAAATCAGAACAAGCAAAATAAACATCTGGTTAAATGGTCACCCAGTTCTAATGGAGGTCAGTACCAGCGCGGCAGTATCAGTGATCAGAGAACCTGTTTTTAACAGAATTTGACATGGACTCCACCTTTCCCAAGCAGAAACTGCAATATAGTTGGAATAAACAGGTGGAAGGTTGGCTTGTGTGATGACCTAGGCTGTGTTCAGAACTCTCCGCAGTTTTTCATGGTCCTGGAAAGAGAAGTTAAAACACCAGGCCAAGTGATGCATCTGGATAGAATGCTTTCCATGGTGCATCTATAAAAGTTGGAAAGAGTCTTTATGGACATGCCAAATTTCCTTAGCCTGTTGAGGAAGTAGAGGCTTGTCATGCTTTCTTGACCTTCGTGTCCATGTGGGTGTACCAGGACAGATTATGGCTGATCATCATTCCCAGGAACTTGTCATTCTCGACCATCTCCACCTCAGCACCATTGATGTAGACCGGGGCATGTCTTCCATCTTGCTTCCTGAAGTCAATGACCAGCTGTTTCATTTTGCTGACATTGAGGGAGAGATTGTTATCTTTATACTATGCCACCCAAGCACTTTATCTCTTTCCTGTATTCTGTTTCTTCATTGTTTGAGATTCAGCCTACGACGATGGTGTCGTCAGTGAATGTAGATGGAGTTGGAACGGAATTTGGCCACATAGTCATTGGTGTGTAGAGCATATAGTAAAACGCTGAGTACGCAGCCTTTTGGAGCACTGATGTTGAGGCTTACCACGGAGGAAGTGCTGTTTCTTATTCTCACTGATTGCAGTCTGTAAAGAAGTCAGGGATCCGGTTGCAGAGTTTGGTTGGAATTATGGTGTTGAAGGTGAAACTGTAGTCAATAAATAGGAACCTTACGTAGGTATCCTTGTTATCCAGATGTTCCAGCGATGAGTGTAAGACCTGGGTGGTGGGTTCTGCTATAGACCTGTTATGACAGTAGGCGAATTGCAAGGGCTCAAGGCAGGCTGGGAGACTAGAGTCAATGTGTGCCATGACTAACCTCCTCAAAGTTAAAAATCACACAACACCAGGTTATAGTCCAACATTTTTTTTGGAAGCACTAGCTTTCTGAGTGCTGCTCCTTTATCTGGTGGTTGTGGAATATAAGATCGTAAGACACAGAATTTATAGCAAAAGTTTACAGTGTGATGTAACTGATATTACATATTGGAAAAAAAACCTGGATTGTATAAATCTCTTGTCTTTTAGAATGAACATGTTGGTTTCAGTTCTTTCATATGTAAATCACAGAACTTTGTTAAAGTTGCGTTCTCAAGTGAACTTTAGCAATTGGTTCCATGTCGGCCCAGACAATGTATTTAAAGGTGTGAAGTGCCCTGTGTGAGACTGGCACAGACACAATGTTTAGACTGATTCTAATCTAAGAAATGGATTTACAGAATCTTACATGGATTCATGCAATTTTTTTTTACTCAGAAACTGCAATTATCCATGTAAGATTCTGTAAATCCATTTCTTAGATTAGATTCAGTCTGAACATTGTCTGTGCCACAACGTTCAGACTGAATCTAATCTAAAAAACGGATTTACAGAATCTAACAGGCATGGCCATGCATGGGTAAAAGGCATGGTTGACACGAGGTCAGGTCCAATTATGTGTAAAGTTTCGGGTGGTCCTCAACAAACATGTGGACCATATAAAAGCTGCAAACGCTCAAACTCTCTGGGAACAAAACATGCCTGGCTCATCGACAGCCTTTCTAAATGTTCTGGAACCTTTTTGGCTTCTCCCACTCTGTCAAGCCTTGACGCTATCTTAGAGTCTGAGGTGGACATGGCAAGTATCACACCTTGATGCTTTTGTCACCTGAAGAAGGGAATTAATTTTTCCAAGACGCTTCAAAGTGCAAGAGGCAAGCTACTGTGCATTATATACTGCTCATATCAGAAGCAGAGTTGGAGGAATCTGACCTGGTGCAGGAGTGTTGAATGCCTTTAGGGAGAGTTGAGCATCTTGGGGGATGGAGCGTTTTATGTCCCCTCCAACTCTGTTTTGATTTAGTCCCCTCTTAGTCTCCCAAACCGCCGCCCCCGTTTACCTTTTTCACGTAAGCATTACCGTATCAGGCTTTGCTTGTTTTGTTTCAGTAGCCGTGTGTGCTTTCCTGGTAGTGGAAAATATGTTATAAAGCAGAGATTGACCCCGCCTCTTCTGAGAACTAGAACCAAAACATCCAAGAGGAGCACTTCTCCCTGTAATCTGTAAAAATAGTGTGAAAGTGGTATAACCTGCTTCTCGACAACTTCAAAATTAAACAAAATAAATCCCCGACACTCAAATTGCTACCTGTTGATTTTAAAGTATGTAATTCTAACAGTGAACAAATTAACTAAAGTATTAACAAATCAAATAAATCCCTTCTGACTACTAACTATTCCCAAATAAAACGAGATTCTAGTTGTATGTGGTTCCAATAAATACAAGTCCCCACTCATATAACAAAAAAAAATTTAGTCTCAAAATTACAGCCGGATTACATGTCTTCTGGAATGTTCTGTGCTTTCTCCATCATTCTTCTGTCAGGAATGCCTTTGTTATTGACAATTGGAAGTATTTTTGGATATCAGCAAGGATGACCAAAATAAAAAAGATTCTCTCTTGGTCCTGAGAGTAAACTGGCAAGAAGTATTAAAACAGGTTGTAATTAGTTTTGAGAAGTAGGTATAAAGGCTGAGAGTAGGGAAATGTACATAGGCTGCTTGGAGGTTTAGATTAGATTAGATTCCCTACAGTGTGGAAACAGGCCCTTCAGCCCAACAAGTCCACACCAATCCTCCAAGAGCAATGCACCCAGACCCATTTCCCTCTGACTAATGCCCCGAACACTATGGGCAATTTAGCATGGCCAATTTACCTGATCTGCACATCTTTTTTGGATCGTGGGAGGAAAACAAAGCACTAGAGGAAACCCAGGCAGACATGGGGAGAATGTGCAAACTCCACACAGACAGTTGCCCGAGGCTGGAATCGAACCCGGGTCCCTGCCGTTGTGAGGCTGCAGTGCTGACCACCGTGCCGTTTAGACAGGAGAGATTATAATGGAGTTTAAGGAAATGGCAGAAAATTAAACAAATACTTTATTTGTCTTCATGCCAGAAGGTGAAAAAACATCCCAGAAATAAAAGGAACTAAGGATTTTATCAAAGTGAAGAACTTTTACTAATTAATGTTTTTTTTAAAAACTGAAGAAATTAACTGGACTGAAAGCTGACAGATACCAGGTCCAAGAGTACTGAAAGAGGTGTCTCCAGACACATGGAATGTGCTGCTTGTGATCATCTAAAATTTCTTCAATTCCAGATTGGTCCCAGCAGCTTGGAATTTGGGGTGGGAGGTGGAAGAAGGAGCAGGCTGTTGGTAGCAGGAAGGGGGAAAGAGAAGCACGAGGCTGAGTGGGAGGGGGAAAGGAACTGGAAACTGTAGGGAGAGAAGGAGAAGGGAGAGATGGAAATGTGTTGGCACACTCGTTCCCCTATTTCTTCTAAGTCAGAGTTTATTTTCAAGCTGCTAAATGCTCTGTGGGCAAATATTTTGGTGGGCATTTCCTGTTCTATCTTCATGGCAACAGGAATTCAGTTTCACATAACTATAGGTTCAATGAACCTCAAGTGAAATCACATTGGAAATTGAGAGATATTCTGGAGAAGGTAGCCTCTCGCAACTGTTTTAAAACAATAACAGATACTGCAATATGATTCACCTTTTGTGATGCTTTGGATTCTTCACAATTTAGGTCTGATGTGAAATGGTAAATTAAGAACTCACTACATTTACTGTTTCTCTATCGATACTTACTGAACGTAGTAATACTAACCATTTGCTTCATTTCTGTTTTTCCACAACTCACTAGTTTGTCCCTGTTTTTCAGGATATCTTCGCTGTAACTGTTTCTCTGATTACGGGACAGATTGTATACATCTCTGACCAAGCCTCCTCAATTCTGAATTGCAATAAAGATGTCTTCAAAAATGTCAAGTTCACAGAGCTCCTTGCTCCACAAGATGTTGGAGTTTTCTACAGCTTTACAAAGCCATCTCAGCTGCCTCTGTGGAGTGTGTGCACAGCTGCTGGTGAGTAAGTTTATTATATAAACAGATCCTTTCACCGCTCTTTAGATATAGTTTGTTACATAATGGTTGCCAGCAGTTGGTTGGTACACAGATTGAGAAAACGCAGCTGTCCAGTCATGTAACCTGTAATCAATTTTCCAAATGACCTTAACAACATAAGAGAATGCAAAAACAACAGGCAAGTCAACCCTGATTTTCTTGCATGTATAATATTATCCAGTCCATTTTAACCATTTATTCCACTGAGAGAATTCATGTGCAAATTTTTCCTTTGTTGCCGAAAGTTGTTAAGTAGATTTTGAAACTAATTATCTTTCTTCACATTTCCATTATTCAGCCCTGGCTGTCTGTCTGCCCTGTATAGACAACACTTATTTCCTACATCTTTTATTCAACTCCCCCCAAATCCTTCCTTCTCCTCTCCAATGCCTCCCCACCCCACCTCTTCTCCATCAACCTGCTGTCCCCACAGCAATCAGTTTTAGGAATGCAGAAATCGCTGTTTCAAATTAAATTTGATATTATCATGTTGTAATCTCGCCGAATGGGCCTATAATTGGCAAATAAACTTCAGTATGGGTTTTACAGGAGCTGGGGCATTTTAGGAGCAAGAACAAAGAGACTACATACTATGAAACTAGCAGTCTTGAATGTGGTTTTGTTAAATTCTGCGGCAAGATTAATAAATTAAGTTTAATGGTGAATTCATCTGGGGAGTTGAAGAACACTGGAGTCCAGAATCATTCAGGACAAAGCAACCTGTTTGATTGGTACGCCATGTGCAATCTTCAGACACTCATTCCCCCTCCACTGCTGATGCATAACAGCACCATCCACAAGGTGCATTGCAGCAATGCAACAGCAGCTTCCAAATCCATGAATTCTACCACTTGGGAGGACATGGGAAACAGATGCATGGGAACACCACAGCCTGCAAGCTTCTTTTCAAGCCTTACACTATGTTGACTTATTACTGTTCCTTCACTGTTGCTGGATCATAATCACTTCCTTCCTAACAGCACGGTGTGTGTACCTACATTGTGGAATCAAGTTATCTGAGAAGGTAGCTCACTACAACCTTTTCAAGGACAGTAATGAATGGGCAGCAAATGCTGGTCTAGCGAATGATGCCTGATGCCATGAATGCATAAACGTTTTTTATTTTAAAAATTCAGAGAGCTTCTTTAATCAATGCAGTTAGAATGTGAAGCTTTTTACCACTTTTGAGTTAGGGAGCCCAAAGCAAAATGAAATCAGATGAGCATCAAGTAGAAAGGAATCAAATACCCTAAATGGGGTTAGATGAAAATTGTGGAAAGGGAATCATGGAACATGGGCCACTTGGACCCCAGAGCTGTACATTCTATTTATTTATTTATTTATCTGTCCTTGTTCTTGTAATCTTCATTAACATCCCCAAAAGACGTTTTATCCAGTTTTTATTGAGAAGTTACTCCTAACGCTGCTAAAGCTGAATTAGGTTCTGAATTTACTTGTATGGGGAGAGGGAGGTTCATCCTAATCTCCTGTCTTCTTTGATTATTTTTAACCCTTGTCTTTTAAATTCTGTTCTGACGCAAGTACATAGGCTGCTTTTGTCTACTTTAGCTATAAACATGCTCTGAATTTCTTTTTAAATAGATCCTAAATTCCACAGTAATTCTAGCTACTCTTTGAATCTTATTAATATGTTCTTAAATATGGGTGCCCAAAATTGTACATGTTTTATTCTAAATGTGATACTTTAATTGAGGTAAGTTCGTATTGTAGAGATTAGAATCATGTGTGATTTAAATCATTTGTGCGTCATTCATAAAGATTTACTTAATGCTTTATACTTCAGACCTGAAGTATAATCTGCCTTCTTGTACAAGTATGACCCTTGTGACTGGTTGTAACTGTAGCCAGTTGGACAGAAGATTAGGTGGAATGAGCCTGTCACTCACTCAATTTAATAAGTTTGAGGCCCAAAAGTTATCACAATGTAGCCCTATTAATATTGCTCTGGCGACCAGACTGTTGGTTGACATGTCTGCGATAAGTGGATTGTTCCTTGTGGAGCCAGGTCACTGCAGGTTTGTTGGAGGAATTGCCAGCCCACAAGGTTTTGGTAAAGTTATGTATTCCATCTCTTCTGTGTAACCTGTCGTGTTTGCATTAGAGATGGCTGGTCATTGCCAGTTGTGGTTTGGAGAATTATATGCTGTATATTCTCTCACATCCCTTAATTTTTAAAAAAATTATTATCAATGTCCTTTTATGAAAATGGATTTCTATATGCCAACAAAATCCTGTTTCCATAGAGAGCTTAAGTTCACATTTCAAGGTCCTCACTGAAATGACAGAGACTCCAACGTCAGCAGAATTGAGTGGCACAGACTTAACTGCTGGTTAAATCTCATGACCGCTTCATTTACTGTCTGTTGGGATAACTTTTCCTCTTCCCTGCAGCAAAACAGGAGGATAATGTTATAAAGGTCATTTTGATTTTGATGACAAATGACAGACTGTGTGGAACTGTTGTATTCAACTGAACACAGAAATCATATTCCAAGTCTTGCCTGACTTCCATGTTAAGTAAAATGCAAATCAAAGCTGTTCCACTCACTTTGCCTCTCCTGATTTCTGTAAACTGGGGTAACCCCTGCTCCCTTTCACTTTTTTGTTTCTTTTATTTTAAAAGATTAGCAACTTTTACTTTTTGTTTCTATGACAAAATAAACAGGAAAAATAATATTTGAGAAAACTATTGGCCATTTTGATGCTTTTACTTTGATTCTTCTGTACCAAGTCATTTAAACATCAGCAGATTTTATTCACCATATGCATGCTGTGCAATTTCAATAAACCAGCAGTTTTACGATGATCTTTCTATCCTGTCTCTCCTTCCAATAACTTTATCATATTTCTATAAATTGTTACTCTTGCAGATTCATCACCACCGGACTGCATGCAAGAGAAGTCTTTCTTTTGCCGTATTAGGTGAGTACTTGAAAGGCTGGAGTTTTGTTATGGAGGATTATGTACATGTGAAGAGCGGTGAAAAAATTCCATGTGGACAATTATGTAGTCTGAGTGGTGAAGCTCAGCATGAAAACTCACACCACGACCAGCTGATGGACACTTTTGCCTCGGAATGTGCTAAAGCTTTTGTATGCTGATATATTTGCATTTATAATACAACGGATGATTTGGAGATGCCGGTGTTGGATTGGGGTGTACAGAGTTAAAAGTTGCAACACCAGATTATAGTTCAACAGGTTTATTTGGAAGCACTAGCTTTCACAGCCCTCCTTCATTAGATGATGACAACCACCTGATGAAGGAGCAGCGCTCCGAAAGCTAGTTCTTCCAAATTAACCTGTTAGTCTATAACCTGGTGTTATGTGATTTTTAACATAATACAACAGCACCTTGAATATGAAAGATTATGAATCCCAAGTAATGTTAGCCTGGCTTTTGCTCTGCATTCCTCCCCTCATAAGGTCTTATGTTGTCCTCCTCTACTGTGAACCACATGCCCCTTTGCAGTTATATCTTCATTGACTAAACTTGTGAACTAAATTTATTTTTGTTTGTTGGGATTGAACGAGACTCGTGGTTGGTATATTGCCTTCCAGGTACCAGGGTCCGTGATGTCTCTGATCATATCTTTGGGGTCCTGAAGGGAGAGGGTGACCAGCCTCTGGTCGTTATCTATGTAGGTACCAACGACACAGGTAGAAAGAGGGATAGGGATGTAAGGCAGAATTTCGGGGAACTAGCGTGGAAGCTGAGAGCTAGAACAAACAGAGTTGTTATCTCTGGTTTGTTACCCGTGCCACATGATAGCAAGGTGAGGAATAGGGAGAGATATCAGCTAAACATGTGGCTGCAAGGATGGTACAGGAGGGAGGGTTTCAGGTTTTTGGATAATTGGGGCTCATTCTGGGGAAGGTGGGACTTGTACAAACAGGACGGTCTTCACTTGAACCAGAGGGGTACTATTAGCCTGGGTGGGAAATTTGCTGGTGCTATTCGGATAGGTTTAAATTAGCTCAGCAGGGGAATAGGAATCGGAGGTGTATTTGCAGTGCACAGAAGGATGAGAGTAGGAAGGGCAGGGACAAGATTTCAGGGTCACAGGAATGTGCTGGCAGACAGCAAACTGGTTTGAAGTGTGTCTACTTCAGTGCCAGAAGTATACGAAATAAGGTAGGTGAGCTTGCAGCATGGATAGGTACCCCTGGAACTTCAATGTTTTGGCCATTTCCGAGACATGGATAGAGCACGGTGAGGAATGGATATTGCAGGTTCCAGGATTTAGGTCTTCCATTAAAAATAGGCAAGGCGGTAAAAGAGGGGGAGGCGTGGCCTTGTCAGTCAAAGATAATATAATGGTGGCTGGGAGAATGTTTGAGGACTCGTCCACTGAGGTAGTGTGGGCTGAGGTTAGAAACAGGAGAGGAGAGGTCACGCTGCTTAGAATTTTTTATAACCCTCCGCAGAGTTCCAGGGAGGTGGAAGAGAGGATTAGCAAAATTATTCTGAGTAGGAGTGAAAGAAACAGGATGGTCACTATGGGGACTTTAACTTTCCCAACATTGACTGGAAATGTTATAGCTCTAGTACGTCAGATGGACCAGTTTTTGTCCAATATGTACAGGAAGGTTTCCTGACACAGTATGCCGAAGAGCCGACAAGAGGGGAGGCCACACTGGATCTGGTGCTTGGTCATGAACTAGGCCAGGTGTTTGATTTAGTTGTAGGTGAGCACTTTGGGGAGAGTGACCATAGTTTAGCGATGGAAAGGGATAGGTACATGCCACAGGTCAAGAGTTATCGATAGGGCAAGAGCAATTATAATGCAATTAGGCAAGAGTTAGGATGCACAGGATGGGGTAGCAAAATGCAGGGGATGCAGACAATCGAAATGTGGAGCTGGTTTAAGGAACAGATATTACGTGTCCTTGATAGTTATGTCTCTGTCAGGCAGGGAAGTGGCGATAAAGTAGGGGAACTGTGGTTTACAGAAATTGCATCTCTTCTTGAGTAGAAGATGGAGGCTTATGTGTTGATGAGGCAATCTGGTACAGATGAGGCGATGGAGAGTTACAGATCAGTTAGGAAGGATTTAAAGAGAGAGTTAAGAAGAGCAAAGAGAGGACACGAGCAGTCTTTAGCAAATAGAATAAAGGAGAACCCTAAAGTTTTCTATAGGTATGTGAGGAATAAAAGGATGATTAGGATAGGAATAGGGTCAGTCAAAGACAGAAGTGGAAAGTTGAGTGTGGACTCTGTAGAGATCGGAGAGGTGCTAAATGAACGTTTCTCATCGGTGTTCACTCAGGAAATGGAGAATATTGTAGAGGAGAAGCATGAGGTACGAGATATTAGACTAGAAAGAATCGAGGTTAGTTACGCACAGGTGTTATCAATTCTAGAAGGAGTGAAAGTAGAAAAGTCCCTTGAGCCGGATTGGATTTATCGGTGGGTTCTCTAAGAAGCTAGAGAGGAGATAGCACAGCCATTGGCTTTGATATTTGAGTCGTCATTGTCTACAGGTTTAGTACCTGAGGACTGGAGGATTGCAAATGTGCCATTGTTTAAGAAGGGCAGCAGAGAAGTAAGTAGACCAGTGAGCCTTACTTCTGTTTTAGAAAAGGTTTTGGAAAGGACTATAAGAGATAAGATTTATAATCATCTAGCAAGCAACAATTTGATTGCAGATAGTTAACATGGTTTTGTCAAGGGCAGGTTGTGTCTCGCAAACCTCATGGAGTTTTTTGAGAAGGTGACCAAGCATGTAGATGAGAGTATGACAATTGACATGGTATACATGGACTTCAGTCAAGCCTTTGATAAGGTTCCACATAGTAGGCGATGGAGAAAATGCAGAGGCATGGAATTGAGGGTGATTTAGCAGTTTGGATTAGAAACTGACTTTCTGGAAGAAAGCAGTGAGTGGTGGTTGATGGAAAATATTCAGTCTGGAGTCCAGTTACTTGTGGTGTGCCACAAGGATCTGTTTTGGGACCATTGCTGTTTGTCATTTTTATAAATGACTTAGACGCAGGCATAGGTGGATGGATTAGTAAATTTGCAGACCAACTAAAATCGGTGGAGTAGTGGACAGTTTGGAAGAATGTTACAGGTTGCAGGGCGACTTGGATAAACTGCAGAATTGGGCTTAGAGGTGGCAAATGGAGTTCAATGCAGCTAAATGTGAGGTGATGCACTTTGGGAAGAATAACAGGAAGGCAGAGTATTGGGTCAATGGAAAGATTCTTGGTAGTGTGGATGTGCAGAGGGATCTTGGAGTCCATGTGCATAGATCCCTGAAAGTTGCCACCCAGGTGGATAGTGCTGTGAAGAAGGCATACAGTGTGTTAAGTTTCATTGGTAGAGGGATAGAGTTCCGGAACCGCAATATCATGCTGCAACTATACAAAACGCTGGTGCGGCCACACTTGGAATATTGTGTACAGTTCTGGTCGCCCCATTACAGGAAGGATGTGGAAGCACTGGAAAAGGTGCAGAGGAGATTTACCAGGATGTTGCCTGGTCTGGAGGGAAGGTCTTATGAGGAAAGGCTGAAAGATTTGGGTCCGTTCTCATTGGAAAGAAGAAGGCTAAGAGGGGATTTGATAGAGACATACAAGATAATCAGAGGATTAGATAGGGTAGAGAGTGAAATACTTTTTCCTAGGATGATGACATCAGTTTGTATGAGAGGGCATAACTACAAATTGAGGGGTGATAGATTTAAGACCGATGTCAGAGGAAAGTTCTTTATGCAGAGAGTGGTAAGGGTGTGGAATGCCCTACCTGCTAATGTAATCACCTCAGCCACATTAGGGAGATTTAAACAATCCTTAGATAAGAACATGGATGATTTTGGGATAGTGTGGGGGGGGCGAGCTGAGAATAGTTCACAGGTCGGCGCAACATTGAGGGCCGAAGGGCCTGTTTTGCGCAATATTGTTCTATGTTCTAGAATAGTTTCAGCCAGTGCCAACCTTGACTCACTTGGTGGTATGGTCATCTTTAAGTCAAAAGGTTGTGGGTACAAGTCCCATACCAAGGTTTGAGCATCAAAATCTAGGCTGAAACCCCAGTGCTTCCTTGTCAGAGACTTTCAGACAACACAATAAACTGAGGCCTAATCTGTACCTGTAAATGGACATAAGATATTGCTTAACACTTAACATCTCTCATTCCTGACCAATATTCAACCTTCAGTCAACATCATGCAAAAACAATTAGAGTTTTCCTGGCCCTTGAGCAGTGTGGATAAAGTTGAAACATGGTGGGAAAGTGTCTGAAAATCTAATGTCAAGAAATGTCCAATTTTCTTTTTGAGGTTTTAACAGCAAATTCCGAGTTTCATTAGCAAGTGGTGTCTATTTCTGTATCTATCTCATTAGTAGCTTGTTGCCACATTTGTATGTAATATGTGATTCTTTTACGTACTGCTGACACAGTAGATAGCACCATTTCCTGGTTTGAAAGTCAGTGGATAGCCCATGGATGCAGCTCACTGGTTGCTTCTTTGGGTCTCTGTTTGAAGGTTGATTCACCAGCAGTTCATTGCGTGTTTCATGCTTAGCAATTGCCTTCACCCTTCAAATGCAATAGACAGCATCACCTAAAAACCAGCCTTCTCACGTAGTCATTGCTGATCTCTGCCTGACTCCCGATACTTCTCACCATTACACTTATGAGCTCATGGACCCTTACATTGCAGTGCTACTGCCAGGTTGATCTCTGTTCAGGGACACACATCCATCTTGTGCACCAGCACAAGATTGTTTCACTTTGCGTTTGCTTGAATACTCCTGATCCAGGTGCCAACCCCAACTCTGCAGAGTGGCCCGATCTCATGTAGTCCGAACATTTGAGGTGCAACCAGACTGTGAACAAGGCTGATGGAGCATCCGAGGCCACGACCTGTGTCCGGGTCGCCACCAGACGCACCCACATACCTTATGGTACGGCAGACTATCCACACCGACTCCAAGGCCTGCTTACAGTAGGCAGCCACTTATCCTAGAAACATGTTGGCCTGCACGTGGGGCTGAAACAATGGAGGTTCAGGTCTCCCCTTCCCAGCTTAATGCGGGCAAAATGTCCAAGCTGTTGAATACAAGCTGGAGGAGTTTGAAGCTAGATTCACCTATGAAAGAGAATTGAGAGACTAGTATGTGTTCTCTTTTACAGAGACATGGCTCACTCCTTCACCTGTCTGAGAAACTCTTAGGATGTAAGGCTGCAATCTGTTGGATGGACCAGAGTGCATCCTTAGGCAAAGCAAAGGGCAGAGGGGTCTGCCTCCCAATCAATGTTTCCTGTTGCTCAGACATGTCAATCCTGGTGATTTACTGCTCCCCAGACTGAGAATATCTAACAGTGAAGTGCTGTCCCTACTGCCTGCTGCAGGCGTTCACTTCTGCTATCCTAACAGCAGTTTATATCCCACTCCATTAGGAAGAGTGCACTTGATGAAATATACATTGCCGCAGATAACCTTGAGACAGACTACCCAAGGTCTACGTCACTGTAACCAGTGTCCAGAATGTGCTACCAAGTTACCATCAACATATTTCCTGGTCCCACCAGCAACCTAAATACGCTTGACCATTGCTACACAATCATCAAAGACACCTACCACTCCATCTCCTGCCTGCATTTTGGGAAACCATACTAAAAGGCTGTGTTCCTTTTCCCAACTTACAAGCAGAAACTGAACCATGAGAATCTGATACAGAAACTCGTACAGTGCTAGTCCAAGGTAACAGATGAGCTCTTCTGTGACAGCTTGAAGTCAGTGGACTGGCCCATATTCAACAACTCAGCAGCCAACCTAAATGAGCCTGCCACTACCATCACATACTTGGTCAGTAAGTATGTAGACGACTGCACTCCATAGAAGTTAAACCGAGTGTTTCCCAACCAGAAACCATGGATGAACTGGGAGATCCACTCCCTACTGAAGTCCAGGTCTGAGGCTATCAAGTTAGTGACTCTACCTAGATTTCCTGTATAGATCAATCTTGACAAGGCCATCAAGGACGCCAAGAGACATGACTCAACTAAATTGGAGTCCTGGACTAACTTCGCGAACACTTGTTGATTGTGGTAAAGCTTACACAATATATTGGGCAACAAAGTGTTATGAAATAGGGTAAACCCCTCTGCTAATTTATACCAGCAGCACGGAAAAAATTTACCCTGTGCTGTAATCTGTTAAAATTCAAGAGGCAAAGTACTATCCCAAAAGTCACAATCTAAAGTAAAAAATTAACTTTTTTTTTAAGTCTACCAGAGAGTAACTAACAACTACTTACAACTCCTTCCTCTAAACCTATCTCATTCCCTCTATAATACTGGTCCAATTTTTTAAAATCCTGATTACGACTTACAAAAAAACTTATCACATTTCAAAACCAGTCAGCTTGCCAAGTGTCCTTTGTAGATTTTCCTCTGTTGTCGTCGTCGTCTTAGGGACTTTGTTTCACAGGTCATTGATGGATAAAGGTATCTTTCAAGAAAGCTGTTCTGCGCGCAGCCTGTATTTGTTGATTTCTTGGAAGTTCTCTTTGCTGCTCTGGGTAACTATTTAAAATGTTTGATATCTCTATCCCAAAGCACTGGTTCATTTCATTGGTTTTAATATTGTCAAAATACAAAATTCAAAATTGTTTGGAGTTTGGTATCTTGGGGCATAATTTAAACTGGCCGAACTTGAATTTGTTGTTGTATTCAGGCAACACCACTGTTAGCTAGTTGTGAGACCAAATGTTACATTGATACCTTGTTCAGAACACTGCTAGCTAGAAATTTCAGCTCCCTTAAAGGTACAGTACACCCACAATTTCAAAACAAAAGTGAAATTGAGTAGAATTGCTGACAGCAGTGCATTCCTCCCTGATGAGTTCAGTGCAGTGAAATGTCACCTGCTCCGACAGTCCCAGATGAATCTGTACCCACAGTTACCACACTGATATTAGATCAGCCTTCTTGAGGGTAAACCCATGGAAAGTGACTAAACCGGGTGGAGTCCCCGATCCTGCACTCCGCTCCTGCGTGGACCAGCTGACAGGCGTATATGCAGAAATCTTTTAACCTCTCCCTACTATAATGTGAGGTTCCCATCTGCTTCGAAGACCACTATCATCCTGGTGCCAAAGAAAAATCAGGCAGTGTGCTGTGATGACTACTAGGCAAAAGTGAGGACTGCAGATGCTGGAGATTAGAGTCAAGATTAGAGTGGTGCTGGAAATGCACAGTAGGTCAGGCAGCATCTGAGGAGCAGGAAAATCGACATTTCGGGCAGGAGCCCTTCATCAGGAATTCCTGATGAAGGGCTCCTGCCCGAAACATTGATTTTTTTTTTTCCTGCTCCTTGGATGCTTTTTCGGAATGGCAGCCGGTGACAAGCGGTGTCCCGCAGGGTTCAGTATTGGGGCCGCAGCTGTTCACATTATATATTAATGATCTGGATTAAGGGACTGGGGGCATTCTAGCGAAGTTTGACGATGATACAAAGTTAGGTGGACAGGCAGGTAGTACTGAGGAAGTGGGGAGGCTGCAGAAGGATCTAGACCGTTTGGGAGAGTGATCCAGGAAATGGCTGATGGAATTCAGTGTGAGCAAATGCGAGGTCTTGCACTTTGGAAAAAAGAATACAAGCATGGACTACTTTTTAAACGGTGAGAAAATTCATAAAGCCAAAGTACAAAGGGATCTGGGAATGCTAGTTGAGGATTCTCGAAAGGTAAACATGCTGGTTGAGTCCGTGATTAAGAAAGCGAATGCAATGTTGTCAATTATCTCAAGAGGGTTGGAATATAAAAGCACCGTTGTGCTACTGAGACTTTATAAAGCTCTGGTTAGGCCCCATTTGGAGTACTGTGTCCAGTTTTGGTCCCCACACATCAGGAAGGACATACTGGCACTGGAACGTGTCCAGTGGAGATTCACACGGATGATCCCTGGAATGGTAGGTCTAACATATGAGGAACGGCTGAGGATCCTGGAATTGTATTCATTGGAGTTTAGAAGATTAAGGGGAGATTTAATAGAAACTTACATGATAATACATGGCTTGGAGAGGGTGGATGCTAGGAAATTGTTTCTGTTAGGCGAGGAGACTAGGACCCGTGGACACAGCCTTAGAATTAGAGGGAGTAAATTCAGAACAGAAATGCGGAGACATTTCTTCAGCCAGGGAGTGGTGGGCCTGTGGAATTCATTGCCGCAGAGTGCAGTGGAGGCTAGGACGCTAAATGTCTTCAAGGCAGAAATTGATAAATTATTGATGTCATAAGGAATTAAGGGCTACGGGGAGAATGCGGGTAAGTGGAGTTGAAATGCCCATCAGCCATGATTGAATGGCGGAGTGGACCGATGGGCCGAATGGCCTTACTTCCGCTCCTATGTCTTATGGTCTGACCTGTAATGACTACTGCCTGGTGGCTCTGGTATCCATCACTATGAAGTGCTATTGAGAGGTTGGTAATGGTGCACAACAACTCCAGCCTCCCAGATTGCCTTGATCCATTACGATTCACGTACCATCACCTAGGACTCTGCTCCTCCCTCTGCAACGGGATCCTCAACTTCCTGACTACAGACTGTAATAATTAAGGATAGGGGACAAAACCTCCTCCAGGATAATCCTCAATGCTGGTGCCCCACAAGGCTGCCTACTCTGCATTCTGCTCTGTGACTCTGATGTACTTGCATATGGTATGATTTGCCTGAATAGCTTTCAAACCAATACTTCTCACTGTATTTCAGTACACGTGACTGTAATAAATCAAAGCAAATCTGGCCTGCCTTGCCTTTTATTACAGACAGAAAGATTAGTATCTTGTCATGGTTGCCAGCACTGAATACTCAAGGGGGCAGATGTACTGCTCTTCAGCATAATGCTACATCTGTGTCACACTGGCAGAATGTACCAGCAGCTTTATTGGCAAACACACAGCAATGTGTTTCAAAGTCCAAGGGGACTGGAAGGGGAATTCCATCTGTGGGGTTTGCTTCAACACTTTGCCAAGAGCTTTATCTGAACTTTACCCAGAGGTTGACCATGCTCCAGCAGGAGCTTGATGCAACCGGAGTATGATGGTCCGTGTCCTTGTAGTTTAGAGATTGGCCATAGCCAATCCGGGAGGTCACATACATCCAGTCTGAGGATCATGGGTAGGTCCATCTGAATGTTGAGAAGACCTCAGTCAGGGGGCTGGAACCTTAGCAATCAGGATTGTCTTCATAAGTTCATCTGGAGCTGGCCAACAGTCAGTGCTGGGGAATTGAGTAGTAAACATCAAAAGGTGTTAATGCACCTAACACTATGGGCAATTTATTCCCTAGTGTCACAGCATCGCATGCCCAGCCTTGAGTTTCTCACTTTTTACTATAATGACGGTGAAGGGAGAAACTCCAGATGTCAATGTGAGATCTGCTACTGCAAAGGAGCAGGCTTGTACTTACACTGGACATATGAGTGCAGTAATCCAAGAGCTGAAAAAAGAAAATTGAGGACATTAACCATTAAATAACAAATTTGGATGGGCACATGGACATCCTGAAAACTGATGGGATTGACATGGACTGCAATGCAAAACAGAATGTGAAGGCCTTGGAGGTGGGGGAATCCTGATGATCAGGCAGAACCTGAAGTTCCAGCACAGGAGTGTGAACTGGAAAGTGTGACATCTTCAACCAAATCTCAACTATACAATAAGGAACAAAATGGTTGCCAGTATTACAGTGAGATTAGATTTCCTACAGTGTGGAAACAAGCCCTTTGGCCAAACCAGTCCACACCAACCCTCCGAAGAGTAACCCACCCAGACCCATTTCCCCTCTGACTAATGCACCTAACACTATGGGCAAATTAGCATGGCCAGTTCACCTGACTTGCACATCTTTGGACTGTGGGAGGAAACCGGAGCACCCGGAGGAAACCCATGCAGACACGGGGAGAATGTGCAAACTCCACACAGACAGTCGCCCGAGGCTGGAATTGAACCTGGGACCATGGTGCTGTGACCCTGGCGGCACGGTGGCTCAGTGGTTAGCACTGCTGCCTCACAGCACCAGGGACCCGGGTTCAATTCCCACCTCGGGCAACTGTCTGTGTGGAGTTTGCACATTCTCCCCATGTCTGCGTGGGTTTCCTCTGGGTACTCCGGTTTCCTCCCACAGTCCAGAGATGTGCAGGTTCAGTGAATTGGCCATGCTAAATTGCCCGTAGTGTTAGGCGTGGGGTAAATGTAGAGGAATGGGTGTGGGTGGGTTGCTCTTTGGAGGGTCGGTGTGGACTTGGGCCGAAGGGCCTGTTTCCACACTGTAGCTAATTTAATCTAATCTAATACAGTGGGTGGAGTCTCTGGGGGAAGATCGATTTTGTTTGCACAATGAGGCAGAGTTTCAGTGTTATTTGGTCATCACCCATTAATTGAAATAGTGTGTGAATCTTTGTTAAGAATGAAATTGGCCACCAGAGAAGTGTCAGACATACAAGGTGATAGTAAATTTGGAACATGAATGGAGACAAGGCCCTATAGCAAGGTGTTCACATTAACTTTGGCCTCCATGATCTCCTTTTATTTACCTTACCTCATACAAAAGTAGGGATTGAATGAGGAATTGGACGGAAGAGCTGTAATTGGTGGCGCAGGAGCGGCAGAAGTGATGAGACATCCCTGGTATGCGAGTACGAAATGCAGAGGGCAGGTGGGGTTAGTAGTTCAGCTGGGTGAGAGTCATTAAGTGGGCATTTTGCATGTAACGGTGAAAGTTGCAGACTTTTGGTCTAACTTTTAGTGCTTGTTACTGTGCAGCGACAGAGTTAGTGGGTCTGAGGAAACAGAAGATACACTTGTGGAGTGCAACCCTTTTGCCAATCCACAAGGAAGAAGATGGCCCTCCTCTCCACCATCCTGTCCACCAGCACATCTGGGTCCCTACTTTGAAGCAGAATGCCACTCCCCTTTCTATGATATCTTGTTGCCAGAATTGGTGGCGCACCAATTGGTGGAGTTCCTGGCTTTCAACATTTGAAATGGTGCTCTGCTGGGGTTTAAGTATGGCGCCAGTGGTGAAAGGTTCCGGTAGTCCCAAGTACTCAACCGCTGCCACCACCTGATTGTTTGAGAAGAGCGTTATCGAGCCCAAAAATAAAATTTAATGAGGATCCCAGCAGAAGATTACATGAGTAAAATCACCATGGCGATAAACCCTCCATGAATCACCCCAAATGAAGACTTGGCAAAAAGAAATTCAGCCTATTATCTTGTCATTATCACAGTATTGCTTGTGGGAGTTTACAGTGCACAGCTTTGCTGTTGAATTTCCAACATGACATTACAAAGCCTGTTGCGTCACTGTTGCAATGAAGTTGTGGAATACAATATGGAAAGAATTTTCTTTTATTTATATTTCAAGATCAATATAAATATTATTAAAATATGTCCAAAAATAACAGACCCTTTCTGTTTATCGACCAAGCATTTTATTGTTTTGAGGAATATGTGAATCATGAAGCCACATTACTTAATACACATGTTTTTATTGATGTTCAGAGAGAATGGTCAAGTATTGTTACCTAACTACTATGAAGGAGTGGTGATGTAATTCCAAGTAAGGATTGTATGGTTTTGCGGGCAACATTCAGATGCTGCTGGACAGTCATTCTCCCATTGCCTTGTGGAGTTCAGGTCTTCAAACCATGTTTGGATCAAGGCTGGATAATGAGGGCTAGGGTTGAGTGACCCTGACAGAACCATATTAATGTATTTGTTGAACAAATGTGTTTTATATCAGATTACACATTCAGTTCCAGTATTGGTGATTGAAAGTAAACAGGTGCATTTACCCTGAGCAGATTTGTCCTTTTAGTTTGTAAACAGGGTTTACCTGGGGGATGTTCCACATTGCTGGGTGAATGCTAGTGTTGTAGCTGTCTGTGCAGAAACAATGTTTGGTTAGTGATATTGTGAAATGATAACGAGTAACTAGATGACCATTCAACGTCATTGTAAATTAAGTAAAACTGCTAATTATGTTGACTTTTTAGCATTGATATAGTACTATACATACAATAGAGTTGGAATGAAAATTGAAAGAGCAATCTTTTGGAGTTAAGATCACAAACCACTTGGACTTTGTTTGACATATTATTTACCCCCTTGTTATAAATAAATGTATACACAAGTTTGTGGGTATAGTTTTGTTCTAGAGCTTTGAGCCCCTTTTCTTTTAACGTGTCTTACTTGGTTCTGAAGCTCGCTGTTGACCAACATGACCCACTCTCTGTGTTTTCAAAAAAATTTTGCCCCTCGTCTTAGTCGACAGTAGCTACAGCTAAACAAAATGTTACAGCATTGACAAATTTCTTATTTTTTATTACATCTTCTATTGGTTGCCCACTTCATATTTTTACTGGTATTTGTTTCACAGTGGAGATCGACAACGAGGTCACAACATCCATTACTATCCCTTTCGTATGACAACTTACCTCACAAAGGTGCGGCTATCTGAAGATGATGATGACCAACTCTGCTGTCTGTTGCTTGCTGAAAGAGTGCATTCAGGCTATGAAGGTAAGAACTTTCTGATTCTTTATAACATACTGTACATAGCACATAAAAAGAGACCGGTTCCTTCAGCTCACTGAGCCAGATTCCTCCCTCCTAATTAATTTCCTAATTAATCATTGATTATTTTAATAGTGAACAGTTTACATTTTGCAACTCATTTTGCTCAACTTGGACCAATTACTTTTCATATGGCATGCACATAACTAAGCGCACAAGGCATACGTGTCATACTGCATTTGACCATTTGTTTAGCTCTAAGTATATCTACATTCATTAGCATTTCAAATCAGCCATCCAGCTTTTATTTTAAAAATATACTTTATTCATAAAAATTCTTCATATACATAGCCACTAAAGCAGTTCAGTTCCGTGCAGTCTTTGCATATGGAGAACAAACAAACATTTGGCGTTTAAGTTTCCCGACCGTTCTAACAAACACAAAGGTATTTCTAACTTATGCAAGATACTACTTACATATATTTTGAAGCACCAGAAGAGTCCGATAAATGAACACCTCCCCATTGTACTTTGGCCGAAAGATCTTAGATGGTGGCATTTCCCCAATGCGCCTTGGTGGCAGCTGTCCCAAGCTTTAACGTGCCCCTCAGTACGTAGTTCTGGACCTTGCCAGTCTGCAACACTGAGGTCAACTCCTTGCTCTGGATGACCAACAAGTTTCGGGCAGACCAAAGAGTATCTTCCACTAAGTTGATGGCCCTTCAGGTGCAATCGATATTTGTCTTGGTGTACGTCCCAGGGAACAGACTGTAGAGCACAGAGTCCTGCGTCATGGATCTACTCAGGACGAACTTCAACAAGAACTACTGTGTCTCTCTGCAGAGTTCCTACCAGCTATCAAACCAACTGACCTAACCAGTACTGTTCCTAAAATAATAAAAGCAAATTACTACGGATGCTGGAATCTGAAACCAAGAGAGAAAATGCAGGAAAATCTCAGCAGGTCTGACAGCATCTGTAAGGAGAGAAAAGAGCTGACATTTCAATTCTAACTGACCCTTTGTCAAAGCTTTGACAAAGGGTCAGTTAGACTCGAAACGTCAGCTCTTTTCTCTCCTTACAGATGCTGCCAGACCTGCTGAGATTTTCCAGCATTTTCTCTCTTGGTTTCAGTACTGTTCCTACACTGGCTGAAATCACCATGAAGGACTCTGCTTCACAGTTGCTCACCTTGTCTGAGGTGTGGTGACCGTTGGGTTTAACTACCACCAGGTGTGTCTCTGTAATGATAGAGCAGCCATATCATCTGGTAAGACTTCAGCAACTTTTTTTTTACTTTTATATTCATTAACTTGTTTCTAGCTCTGTACCACATGTTTAATTTGAATATTCATAGCCTTGTTAACAGCATGCAGACCCTGATGGAAAACCATCTCGATTTACATCAAAGTGCATCTACTGTGGTGGCTGTAATATATTTAAGTCCCCAGCAATTCCAATAGTAAATTGAGTTGGGCTAGGTCTCCTACATTCTTATACACCTCATTAGTCCCATATTGATTTAAAAAAGCCTCTTTTAAATGACTCTTACTGGGACCGTGACTTTCCTTCTAATGACCCTCTTGACATAGAAGATCTCTGCTAACTGTTCTGACTCCTACATTGACCATTTCATCAGCGAGTCTGTAAATACCAGACCAGAAATTGGAGAGTAGCAGCATGGGAAAGAGTTTATGGGGGAAATCCCACAGAACTCTGAGTTGGGTCACTTTTACATAGAGTGCAAATATATGCAGCAATTTGAAATAGTTGGAAGTCCTGTTAGATTCTCCAGGAAAATAGAATCGGCTAAGAAGCTGGTTGGCAGAGATGAGTGAAGATACAAGTATCTTTTTAATTTGTTGAAGTTTTGCTTTGGTATATCTGAGTAAATTCAGTAGTTTTTTTGTCTAAGGACAGTTAGTATGCAGAGTTTGGCATCCAAAACATTTTCAATGTCACACAGTTTCTTATTAACAAGACTGTATAATGAAAACGTACCTGTTATTAGTCATATTCTGTCAAATATTGATGTGTAACATTCTGTATTTCATCAATATTGTCAGTTCATTAACTTACTTGCTCTCTCAAATTATTATTATTATTTTAGATTCAAAGTTGTTTTAGTGGGATCTGATCTAAAATCTTATAAAAGTTGTTTTATATAGATGCTCCATTGACATGTCTGTTAACATGCCTTCCAGATATTTGTGTAAAACCATGGATACGTGAATTACTGGATTAAGTATGTTTTTAAGTAATGCCATTTGGAAGCAGATTACATTCATAGAGTTCTGATTCCAGGCTAATTTAGCCAAGTGGACTTTGCAAGATAAAAGTTATTTTAATATTAGTGACTTTGTTATGCCTGCCAATCTCTCTGAAGAAGTAATTTATTTTCAGCACCAAGAATTCCTCATGATAAGAGAGTTTTTACCACGACACACTCTCCCAGCTGCGTATTCCAGGATGTTGATGAGAGGTATGAGTCCACTACTTTGGTTTTCTAAACAATATACGTGTGAAAAAAAGAATGTTTGCAGCAATTTGAGAGCCTGGTGCTTTTTTGTTAAAACTGAAAATTCCAATTTTTTATAGTCCTACCAGACTGTTTGAAATGCAGTTCCCAATAAGTAGGTCTCCTGCCAAAACACATTCTGGAAACCTCTGTCTGTGGTTTGAGATGCCCCCTACAGCCCAAATGGTGTATCTGGGGTGTTTGCATTTTTAATAACAGTGGTATAAATTTGAGTAATTTAGATGTAATTATCCATCATTTCCAAAGAAAAAATTATTTAATTGTTTCCCCCACATTCCTCTCCTTTTCCTTACCCAAGCAGAGTTGAATATTTCTACTTTAAGTTTTATGACAAAGTACATCATGAAGGGCAAACAGGTGGTGAATATATTTTGAAGGATGCAAAATGGGGTGTATAGTATCCCAAACAGGGAAACAAAATATTGGCAGGGAAACCAAATTTGTGTTTCCTTTGTTTCAATCTACACTTGCTATATTCTTGATTACAGTTCTGTGTGTGTGTCTTTTGTACAGCAAAGCATGGACTTCATAGTTTTAAGAATATTGTAGATATGTACTTTATTGTGCAGAACATCAGAATCTTCAATTTTTCTGTCAAAGGGCTGTTCCTTTGTTGGGTTACTTGCCTCAAGACCTAATTGGAATGCCTATGCTGATGCATCTGCATCCAGATGATCAACCTTTGATGCTAGGCATTCATAAGAAAAGTAAGTTTGTTGATGCTAACTCTTTATTATAATGACCAACGTGATTTTTCCCTATGCTTTGTTTAACTATCTGCTATGGATGTCAGCTGTGCTTCCGAAGGAACAGATCATAGATGCCTACTGCAGCATGAGCCACATTTTTATTTTATTTTGATCTGGTCAGATGTTGATCTTTTTTCTCGGCGTGAAGAAAAGCTGAAGTAGTGCAACCGAAGGAACAAAGTGCCAACTTAAACAACCTTGGGGGTAGATAAACTAGTTTTCACATTCTTCAGATCTCAGCTGAGGGTTCCTAAAAATGGCCAGTGAGCTGCATTGGATAACCTCTTCTTGTTTTGGAAGGAGTGGTGATGACTTGTTATTCGTGCTAATGTCATTACAGTTTGTTGCAATCAGAAGCTAGAGGTTGTATCACTGCTGGAAGCATGTGTGTCCACAAAGAAGCATGAAAAAAGATTGTTTCATTCTTTCCGATTTCTTATGATTACTAAGCACCTCCAGCCGTTTGCTACCAGCAGAAATGCCAGTCCTCCAAATAATTTCCTCTCACCTGGTTTACTGCATCCATTGCTCTTGATGTGGTGTCCTCTACATCAGAGAGACTGAATGCAAACACCAGGATCGGTTCAGGGAACATCTGTGGTCCACACGTGCCAATCAATCCCATCTCCTGGTTGCTAGCCATTTCAACTCCCCCTTCCACTCCCCCAATAACATGTCCCTCCTGGGCCTTCTCCAGCGTCACAATAAGGCCACATGTGAACTGGACAAAGAACACCTCATCTTTTGCCTGAGGAGCTGACAACCTTATGGCCTTAACATAGAATTCACCAGCTTCCAAATCTCCCCCATCCCCACCTCATCCCAGGTCCAGCCCTCCCTCTCCTGACCTAACTTATCCATCTTACTTCCCATCTATCTGCTCCACACTTCCCACTGACCAATCCCATTCACCTCCTACCTGCATCCACCTGTCACCATCCCCCCTACCTTTACCCCGGTCCCACCCCGCCTTTATTTATTTCAAAGCTCTCTTCCCCATCCCCAGTCCTGATGAAGGGTCCTGCCCAAAGTGTCAACTCTCCTGCTCTTCTGATGCAGGGAACGGAATGTCCTGCTATTGTTGCTATCCCCAATCATATGAATGATCATAAATTCAGCATTTTAGAAAAAAGGAATGGGTAGACAGACAAAATTCTCCATTATAGTCGTTACATTTGTGCAGCTTGTACAGAAATTGTTAAATCTTCATTAGCCATTTGTGATTTTTTTTATTGTAAATTTTTAATAATTGTTGAAGGTAGTGGCTTCACTAAGAATTGACTTGTTAAATTCATGGCGTCTTTAATGCTGCAATAGAATACAATAATTCCATGTTTTGTGCATTAAAGTTCATATGTTTATCGGATTGTTGTTATTGAGTTACCAGGTAAAGCTTTTTTTAATTTTAAACATGGCTTTTCTTAAATTTCAGTACTGAAACACGCTGGGCAACCATTCGAACATTCACCTGTCCGATTCTGCTCTCAGAATGGTGAATACATCACCATTGATACCAGTTGGTCAAGCTTTGTTAATCCATGGAGCAGAAAAGTGTCCTTCATAATTGGAAGGCACAAAGTCAGAACGTAAGTCATTTTTTTTTTGTAAAAATGATTGATTTGATTGGACTTGATATTTGAGCGTGATTTTTTTAAAAATGTTAAATTTAATCTGAGGATAAGTAAACTAGATTTGACCAGTAATCAGCCACATGAATTATGATGCACAAAGCAACTGTGCCTATTTAAAATGGTGCAGGCAGCATGCAAATATCATGCAACCTGTTAATTTACTTGATCTTGGGTGTAGCCAATACCAAACATGATGTAGATTTGGTGCATACCTAAGGAAGGGGTCCAGATGCACATAAGACTAGCTTAAAGCATCAAATGAGCTTCATCAAGTCAACCTTCATTAACAGTAAGGTGCATTTCAGCTGGTTTATTTGCTGGAGCTGGTTCACAAAGACTCTGTAAGAATACAGAAGAATTGAAATAGTACAGTAGGTTTAGAGCATGTTCCACAGTTCTCTGCAGCATTAGGAGTTAACCAGAGCAGAGATGTCTTCAATCAGCAGGAGATCAGGATACCATCAGGAGTGATATTATGAAAACATTTGGAGTTGATGATGACCATTGTGGTTAACGATAGTAGCTGAGACCTAAATGCATGTTCACATTCCGTTTCCCACTCCCTGCTCTACAAGCTTATGCATTGCTGCACTCACCACATCCCCGTCACTTATTAACAATGTCTATCAACCATTCTATCATACCTCACGTTCATAGCTTCAGTGCAGTCAAGCAGACTTGGCACTGCTGAAGATTTCAAGTGGATTCTAGATAATCCAAGAGGGAGGAAGGGAAAAATTTCTGGCTGTAACAGCCTACTCCTTTTTTTGAGCTATTTTAGGTGTTGGAGGTGATTTCCGCGAATTCCAGGAGCAGCAATTACTGTTTTATATGCTGTTGCATTGTTTTGGAACTTTGGAGAAAACAAAGTCAAAACAACAGCACTTTTAAAAGGGAGAGGAACAGACAAAGGAAGCACATGGTGAGGTCAATGCGAGAGAGAGAGAGAAAGAGACAGAAAAAGAAACCCACACTGCTAACTGACATAGTACTGAACCTGCATAGTTACTGCCTTTGCTGTTTGTAGATTGGGTTCTTTCTTGATTATATGTTATACTGAGATATGTCTCTTGGTTAAACTGAAAAATATAAGCCATAAGTATTAATTTAACTGGAGCAGTGTTTTGTAGAGGAATAAGACAGTGTTATTTTCTGGGTCTGTAGTTTAAAAGAAGCAAAAATGGCCTTTAGTAGAGTGATGTGTTCTTGTCGGATGTGGGAGTTGAGGGAGAGTTTGTGTTACTGAGAATTATATCTGCAATAAATGCCATTGGTTGCGAATCGTATCAGATCAAATGGATCGGTTGGAGAAACAGAGGCAATGAGGAATTTACAAGAGCGAGGGGATGTGATGGCTGGCAGTTTTAGGAAAGGGGGAAATATCAAAGATACAGTCACATAGATGGGTTAACTCCAGGAAAGGTAAGAGAGGTAGGCAGGTAATGCAGGAGTCTTCTGTGGCTATCCCCATTTCAAACAAGTATACTGTTTTGAAATGGGGTGATTGATTCTCAGGGGAATGTAGCACGAACAGCCAACTTTCTTGTATTGAGACTTGCTCTAATGCAACGAGGGGTGCGTCAGGTTCCAAGCGATCGATTGTGTTAAGGGACTCTCTAGTCCGAGGTACAGACAGACGTTTCTGTGGCCAGCAGCGGAACATCAGAATGGTGTGTTGCTTCCCTGGTACCAGGATCAAGGATGTCTCAGAGACGGTGCAGAATGTTCTCACGGGGGAGAGGGGCCAGCAGGATGGTCATTGTATACATTGGAACCAATGACCGAGGAAGGGAGAAGGTTGAGATTCTAAATAGAGAATAGAGAGAGTTAGGCAGGAATTTAAAAAGGACGTCCTCGAGAGTAGTAATATCTGGATTACTCCCAGTGCTATGAGCTAGTGAGGGCAGGAATAGGAGGGTAGAGCAGATGAATGCATAGCTGAGAAGCCTGGTGTATGGGAGAAGGATTCATATTTTTGGATCATTGGAATCTCTTTTGAACTAGAAGTGACCTGTACAAGAAGGATATATTGCACCTAAATTGGAAGGAGACTAATATACTGGCAGGGAGATTTGCTAGAGATACTCGGCAGGATTTAAACCAGTAAGGTGGGGAGGGGGGTACCCCGGGAGCTAGTGAGGAAAGAGATCAATCTGGTACAGATGAGAACAGAAGCAAGTCAAACAGTCAGGGCAGGCAGGGACAAAGCAGAGAACAAGGTAGGACTAATAAGTTTAAACTGCATTTATTTCAATGCAAGAGGCCTAACAGGGAAGGCAGATGAACTCAGGACATGGTTAGGAACATGGGACTGGAATATCACAGCAATTACAGAAATGTGGCTCAGGGATGGACAGGACTGGCAGCTTAATGTTCCAGAATATAAATGCTACAGGATATAAATGATAGAAAGGGAGGCAGGAGAGGAGTGGTGTTTTTGACCAGGGACAGCATTCCAGCTGTACTGAGGGAGGATATTCCCAGAAATACATCCAGGGAGTTATTTGGGTGGAATTGAGAAAAAGGAAAGGGATGATCACCTTTATTGGGATTGTATTATAGACCCCTAATAGTCAGGGAAATTGAGAAACATATTTGTAAGGAGATTTCAGTTGTCTGTAAGAATAATAGGGTGGTTATGGTAGGGGATTTTAACTTTCCAAACTTGGACTGGGACTGTCGTAGTGTTAAGGGTTTAGATGAAGAGGAATTTGTTAAGTGTGTACAAGAAAATGTTCTGATTCAGTATGTAGATGTACCTACTAGAGAAGGTGCAAAACTTGTCCTCCTGTCGGGAAATTAGGCAGGGCAGGTGACTGAGGTGTCAGTGGGGGAGCACTTTGGGGCCAGCGACCATAATTCTATTCATTTTAAAACAGTGATGGAAAAGGATAGTTGAAGTTCTAAATTGGAGAAAGACCAATTTTCACAGCATGAGGCAAGAACTTTCAAAAGCTGAGTGGGGGGCAGATGTTCGCTGGAAAATGAGAAGTCTTCAGAATTGAGATATCGAGAGTCCAGGGACAGTATATTCCTGTGAGGGGGAAAGCAAAGGCTGGTAGGTATAGGGAATGCTGGGTGAATAAAGAAATTGAGAGTTTGGTTAAGAAAAACAAGGAAGCATATGTCAGGTCTACGCAGGATAGATCGAGTGGATCCTTTAGAAGAGTATAAAGGCAGTAGGCAAAAAGGGGACATGAGATAGCTTTGGCAAATCGCATTAAGGAGAATCCAGAAGGTTTTTACAAATACATTAAGGACAAAAGGGTAACTAGGGAGAGAATAGGGCCCCTCAAAGATCAGCAAGGCGGCCTTTGTGTGGAGCCACAGAAAATGGGGGAGATACTAAATGAATATTTTGCATCAGTATTTACTGTGGAAAAGAACATGGAGTACAGATTCATAGCTCCTTGAAAGTGGAGTTGCAGGTAGAGAGGATTGTAGTTGAATGAGCACTTGCAGACAGGCTAATTATAAAGGGGATGTGTCAGCTCCTGCTTCTCGAGTTTTTTGTGTTATTCCTATTGACCAGAGCTATGCCTACATCATGGCCACATTGTGGAGAATGTAGCAGAACATAGGCTCCATTGAGCTTCTCCAGAGTCATCCAGTCAGCGGGGCAGTTACTTTAAAGCCCTGTTCTGTAGAAGGATGATGGGACCCAAAACATTTACTCTGCTTTCTCTCCATAGATGCTGTCAGACCAGCTGAGTTTTTCCAGCAATTTTTGTTTTTGTCTTTTTTTCTGATTTCCGGCATCCACAGTTTTTTTCTTTTACTTTAGTAGCTCAGTGGTCTGCTCTGCTGTTTGAATGGCAGCATAGCTTTCCTTTTTATATATGCTGACCATGTGTGGGATAGGTTTTGATGTTGAGTCATTAGTCATAATTAAAGATTTCCTTTGTTCCCATGAACCACACTTTGATTTGTGACGGTGACTGAAAGACTGAATGAGAGCATTGTGACTGTTGTCAGCACAGTGAGCATTCCCTTCATAAATGGTTTCATTTAATTGCACATTCAGCACATGATTATGGTTCCAGTACTTCTTCATATTTTAGATGTCACACTCATGAGCATCCTTGGGAAATCTCATTACCTCTACGAAGTCATGCACACATTGTTTGCTTTTTGGTATTCAGAGAGAACACAGTGAACACCCCTTTCCTTGCATCTGTCACCTTCCTGCAGGAGAGAGGCATTTGAACTCCAGGCCATAATCACCTTTTTGTAACAACGTGCCCTGCTCTGATGCTGCAGATTATGTGGGTAATTCCTTCCTGAAGTGTAGATAAGTCAACACTGCTCCAAGTGAAATATTCCTGGAGGACTAATGGTGGGTAAAACCTCCTACTGAGTATTCATCCACACATCTATTTTGCTGCCTCTTCTTTTTTGCTCTCACATTATAGCCTTAAAGGGAATTGCAACTGTAACATGTTATGAATGGGAGAAAGTGATCTGACCAGAACTGTTATAGTCATAGAAGGCATTCTCCATGTCAGGAACAACTTCTTATTGACTTGACAGGGTTGCCAGGGTCGAAGGGTTTGAGTTATAGAGAGAGACTGAATAGGATGGGGCTATTTTCCCTGGAATGTCGGAGCCTAAAGGGTGACCTCATAGAGGTTTATAAAATCATGAGGGGCATGGATATGGTAAATAGACAAATATATAGAAGGGTACCCAATAAACACAATCCGCCAATTCCTCAGAAACAAACCCAGACTAGCAAAAACGACGCAACAAAATCTATAGCCACATTATCTTACATCAAAGGCATATCAGAGATGACTTCCAGACTACTCAGACCCCTTGGCATTATGGTAGCCCACAAACCTACCAACACACTTAAACAGCAACTAATGAACCTAAAGGATCCATTAGATACTACCAGTTAAACTAATGTCATTTACAAAATACCATGTGAGAATTGTAAAAGACACTACATTGGACAAACTAGCAGGAAACTTGCCACCGGGATACATGAACACCAACTGGCCACCAAAAGACACGACCCACTATCACTAGTTACCATACATACAGACAAAGAAGGACACCACTTTGACTGGCAACACACACATCCTAGGACAGGCAAAACAAAGACACGCATGAGAATTCTTAGAGGCATGACATTCTAACCAGAATTCCATCAATAAACACACCGATTTAGATCCTATCTACCTCCCCTTGAAAACGAGAACTAGAAATGACATTACCCACCTTAAGAAACCAAGACCTATAAATAGAGAGGCAGGACATACCAACAGCGCTTCACCAGAGACTCTGTGATGATGTTACCTAGCATGGTGACGAAGCATCTGAAAACAAACCTTCAAGCTTAACCAGCTAACTTACATATTTATCATTAACCTGACCTGCAAATCTTCTCAAAAATCGCTAACAAAGTCTTCTCCCCAGGGAAGGCAAGTCTAAAAGTAGAGGGCATAGGTTTAAGGTGAGTGGAGAAAAGTTTTAAAAGGGACCTAAGGGGCAACTTTACCAAGCAGAGGGTGGTGCGTTTATGCAATGCCAGAGGAAGTGGTAAAGGCTGGTACAATTACAACAGTTAAAAGGCATCTGGATGGGTCTATGAATAGGAAGGAGTAGAGGGATATGGACCAAATGTTGGCAAGTGGGTCTTTGATTTATTTAGGATATCTGGTCAGCATGGATGAGTTGGACCGAAGAGTCTGTTTCCGTGCTGTACATCTCTGTGACTCTATGACTTCAACTTTATCCGATTCTTCAAAGCACCAAGCAGTTCCACGAGCTCAAACTGAGCCAAAAGAAATTCATCAGTGGCTAACTTGATAGTATTGGTAGCACTTTAGACAGCCGTAGTGGGGGAGTCTTTTGTACTCCTGAATAGCTGTTCAACTGAGCATGTGCGAGAGAATGTCAGCTGGAATGACAAGCTCAAAATTAGCTGTATTGGTCTAAAATCAATGGTACATTAACATCTACCTCACCTGTACCTCGTGGGCAGCTTTTGATTCCCTGCCCAATGTAGCATCTCAGCTGCTTTGTTGTTTACAGCTCAGTCATTAGCAATTTGTAACACATGTATGTCGGTCACATGCTGCACATTTTGCAGAAATTCTAAACTGTAGATAGGTACAAGGTGAGATGAGACATAGTGAAAGGAAAATTTCATCTATTTCCAGAATGCCTAGAATGAATAACCAACTATTTGAACTGTTAGTTTAAAAAAAACTTTGATAATCTAACTCACTAAAATAAGTGAACTTCTTGGAGCATAGTTTGTATAGTTGATTGAGGTTCCGTGCTTTTGGGATTAGGTTAGGGACCAAACTCATCATGATTGCTGTCTCTAAGTCCTGTTACTCTGACCCAAGTTGCCATCAACTATCCATGAGACCAAATTAGCTGTGATGTATCTTTGAATACTTAAAATAAAATGATGATAACTTAACCTACAAAATATTAAATATTCAAAATAACATTAGAAATTTACAGAAGTGATTGTAATCATGTAGAAAAGATGTACAAAATTCTCACTTAACCCTCAATCCTTACAGGGGACCGTTGAATGAAGATGTATTTGCTAATCCGGGAATTACTGAAACAAAGACACTTAGTCCTGAAATCCAGACAATCACTGAGCAAATTCGTCAGCTTTTGCTACAGGTAAAGCTAATTGATATTTTCATTGTGTATTCTAATATAAACATAATTTGGTTAGCACATTGCTTATTAAAACTGTTCTATCTTTTCCATTTTAGCCAGTTTACAATAATGGTTCCAGTGGATATGGAAGTTTGGGAAGTAATGGATCCCATGCACAGTTCATGAGTGTAGCCTCTTCCAGTGATAGCAGTGGTAACATTAATGAAGAAAGTCACTGGAACAAGCCGGTAAGTTTGATCTCTGTTGTAAGTTATTGAATGTAATACAAATTGAAGTTGGGCCATTTCCCCAGTGACATTGAATGTCTATCCCTGTGACTTTAGTTGGGTTTCATTTCAACTTTTAAGTAAGTCCTCATTCTAAATTGCCACATTCAGTGTTGTTCTGACTTAACATTGTGGATGTAATGGAGGCAGTTGACATACTTAGAATCAGGGCTACCAATTTAGCCTTATATGATGCAATTGGTGCCATTTTAGATCTAGTGCGAGGAGTTCTGTTTGATTGCTTTTCAAAACATAGTCACTTATTTTTAAAATGCTGTAGCTTTTTTTTGTAAGGAATATCTATTCATTTTGCATCCTATACTTGACTTTCGTGAGGCCTGCTCACAATTCCCTTCAATCACTGCTCTCCAATTGTCTTGCTTCCTACTTCTCCACCAGTTGCGGTTTCCCTCCTCGCCACTTTCCTACCCAGCTCTCTGACTCGTAACTCCACTTGCTCCAAATCATTTAAAGCTAATTGAGAGAATGTTACTACCTAGCTGAGATTGCTAATTTAGCTATGGTTTAGGGCTAAGTCAGAACTTTGATTTAGAGCCATAGAGTCAAAATGTCATACAGCACAGAAACACTCTCTTCAGACCAACTTGTCCATGCCAACCAGTTTTACAAACCTAAACTAGTCCCACCTGCCTGCATTTGGCCCATATCTCTCTAACCTTTCTTATTCATGTACCTGTCCAAATGTCTTTTAAATATTATAACTGTACCTGTGTCTACCACTTCCTCTGGCAATTCATTCCGCATACGAACAACCCTCTGTGTAGAAATTAACTGCCACTTGTTTCCCATTTAAATCTTTCCCATCTCACCTTAAACCTGTGTCCTCTAGTTTTGAATTACCCTATGCTAGGCGAAGACCTTTGCTATTCACCTGATCTGTGCCTCTCATAATTTTATAAACCTCTGTAAGGTCACCCATCAACCTCCCATGCTCCAAGTGAAAAAAAAGTCCCAGCCTATTCAGCCTCTCCTTATAACTCAGACCCTCCAGTCCCAGCAACATCCTTGTAAACTTTTTCTGCACCCTTTCAAGATTAACAATGTTCTTCCTGTAGAAAGGTGACCAGAACTGTATATAGTATTCCAAAAGTGGCCTAACCAACATTCTGTACAATCCTTATAATCAATGGTCTGAGCAATGAAGACAAACATGCCAAATGCCTTCTGTACCATCCTGTCTACCTGTGATGCAACTTTTAAGGAACTATGCACTTGAACCCCTAAGTCTCTGTTTGACAACATTCCCCAGGGCCCTCCCATTAACTGTGTAAGCCCTACCCTTGTCCATCTTACCAAAATGCAACACCTCACATTTATCTAAATTAAACTCCATCTGCCACTTCTTGGCGCGTAGGCCCAGTTGATCAATGATCCCTTGAACTCTTAAATACCCTTCTTCCCTGTATGTTAGACCACCAATTTTGATGTCATCTGCAAATTTGTTAACTATGCTTCCTATATTATTTATATAAATGACAAACAACAGGGAACCCTGCACCGATCCCTGCGGAACACTGCTGGTCGCAGGCCCCAGACCAGAAAACAATCCTCTACCACCATCCTGTGTCTCTACCATCAAGCCAATTTTGTATCTACTTGGCAAGCTGTCCCTGAATCCCATGTGATCTAAATTGACTAATTAGGAACTGAATGGTTACTAACGGATTGCAAATACCTCCAGTCAGTTTAAAAAGTTGGTGACATTATCCATCTCCAAGTCTTAAACTTTTGTACTGTAAGCATATAAAACTGAAAACCAGTTAATTAAATGCAGATTAAGTGAAAATGGAAATATTTGGATGAAACTCTGAAAAACTGGAAAATGTCTGATTGTGATCAGGATAGCCTTATAAAGAACTTGTGAATCAGCAATGACAATTAAGCACATCCGTAGTACTACCTGTAGAATCCATTTTTGGACTGGAACTGGAACCCACAACCTTCTGGCTGAGTTGAGAATGTTATTGACGAGACAGTAGTTCATTCTTGGCTGCATTGATCAAATATTCTAGTTAAAAATATTCGCACGTTGAATTCAAATAATGTAAAGTAATTAAGTGTGCTTTAATGATTTAATGACTGTGTGCCTTCAAAGATTTTTTCTTTTGGGTTGTTTGCCGAATTTTGAAAAGCCTTTTGTCTCATTCTGTATTTGGTTTTGTCAAGTCCCAAAACAGATTCTGGCAGCTAGACAAAACAGTCTGTAAAATTTCAGCCTTCAATCATTTGTTTCTTTCAGATGACATTTCAGAAAATTTGTAAGGATGTGCATTTGGTCAAAAATCAAGGACAAGCAATGTTCATTGAGAACAGAGGAAAGAGTGAATCAAAACGCAGACACAAAAGCGGTAATAGGCTTAATTAAATTTCTTTCATTATCTAGACATGAGTGATGAATTGACTTGAAATAATTTTGACTTCCTTGACTTCATACATGTGTCAAGTTCAAATACATCTGTTATGAGTTGTAGCTATTCATTTCTAGTAATAATGGTAGTAGTTTACGCAGAGTGACGTTATTCTGCAGAAAGGTTGCAATAGTTTGAGGATCACTTGTTTAGTCACTGTAAAAGCAACAACTTAAAGACTCCAGTTTATTTTTAAATAATCCAGAAATATAGTTCTACCTTAGTGTAATGTAAATATCTTGTGTATAAACATTCATTTCCTGTTATTTGATTCTGGTTAAGTAAAAACATAAAAGAAGAATGGAAGGAAGGAAGTATAATTGGCAACGTGAGGGACTACATTTTCATGATACATATTTGAAAGGCAGTCATTTTAAAGAGGAAGTCTGAATTTTTATTTTAAAACATGTAAAATGATTTTCGATTTCTCCTCACCTCTCAACATGTTTCCATAACAAAAATATAAAGTTTATTGTGCAAGTTCTTAAAATCTGTGAAAATGTGAGTACCATTTCAAAAGTAGGTGCATGTGGTGACCGCTGTGTGCACACTGTTAATAGAATGTTAGCCAGATCTCACATAGTACTCAATTATTTAAAAGCAGAACATTTTCAAATTGTAAACATACATCTTAATCTCTACCACAAGAGATGATAGCATAGTGGTGTAAATGATGGCTTTGCAATGGTGCCAGTTTGCCAGCGGCTAATTTGTTGTGGGTTCAGTTCAAACCTTTGATGTTATCTCTTTTTTTGCTTGTCATATGAAGAGCAGGTGAGGACTCTGGGTCTGCACTTGATAGCATTTACAAGGCTGAAGGGGGGATCATTGAAACTTACAGAATACTGAGACCTGGATAGGGGTGGATATAGAAAAGATTCCACCAGTAGGAGAGACTAGGACAAGAGGACACTGCCTTAGAGAAAAGGGATGACTCTTAGAACTGAGATGAGGAGGAATTTCTTCAGCCAGAAGGTAATGAATCTGTGGGACACATTCCTGCGGAAGATTGCTGAGGCCAAGTCATTGAGTGCCTTTAAGACAGTGTTAGATTTTTGATTAGGTTACTAATCAAAAATCAAAGGTTACTGGGAGATCAGGATTGAGAAGCATACCAGCCATAATAGAATGGTAGAGCAGGTTCTGAACAACTTGAATCTTTTCCTGTATTTTATGGTCTTGTGATCCGACCTCCACTATGTGTAATGGTTGAATTATCTGTCTGCCAGTGCTCACTGACTAAGCTGGAGTAATGGTCATTTTTTTTAAGACACTGAAAGATAGTTGGGATCATTTTACCCCAGTGGCATTGAATGTCTGTTCCTGTGACTTTAGTTGGGTTTTAAATCAACTTTTAAGTAAGTCCTCATTTTAAATTGCCACATTCAGTGTTGTTCTGACTTAACATTGTGGATGTAATGGAGGTTAAAAGAAGTTAAAAAGCTCTGGTGTTTTCATTGTAATAAAGTGGCCCACATAAAATCAGTGTTGGTGAGCTAGGGGAAAGCTACATGTAAGAAAAAACTGGACAAGCCTGGAAATTTTATTGGACAAGTAACAAAAAGCACAAGGGAAGTTAGACAACTGCCTCAGAGTGTCCAAGATGATCAGAGATTGATTATGGAGGAAATGCCAGATCTGCTTAAAAAATATACATGCAAGGGCAAAGTTCACATAGGCCTGGAGTCATAGGTAAAGAGATTACAATATTGAGGAACACAGTATCCTCTCAGTCGGTAATGCTGGGAGATGAGGAGATACGTATTCCTGTTAACAGTAACTTTTCTGGCAATAGTCCCTCAGGAGTACATATCTCCTCATCTCACAGCATTACCGACTGAGAGGATCCTGTGTTCCTCAATATTGTAATCTCTTTACCTATTACTCCAGGCCTATGTGAACTTTGCCCTTGCATGTATATTTTTTGAGCAGATCTGGCATTTCTTCCTTAATCATCCCTTGTGCTTTTTGTTACTTGTCCAACAAAATTTCCAGGCTTGTCCAGTTTTCCTACATTTGGCTTTCTCCTAGCACACCGACACTGATTTCATGTGGCCCACTTTATTGTAATGAAAACATCAGAGCTTTTTAACTTCTTTGTTCCCCCTCAAGGGTTTCATTTTTATCCTGTGGTGAGATATCCTTATGATCTTCACTGAGATCTACCTTTCCCTTTCCACATGAGGATTTCTCTTTGCCCCTGCTCTACCTCATGGACTGAAATTGATTCTGGAAGCCAAACCAGGTTTTATGGACCAGCTCATTATCATCAGCCACTTCAGCTGCTGACCTTGCCATTTTAACTCTGCTCTTCCACATGAGTTCACACTACTTCCTCGCTAAGGTTACCTTCAGCCTTTACCTCCAGCCTTTTGAGCCGACTTTCCTTTTTAAATGTCAGTTTCTGAAGTTCAAACACACTCTCTTTTTCTTTCTCTTCTGCTGCTCTTTTTCTCTCTCTTCTGCTTTTAATCATAACTCAGACTGTGTTTCATTTCTGCTGCCCTTTCCTGATCTCTCACCTCAAACTCAAGCTGCTTTATTTGCAATTGAATTCTTGCCATCTCTATAGATTCTGATGATCTTTCCGGCAAGTTTAAATCTTAAGCTACTGCTGTAATTATCTCTCCTGTCCTCACAGAAGCAGGCATTTCCAATCCCAGTTGATCTGCTATTTCCTGCAGCTTGGTCTTATTCACTTTTGCAATCCTTCCAAAGTCACCACATCCACTTCCAGAAAACGTTTGGTGACAGAAAGAGTCATTACTATCCCAAGCTTTGTCTACCCAACTAAACTAACACCCAAAATAAAGACACTAGCACCTACCACTCGCAGTTTAAAATCATGGGCGAGCCCCCAAGTCTGTTACTGAATAGGCCAGACCACTCAAAACATTCTTAAAGCAGGCAGCTCAGACCATAACTTTGTAATTTGTTTTGGTAAGTGTACAGTGAAAATTACTCTGAGTAAGTTAGCGAGGCTGACTACTAGGTTTTAAAACAGACAAAAATGTGTTCTCAAAATTATGCAATGAAACACTAAGAACAGAACAAAGAATCCCTATAGAACTCAATCTATCCAAACTAGACTTAATTATATTGTTCTGAATATACATAACAGTCCCAATAAGCAAACCCCCTTTTAAAAAAAACAGTAAAAATAGAACAGATGTTTACAGGTTGAAGTTAGAAGGGCAGAAGGAGAGAGAGAGTCTATTTCTACACAGCTGAACTCCTAACTAGTTCTGGACTGAATCGCTCAGCTTGAGAGCTGACCATTCCCCTTTCATTATACAAGTCACTTCTAATCATGACCACTTTGGCCTGAAGTCTCATCTGTTTGCATATAAACAAAAGGTCTCTCAAAATCCTTTATCATCTCTGTACCAAACTAGTCATCTCAGAGCCAAGAGGTATTTATGACCCTTCTGAAAAAAACTAAAGACACGGAATCCTTGAGAAAAGAAACAGCTTTTTTGAAAAAAAAGGGACTAGCTTTGTATGATAGCAGACATGAGGGTCAGTGGCCCAGTCCTGCTCCTTATTCTTGTGTTTATACTTGGAAACATCGCAAATGTTTGCATAGCACATATCAACTGTACTGTGAAAGTGCTAGTGAGCATCTTCAAACACAGTTTAAGTGCACTTTTTAACGTGCAGAAGCATAAAGAGATTTATGTAATATTTGTTAACTCATTTATTTAGAACTTCTTAAGTCCCTGGAAAGTGGTGTCGCTTTTTTTTTCCTTTGAGTATTTTGCTAAAACTAAACCCAGTAATGTTAGAAACTAAACCCAGTAATGTTAGAAACTAAACCCAGTTATGTTAAGATCCAGTTTCTAGGATGATAATCACTTTTAGGTCAGTGACTGTGTGGCTATTTTAAAGTTTATTTTTAAACTGCATGTTGGAAACGGCTTGTTCTAATTCTAAAAGTACATATATTTTGCAGTAACACAACAAAGAGAAACTTGTGGCCAGAGCAAAGACTTTAAAGCCAGTTCATCCAAGGGTGCTGCACCCAGCAGTGCCGTAAAAAACATGCTGTTGGATGATTCAAGATGCAAGGAGCAGCCAGTATATTGTTATCAGCAAATAAACTGCTTGGACAGTGTAATAAGGTGAGTGAGATCCTGCTTTTGCTCCCACAGTAATGCAGGTCCTGGCTCCTTTTTGGAGGGCTATTGTAGCTGATTTTTGTGCTTTGAAGAAACACACTGTTAGAAATGGACAAGTCAAACAAACCTATGCTGTGCAAGTTGCAGAGAAATGCAATAACAAATCCTGGATATCATTAAATGATCAATTACATATGAATAAAGTCGTCACAAATGTAAGCAAAGTAATTTTATATCATGGAGCATTACTGACAAAAGAATACGTTTAAAAATCTGTTGATGATGTGATTTAATTTCATTCGAAGCATACTGACCTCATTCTTTATAAAAGTAATGTTTTGTTGTAATGATGTATTATGAGTCAAATTTTCAATGGGTAGGTCTTCTGTTCCCGTGATTGGTTTGGCCAGTAGCAAAGAAGTTGACAAAATATGGTGAAAATACAAAATTCAGAACATCAAAATCAAGAAAGGTTTGTCTGATTTTCCCTGTAAATGGCAAAGTCAGAATCTTGGTAATGAATGGTGGCTATATTATTTCCATGCATTTGCATCTCTTTATTAACTGAACTCTCTCTATTTCTATGCAGCTTCCAATTCTCTTCTTCCCTGAGAAATTTCTTACATGAAAGTCAAAGATACCTGGCAGCAGCAGCAGCTCATCATTTGCTTCTCAGGACTTCTTCCAACTTTGTCTCCGCCACAATATTGCTGCATACTCCATGAACAGTATCCTCCACCACCCTCTGTCCACACAAGTTGACATCCTAGCAAACCAGCAGCCACACCATGTTGTCATGAGTGCATTTGGACCAAATCTCACTCAGAACTTCACTCCAGGACAATTGTGACTGACTTACACGTTTCTGCTAGGTTGCTCTGTGCAGGGGGCCACGCATTTCATGCATCTAAACAAGACACATTTTAGGACTTGACTTACATTTTTAATACTCTCTTGCTTTGCACTTACTTTGAGGTTCTATGGCTTATGTGTTTTTCAGCACATAAGCTCTTCAGTGCAAAGTTGCAGGCTGTCATCCTCTATGGCTTGCGTTGTTTTTTAGTGTGGCGGAAGAGGCCGGCAGCTTATCACAATGTGGAAGACTTAATACTCATGGGTTGAGCATGCCACTATGTGGCACCATGCAAATCACCTCAGCTGCTTAAGTGACAAATACACAGCATATGCTTCAAGCACATGGTAAAAGGGGAGTAGGACTTTGGTCAGTCCGCGAGTGCTTCTACTGATGATCAAGGGTCTTGTACGATTGCAGTCCAGGAAGTTGGCCATTATTGATCAAGTGTTTGATCTACCAGAGTCCAGAGTTGCATGTAGATCAGTCGTGCAGGCCAAGTGCAGCCAATCGTGGAATTAGAGTTGAGTCATTCGGCTGTTGTGGAGACCTTGGTCTGAGGATTGGATCATGATCAATCAGAGCGTCCTGCCACGTCAGTTGGCAGAAGGCTGAGGGTTCTGAGGGTTTGGACTTTAATAGCCAGGAGGCTTACCACAGGGGCAGCCAATTGATTTTTGAGGAAAGTGTGAAGCTCATGTTTTGAGGTGGGGTTCATTCAGCTGGGTTGCTGAGGGACTAAATACATTGAAAGAGAGCAATTCAAGATAGAAGGGTGTGATTTCATGGAGCCAGGGAGCTCCAGGAGTTGGATGTTTCATGTGTCACAATCACTCTGGACTCTGCTTGAGGAGCATTACAGACAATAAGGGCATGGCAATTCACAAAGCCATGGGCTGGAGGATAAACTGGGAACCTTATCAATTTTATAAAGGGATGATCAGAAAAGTTAGGAGGCTGAAAGGTTATCAGGAATACTAAGATGGCAACAGGAAGGAATTGTGTATCTTAGGTAGAGTCTGGAAATCGCTCACAAGGACACCAAAGTTGAAACCTTGCTGCCTTCAATCCAGTTAATGGCACAATAATGAGACCTAAGTGGTACAAATAAGTTACAAGCTACTGTTTCCCTCTTCATAAATGGAGTATAATATTCCGAAGCCCTGCTGTAGACAATTTTACTAATCATGTCCCCACTGATTCAGTAGTGCAACCCATCTGGCTTCAAATTACAGTTAACTGGCAAGTAATTTGTCTTCCAACAACAAACATAAAAATTATGACCTCGAGCAATCATGACAATGACATCATTCGCACTAATAGACTCCTTATCATGTCAGATAAGCAAATCTATTCAGATGCTAACTTAAATGTCTCACCTGGGTTTGCCATTTGAGATTCACTTTTCACACCTGACACTGGAAGAAAATACTTTAGAACTTCCACATTTGCACATTGAACTGTAAATATGCAAGGACCTGGACTAAGATGGTCAAAGTTGGCTTTTTGGAGAAGGGGTTATCAGATATCACAGTGGATTTATACCTAAATTTTATTTCCCCCAGTGTTTGTGAACACTTGGGTTCATGACATACATGTGGATAAGTTGACATACTTCAGAGCTCTTTTACCAAGTCTTGACACTGGCCTCTTTGGGAAACCTCCATGGCATACTGTGTCAGGGAATAAAATGACACTCCATTGTGATTGATGTGGGAGCTCAGAAGTACCATATTGAAATGGTGTTGCCTTTCTCACAGGAACACCCAATGGCTTCTGCTTTGAGAGCACCTGTTACCAGCCTGCAGAGTTTGTCAACAGAAATGGTTTCCAATCCATTAATGTTCAAATTTATCTGTGATCATCGATTCCAGATTTTGGATGTCTGCACTAGGAGTTGCAATGATATATGCATATGGGTGAAATCTTTAGCTTCCTGCCTCCTTCTATGATCCTGTGGCTATTTGTTCTAGGAGACAAAGGATATCCCCTCCAAATATGCCTGGTGACACCTTCACGAAACCCTGCAACTGATACAGAATGAGGACATAATGCTGCCCACACATACACTATTTTAGACCAGACCATCCTTAAGATGGAGCTTCGTTGCCAGAACTGTTTTGGCAGAACCTTGCAGTATACCCTAGAAAGGTCCTGCATTATTGTGCCATACTGTTCCCTTCATGACTGGGGATTTAATAAAAAACAAGAGGGAACATACAGGATGCAGTCAAAATAGGGAGTCAACAGAAATCTTCAGATGTTCATCCTTATGATAAGCAGCAGATTGAAAGCAGCCCTGAGGCACTACCTCTTGACCCTTGCGTCATTGGTTAGCCTTCAATGTTTCAGAATTTGTGTAGCCAACTAAATTGACCTGAAATGTGGGATGGCAATTACCATGAAAGAAGCAGCAGTTTATGCAACTTTTCTCAACAGAAATTGTGCTGTGAGGGAGTGGCAACGTGTGATCGGCTTATTGTATACCTGCCACCCATGAATGACAGTGCATTCCCTTGATAGCTCCAGAAATATGTGGAATCATTGCTGATTCCACTCATTCACTCAGAAGGTGGGCATTAATGTGGAAAATTTGTGTAGGAGCCAGGCCCAAGCACAATCCCTAAACATTGTTTTAGCCTCACAGTTTTCCGCTTTAAAATGTAATACCTTGGCTGCAGCCAACATTGAGTCATACAGCATGGAAACAGACCCTTTGGTCCAATTCGTCCCCTCTGATCAGACACCCCAATCTGACTTAGTCCCATTTTCTAGCATTTGGCCCATATCCTTCTAAACCCTTCCTATCCATATACCCATCCAGGTCCCTTTCAAATGTTGTAATTGTACCCGCCTCCACCAATTCCTCTGGCAGCTTGTTCCATTGATGCACCACCCTCTGCCTGAAAAGTTAACCCTCAGATCCTTTTCAAATCTTTCTCCCCTCACCTTAAAACTATGCTTTCCATCCTAGGAAAAAGACCTTGGCTATTTACCATATCCATGCCCCTAATGATTTTAGAAACTTCTTTAAGATAACATCTCAGTCTTTAACTCTCTAAAGGAAAAAGTCCCAGCCTATGCAATCTCTCCCCATAACTCAAGCCCTCCAGTACTGGCAACACCCATTTAAATTTTGCCTGCACTCTCTCAATTTTAACACCATCCTTACAATAGAAGGATAACCATAATTGTATACTAAAAATGGCCTCATCGGTGTCTTGTACAGCCGCAACACAACATTCCAACCATATGCTCAGTGTTCTAACCAATGAAGGCAAGGGTGCCAAACATCATCTTCACCACCCAGTCTACCTGCAAATCTACTTTCAAGCACCTATGAGATCTCTTTGGAAACGCTCCCCAGGGCCCTACCATTAAGTGCATAAGTCCTGCCCTGGTTTGCCTTACCAAAATGTAACACCTCACATTCCTCTAAATTAAAGACTATCTGCCACTCCTTTGCCCATCTGATCAAGGTCCCAATGTACTCTGAGGTAATGTTCTTCATTGTCCACTACACCATCTATTTAGGTATCATCTGCAAACTTCATAACCATACTTCCTATATTCACATCCAACTCATTTATATAAATTGTGAAAAGCAGTGGACCCAGCACTGATCATAGTGACACACTGCTGGTCACAGGTCTTCATTCTGAAAGGCAACCCTCAACCACCACACTGTCTCCTATTTTCAAACCAATTTTGTATCCAATTGGCTAGCTCTCCCTGGATATCATGTGACCTGACCTTACTAACCAGTCTACCATACAAAACCTTGATGAATGCTGCTGAAGTTCATATAGGCAATGATTACCACTTTGCCTTCATCAATCTTCGTTGTCATCTTGTCAAAAAAATTCAATCAAGTTTGTCTCTTCACCAGCTTTCCACAAAGATCTGGGAAACACCTAATGAAGTCCTGTGGATTTATACATTTTAGGAGTTCCAGCCCCTCCTATTCTGTAATATTAACTCAAGACATCACTGTTTATTTCTCCAAGTTCCCTAGTTTCCATGACCTCCTTCACAGGAAATACTGGTGTGACATATTTGTTTGATATCTCACGTATCTCCTGAGGTTCCACACATAGACGGCCACATTGATCTTTATTTCTGTGTAGTTACACTTTTGCCCATTGGGTGTTTAGAGAATCTCTTTGGATTCTCCTTAACTCTGTTTGCCAAAGCTATCTCATGTCCCCTTTTTGCCCTCCTGATTTCCTTCTTAAGTATACTCCTACTGCCCTTATACTCCTCTAGGGATTCACCTGATCCCAGCTGTCTACACCATTTTCTCGATCAGAGCCTCAATTTTTCTAGATGTCCAGCATTCCCTACACCTACCAACCTTGCTCTTCACCCTAACAGGAACATACTGTCTCTGAATTCTCATCTCATTTTCATCTCACTTCCGAATTGTCCTTTTACCTGAGAATAGCCTCTCCCAATCAACTTTTGAAAGTTCTTACCTAATACCATCAAAATTGGCCTTATTCCAGTTTCGAACTTTAACTTTTTGATCAGTTCTATCCTTTTCCATAATTACTTAAATGAATAGCATTATGATAACTTGTCCCTAGGTGCTCCTCCGACAGCAATGTCACAGTTCAAGAATCGTAAAGTCTAATAGTATCTGCAGTGAAAGACCTTTTAATCCTTAGGATGCCTGAAGGTGCTTTTTCTTTCTTTCCTTCCCACGAGACAGTCCCAGTATCCACAGCTAAAGTGGAAGGGACCAGCTTTGCAGCATGAAAGACTTGTGTAGTTTATGATTTGGAGATGCCAGTGTTGGACTGAGGTGTGCAAAGTTAAAAATCTCACAACACCAGGCTATAGTCCAACAGGTTTAACTGGAAGCACTAGCTTTCGGAGTGGCGCTCCATCAGGTGGTTGTCCACAACCATCTGATGAAGAAGTGACGCTCCAAAAGCTAGTGCTTCCATTTAAACCTGTTGGACTCTAACCTGGTGTTGTGTGATTTTTAACTTTGTGGTTTATGTCTGCTGGGAGTGCCCTGCCAGACACAGACTCACCCTCCTCAGCATCACAGGCAAGGAGTGATGGAGGGGCTGGGCACCTCTGAGAGCATCCTGAGAGGAAGCTGTATATGGTTCCCCCTCCCAGTGAGTGTCCACTGATACCCTGAGAGAAAGGGGCATCTTCAAGTGAGTTTAAATTCCCCCATCACTCTGTAGCCTTGTCATTGATGCTTAGCACCTATGATTGGAGCGATAGAATGTAGGTCTGTGAGCATATCTGGTAAATGCCAAGTGTGACCCAGAGGGTCTGGATCTCTATTGCAGTAGGCAGCCAGACACATGCAATCTAGAGTCAGCATGGAACTGAAAGTTGGTAGACTCCTTTGATCCAGTTTACCCAACTGCTGTTGTCCCTATGCCTGTTTATGCATTTTGACAAAGCAGTTAGTGGCCAAGACCACAGTATCGTCTTTTCCATAGAGCTGAGCAAGTGCCTATCTCCAGCAATCCTCTTGAGTATAGGGGACTGGGGCGTTCCTTTCTTAACTAGCAGTGGAGACCGGTCAGTGATGTACTCACCTGATTGTGTTCCCAAGTCTAATCTATGTAGACTGTCAGTAGGTGGAAACCTCTGAGCTGGTACAGGATATAGTTGAGAGTCTTGCTCATGCATCTTCTGAAGGTTGAAGACCTGCCACTTGAGAGGCAGAGGTAAAGGTAGGGCTGAGATGTCTGGTGCTGACCTCCCTGGGGCAGAGGTTCACTGCTGCTTGTACTACATAAGACGATGGAGGGAAATAATTGTGTAAGAGACTACTAAACGTATTCAGTTTAAGAATGAGTGAACTTTGAAGTTAACAAGAAAGTAGTGCAGCACAGCTTACTAAAGCTTATCTGAGGTGTCCATGACTCCACATAAGCAGTTGAGCTCTCCTTTTGCCAAATCCAATATCTTCATGTGGGGTGAGGAGCCTTATGGCCCTGATACCGTCTTCCTCATTTCCAAACCCAATCAAGTAGCTACTCCATGTCTCTGATCGAACTGGCTTCTCTCACTGTCATTTCCTTTGGGATTGTAGACAAGACTACTGTGTGATGTGCTGTGCAGCTGGTGCTTAATAATTGCTGCCAGCGGTGTGGACGTTGCAATGTCCTGGCAGCAGTGAGCACTGTCATCTCTCCTGTTGTTTTGATTTGTTGGTGTTGGCTAAGGAATAATGGCCTACAAGGACACTGGAAGATTTCTCTCTGTTCTTTGGAGTTCCATTTAACATTAACACAAAAGTGAATCGCTGCAGGTGGCTGGAAATGTATAATAAGAACACAGAATGCTGGAAGTACTTTGTAGGTCAGGTAGCACCTGTTGGTGTCTTTGTCTCCAATGCTATCTGACCTGCTGAATATTTCCATCATTCTGTACTTCTATTTCTTTTATTATATCATCTGAAACACATCATTTCTGACAGTGCTGCATTCTTCAGAGCTAAGCACAGATTATGTTCAAGAGATGGAATCATGCTTGAAAACCTATTAAAATGTAGTTGTTCCTTCATCGATCAAGCAGTTCTATGAAATTTCACAGTAATCGTTATACACTTTATTTTGTGGCCAGTTATATGGTATTAACAGATTATTTAAAGATGTGGTTGTGGAGTCCAATATAAATCAAAATGATCCTTTTTACTTCCTATAGTTTAGTTAATTTCTGCCTCTGGTATTTTGCAGGTATTTGGACAGCTACAATATTCCAAGCACTGTGAAAAGGAAATGTGAATCCTCATCAGCATCTGATGATGATAAAGAAAAAAATAACATACAGGTTTCTAAAGGTATTTCATGCTATTTTGACTTTGACAAAGGGGACTTTGAAATATTTTTCTGAAAATAACCTGACAAAATAGAGAAGTTCTGGCATAAGTTAATATTTCTGACTGAACAGTAAACAGTTTAATAAGCAAGGATGATTGATTGTACATGAAGTCTCTGTATGCATAATTACTGTAGATACCCAGCATTTTCTTTTGCTTTCTGTATGACAAGTCCTTACTTTCATGATTCCTTTCACAGCAGTAAAATAAAGAGTTTGTTCCACAATGGTAATCTGGCACAAGCAAAATATAATTACTTGACCTGAGATGTAATTTCCTTGAAATTATTAGCTACTGGAAACAACAATGCAAAATGTGCATTCTTAATTTAAAATTGTAAATAGAAAGATGCACATTTAGAAACTTAAGCTGTTGAATACTTCACCATGGTTTTTGTCCTGTAATGTAGATGACAAATAGGAATAAATAACATTATAATGATGAATATGTACATAATAATGTACATAATGAATTCAGGATTAGAGTAGTGCTGGAAAAGCACAGCAGGTCAGGCAGCATCCGAGGAGCAGGAAAGTTGATGTTTCAGGCAAAATCCCTTCATCAGGAATATAATGAATTCTCTTGCTCATTTGACAGAGGCACCACCATTACCGCAACAGTCTGTCCGAGTTCCTTTTAAAGTTGCAAAGGAGGTCTCCACCGGAACGGTTGTTGGCACTCCCTTAACACCACTCTCCTTACCAAGAAAGGCGGCAAGTGTCACCAGCCAGTGCAGTTACAGCAGTACTATTGTCCACGTGGGAGACAAGAAACTACAAGCAGATGCAGGTATTATACATCAGTAGAACTATAAAATGACTGTTTGGATAATATGCTTCCAAATTAATATTTAGTTTTTTTTATATTTATGTGGAAGAACATTCTGTGCATATGAGGAAGTACATTTGATTTGTGTGACCTCCGATCAGTCAGCATTTATACTTCTGAGTTCAGTGGAATGAAAATCAAGGACAGTTGTATGCTGTGAAGCTCTTGCTTCTTTATCAATCCAAGCCATAATTAACCCCTCTGTGTAGAAAGTTGTCTAATCATGTAATGTTAAAACGGTTTTGTTTTTAAACTGTTTGTTCTGAACGTAAAGAATGCCTTCTTCCTTAAACTGAAATGTATAACCTTGTGCATCTATCTGTCAGAATTGCTAAGCACACACTACATTAATGCAGCATTATTAGAGACGCATTTAACAACCTATTTCAGATGTTTCATGTTAAATAACTATGTTAGCTCAGCCTTTCTAGCTCCTACGTGGACTCTGCTCTCCTTACGCTGCAATATACTCCAGCCCAACAGCCCTCTGTGATCTCAGTTTGATCATTTTGTGCATTCCCTTTTGTTTCATTGCTCCACCATCAGCAGCAAGTTTTTTTAGTTAGGGTGGCCTGAAATTTTAAAACGCCCCAATCCTTCCTTTAAAGTGCAATGTAAAACTTTGATAATGTTTTGGATCATCTGTCTTAATACCCCTACATGACTCAGTATTAAATTTTTGTAATACGTCTATGAAATTCTGTGGTTTACTACATTAATGGCGATATTTAAATATCAGCTGTTTGCCCCCCCCCCCCCCACCCCAATTACCTTAACCACCACCATATTCAGTAAACAAAGTTCAAAAAATGGAAAAAAGGTGTAACATCCTTTAAACTCTAGAGGTGACAATTTAACTATACCTAACTGTGAATCTTAATTAAAATATATTACTTTTAAAACAAAGTTCTTTAAAACTGTTTCAACTCTTATCAACTTAAAAAATGCAGCCTCAACTTGTTAAGCATCATTTTTCTAGAAAACATTTTGGTTCTACGGTGTAATACTCTAACAATCATCAGTTTACAATTTCTTGATTTAATTGATAATCATTTTTTTTGAAAAATATCTTTCTGAATCCTTTATTCTGTTGAAGGTGTTAGGTAAATGCAAGTTTTTATTGTAATATTAAGCTTATTTGTCTTTCATTTGCTTCCCCTTCTAAAAGCACAAATTCTTTCTCAGTGGCAGTTCTACCCATGTTGAAAACTGGGTATACATCATGTAGTACTGAAGCTTTTAGCTATTAAAAGCCACCATAGCTGTGTTGTTACATAATCACGTCCACACACATGCACAATATGTAACAAAGATGTTTCTTCTTCCTCTGGACCCAGCCCAGCAATACTGATTTAATTGTTGCAATCCTGACTAACAATATCTAACAGAATAGTGAAAACATCACACAAAACCTATGTGAGTTCGCAGCAACCTAGTCTTTGTCCACTGACAGTGATCGAGCAGTCGGGGAGGCAAGGACGTAGTGAGCTGTTAGTCCAGAGACCCAGATAATAATCTGGGGACCTGGATTCAAATCCGCCATGGCAAATGGTGGAATTTGAGTTCAGTAAAAATCTGGAATTAAGAATCTAATGATGACCATGAATCCATTGGCGGGAAAAACTTATCAGGTTCACTAATGTCCCTTAGGGAAAGAAACTACCATCTTTGCTTGGTCAGTCCTACATGTGACTCCAGATCCACAGCAATGTGGTTGACTCTTAACTGCCCTCTGGGCAATTCGGGATGGGCAATAAATGTTGGCGTAGGCAGCGACATCCTCATCCCATGAATGAATTTTATAAATCTATTTTTTGATGCATTTAATGGTCTAAAATGCTGTGCTTTCTTAAAACTACAACTGTAAATTTGATAGAAATCCTGTTGGAGGATGGGCTTGGTACTACTGACTCTGCGGAGAACATGGCATCTACTACACTGGTCACCGCTGTGCCTTCTGTGAGCCAGGAAAAGGAACCATACAAGAAACTTGGCCTCACCAAAGAGGTTTTGGCTGCTCACACTCAAAAGGAAGAACAGATATTTTTGAGCAAGTTCAAGGAGCTGAGCAAACTAAAAACAATAGAGACTTCCTGCAAATCCTACTTAGAAGATCAGTACAAAGGATGTTCAGGAGATTGTGGTAAGAACCTACAAATTTTTAACTTCCTCCCCTCAGTTGCAAGAGCCAAATTGTGATATGGTATAAGATCTATTGCATATGACATGACATGTGAGATGGGAAAGAATGCGGATTGATGTCCCGTTAGCATTTTTGCTTGCTAAAATGCAGTATATTGTTAAATACAAAAGACACCTTTCATTTACACATCAACTTTTAAGGATGCAATGAGTGTAACAAACAGCAGAACATGGATTAATGGGTGGAAATTGCCCTGTAGTCAATGGCAGCTTATATTGTAATATCATATTTGATATTCCAGAATGAAAAAACAGTAAAACCTGCAATGACACATAAGAACGAGGAGCAGGAGTAGGCCATCTGGCCCTTCGAGCCTGCTCCGCCATTCAATAAGATATTTTCGTGGACTCAGCTCCACTCACCCGCCCTCTCACCATAGGCCTTAAAACCTTTACTGTTCAAAAAATTATTTATCATAGCTTTAAAAACATTTACTGAGGAAGTCTCAACCACTTCACTGGGTAGGGAATTCCATAGATTCACAACCCTCTAGGTGAAGAAGTTCCTTCTCAACCCAGTCCTAAAAATGGAACTTCAGTTTGCCCTGTATTATTGTTTTATTTACTGCTTTCTTTTCTCCATGAAACTGTTATGCAGTTTGAGTTGAATGGATTGGTACCTCAGGGCTCCCAGGTCACTAAAGATGGGAACAATTGCTAAATTTTTTTAAAAATTTCATTAGCCTGTTCAGCAATGTCATTACATACCTCTGAAGTAAGTGGGATTTGAACCTGGGCCTTCTGGGAAACAAAAAAAAGGATGCTAATTGTGTGCTTTGATAATAAGATACACCTGTATAGAAGTCTGGTCTTAGCATTCAGTTTTGGACCCAGAGGCTGTTCTGCTGGTGTGGTAGTTTCCCTACCTCTGAGGCTGGAGGCCTGGTTTTAAGTCCCACCCGCTCGACAAGTGTGCCACAACATCTCTAAAGAGGTTGATTAAAAATAACAATTTTGGGGGGGAGGGAGGGGGAATCCAAGATGGCAGCAATCTCGAAAGATAGCTTTGCAGAGCTCCGCACCGCATTGCAAGCGGGACAAGGTCCTAGCCCGCTCTACCTGGACCACCGTGATATTCTGGCACTCTGGAAAGGTCATGCAGTCCCAAGAAACTGTCAGAGAGCATCTTACCTTGGTTTTCGCCGTCCAGGGATGCCAAAGAGGGGAGGAGGTACGTCCAAGGCAGGGCTCACGGCACAGGCTGCAGGATCCTCTGACTCGATTTCTTACCAGGCCTGGGTGAAGGAACTTGTGAAATTTCACGAGATGTTGGGCAAGCAGATAGAGGAGAAGCTGGCCCCGATCTCTATCATGCTGCAGAAGCTGGAACAGCAGCTGAGAGACCTGGAAAAGAGGACAGATGAGGTAGAACACAGAGTCACAGTGGTGGAAGCTGATACTGGTTCCTCCAAGGATAGGATCCAGGCCCTGGAGAAACAGGTGCGAAATTTGCTTGACCAGGTTAAATATCTCCAGGACTGGGGCAAGAGAAAAAATATTTGGATCGTCCCTCTGCCAGAGGGTTAGGAAGCTAAGTGGAATTTATTGAGGACTGGTTGCCAAAATTCCTTAACTTGGAAGCTGGAATGAGATGCTTGAAGATTGAGAGGGCTCACCGGGTCATGGTGCAGAGGTCAGGTCTGGACCAACATCATCATACTATCTTGGTGTGGTTTCATCACTTATAGAGATGAGGAGGAAATCATGGAAGCTTCCAGAATCCTGGGGAAGGATCCAAAGGCCCTAGTTTATGAGGGCACTAAGATCATGTTCTTCCAGGACTTCTCACTGGCGGTGATCCCGAAAAGAAAATCCTATGACTGCTCTAGGGATGACTGAGGGAGCTCAGGATCCAGTACCCTGAGGTATCCGGTGGTGCATCGCATCACCTTAGATGGATTTGTACATCTGTTTGACACATTGGAGAAGGGAAGAGACTTTGTGGACAAATTAACTTAATCTGAACAATTTAATCTGTACAAATAGTAGTGTTGCTTGGGTATGTCTGTGTTTCTCTTTTAAAAAAAAAGAGGAAGTCTGGTCAGGGCTTTCTTTTTTTATTGGTAATAATCTGGCCTAAACTATGGTCGGGGGCGGTTGGGATGTGCACTTTCAATTTCTAAGTTATACCAAAGGAAGCATGCGGCACTTACCCTTTTTTTTCCCAAATATTCTTTGTTCACATTGTTACTTCAAGGTGTATTTTCTTTCTTTTCTGCTTGTGTTTGCGGTGCGGCTCTAGCTAGGAGGAGAGAAACTGGTTGGGAAGGCTAGATGCCTATCTACAGGCAATTTGTGCCTGGTTCAGGTATTTAAATGCCCTGGCTGCAGTATTGGCAGCGGTATGAGAAATTGGGTTCTGGGATGTCAGTTTTCACTTGGACCCATGCTTTACAGTAGAAGATTCTCCACAGGGTCCACTTGGTTCTGGATAGTTTGTCAAAATTTAGACCAGGAGTATCTTCAACACGTCCCAGGTGTAAGGTTGGTACAGGCACTCTGACCCATTGTCTCTGGTCCTGTGATAGGCTTCAAACATACTTGAGCGCTGTGGCGGGCGCAGTGGAGGCATTTTGGGTGTTAGGATGGAGAAGGGCCCAACCCCTCTTCTTCTTGGCCTGCCCAGTATATTCCCTGTAGAAGCACATAAGAAGGAGAAAGTGAGGTCTGCAGATGCTGGAGATCAAAGTTGAAACTTTATTGCTGGAACAGCACAGCAGGTCAGGCAGCATCCAGGGAACAGGAGATTCGACGTTTCGGGCACAGGCCCTTCTTCAGGAATCCTGAAGAAGGGCCTGAAGAAGGATTCCTGAAGAAGGGCCTGTGCCCGAAACGTCGAATCTCCTGTTCCCTGGATGCTGCCTGACCTGCTGTGCTGTTCCAGCAATAAAGAAGCACATAAGAAAACAACTTTTCAATATCCTCACATTCTGCACAAGAAAGAATATGTTGTTAGGTTGAGTATCCAAATCTCCCCCCCCCCCCCCCCCCCCCGGCTGTCGGGTTGGTGGCATATTCCCTTGGATTTTCTCACAAGTATGGTACACCTCAAAACTGAGAATTTCTATAAGACATGGCGGCCCTTTTTGGAATATCTGGACACAGATTTGTCTGCCACACTAATACAGGCTTTTATTTAGCATTATAAAGCTCAATAACAATTGTGCTTTAAGAGTCCAATATCCAGAGATGGTGACCTGCGAACGTATGAATAGGTGAAAATTAATGTTCTTGATATTCGAGAGCTAGTGTTTTGTTTGGCTGAGCTGTATTATTGTTATTTATTAGTTCACTGTTAGTTATTATTTATTTAGTTAAGTATCTGGGGATTTTATATTTATACATTTGTACATGAGGGCAGTTTGGGATTTTTACATTTGTATTGTTGTGAATTCTATTATTTTGTATTTGTTGTAATATTTAAAAATCAATTTTTAGTAAAAATATATTTTAAAAAGCAACAATTTTGGACCCAATTGCTGATTATCATAATTCAACCTTGTGGAGCATTAGGTTCAGCTCCTTGGCTTAGATCCTGTCTTTCACTAAATGTTGTCAGAGGCTTTTCTTTCATCTTGCGATCCCATCTTGACCTTTTCATGCCTGACATATCTGGAGACAATTTTTTTTACCAATTTTTGTCAGAATCTCATCCTTTGAGCAAAATATTGAACATTAAATAACAATCCCAGTAGTCAAAATGAGTAACCAGAAAGAAGGTATATTTGTATGGATGGTACCATTTGCTTTTTTAAGACGGAATGCTGAATCACTTAATTTGACAAGTTATTTTCCTTTTATTAAAACCTTCCAATAAAGATATAATGCCTTATCTGTATTAACTGTCAGGACAAATCTTCCAATAAAGTGTAGCATGATACACTGACAAAATAGCTACTGAGATCTGTCAGACTCCTATCTCTGACAATTTTAACTAACTTTTTAAGGAAAGAGTTATGGGGTTGATTTTTTTTTTAATTACCATTGTCATCAGTTATACAATCAATATGTGCTTCAATCCTTTGGTCCTACCTCAATTGCTTATTTTCGACTGTAAGAATATTTGTTTCAAAACCATAATTTAAAAGTGAGCGCATGTGACCTGTATGTAACTGTTCCCTCTTTGTACAGGCTCTCAAGGATTCAAACCTGGATGGAATCGTGCTGAACCTGTGTACAAAAAAGGCGGAAAGAATAAGAAGCTGAAATTGAAACGCATCAAACAGCAGGAATTGTCTGACAGTGCTCCGTCTCACACCAACCATCATACACCATCTTCCTGGTCCCCGTCCACTGTCTCTCAGAGTAGATATTCAGCTTTACCATTTACAACAGTTTTGCCACCCTGTCAACTGCCAGTATTTTCTCCACATGGAGGAATGCCTCCTACCACTGACCCTTCTCTGTCCAATTTTGAAAATGCCCAGGGTGTTCACTGTACCACACAGCCTCCAGCATACTCTGCACCCCTAGTAACCCCTATGGTAGCATTTGTGCTTCCTAATTACATGCTGCCTCAGATGAATGACAGTGTGCACCAGCCCTTCTTTGCAAGTCAGGCACCATTCCCTTCACAATCTGCCTTTTTATCACAGACGCCATTTCCTGCACAGACTCCATTCCAGTCTCAGCCACAGTTTGCATCACAACATTATGATCCACCAGGAGAAGGTGAGAAGGCAGCTGCACCAGAATCTCGAGGTGCCCCATCGTGCTGCTGTACTCCACAGTCAGTAGGCCCTCAAGGCCACACTTCTCCTCCATTATTCCAGTCCAGGTGCAGTTCGCCTTTACAGCTAAATCTGCTGCAGCTGGAAGAAATGCCCAAATCATCAGAAGGAATTGCAGTTGTTGGACTTGTAGGTGGAAGTGGATCAATGGTTGATGGAGGAGGGATGAACAATACTCCCAATATTGCGAATGTGGACATTGTAAAAGATGAAGCAGAACTGGTAAATGACTTATAGGTTGAAAACATATAAGATATTTCATTAACAATCTGGATTTTTGAGAGTTTTGTTTTAAAGGCGTAAATATCTCAAAACGTTTTTCTTCTTGTTGATATCAATATTTTGCAGTGTGAGTTCCAAATTTTAAAGGAAATGCTGAATACATTAAACAGTCAGCCGAACCTAATGTGCAAAATTCTTACTTGTGGCAGAATTTTTATTTAAAGTAGAATAGAGGAGGAAAGAAAAATAGAAACTGGTTCAGTCAGCCAAAGGTCACATTGACCCAAAGATATCTGTTGCCTTTGGATGAGAGAAAATAAAAAGGTGAAAAACGCTCTGAATCTTAAAGTCTTAGTCAGAGTTTTTTTTTTCTAAAATGCTGATTCTGAAAACTGGAAAGGACATGGCAATGTATGATCAAATAATTCTTGGGTTTTTTTCACTCCAATTCTTAAATGGTTTACGGAAATTCAAAGAAAAATGAAAGTATCATGTGAAATGTTTGTATTTGACAATCCCCACAGGAAGCTTTGGATACACCCTCTTCTATTCAATAGACCTGAGTGTAGACAAAGTATTTGTTATTAATAAACACATTCCTTTGGCTTTGACTTTTCCTTCAATTCAGTCCTGTTACCATGCTTGTCTTAATGTAATCCAACATTCTGGAACTTCCTGGCAATGTGATTGTCATTCCCTGTTTAAATATAAATCATCTAAAATAAGTCAGTGGGAACAAATGTGAGCAAATAAATTGCAAAGTTTCATTTAAAAATGCTTAGGAAGATTTACAATTTCGTAATGACAAAATTTATGTTTTACACTTCTGTGAGGTAGGGGAAGAAACAGATTTGCCTCTTGACATTTTAGAGTTAGCTTTGTTGCCATTTTTAAAAAACTTTCATATTTTACATTTCATATCAAACCAAAGTAGAAAAACCTGCACTTCCAAACTTTGAAATTTTGCTTTCCTTTGTTGGTCCACTCACTTAATTTGCAACAGTGCACTGTGCCTCCTAACTTGGTGTCATCTGCAAACTTAAAACCCTTTTCTTTAACAAAGACACTGATTTTATTTGATAGCAATCTGAGGTCTTAGTCTAGATCTTTGGTGCACACCAATCATTACGTCCTGCCTATTGGTATTTTTTCCTTTAACAACTGCATTCAACTTTCTCTATCACCGCATTGCAAACTTGAGAGGCTTGGAAAAATGAGGACTTTATTCACTGTTGCAGAACTCTTGAAGCAGGGAAACTTAGAAACTGTTAGACATTGAGATGACAATTTGGGTTTAAATTAATATCCTAATGTCTATTGAGATGGATAAATATAAAGTTAAAATTAGTACTAAAAGTGGAAAGGAAGAAGTTAACTCTTTCCAAGGGAACATTAATTTTATCAGTGCATAGGATGCTTTGCAAGTGACGATTGAGATTGGGTTGATGATGAGATTTAAGAAGGAATTGAGACAGCACCAGTTGGGTGCAAGGAACTATTCTATAAAATACCCCATCAGTGCTGAGTTGCAATGATACATTGGACGTTTTGGGGACAAGAAGAATGCAGTGACTTTCATTACTATATACAAATTGATGAAGAATCTTATGTTTTATTTGAGTAATGGTTAGTTGTTTTGGGGTTTTTTTCATGATGTTACTGTCCTTTTAAAATTAATCATTTTGCTCCTTAAATTGGAAAGAAGTGAAGAACGTACTCTTCCTGAAAAACACTATATTCCTGAAATTTGCAAAGGAGGGGAGTGTATTCCAATTCTAAAGCATTGCAGTAGTCTTTGCAGCTGCTACTGGATCTGAAAGTACAGCAGTATTTGCCCTGTATGCTAGCATTGGTCACGGATCTGAATACGTCCAAGCATTTTTGTGTATTCGGGTCTTGACTAAAACTTTTCTATTCCTTTGGTTTTGGGAAATGCCAGTCTTTTGAGTTGGCTAAGTCTAGACCTCTGTGAACACGGTGTTCAGGGCTAATAACTCACAAGATAGCAAAACCAGATTGCAGAATTTAAAATGTGGGTTTTTAAATGTATGCACATCTGCCCATTATTGTAGTGTAAGCATGTGGGTCACATGCTGTACAATAGTGTGCATTCAGTGTGAAATACGTTCCGCTGAATACTGTGGCTGTTGCTGCGGTTTGAAATGTTATTCACAAAATGAATGGCTCCAAGAGGCTCAATATTTATGAATGAATTTGTTGTGTTTTGTTTTCTGAAGGCTGTATCACCTGATGAACCTCAGAACAGTGATGCTCACTCCACTTCCACTGACCTATTGGATCTATTACTTCAGGATTCACTATCAGGCACTGGATCTGCAGGCTCAGGGAGTGCCAGATCAACAGCTTCAGGCTCTTCAGGCTCTCCTTCGAATGGGTGTGGAATGTCAGGAACTGACACAGGTATTAAAGAAGTAATTGTTTCTACTTCTAGCAGAGTTTTTACATTTGTTTTGTTCAATCAAAGATTAGGAATAACTACCGACAGTGTTCCTTCCCAATCTGCCTTACTAAAAGTCAAAAGTAATACAAACGTGTGTCAATTCACTAGTACATTTAATTTGATGGACTAAATTACAATTGTAGACAGGCAGGAGGCTGGAAGAACACAGTATGCTGGGCAGCATCAGGATATGGAGAAGTCGATGTTTCTGGTGTAACCCTTCTTTAGAACTGAAGAAGGGTTACATCCGAAATATTGCCTCCTCCACCTCCTAATGCTGCCTCGCTTGCTGTGTTCTTCCAGCCTCCTGCTTGTCTATCTTAGATTCTAGTTAAAAATCACACAACACCAGGTTATAGTCCAACAGGTTAATTGGAAGCGTCGCTCCTTCATCAGGTGGTAGTGGAGGGCTCAATCCTAACACACAGAATTTATAGCAAAAATTTACAGTATGATGTAACTGAAATTATACATTGAAAAATAGATTCCAGTATTGGCCGATTTTGTTTTTTATCTCTAAATTACAACAGTGGCTTTGGTTATGGTAAGGGATGTGAGGTAGTATGGCTCCCCTCTTTTCCAACACCTCGTTCGACTATAACTTTTTTTTAAATTCAAAAAGTTTGGTTTGGCAGTTCACTGAGTTTCAGTGTGCTGTGACACAGAAACATTATATTTAATTTTTTAAAAGTAAAATTATCATGTATATGTACTTTACCTGGTTGAAGGAACGTGCACCCTTGAAGTTTAAGCCACCCAAATTTGGAATGGGAGGATAGATTAAGCATGTTAAAGTCTTGTCAGTTTAACGAAATCCAGCTATTGAAGTTTGATGTCTTGTCTCGTTGCAGACTTGATTATCTTTCTGGGTTTGACATCGGTGTGGTCTATTTAGCTGTTCTACAGGTGTCAATAGTTGCTGGGTTGAGTTCTTTTATATGCCACAGGCTTGCAAGTTGGATGTAAAGAGAGAGAGAAGGACCCATGTAAGGCAACCAGAAAATGCTGGAGAAACTCAGCAGGTCTGACAGCATCTGTGGAGAGAAAAGCAGAATTAACATTATTTATGTTGCTTTCTTCACAGATGCTGCCAGACCTGCTGAGTTTCTCCAGCATTTTCTGTGCTTGCTTTAGCTTTTTAGCATCAACAGTATTTTGCTTTTATTTGACCCACATAGGGATCTATCGTCTTTACTACTTCATTTGTTTGTGCAGTACTTAGAGGGTTAGGTGACTTGGTATATATATTTCTTCCTCCAACTGACCAAATTATCCCAAATATGGTTGTAGTGTAGTGGATTTCATTTGCACAGTTTACATGATTAGATGATGTCTGGAGAAATTCCTTTCACAGCTGAGTCCTGGTTTCTAAATGATTTATGTCCAATAGTTTGCATCTAGTTGATTATGCAAGTGATTATCTGGATGTTTTCCTAATGGAATAGGAGATAGCCCATTCATACTTCTTCAAGGTAACCGTTCTTAGTTAGGCTTTAATGATGGTGTCTCCATTTGGTGGCTTTGGAATTTGAAAGCACAGTGTGGCAAATGTTTGACCATCTTGGTTGTGATGTCAAATTGTTTGAAGGTGGGTTTATGCTTTTTAAAAACTCAACCAGTAAATTCATAATAAGTTTTTATATAGCATAATCCAAGACTTCAAAGACACCTCAAAGCTGTAATATATTTTGGGCTTTCCTGTAGTTTAAAACGTTTACATAGATATGCAAGTTTTCTTTTAAACTTATGGGTGAAAAGAGTGCTGTTTATTCTGTTATAGAGAAACTTGGACATAACTGTTGAAATGTTTTTGTGTGAAAACCTCAGTCTGGGCATTAAGGGTGACTGCCTGGATATATTCTGGGATTCCTGCTTCCATTCCCAGAGCCTCCAGTTTTCACCAGGGTGGGTCAAGAATACAGAATGTGATTCTGCAAAGTGCAAGAAGTGCAGCATTTGTCTTTTTACCTTTGATCTCCTCACCGTTCATTGTGCTAGATCCGCTTGACAAGTGAAACTAGAACTTATATGCAGTTTTCTTTCAATTTGGTATATTCACCACTAATAATGTGGCCTGCTTTACATCTGGGGAGATAAAATTGGGCGACCACTTTGTGAACCATCTCTGCTCAATCTGCAAGCGTCGACTCAAGTATCCACTGACCTATTTAATTCTCTACCTTGTTCATTTGCTGCCCTCTCTGTTTTTGGAATATTCACTGTTTCAATTAAGTTCATCATTAGTTTGACTCATCAGTTCAGTTATGCACTCCACAGACTTCTGGACTCTATGTTGAATTCACCAATTTCAAATCAACTCTTGTCTCTCTTTCTTTGCATAGTGCAATCTAAATCTTGCTTTTCCTTCTTGTTCATTTCATCTGCTATTCATATCTTCTCTGAATGCTTTTTTTTGTTTATTTACTTGTCTTTTGGCTATAGACAACTAACATTTTTGTCATTTAATGTCTCCCATCTTTCACCCTATCACAGACATCCCCCTTTTGTCCCCTGTCTCCTGTTTCACTTGTGTGGAAGATTGATTGCATTTTTAACATGTCTCTTTCCACAGATGTTGAATTGCTGAATATTTCTGGTATTTTTAGTTTTTATCTCAGATTTCTACCAAGTTTCTTTTTTTTAGTCTAACCTCTGACTATTTTCCTTCACTAACTTGAAACTTTTTTTAAAAATCATTATTAGGAAGCAGTCATCTAAGCAACACCAGTAAATATTTTGGAAGCATTGATTCCTCGGAGAATGACCACAAGTCGAAACTCGGAAACTCCAAGAAGACTGACCACCTCACTAATTGTGTACTCCAGGACCCAGTCTGGCTCTCAATGTCAAATATAGATGAAAGAACAATGATGACCTACCAACTTCCATCCAGGTGATTACTGAAACTCCAGCAGGAGAATTTTTTGTGGATTAAAGACCCTAAGAAATAGGAACAGGAGTAGGCCTTTCGGCCTGTCAAGCCTGCTCCGCCATTCAGTAGGCTCATGGCTGATCCAACATTCCTCATATCCACTTTCCCACGCTTTGCCCATAACTCTCAATTTCACTGACTGACCAAGAATCTATGGATCTCAGCTTTAAAGATACACAAGGACTCCTCTTCACAGTTCTCAATGAGAAGGAATTCCAAAACTACTCAATCCTCAGAGAAATAAATTAATGCCACTTTAAACTATATTCCTAATCAACCCTGTTCAGATATGTTATTACACACCCTTGGGACTTGAACCCAGGTCTTCTAGTTCAGGGGTAAGGACACTATTATTGTGCCACAGAAGAGCACTTCTGACATTTCTTTATTCTGAGCCTTTTTCTTATAGCTCTATACTTTCTCATGGGAGGAAGCACCCTCCCAGCATTTATCCTGTGAGGTCACTTAAGAATCATATGTTTTAATGAGTTCAACTCTCATTCTTCTAAGCTCTAGTGAGTGGAGTCCCACCTGTTTAACCTTTGCTCATAAGATAATCCCTCTGTGTCAGGGATCATCCTCGTTAACCTTCTCTGAACTGCTTCCAATGAAATGATATCTTTCCTTAAGTAAGGGGACCAAAACTGTTTGCACAACTTCGGAGGTGGTCTCACCAGCACCTTGTACAGTTGCAGTCAGACTTCCATACTCTCATATTCCAGCCCCCTTGAAATAAGGACCAGCATTCCATTAGCCTTCCTGACTACAGGCTGCACCTACGTGCTGGTTTTTTTTTCTAAACGTACAAATACCCCCAAGACCCTTTGTGTTGCAGCTTTTCTCCATTTAAATAATATTCTCTTCTTTTGTTCTCCCTTCCAAAATGAACCAATTCACGTTTTCCCACATTTTACTCCATTTGCCAACTTTTTGTCCACTAACTTAACCTATCACAATCTCTCTATAAGCCCTATATGTCCATCTTGCAATCTGCCATTCCAGCTATTTTTGTGTCATATGCAAATTTGGCAACCGTACATAGCCTCCTTTCTCCATGCCATTAATATATATTGTAAACAGTTGTGGTCCCAGCGTTGATCCCTGTGGAATCCCACCAGCCACAAGTCACCAACCTGAAAAAGCACCCCTTATCTCCACTCATTGTTTTTTGCCCATGTGCCAATTCTCTACCCATGCCAATTTGGTATTTCTGACATCTTGGGTTCTTATGACTTAACCTTTTGTGAGATATTTTGTAGAACACCTTCTGGAAATTCAAATACAAAACATCTACTGGTTCCCCTCTATCCACTCTGGTTGAGTCTTCCTCAAAAAACTTATAATAAGTTAGTCATACATGATTTCCCTTTCATAAAACCATGATGATTCTGCTTGATTGGATTATGATTGTTGTTACACTAATCCATATGTTTCAATGTTACTGTATCTTGTGACTTTAATTCTGTTTGGCCACTGCCTTGCATCAGATTGAATGATATTGGCTGGTATCAAAATTCTGCTGTGATCATCAGAAAGTCTGTGCATTGACATACTGAGAGGAATGATGGCTTCTGTGCAATATTCTACTTAATTAAACTACATCAGAAGTGATTCCACTTGTTTATTAACAAGCTGCCTTTGGCCAGTAGCTTGTTAAGAAACATAGCTAAGGAATAAATAAAGAACTCCTCTTTATAATCAATTAGCATATTGACCATTCATTGGCATACAGTTGACCAATTATCTTGGTTATTACTTCCTGCCTCTAGCCTGTAAAGATGAACCTTTTTTTGAAAGGCTGCATTTGCAAGCACGCAGCAGTATTCAAAGTAACAGCAAAATCTCTGGAATAAAATAGGAATAAAGAATGTTAAACATCCAACAGACGCCTAAAAGCTCAAAACCATTCATGACAATGTACATCTGTGAAGAGGACAAAACTTAAAAGTTGATTTTTTACACATCAACCGTATATTGCACATGTGTAATATGTCAGCACACATTTCCTTTGTGAAAGGCACACACCTACATTGGATCTGCAAGGAATAAGATAATTTCTGAAACTTATAAGCAGAAATCAGAACCTGAAGCAGCTGTACTCTGTTGCAGAGAACATTAACAAGAAGGCTAATTCCTGTACTGAAGGCATAAGAAATGGATTAACCTAACATATGTTTGATTCCGCTTTCTTTTGCATGGTTGAGGTAGATTTACAACATAAGATCTGAAAAGACTGCTAGCGAATTTTCAATGCTTCTGAGAAACACCCTGTGCTTATTACAGTTGACTTCCTTAAAATAAAAATCAGGTGGTCTCCATAACAGGCAGCTAGGGCTGACAAATTGAAAGTCTGGCCATTGTCTCTTGACTGTAACAGGATCACCTCAGTGTTCCAAAGCATTACCGTATTGGAAGGAAAAGTGTCAGCAAAATCCATTTTCGTCCTGAGGACGTAAAAAGTTGGAATTGCCCATGTATGCTGGATGGGATTTTTTTTATAATGTGGTCTCCATAATACAACACTAAGCAATGTAGTTTATATTCCTGTGCTTTCTCTTAAATTTCTCTTTTTCATTGTTGGTGAGGACTCATGCAGCTGTTTAAGTCACAGTTTAATTTGTTAATAGTGGTGACATCAGACACAAGTGATCTCATCACTCAACATGTCTACGTGTCAGACTCCCCACATCGAAATTAGGAGCTGATTTGTTTTATATAAAAACTATTTTCCCCTCTCACCATTCCAAGAGCTGGTGAGCTCTTTTTCTGGTGCTCCAATATTTGGGTGAGATAACAGATTCTGTACTAGGGATTAAATCAGTATTAATCTGCTAGGGCAGTGTGTTCCTGGCAATGGTTAAATAATTGTTTCCTGAATGCATTTCTCCAAAGAATAAAAGTTACCTAGTGGTGTGTGTGAGACAGTACAATAGTCTAATTTTGGGCTTCAGGTTATATCAAAGAGGCAGCACCACATTGAGTATTTTATAACTCTCTGAACTCCCTCTGTGACAAGAGAGTAATTTTCCAATCATTCCCTGCTATCAGTAAAATAAATGTTTTATATACAAAGGGTTCCTGATTTATGATCTGTGCCTACATAAGTGGTTAGAGTTGTACTGTTGATTTGTCCTCCATGTTATCAAATAATTCTTGTACATAAAGATAAGGAAGTTGCTAATTATGCCAGGTGTTGTGGAGATAATCCATATTGAATATAGGTACGTTCTGTTTTAGTATGTACCTTTTTTAAATAGTGTGCCTTATTTGTATTGCTAGCTTGAGAGAGCAACCTAGCAACAAAGTTTATTCTGAATTTAGGGTCTGAAATTTAGCTAAGGAAGATGAGACTACAAATGGCAAGTTGGGCATGTTAGGTAAGGAAAATACATGAAAGGACTGGCAATGACTAGTGTTTAAATGTAGGACATAGGAGCAGGAGTAGGCCTGCTCAACTGTTCAGAATGATCATGGCTGATCATTCAACTTAGTACTCTGTTCCTGCTTCTTCCCCATAAAGGCCTGCAATAGATGTACATTTCTCTACGGCACAAACACCCAAAGGGAAGGATGATTCAAACAAAAAGTTAAAGATTGCATTAGATCAAAGCAAGTGGTTTATAGGAATGCCAGAAATAATAGTAAACACTGCCTAATGCACCATAATCACTTCACTAACCTACCAATCGTCTATAAAAATCAACCCATAAAATATATGTATAGTTTCACCTCACCCTCGGTTGCTTCAGGTATTGGGAAGTAAATAACAAAGTACAACATCAAAGCTTCATGGATGAGTTCAGGTACACTTACAGAAAATGCTTCAGCATTGCAACACTGATTAGTATTATTAGTTCATGAAAAGTTAATGTTCCCATCTAAATTTTTTTTGTCTGGAGCAAAAACTTATATCAACTGAAAGGCTGGGTTATAAACTAATAAGTGAAGCATCACTTATGAGGATTGAATATGGCAATTAAAGCAATGTATTGTGACTTCCACTTCCCCTCTGTTGACATATGCAAATTTCTATTGGTCATCTTGTTGAGAGTGCTTTGATTTGTGTGTTAAGTATAATTGTCTCTAATGGGTTTACTTTCAGTACTTTTTTTATGCAGTTTTATTCAGAAATGCAATTAACATGCTAATCATAATTGTTCCAACTTTAGGGACATTGAAACTGTTTTAAAAGAAGACCGAGAAAAGCTGAAAATGATGCAGAGAAATCAACCAAAATTCACAGAGGATCAAAAAAAAGAACTCTATGACGTTTTCCCTTGGTTTAAGACAAATATACTGCTAAAAACCTTTGATAACACAGTAAGTATTGCACAGTTTTCCAAGTTTTCCAAATCCAAATTTCCTCTCCTGGCACCAGGAGTACATTATGTCCTCATCCATTTTCTTACCTGTCCGTAGTCTGTATTCTCAGATAAAGCATAGTACGCCATCATTTCAGTATGATTTCCTCTTTCCTGTCCCAATTATATATTTTAAATCCAAACACACAAGATCCAATCATTCACTACATTATTAAGCTACCTTACTATTGAAACAATTAGTAAGTTTTCAGAAGATTTGTAGGTCAGGTTGAGGTTTTGGACGTAGGTTTGAAACAATTGTTAGATTCTGGAGGGATATTCTCGGTTTTAGGGCTAAATTTACATGCAGAAGTAAAATATATCCAAAACAAAAACAAAGGTTATAAAACGCAGCTTCATAACTCTACAGGCACCTTGCAGCCGGAGGCCCTGAAAATGGCAGGTGCAGCACTTCTAGCTCCTTCCAGCATGGTGCCCAGTGCTAGAACGGTGCTCATGTGGATGCCATTTGTGTACCAGAAACTCTCACAGTGCTGGTTGTGATAATAAGCAGCAGATTTGAAAATTGCTTCACCTGAACAGGTTTGAGAGACCTGTGACACATTTTTAAAAGTTCCATTGAAAATATGATTGCAGCAGTTATATCCATTTCATTTAATATCAAATTGAGTGCTGAAGAAAATGATTAGGTTACTTACAGTATGGAAACAGGCCCTTCGGCCCAACAAGTCCACACCGACCCACTGAAGCCCAACCCACCCAGACCCATTCCCCTACATTTACCCCTTCACCTAAAACTACGGGCAATTTAGCATGGCCAATTCACCTAACCTGCGCATTTTTGGACAGTGGGAGGAAACCGGAGAACCCGGACGAAACCCACACAGACTTGGGGAGAATGTGCAAGCTCCACACAGACAGTTGCCTGAGGCAGGAATTGAACCCGGGTCTCTGGCGCTGTGAGGCAGCAGTGCTAACCACTGAGCCATCGTGCCGCCCTCCTAAAATGCCTACAAGGTTACTTGTACTTTCTTTAATGGACACATTTTATGACCGTGCTCCAGTTTGGTAGCTGTACTTGAGTTTGCGGACAAATATGTTTGAAATTCAGTTGTTGATAAAGCTTCCCTTCTAGGTCTTGCCAAGCTGAAGGTTAGCCTTTGAAGTACAAGCCTTTAATCTAAAATGCTGTTTCATCACCAAAAATATTGAGCCTTGAATAGAGTATAAACATTCTTTCTTTCAAGTTATTTTTAACAAAGTATAATCTGAAGTTTCCAAGCACTGACTGGTAGTTTCTGCCACTTGGTTACTGATTCAGATTAAAATTTGCCATCTTTTGCGACTTCCTCTTTTGAAAAGAAAGCACCAGTGAAAAGTAATAACAGATCACCTAACAGACTATATGTGACTGAAAGGATTCAGATGAAAAATTCTAGTTGAGATTTAATGTTGAAAATAAAGATCAGTTTTTAAAATTTAAAGTTGTTGCACGATATGACTTAGTTATACAACATTGAAACAGACCCTTTAGTCCCATCCACCAGCATTTGGCCCATACCCTTCCAGGCCCTTCGTGTTAATGTGCCCATCAAGATGCCTTTTAAATGTTGTAATTGAGCCAGGCATTTACACTTTTGTGGGAAAACAAAACAAACAACAGCTTATTATCCTTGTATGTTTATATGTGGAGTATGTAGTGCCAGTTCCTTAATTGCCTTATCACTGTTCATTTTCAGGAGTTTCAAAATTTACATCTGTAGCAGATGCTGTCATTATTGCCTGGCCTTCCTTCGGGCAATATAAGCATTTCATTGCATGATAGGGAAATGTCCACAACCATTAAAACCAAATAGTGTGGAGGTGGGAAAGTTCTTTCAAAGATATTGATGAAAGGATACAGCAACAACCAACTATGGTTTTTTTTTAATATGATTTAGCCCATTATATGTGCTGAGAAGATTTCTGAAAGTGCTTCACTGGAGTGTTATCAGACAAGACAGATTAGAACAGGTAATCAGAAGCTTGGCCCAAGTGGCAGCTTTCAGGAAGTGACATGGAGGAGAGAGATTGAAATTGCAGAGTTTAGGCCGGTCAATAGGTTGAAAATGGGAATAGGTAAAGAGGTGATAATTGGAGAAGCACAGAGATCCAGGGGTTGCAGAGCTGTAGGACGTTAGAAAAAAAATTGAGCCAGGCATGGAGGGATTTTAATATAAAGATGTGCATTGCTCCTTCAAGGCATTGACTCAACAAGAGCCAATGTTGGTTATTGATGGGTGAATGGTGCAAATTGGGATATGAATCAGGGTACATATAGCAGAGTTTGGGATGAGTGCACATTTCTGGTGAGATGGAGCAGAGAACAATGACATTATGAAGATGAAAATAGGCAGTCTTTTAAGGATATATGTCCCAGTTTTATTTTGTGCAGATGCCAACATTTTCCTGGATGCAGTCCTTTTGATATCCACTGAGAGGTCTTCCCTGTATTTATCTATCTTCAGTGACTTTAAATACCATGTACAGGTTTCTTGACCATATATGAAATGTCTAAACAGTACTCCTTCAAAGACTATAACACCTGAACAGTTGCAGTGATATCTTGAATTCATGTATGGGATCTGAGACCAAATCTTTACTTACATCTGCAGGGAACAGTTTGAGGAAAGGCATTTTTCTTGACAAGTTGATTTTGAAAATGATTGATTTTGAAAATAAATTAGTTTTGATTCTGCCCCAGGAGAATGAGCGCACACCGTTTTACCAAAACACATACGCTTTTATTCACTCATCGGATATGGGTATCATAGTATTTATTCCTCCTCCCTAATCATTCTTGAGGGTGGTGATCAGAAACTTTCTTGAGTTGCTGGCAGTCCATATGGTGTAGGGAGGGAGCTCCAGGAGTTTGACTAAGTGACACTAAAAAAACAGCAAGATAATTTTGGCTCAGAATAGTGTGTGACTTGGAATATTGAGGGGATGGTTTTCCCATGTATCTGTTGCCTTTGCCTTTGCCCTTCTAGATGGTGGAGATCATGGATGCTGTCTAAAAAACTGAGTTGTTGAGGGCATCTTGTACATACACTCTGTCAGTGTGCATCAGTGGTATGATTGTTGGTCAAATGTGTTTCATAGGGCCAGTCAAGTGTGCTGCTTTGTTCTGGATGGTGTTGAGCATTTTGAATGGTGTCAGAATTACACTCATCCAAGCAAGTGGGGTGTATTTCGTCATTCTCCTGATATTTACCTTGTAGATTCTGAACAGGACTTGAAGAGTCAAGAGGTGCTTTTTGACCTGCTCCTTAAAGTCACAGTTTTGAAATGACTGATCCAATTCACTGAACAGTTTCTGGGTGTGAATGATGCAGGGAGAAGCTTTCAGACTGCTAGAAGAGAAGGTTGTGTGTGTCTCTATAGTAAAATACCTGAAACCTTAAGCCAGTTATTTTCTCTCAATTGTAAGCTGATGCCTCAACCAGTAACTAAGAGACTTTATTGTTTGTGATCAATTGCTGTGTGCCTCTTGCAAAGAAGTGAAAGAGCCTGAGAAAGCAAATTGAAGACCAGAAAGCCTTGCAAGTCAACGAGCCCTGCAAACTGGTGTTTTGAACTGTTTCCCAGTTTTCTGCCCTTTCGCCAATAAAACAATTTGTTCATTTCTGTTTTAAGAAGGGGTTAGAAATTCAACTAGTAGGCTTGTATGTTAACAGTTTGTAGCTTTTTACTTGTGCATGTAATTTAGTTGTTTTCTGTTAACTTGATTCCAACAAATGAGTACATCTGGGATGCTGCATGCTTTGATTAAATTATTAACTCTTGTGGCCACCCCAGGGGAAGTATGCCTTGAGAATGAGTTGACTTTTCCAAATGCATGGTAACAAATAAGGGTCTTACTGACAATATTTAACTTAAATGCACAAAAATGGATTGCATCCCATTAATCATGGTGAGTTTTAAGTACTGGGAAACACAGCCATTTATGGGAGTCTTCTCTTTTCCCCTGTCTAACTGATTGTGAATGGAAATGTTTGAGAGCCACTAGTCTGCTCTCTGATAAATATCAACTTCATGTTCTGAAAATGCAGATTTTGCTGGAGTATATTTGTGTTCTAAAGTTAAATGCCAAAATGAATTTTAGTACAGTCTGTAAGGTTTATATAAGAATCCACTTAACATCTGTACGAGGTTATAACTTCTCTTATATTTCATCCTAACCTATATCTAAAGCAGATCTGCTTCTGCTGGTGAATGCATATTTATGTCTGCATTTAGCTTTTCTATTAGCTAGTAATTTTTCAAAGACTGCTTTTAATTATCTTTAGTGGTCACATTCTTGATGTGACATTGATAGATCATGGAAAACATTATTGTAAAACCAACTGCATCCTTCCCACCTGAAGACTATTATAATGTAGAGACAGTGGCATACTGGTATCATCACTGAGCTAGCAACCCACAGCAAATGCTCTGGGGACACTGATTGAATCCCACATAAGCAGATGGTGAAATTTGAACTTAATGAATAAATCTTGATTTAAAAGCTGGTCTAATGGTGAACATGAAACCATTGTCGATTGTTGTAAGAATGCATCTGATTCACTCCTATTTTTAGAGAAGGAATCCTTGCCTGGTCTGGCATATATGTGATTTTAAGTCAACTGCAAAGTCGTTGACTCTTGCATGCCCTCTGAAATGGCTTACCAAGCCACTCAGTTGTTTTTGACTCCTACAAAGATAAAAGATAAACTGGCTAAACTATATGCTGTAGACCAAGACACTGGAAATGACAACAATACAAGTGGCCCTACAAAGTTCTCCTTACTGTTTATGAAAGGTGGTAAGGACAAGCAAGGGAACTATAGACCAGTGAGCCTGACGTCAGTGGTGGGCAAGTTGTTGGAGGGAATACTGAAGGACAGGATGTACATGTATTTGGATAGGCAAGGACTGATTAGGGAATAGTCAACATGGCTTTATGCATGGGAAATCATGTCTCACAAATTTGATTGAGTTTTTTGAAGAAGTAACAAAGAGGATTGATGAGGGCAGAGCGGTAGATGTGATCTATGTGGACTTCAGTAAGGCTTTTGACAAGGTTCCACTTGGGAGACTGATTAGCAAGGTTAGATCTCATGGATTACAGGGAGAACTTGCCGTTCGGATACAGAACTGGCTCAAAGGTAGAGGGTGGTGGTGGAGGGTTGTTTTTCATACTGGAGGCCTGTGACCAGTGGAGTGTAAAAATGTGTTGCTGGAAAAGCGCAGCAGGTCAGGCAGCATCAAAGGAGATGGGGAATCGACGTTTCGGGCATAAGCCCTTCTTCAGGAAATTTCCTGAAGAAGGGCTTATGCCCGAAACGTCGATTCTCCTTCTCCTTTGATGCTGCCTGACCTGCTGCGCTTTTCCAGCAACATTTTAAGCTCTGATCTCCAGCATCTGCAGTCCTCACTTTCTACCAGTGGAGTGTCACAAGGATCGATGCTGGGTCCACTACTTTTCATCATTAATATAAATGATTTTGGATGTGAGCATAAGAGGTATAGTTAGTAAGTTTGCAGATGACACCAAAATTGGAGGTGTAGTCGACAGCGAAGAAGGTTACCTCAGATTACAACAGGATCTTGATCAGATGGGCCAGTGGGCTGAGAAGTGGCAGATGGAGTTTAATTTAGATAAATGTGAGGTGCTGCATTTTGGGAGAGCAAATCTTAGCAGGACGTATACACTTAATGGTAAGGTCCTAGGGAGTGTTGCTGAACAAAGAGACCTTGGAGTGCAGGTTCATAGCTTCTTGAAAGTGGAGTCGCAGGTAGATAAGATAGTGAAGAAGGCATTTGGTATGCTTTCTTTTATTGGTCAGAGTATTGAGTACAGGAGTTGGGAGGTCATGTTGCGGCTGTACAGGACATTGGTTAGACCACTGGAGCACTGCATGCAATTCTGGTCTCCTTCCTATCAGAAAGATGTGAAACTTGAAGGGGTTCAAAAAAGATTTACAAGGATGTTGCCAGGGTTGGAGGATTTGAGCTATAGGGAGAGGCTGAATAGGCTAGAGCTGTTTTCCCTGATGAGGGGCATGGATAGGATAAATAGACAAAGTCTTTTCCCTGGGGTGGGGGAGTCCAGAACTAGACAGCATAGGTTTAGAGTGACAGGGGAAAGATATAAAAGAGATCTAAGGGGCAACTTTTTCACACAGAGGGTTTTACGTGTATGGAATGAGCTGCCAGAGGATGTGGTGGAGGCTAGAACAATTGCAACATTTAAAAGGCATTTGGATGGGTATATGAATAGGAAGGGTTTGGAGGGATATGGGCCAGGTGCTGGCAGGTGGGACTATATTGGGATATCTGGTTGGCATGGATGAGTTGGACCGAAGGGTCTGTTTCCGTGCTGTACATCTCCATGACTCTAGCATTGTTTTGACATATGATTCACCATACACTGGAGTAGTATTAATCTTGCAGCTGCTCCTGAGATTGCAGACTTACTTAGAGTTTTATTATAGTTTTAGATAGATTAGATTTCATACAGTATGGAAACAGGCACTTCCGCCCAACAGATCCACACTGACCCTCTGAAGAGTAAACCACCCAGACACATTCCCAAACCCTATATTTACCCCTGACTAATGCACCTAACACTACGGGCAATTTAGCATGGCCAATTCATCTGACCTGCACATCTTTGGATTGTGGGAGGAAACCAGAGCAAACCCAGAGAAAACCCACGCAGACACTGGGAGAATGTGCAAACTCCACACAGACAATTGCCCGAGGCTGGGATTGAACTCTGATCCTTGGCGCTGTGAGGCAGCAGTGCTAACCACTGTGCCACCATACAATCCCCATTATATTTATACAGTTATTATATTTCACTAATATAAGACTTTTGTAAGTACATGAATAGGGAAAATTGAGGCCCGGAGCAGGCAGGTGGAACTAGTTTAGGTTGGGATTATCCTCTGCTTGGACCAAAGGGTCTGTTTCTGTGCTGGATGACTCTGTCTTGGATAATGCCAGTCCATTATTGTCCTGTACTAACCGCTCGCAGTTGAATACGTATTTAAGTGCCAAAGGAACACTTGGCCCTCCATATTGATGCCATTTAAAGGAACAGTTTTCTGGTATACCAGGAGATACTTTTCATTTACTGTTGCTCTAGGCAAGTTTGTGAAAGTACTGCATATTTTGGAGGAGTCCTGGTGACTTGTTTGATTTAGAATGGACGGTTGCTCCATCCTGACCGAGATGGGAGAGCCATTATCCACTAAAATTTGAAACATTTGTGTGGTTCATGGAAAATGGAACTGCAATGAGGGGAATTTCTACATAGAGCTGAGACAGTGGCCACCAGTCACTACATCTTGATTGTGAGCACAAGTGGAGCTGGGCATTACTTGCATGCTGGAAAGAAATGGGCTCCAACCTCTGCCTGATGCCCTGTGCTGTGTTGGAGGTATTTTCCATCTTCCTTGCCCTTGACATGAAGCTATCCATCAGGCTTCTCGTAAACAAAGGATTTCTGCAAACATGCCCATCAGCGTTCTGTCTGCTCCCCCTAAAAGTCTTTATCTGGGTTTACACTCACTTAAAAATTATTATAGCTCCTCTTCCTGTCTGATTTTTTTATATCATCAACCTTAGAAGTTTTTCTCTCCACAAATCCTCATCTGCCAAATGTTTTCAGTGTTTGCTTTTTAAAATAAAAAATAAATAAAATATTTTGCTTGGTTCCAGAACATACCAAATTTTAACTCGATAAAAAGTGTACCAATATTATATGGGTACCTGGATGTGATTCTGTGAAATCTTCAATCTGATATGCTTGACCTAAAATTTAAAACTTAAAGTTATAATGTCTAATCAGAGATTTGACACCAGTATCACAATCTGTTTTACTTTGGTTATGTGCAAAATTCACCATTTTATACAAAACTTATGGCCATTTCATTGATAAAGATGCTGCAGGCCTAGCTCCACTTTTGTGTGGTAGGATTTCAGCAACATTCAGATTTCTTTTATGTAAGAAAGATCTTAAAAGGCCTTACCTTTTTCAAAATAATTTAAGATTTTACAGGATTATTTATGAATCCTTCTTCATTGTAGCTGGACCAAGTCCTTGAAGACCCTCATTAACCACACTTTGAGATTGTTTTCACCCTGTGGGTTACAGCAGTTAAAGAAAGTGTCTGGCCATCAGCTTCTGAATGGGAAATTAAGGAAGCAGGAAATGCTGATTTAGCCATTGAAAACCCAGATCCTGTGAATAAATAAATAAAAAGATAGGTCTAAAGTAAATCCTCCATTTTGTTTTTATAGAAAATTCAATCAAAAATGCAATAAAGTTATAGTTTCACCCAATTTATTTTAGAGTGCAACTGGTCATATTTCAGGTAGTTTGAGTGGATAAAAATGACTTCACTTTCAGAATTAGATCTGCTTCTGATAGAAATCAAGGGGAGGAAATGCGTATTGATAATTAAAGTAGATTGACTGATTCTAAAACCAACTGTGTTGGATGTTGACAAATAATGGAATATCAGAATACTAAAGAGGTTATTTTACCTATCTACGGAAAAAGAATGGTGCTGATCGAATAGAACTTCATGTGGTTCAGACAGACATAGGATTTTACTACATTGTTTGAGATACAGCCATCCACTTTTCCTGTTGAATCCTTTTAGCATTTAGCTGTGAGATTCAGTCTAACACCACACAGCTGGTAAGTATAAACAACCAGCTCTCCAGCTTTTGAAAACAGACAAGAAAATGAATTATCAGCAAGGCCATAAGGGTTCATTTTCAAACTGGCTGTAAACTTGGTGTCAACAGGCATTTTGGAATCCTGATTATGGAACTAATTTGGGGTTTCGTTTTTTTAAAAAAACTGCCAGATCTCATCAAATTATTGGAAGCGTGTTCTCTTTGAGCATTAGAAAATGAGCAATGACTGGGGGTACCCAGTGGGAGGAGGGGCAAAGAAGACAAAGCATTTTGAAGGGATTTGCTGGTAATCTATTATTCCGTCATATGCTTTAGGTTGATGTTGGAGGTTGCAGAATATGGAATTGCACCAGTCTGATTTTGGTTTTACATTGATTCTAACTCTTGTTAATTTAGGATTTGGCTTGCTGGGAGAAAAATGCATCACAAAGCAACTCGACAATATTCGATGCAGAAATCCATAATCTAGAATTGAATGGGTTGATGGAACCAAACCACAATGTTGGCTATCCACCCTTGAACTTTACAATTGAAGAGCAAAAACGTGCAGAAATAGCAACCTCTAATCTGGAAGTAGCAACAGCCACATTTGGAAACTCTGCAAGTTGAAAGTGTTTTGACTTTGTAAACGAACTTCTACTGAATAGGTATGAACACATAGAACTCGTTTTTGGAGTTTTCAAGAAACTGCATCTCACCTTCAATGAGATGTTCAAGCTTAAGAAAAATGAAGGATTTTATGGAACTATTTTTAAATGGGTGTATTTAATATCATAAATTGTCGCTTCAAGCTGATATCTAAATGTATCTGCACTTTTTAACATGTATTCATGGAGTCTGGTTTTGTTGTACTTGATAGACCTTTAAATATGTATATTGTTAATATGACATTAGGATTTCTGAATGTATCCAGTTTTTTGCTGTTCTAATCATAAATCTGATTTGACAGTCAGTTGTACTTTATGTACTAATTTCATCATGGATAAATATCTTTGTGGAATTTTGTAATCCCTTTTACAAACATGCTGTCTAGCTGTATAAATTTTATAGTGGTATGCAAGGAGCTTTGTTCTATGAATTCAAATATTTTAACAATATTCCAGTGATTGGAAACACTACAAAGACTAGTAACTTGGTGATGACCTATAGAGTAATTGTAGTCTCTGTTAGTATTCAAACAGATCTGTGTACATGGATGTTCAACTGTAGCCTTAAATGGAGTCATCCTAATTTCTGAATGTTGATTGGAATATGCAGCAAGATGGTATTTTTGACATTGAGCCTCATTGAAATGGACTGTCAAAGTATACAACAATTATTTGGAGAAATGAAACTACAACAGCATATTCCAACTCTGGACCAAAGAATTAAACAACGTGCTCAAGAAAGGCTGAAGTAAACCACATTGAAATGTATATGTAACTTATCCAGTCTTTGAAACGATATAACGTGGGACAGACCAGTGCTTCATTAAATTCACTCCTCAGTACTGTGTTGTGGATGTTGTGAAAGACTAACAGTTTTCTTGAGGTATGTTTTTGAGGATGTGTGATATAGGATTTATTCGGCAGTGTCACATACAAGAGGTAGACAACATTTCACCAATTTATAAACTTTTAAACTTTTTTTGAAGAAGTCCTGTTTTCATAAAACATCCTAATTGTCAGCTTTCCTTATGGAAATTTAAACTTTTATGCACAAGTTATCCATTGATGCTAGATATTTTAAAGGTTCTCTCAAATAATGTTTAATGTGATGTGAAGTGTGATAATTTTATGATAGTGTCTACTATTTGCCTTATTTGACACTGGGTAGCAAATTAAGATATAGGTTTCAAATTTATATACTCCTTATTGGGGTTTCCAGGTAGGAATGCTGATATAAGGTAGAATTCCACAGAGTAGTGATCTGTAGGATTTCTGGTGTCCAATAAAGCTAGAAGTTTTACTGTCGTGTGGGCATTATCTCTTGGTCACATAACCAAAACACAGGAATGTGAATTACGCTCTACCACTATTTTATTAGCTGCTATAATCCTTGTGGCCAGTTTACTGACTTCACTTTTTTCCCCTGCCTTCCGTGTGAATTTTTTTTCATTTGAGAAACTGATTTTGCCCAGAATTCTCAAGTTAAAAGTTCCTCTTATTTTCAGTGGCCCCACACAAAAAAATGGTTGGCCTGTGATGCAAAAGATGACAATAAGTTTAATTCTGCAGAGTGATATTTAGAGGCATTGGTAAAGCATGGCTCACCAGTCAAATTGTTTCATGAAATAAATCTCAGCTCCAGTTGTACACTTTATACTGTATAAATTGGATGAACTAAATTTAAGAAAATGTATATTTTTTCCCCTTTTCCTTTCTCTCTTTGTCTATCTGTAAAAGAGAAAGATAATAATACTGTGAAGGAGCATGTTGTGTAGCAAGTGTAAGATTTGGGAATACAAGTCATTCTTATTTTCTTCCTACAGAATGTTTTGGTTTTGAAACTTTATAGCTACATGACGTCCCACAGTCCAAACCAGTAACTTTGCCTGTTAGAATACCATTGATTTTGTAGCGTATGCCACATATTGCTCAATAATTGATATGGTTGAAACATCTTTCCCGGACTAAAAGCTGTTTCCCAGCTTTGCAGATGTTGATCAATAAAAAGCTGCAATTTGGCTTTCTCTTCTGTATCTGTCAGAGTTCATAGCCTGCCTGTTATGTAGCAGTGCCTTATTTCTGTCTGGATTCTCTCCTGAGCTTTTAATGATCAGAAGCGTATACAGGTGTTGAGAATCATAGCCATAAACCTAGGTCCAACACATTACAGTATCACATTTGATCGATTTCAAGCATCATTGGTCTGTCCACAAGTTTCTGAAATACAAAAATGAATTTGCTTATTTAAAATTTACTCTATTTTAAAGATTTGTTAGCACAACTTAATTGAAGGTTTCATATTGTGATGTTAACGCTGTGCCACCTTCCTATTAATGGCTAACAGTGACCAGATTTCTTTGGGCTTGTGAAAAAACAGTAACCTAATCTTATCAATATCAGTTATGTAACAGATCCTTCTGCAAGAGCCCAGTTTGATTTTTAAAATGCTCAATTTTTCTATTTCTATGTGGGATGTCACCTGCACATGAATTGTTATTGCTGAATAAATGATTGCAGAATGTGTGCCGATGGCTTTATTGTAATGTTGGCTGAACTCGACAATACAAAATAGCTTTGACATCATGAGGGTTGGCCATTCACCCAAGAGTTATCATCAACAATGTAAATAGTCCATGGCATAGCTGGACTTGATAACTCGTCCAAGTCAATAAATAAAAATTCCCATAGAGTATAACCAGCCCACTGTTTAACATAAGTTACTCATAAGATATCGCAAGTATGTTTTAGAATTAATTTGCTTCTCTTTAAGTAAGGAAGAAGGCTTAATATTATAACTTGGACATGAATGCATCTTCAACTAAATTCTACAGTAAACTTGTTTTCTTTTTGAACGAGAAAGATCAGAAATTTTTAATTTACACTGTTGTTACCCTTAATCTTTGGGATCTCAGAAATGAATCAGATAATTTCCTAGTAGCATTCTTTAATTCTGGTACTGGCTTCCTTTTCTGTTGGGATCTTTAAAATTTATAGCTCTTCACATCAAATGGAGGGTGATTTTTTTTAAAAAAAAACAATAAACAACTAAATCCGTGAAAATTGACCGACTGCATTGGTTACTGCCATCCAAACCTGTAGCACCAAGCCCCTCAATCTGTTGAAGAATTCAATTAAAAATTGAAAAAGTATATATTTGATCGCTTTTTAATACACTAACGGTTACAATTTGTGTTGCACCCTCATGTTCGTTCTTTTATGTTGAAAACACTTGACTGAGATTTTTTTAAACAAATAAACTATTCCAGTTCAATTTTAAACTGCTGTATTTTTATTTTAATGTATGATAGTGTCGAAATATCATTTGGAATGCCTACAAACATGAAAAAATTGTACATGCAAACTAGACAGCTTTCAGCAGGTCTTGCACAGTGATTTCCTAGTAACTAAATAATTTTACAAGCTGTGTCTTGTCATTAATTTAATAGTTGTGTCTTTCAACCCATCTCATTATCCTTGTCTGTTTTTATTTTTTAACAATTAGTAAATGTTCATCATATTGTTAACACACTTCAGAGTTCAAGATGTCAACAGTAGTTGATGGTAGTTATTTTGTTTGATGAAGCTTTAGGAAAGCTGTGAAAGGAAACCTGTTCTTTGATCAAAGGCCTGTGATCAGTATCATTTACATCTTCATTGAATGTTCTACGCTGAGCCCAAAACTGCAGTGAAAAGTATTATTAATTCTTCTGCACACAGTGTTCTTTTACAATGGAACATTATTCCCAAATATTCAGTGACTATTCTGTACAATTCTTTTTAACTTATCTCCAAAGAAACCACCTAAAGTCAATGTAACTTTTTCCTTGAGGCATATTCCTTGAGTTGAGACTTTTAGCAAAATAAAAGCCCTATTACCATATACATTAAGATTAAAAGGTAAAAATGTCAGTAATGAAGACATCCAAAGCAATAATTTGTCTGTGCACCTTTTGTAATGCTTTTAATGTAGTTGGGGTGGCATGGTGGCTCAGTGGATAGCATTGCTACCTCACAATACCAGGGTCCTAGGTTCAATTCCAGCCTTTTGTGACTGTCTGTGTGGAGTTTGCACATTCTCCCCGTGTCTGCGTGGGTTTCCTCCGAGTGCTCCGGTTTCCTCCCACAGTCCAAAGATGTACAGATTAGGTGAATTGGCCCTTGTTAACTTGCCCATAGTGTTAGGTGCATTAATCAGAGGGGGGTGGGTTGTTCTTTGCAGGGTCGGTGTGGAATTGTTGCGCTAAAGGGCCTGTTTTCACACTGTAGGGAATCGAATCTAATCTAAAAAAATCTATGATTTGGAGATGCTGGTGTTGGACTGGGGTGTACAAAGTTAAAAATCACACAACACCAGGTTATAGTCCAAAAGGTTTAATTGGAAGCACACTCTTTCATCAGGTGGTTGTCTAAAAAATCTAATCTTGGTTGCCTTTCTTGTATAGTTTCCACTTACAACTACTTTTGTAGCTCTATAAATTGTAAATCAAAATTGAGAAAACAAGCCTGTAAGGACTAGTTATGGACACAATTCTGCATTGTGACACAGTTGGAGTATTTAAAAACTGATTGTACTGAACTTACAACTTAATATTCAGATTGAAAACAAATTTTTATCAGGTGGTTCCATGAATGTCTATGGTAGCAACTGTTCATTATTTCAAAATGGCTTTAGGAAATACTTCAATCCATGGTTCAGTCATTCCTTTTGTTATCTGAAGAAACCACTCTATGGTAAGAGATTATCTCATTTTCAGCTGGCAAGATTAATCATTGGTTATATTTGCTATATGGTCCACTTTATTAACAGTCACATAAATCAGTGACCCAGTTCTAGTCCTCATGTATATAATATAATTCTATTCACTGAGCACTTTGTACCAATTATGAAGATATAAGAGCAAACAAGCTATATTGCAAGACTATAAACAGTTGTACTTACGACTTCCTGGATCTTTCTGCATCATGCCGTTTCAGAAATATTGCAGATGCCACAAGTCAATGCCTAAACCTTTAAATATTTTCTACCAATAGTTGGCAAACACTATTGAAAATAACGTGTCTTCAATCATCCATACCATTCCAAGACCTCATGTGCATGGGTTCATGTTCCCTTCCATTATTTGGGAATTATTGAGCCTTTGTTTATAACAATTGCACCTTTCTCATCCTCATTGTTACTATCTAATCCATCTTATTTCATCCCACTTCCAGTAATGTCTTCTGATTTAAGCTACTGATTTTAAGCATAAACCTCTCATTTTCTTTGCCTTTCAAAACCTTACCCTTACACATTCCTCCTTTCAGATGTACAAGGATTTCAATTTGTCCAGTCACGAGAGGAACAGCAAAAAGTAAGGATAATGACACATGATCATTCAATTTACACCAGCAAGCATCGGCCCAGAGCCACATGCTTTACACAGAAGGAAGCATTGACATGGGATGTGGGAAGTGGTGAGACACTGGCCAAAGAATGCGTTCCAGCCAAGGCAGGAAACAAGGATAACACCTTTGTCCTCTCCTTCATATTTCAGCTTCTCAACTATTTTCCAAATATCTGGTGACAGGTACTGTGCCCTCAGGTCTACCATGCAACAAGCTACCATGAAGTTTGACATAATCTCTGCTAAATATTGCAGGATTCTTCCAGAGTAGTCCAGGCAGCTGAAGTGCTTCTTCTACAGCAATCATCTGTTATATCATACTTTGTATGGTAGCATGGCTTGGAGTGCCTGCACCACTATGGAAGGTTTCTGTAATACTAGCAGAGATGATGTCAAGATTAGTAATAATTTGTTGCATGGTGGACATGAGGGTCTGATACTTGATAACACGGTTTTTCTATATGTGCATGCCATGCAGTTGGGTGTGAGTTGTGTGGTTGAGTTTTGTGCTTTGTCAACAAAAGATAGGCCTTGTCACCCAGTCGGCACTCATTTTAGCTGTGCTGATCCAAGTGCATTTGACACAGCAGACTGATGCAGAATTTTGGCAGCATGACTACAACCAAAGCAGCAAGTGCGAACATGCCTCATTTGCTGTCTGTACTCAGTTGGATGAATTGGAGCAGGAGTCAGCCAAATAGACTGTCAAGTATGCTCAGCTACTTAATAAAGGTGAACCTTGGCCTCAATACCAGTTCCACATTAAAGCTCCATTTTTCCTAGTACCCTTAGGGTTCAGCAATCTATTGATTCCAGCCTAACCAAGCATCCATAACTCAATGCGATAAAGAATTCCAAAAATTCAGGCAACCGCATGTTCAAGGATTTTAGTAAAGAAGGGGAGGCTGTTGTTGGGGCCATAGTTTGCAAAGACAGAGGAGTCACAAGTTGTGTCATTAACAAGTACCATTGACAGATTGAAAGGGGAAGTGTCAGTACCTGACCTGAGGATATTGTTGACAATGTCAGCTAACATGGGCCAAGTAGAGAAGTTGGATAGTTAGCAACCTCATCGAAATTGGATCAAGGAAGTAGAAATATGACCCTTGTGGATAAGGTGATAAGAAACAAGCAGATAGAGAGTCTGGAGAAAGGTGCAAGTACAGAACTAAGATGGGGGACCCTTAGAGGAAATTTGTTGTGATGAACTCGAGAAAAAAGCAGCCTCAATTCCTGCAACAAAGAATCTTGCAGGAGTTGATGAGAACCACCCAATAAACTGTCATGACCCTGGACAAAGTATTCAGTTAAGACTCAATGCCTCTCAGCGTCATCACAACTTTTATGAGTCTTCATTAGATTTATTTGTGTTTTATGACATCTCATTTCCTTAGGCAATGCTGACTTTCCTCCAAAACAAGTTCCACTGACCATGATAAACAGTGTTAATTTGGATCACAGGTATAGCACTGGTTTTTAATTCAGTCTGAAAAATTATAGGGTTAAATTTCCATATGGTTTTATACATAATTTCATATTATAGATAAATTCAATTATTATCATGGTAGATCATAATGATAGACAATTATGTAGTCTGTAGTTTAATAATATAACAGAATTTGAATAACCCTACATATATTGAAGCTGTTTTTGTTTGTTTTGATCCATTACATAATTAATTTTGATCTTCAAGAAAACACGAATAAATGATTTTCCACTTAGGGATGGGTATAATACTAAAACTATCAATACAGCTTGGTGGCACTAAGCATTTGACTGGATAATAAGCTTGGCTGTGTGTGTGCAGACTCCCATAAATTTTTATAACAGACTTCTTTAGTCTGATTTCAATGTGAATAGGGCCTCTTTCTCCTGGTACTTCTTTTCTGATTAATGTGGCAATTAGCCAAACGATCAGGTTTTTCCCATTAGGCTGATGTCAGCATCTTTGTCACTCGCTCTTCAGAACTGTCATGGGTCAATAGAGTCAAAAGCCTTCAAATGTTCAGCAAGTCACTGACCACATATATACAGAATAGAATGGTCTTTGTGGCCTGCTTTTCGGTTTCGAAAAATTAGTGTATTCTTTAAAGGAATTTATTTTTCAGTAGATAACATATTCAAAATGAGATAATTTCTCATGAATATGATTGATGGAATGATATTAAGAATGCATTTTTGTACATTGTGTTATAGTATTTCAATAAATGTAACAAATGCAAAAATCAATTTCACAGGGGAAAGCAGCTTTAAGGGATATATACTTTAACAAGGAGCACTTGTAATTGCTGGAGCATAAAGTTAATATGTTGTGTCTTTTATAGCATTTTTAAACATGAAATTGGAAACAAAATGGGATCCATGAACTCTGCTTTTATAGCTGTTTTACAGATTGCTGCATTTTGCAATGCTGGTGTATTTTACTTGAGTTAATCTGAATTTCAGAATGTAGCACCCCCAATTGTGGTGAATTAATAGCTTTTGAATTGGATTTTATACTTTAACACACATACAAGTAATAAGCTGATTATTCAACACAAATAAATAATAAAGAGTCCATATAAATACTCTGCAAAAGAATTGGTGGTGTTGTTTGGCTCCGCATGATTAACACCATCAGCCTGGGGTCCAATCCCTGTTCTGGCTGACATGGACTCAGGTCTGCCTTCTCGCCTCACCCTATCTTTGGTTTATAAACAGCCATAGTACTCAACTGTGTTTCAGCAAATAATTGCCACTGGGAGAGAACTGAAAAAGGTAAGTGTCTTTTACATATTGTGTAAGAGTAATCCATGCTGTAATACAAACATAGGGAAAAGTCATGCAACAGCACAAATCACAATTTCCACATAGGGCAACTCGTATATTTGTGACAATATAATTTTACCCACAATATTTAAAGCATATTGCAATCTCACAGAATTGTAATTATTTAACCTGCATTCTAACGAAGTATTAACTGGATTAATCATTAAATAGATCAACAACATACCTGAAACTGCAGTAGATACTGGTACAAAATGAGGGTTTTATCAGCCAGGCATTTTATTATCTGTAACAAATGTAATTTTAACAAACGTTGTGTTACAATTAGCAATTTAAAAAGTTTATCTTTTCTTGAAAAAAATGTTTTCTTCAAAGGCTTCCAAGACCTTTTATTTAGATAAGAACAATCGAGTATCTGTAACTGTCTTATGAATTAATTCACTTTGCCTCTTATGAAATTTTCACCTTTTCTAGTTCTTTGAGAGAAAGTGAGATTCCTGACACAGGTGGTGAAGAAACAATCGCTTGAGTCGACAGGAACATGTTAAATCCTGGTTATTAACAAAGCAGCAATGAGGAGGCGTAAACATGTCTGTGAAAATGGGATCTTTTGAAATATATGTTCTAAATAGCTGAACAGGGCAAGCAAAACTCTCAGCTTTCATGTTTGAAAGCATACTGTATCATCATTTTTCCAACAAAGGAGCCAGCCAAGACAAAACTACTGTAAGTATCCCTGACAGCTCAAACTCCTACCTCAAGTGACCCAGGATGAAATAGTTGGCCAAGGGGATAGATGAACTGAGAATTCTAATGTTCTTACAATTAAAGAATAGTATCTTATCATTAATATCTGGTCTTTGAATTTAAGCGACATGATTTCAATCTGATTTTTAGTCTTCGTGTATTTTCTTGTTTGGGATAATAAGATCACTCTTCAGGGATTTATGCATGTTCTCCAGTGTAAACAGTACTTATGGTGCTTTTCCAAGTTTTGTACAGCTTTTCTACCAGAGCTAAGATGGACATCCCAAAGCTGAATTTACTCAGGCCTCTCCTAATCATAATCAATAACTTTTAGCTGAAGAGCTTCGCAAATGACACTGTGCTCCATTTCTAGTGGTCCACCTGTCATCTGAAGTTTTACAATGGATAATTAGGAGAATCCTTGTTCACCACCATGAAAGTGAGAGGACGTTTGTATTCATTGTTTTCAGATTATCACTTGACTATCTTTTAAAGGAAGATATCAACAGGATTTTCTTGGAGATAGGGTTGGTTTTGAGGCAATATACCTGGTGACAGGAGATCAGAGCTAATTGCATGCCTTTCTTGGCAATCAGACAGTTGGTCCCCAGGGAGGTTGATAATATTTACATTCATCAGCAAATATGACTCACAAGGAAAATCAAGATATGGAGATGCTGATGTTGGACTGGGGTGTACAAAGTTAAAAATCACACAACACCAGGTTATAGTCCAGCAGGTTTAATTGGAAGCACTAGCTTTTGGAGTGCTGCTCCTTCATCAGGTGGTTATGGAATATAAGACTGCAAGACACAGAATTTATAGCAAAAGTTTGCAGTGTGATGTAACTGAAATTAAGTATATGTGTGAGTGTATGAGAGAGGGTCTGAGTGTGTGTCTCTGTGTGTGTGTGTATGGTGCCAATCTCCAAGCACCGTCCTACAACTCATCCGCTTTATCCTCCAACACAACGTCTTCACCTTTGACAACCAGATCTTTATCCAGACACATGGAACAGCAATGGGGACCAAATTTGCACCCCAATATGCCAACATTTTCATGCACAGATTCAAAGAAGACGTCTTCTCTACATAGAACTTGCAACCAATACTACACACCAGGTGTATTGACATTTTCTTCCTCTGGACCCATGGAGAGGAGTCACTGAAACAACTACACAGTGATATCAACATGTTTCATCCCACCATCAAACTCACCATGGACTACTCTTTACTATTTGTCTCATTCTTGGACAGGCACACCCCCATCAACGATGGGCATGTCAGCACCTTACTCTACTGCAAACCCACAGATAACCTCATTATGCTACACTCCTCCAGTTTCCACCCGAAACATATTAAAACAGCCATTCCCTATGGACAAGCCCGACACAGACACAGGATCTGTTCAGATGAGGAGGAACGTGATGGGCACTTGGAAGTACTCAGGGATGCCCTCATAAGAACAGGCTATGATACTCAACTCATCGACTGCCAGTTCCGATGTGCCACAGCGAGGAACCGTAATGACCTCCTCAGGAGACAGACATGAGCTGCAACCGACAGGGTACCCTTTGTTGTCCAGTACTTCCCAGGAGCCAAGAAACTACGCCATGTTCTTCGCAGCCTGAAACACATTATCAATGAGGATGAGCACCTCACCAAAACCTTCCCCACACCTCCACATCTCACCTTTAAACAACCACCAAACCTCAAAAGATCATTGTTCATAGCAAACTGCCTGGCTTTCAGGACAATACTATACAACCTTGTCACGGCAGACACTGCAAGACGTGTCAGAATGTCGACACGGATACCAACATTTCACGTGGAGACACCTCCCACCATGTACTTGGCAAGTACTCATGCAACTCAGCCAACGTTGTCTATCTCAAACGCTGCAGGCAAGGAGGCCCTGAGACATGGTACACTGGCAAGACCAAACAGAGGCTACGACAGTGGATGAATGGACACCGCAGAACAATCAATAGACAGGAGTGTTCCCTCCCAATCACTGAACACTTCAGCAGTCTGGGACATTCGACCTCGGGCCATTAAAGGTGACCCTATTGCTCCATACACACACAGACACACTTACACACAAACACACAGACCCTCTCTCATACACTCAAACATATACTCCCACGCACACCCTGTCACAGACTTAAACCCCTTTACACTCACACTCACACACATACACAGACCCTTTCACAGGCACTCATAATCACCACCCCCCCACCCCCCCCCCCCCACACACACACACACAAACCCACATGCACACCAATACATATAAGTTTTTGGGGTGAATTTGTACTTGCAGAATTACATTTTACTTTGCTCAAAAACTGCACGAATCCATGTAAGATTATGCAAATCCATTTTTTAGATTAGAATCAGTCTGACACAGACAGCCTCACTGGGAGTTAACACCTTCATTACCTTATCGGGGTCGACATGACACCATGGTAAAATATTTAAATGGTGTCTGGCTGGTATATTAAAATATCATTGAAAGCAAATATTTTTCCACCTCTGTTGACTTACTTTGTCTCATCTCCTAAAAGTGGGCAATCCTTGTTAAGTTCCTTCCAATTGCCATCAATTATCAGCCACCTATAACCAAAGACAAGTGTATTCATATTCTCACCAACCTAATCGCCAAGAAAAACTTTCACTAGCAGTTGCTGAACAGTAACCAGCAGCTGGAACCCTCTCTGAGGGGTCAAGGTTCCAATTGTAGAGCTTCAGCCACAGTCTCAGTTGATGTCAGGTGATTTAACACAAATGGAGATTGTACCTGAAACACACTGCATAAACTCCCTTTGCCAAAGCGGGGCCATGGCAGTGAACTTTAATCCATTTTGGAATCCTATTAATTAATTAAACTTACATTTTCCCATCTAGTTATAAGTTCAACAGCACCGTGAAATTAATTTACCATCTAATTACTCGACCTCAACTGAGGTTTGGAGGTATATGGGCCAAGTGCAGACAAATGGGACTAGTTTAGTTTGAGAAATCTGGTTGCCATGGATGAGTTGGACAAAGGATTTGTTTCCATGACACTATGACTCTATGTTCTTTGATCACTCAGCAGTGATGATTTCACAGATCAATAATCCTGTCTGAATTTCAGCACAACAAGGAAAAGGATGACACAGATAGTAAGATCTTGACTTTGAATCCCCACATGGACCAGAAAGTAACCAGACATGAGGAATCACATTGTCGGTCTATGTGCTGTTTTCCTGGCTCTATCTTCCCTGCATGCCATATTTTGTGTAGCCATTTAAACCATTTTGTGTTGTATTATGGCTGACTGGAATTTTCCAGCATCAGCATAGGGGGCCATAAATCTACACTGCCTTATAGGCCTTCCTGTTGGTCTGGGTTTAGCAGCAGCTGGTGGCAGCCATATAAATAATCTCTCCCATCACAGCGGTTAACCTGGTTGCAAATGCTACTTTTTAATTATAAATTTAAATAAACATTAGAGGGAAGGCACTTCCCTGAACTCAACCTACACTCTCACATGGGAAAATTGCATTGAGTCAATTCCTTCACACAATATGTCCTTCCAATTTACATTTTTTTAGATTAGATTACATTACAGTATGGGAAAAGGCCCTTCGGCCCAACAAGTCCACACCGCCCCGCCGAAGCGCAATCCACCCATAACCCTACATTTACCCGTAACCTAACACTACGGGCAATTTAGCATGGCCAATTCACCTGACCTGCACATCTTTGGACTGTGGGAGGAAACCGGAGCACCCGGAGGAAACCCACGCAGACACGGGGAGAACGTGCAAACTCCACTTTAAGCCTGACTACAACAGAACATATCGTGAATACTAATAGATACTTGTGATCTAATGTTTTGGAAAATTATAATGATCTGAGTTCTTTTGTGGTTTACAATTTCTGATGTGTAATGGTTTGAAGTTTTTTTATTCTATTGTCATCTTTTCTGGATTAGTATTTTGAAAGTGACAGTAACAGAAAGATGATGAATTGTGTATTTACTATGATTTTATGCTTTTATTCCTGTCAATATGTTCAACGTAATTTGGTTGAGAAATATTTCACCAGATAAATCAGAGGTAGGATCCAAAAACAAATGAACATTGACAAAAAGAAAATATGTAAAAGTGAGGGGTAGAAAAATAATATAATAGAAATAAATGGATGCTGAGCCATGCTGGGAGAGTTGAGATAGATAACTGAAAGGTTGGGTTTTTAAAAAGTTTGTAAAGATGGAAAATGAAATTGAGGTAAAAGGGATCAGGGACTAACATTTCATCCACTAATGATGTGGGAAAGGGAGAATAAAATGTGGAAAAAGCAAGAGTTAGCATATCAAGGGTTTTGGAGAATAGGGATAAATATGCCTGGTTAACATTTTAGAAATATGATTAGACAAAGGTTTGGTAAACCATGAACACACAACCTAATATAATCAAATAGCATGAAGTAACATTAATATATTAAATTGAGATTTTTTTTTAACCAATAAATGCTTTGTGGAAGATATAGTCAGCAGTTCCACACAATTATTTAGTGGCCTTGCAAATTGCACAGTCAGGCGCAAGGTTTTTGATGATTTGATATCAATGTGAAAAGTTTCAAAAAGACACAATTGGGTTGCGTGCAAATTGGTTGTAAGAGACAATCATTTTGGGATTTCACATCTGACTGCTAGACAATGCATTTTGCAGGAGGCTGTTGTTGGTGAACATGTCTACTGTTTTTCAGAATGATAGAGTTGAGAACTTACTTCTCCCAAAGAGTCATGAATCTATGGAATTTACTACTGCAGGGTATGGTGGTTGCTAATACATTGTTGAAATTTGATTAGGAGGTAGACAGATTTTTAATTAGTGTTATGGGGAGCAGGCAGCCTTGAGACTAACCATGATCATATCAAATGGCAGAGCAGAATTGAGGAGCTAAATTGCCTTTTCTGCTCCCAGTTCTTATGTTCTTATCATGAAAATATAGACTAGGGTGGGATCCAAAATGGCGGCGATCTGAACGGTCTGCTTTGCTGCGCTCTGCACCACAGCACTAGCAAAGAAGTGCTTTACCCACCCCACTCAAACCATTTCACTAAATTTCAACGTTGAAAAAGTTATAGAATCTCTATTAATCCCCGCTTTTGCCGAGTGGAAATGACAAAACACGGAAAAGAATCAAGTCCCAACACCTAGGGCACCCGCTGGAGATGCCTAATTCATCCGTGGCCACAACCATTGTCCGCCCCACCTCCACCTCCACCAAATAAATGGAGCCGATTACTTACCACGCACTTGACGCAGAGCTCGCAAAGTTGCACAAAAAGCTCTAAGATAAGATCGAAGAAAAGTTTAACAATAAGTTGAATCCACTCTATGCCATAACTCAAAAGCATGATCAGCAGCTTGAAAACTGCAGATGGGGTGGAGATGGGGAAGAGAGCAGATGGGGTGGAGATGGGGAAGAGAGCAGATGGGGTGGAGATGGGGAAGAGAGCAGATCGGGTGGAGATGGGGAAGAGAGCAGATCGGGTGGAGATGGGGAAGAGAGCAGATGGGGTCGAGATGGGGAAGAGAGCAGATGGGGTGGAGATGGGGAAGAGAGCAGATCGGGTGGAGATGGGAAAGAGAGCAGATCGGGTGGAGATGGGGAAGAGAGCAGATGGGGTGGAGATGGGGAAGAGAACAGATGGGGTCGAGATGGGGAAGAGAGCAGATGGGGTGGAGATGGGGAAGAGAGCAGATGGGGTGGAGATGGGGAAGAGAGCAGATGGGGTCGAGCGCGCACCACAATGGCAGAGACCGCGATTGATTCCATCTAAAGATTGGATCCAAGCCCTTGAAAAGCAAATCTGTAATTTAATTGATCAAGCTGACAATCTCGAGATTAGGGGCAGGAGGAAAAATGTCCTTATTGTTGGTCTGTTGAAGGGGATAGAGGGCAGTCGGCCAGTGAAATTTTTCAAAAACTGGCTGCCATGATTCCTTAGAATCAAAAGGGGGCAGGTGAAAATTGAAAGAGCTCATCGGGTTATGGCACAAAGGTCAGGTTTGGACCAGCGCCCCCACCCTGTCCTCATGGGTTTCATAGCTAAGGGGACAAGCAAAGAGTCATGGAAGCCTCCAGAACCCAGGAGAAAGATCCAAAAGCTTTAGTTCATGAGGGCTCCGGGATCATGTGTTTTTTCAGGACTTCTCAGTGGCGGTGATCGGAAGAGAAAATCTTTTGATGATATCAAGAAAAGACTATGGGATCCCAGGATTCAGTGCTTTTTAAGGTACCCAGCTTCGGTTTGCTTTCAATGTATTAGCAACCACCATACCCTGCAGTAGTAAATTCCATAGATTCATTCGACACTCCAGAGAAAGCAGAAAACTTTGTGGACACTTTAAATTAGACTGGATGATTTAATAGATACTGATAATGATTTATTTTGTTTTCAAAGAAAGCCTTGCTGGGTTTTTTTGTGGTACTAACCAGCGCTACATTATACTCACTTTTAATTACTTTGTTAACGCTATTATTCTTTCTCTTTGTACTTGTGTCTGTGGTGCGGCTCTAGCTGGAAGGAGTTAGGAAGGTGTTTGTGATGGCTAGATGCCTATCTACGGGCAGTTCAAGCCCGGTTTTTGTATTCAATTTCCCTGGTTGCCATATTGGCAATGGGGAGAAGACAAAGGTTTTGGATGTGTAGGTGCCCCCTTTCGGCGGGTGGGGGGGGGCGGGGTAAGTTACCCTATTCAGCGCAATTGCCGCTTTGTATTTTGTTTTGTTTTTTGGTTCTTGTTGTACATAGTTATTGAAAGTTTTGAAGATTTGTTAGTTTTAGTTGTTTGAGTTTGTGCTATTTTTATGTTTTGTGGATTTGCTTTCATCGAGGCTCAGGGATTTGTGATTCAGATTCTTCCTCTCTGGAGTCCAAATGTTGCTGCAGATTGTTATGGCTAATGACATGCTTAAATGGTGTACCTGGAACATCAAGGGAAGCCGCTCGCCAGTCAAGAGAAGAAAGGTACTTTCCAGTCTTAAAAGGGATATGGTGGATATTGCCCAACTGCAGGAGATGCACCTCGATGATGAGGAATATTTGAAATGACAATAGAGTGGGGTTGATCGAGTTTACTTCTCATCTTTTAATACTAGGAGTAGGGGAGTGGCCATACTTCTTAAGAAGAACCTCCCATTTAAGTTACTGGATTGTATTAAAGACATGAACAAGAGGTTCAGAATCTTCAAAGCCACAATATGTGGAGAAGAATACAGTATTTTAAATGTTTACTGTCCCCCAACCCACCCCTTTAAATTTCTGGTAGATGCATTTTCCAAAGTGATTAATCTTTCGTTGCAGTACATTATTAAAGAGGGAAATTTTAGCTGTCTTATGGATCCCACAGTAGACAGAATGCCTAAAAGCTCCCCCAATGCCTTCTTTACAATCAAAACAATTAGTGAATCTATGTGCAGAACTAGGACTGGAGAATCTCTGGAGGCGTATCAACCCCACAGGCAGGGATATTATGTTCTTCTCCAAATTACCCAGGTGCCACACCAGGATTGATCTCTTCTAGCCCCCACAGCACTTCTGGATTCAGTGGCATCCTGTACAATTGGGAATATTACCATCTCTGATCACGCAGCAGTATACTTATTAGTTAAGATTAAGGGCAAAATAACAGCTTCGGGACACTGGTGAATGGATCCCTTCATTCTTAAGAGTAGAAGTTCATTGAGTATTTCTCCAATGAATTCAGAGCTTTCCTAGACATTAATTCAGACTCGGCCAGTAACCCATCCATCCTCTGGAAAACTGCTAGAGCTTATGCCAGGGGGTAATTATTTCCTACTGGACCAGTAAGAGGCAAAAGAAGGGAGAGCAGCAATGCTTGCTTGAAACACAGTTGAAGGCATACTTTAATAGACACTCGGTGGCTAAGCTACAGAGGGTCACCGCACTTTGATCTACACTGAAGCCCATGCTCACATGGACAGCCAAGAAGGAACTCCCTTTTGCAAAACAACGGTTGTTTGAGCATAGTGATAAACTAGGTCAGTACTTAGTACATCTTGCCAGGAAAAAAAGCATGCCCCCCCCCCCCCCCCCCCCCCCCCCACCAAGCCATTACCTCAATTAGGGAAGGGACTGGAACCCTTAGCTGCGATTCTAAAAAGATTAATGCAGCGTTTTGGAGATTTTACTCCATATTATATCAGGCTGAATGATGTGAGGATGGGCAGGTTAAGATGGAGGTTTTTTTTCAAGAACCTGGATCTTCCAGGTATAATCCCCAAACAAGAGTCTTTCCTTAATGCCCCTTTATCATTGCAGGAGGCTGTGAAGCAGCTTCAGAGTGGAAAGGCATCCAGTCCTGATGGACTTCCCAGTGAATTTTATAAAGAATTTATAAACGTACTGTCAGAACCGATGCTTAACATGTTCAATCACTCATACAGTCATGACCACCTCCCACCATCTTTAAGAGAGGCTAACATCTCCCTTATTCTTAAGAAAGGGAAGATTCCAGAAGACTGTGAGACCTATAGGTCCACCTCACTTTTAAATGTTGATTTCAAAATCCTTTCTAAGACTCTTGCACTAAGGTTGGAAACTGTGCTGCCTTCTATTGTCAAAGAGGACCAGACAGGCTTTATAAAGGTCCACAGATCTTCCAACAATGTTAAGAGACTACTCAACATGATCCAAGCTTGCCAACAACAAGCTGTACAGGGATTAGTGATCTCTCTAGATGCAGTGAAGGCATCGGGTTGAGAGGCCATACCTCTTCTATACTCTAGAACCGTTTGGCTTAGGCAAAGCCTTTGTGAGGTGGGTAAAAGACCTTTATGGCTATCCTCTGGCCACAGTTCTCACAATGGTGTGCAATCAAGTAATTTTAGTATCCACAGGGGCAGTCGATTAGGCTGTCCTCTCTCACCATTGCTTTTTACATTGGTGATTGAGCCGCTGGCAAAGGCCACTCTTTGGGACCCCAACATATTTCCCTTGGAAAGGGAACGTTATAAGAGATAGGATTTATAATCATTGAGAGAGGAATAAGTTGATTAGGGATAGTCAACACAGTTTTGTGAAGGGTAGGTCGTGCCTCACAAACCTTATTGAGTTCATTGAGAAGGTGACCAAACAGGTGAATGAGGGTAAAGCAGTTGATGTGGTGTATATGGATTTCAGTAAGGCATTCGATAAGGTTCCCCATGGTAGGCTATTGCATAAAATATGGAGACATGGGATTGAGGGTGATTTAGCAGTTTGGATCAGAACTTAGCGAGCTGAAAGAAGACAGAGAGTGGTTGTTCATAGAAAATATTCATCCTGGAGTTCAGTTACCAGTGCAGTACCATAAGGATCTGTTTTGGGTCCACTGTTGTTTGTCATTTTCATAAAAGACCTGGATGAGGGCACATTTGCAGATGACACTAAGGTGAGTGGAGTTGTGGATAGTGACGAAGGATGTTGTCGGTTATAGGGAGACATAGATAAGCTGCAGAACTTGGCTGAGAGGTGGCAAATGGAATTTAATGCGGAAAAGTGTGAGGTGATTCACTTTGGAAGGAGTAACAGGAATACAGAGTGCTGGACAGAGTGCTGGTAAGATTCTTGGTAGTGTAGATGAGCAGAGAGATCTCAGTGTCCAAGTACATAGATCCTTGAAAGTTGCCACCCAGATTGATAGGGTTGTTAAGAAGGCATACAGTGTGTTAGCTTTTATTGGTAGAGGGACTGAGTTTCGGAGCCACGAGGTCATGCTGCATCTGTACAAATCTCTGGTGGAACCACATTTGGATTATTGCGTTCTGGTCACCGCATTATAGGAAGGATGTGGAAACTTTGGAAAGGGTTCAGAGGAGATTTACTAGGATGTTGCCTGGTATGGAGGGAAGGTCTTACGAGGAAAGACTGAGGGGCTTGAGGCTGTTTTCGTTAGAGAGAAGAAGGTTGAGAGGTGACTTAATTGAGACATATAAGATAATCCGAGGGTTAAATAGGTTGGACAGTGAAAGCCTTTTTCCTCGGATGGTGATGGCTAGCATGAGTGGTCATAGCTTTAAATTGAGGGGTGAGAGATATAGGACAGATATCAGAGGTAGTTTCTTTACTCAGAGAGTAGCAGTGGTGTGGAACACACTGCCTGCAACAGTAGTAGACTCACCAACTTTAAGGGCATTTAAATGGTCATTGGATAGGCATAAGGACGAGAATGGAATAGTGTAGGTTAGATGGGTTTCAGATTGGTTCCACATGTCGGCACAACATCGAGGGCCGAAGGGCCTGTACTGTGCTGTAATGTTCAATGTTCTATGTTCCACATCTGCCCCAGAAGTGGAATTAAAATCACGCAAGATCACATTGTACGTAGATGATGTCCTTATCTTTCTGTCAAACCCAATAGTTTCGGTATCTTATCTGATACAAGTAATTAATTCATTTGGCGCCTTTTTGGGATACAAGGTCAATTTTACAAAATCGGAGACAATGCCCATGGGGGATCTCCGAAAAATACTTGATGTCAAGGGCAAATTTCGATTTCCTTTTAAGTGGTCACGGGAGGGTTTCCTTTACAGTATTTAGGTATATTTATCATTCCCATCTCTGATCAGTTATTTAAGGCTAACTTTGCCCACTTATTTGACAAAATCAAACAGGACCTGCGAAGATGGGAGGTGCTTATATATATCTTGGCTAGGCCGGATAGCCCTTATTAAAATGAATATCCTCCCTCGCCTCTTATACCTTATGCGAGTGCTTTCTTTGATCTTCATTAGACAAACATTCAGGAGACTGAATGGTTGGTTCAGCTCTTTCACCTGGCACCGTAAATGACCCCTTATCAAATCGACCAAATTGCAACTGCCCCACAGACTGGGGGGAGTGGACCTCCCAGATATTAAAGATTATCAATTAAGCTCTCTCTTATCTTATGTGAGTGACTGGGCCTGTGGGCACTCTGCTTCAATATGGTTGGACACTGAAAGTTTGCAGACAAAGTGCCCCCTCATTAGTCTACTGTTCCTAGACAAAATGAGGACAGTTAAGGAATATTGCCATAATTCAATAATTATCAATACCATTAAAGTATGGAGGGCAATGCGGAAGAACGAGGGCAATGTAGCCAAAACATCATTTCTTACCCCCATAAAGTAACTGGTATACCAGGTTTCCAACCGGGTGTAATGGATTTTGGGAATAAACTCTGAGCACCTAGGGGTGTGTCTTTCCTGGGTGACTTATTTGAGGGGAAAACAATGATGTCCTTTGATCAATTGACTCAGGAGTATGGACTACCTCGCAGAGGCCTTTTCTGTTTTTTTACCAAATCAAGGATTTCATTCAAAAAAGAACTACACTTCTAGCCAACCCTTATAGATCTGACACAGAGAAGAGTGTGCTTAGTGCAAAGACCAAACTGTCTGTCAGCACCCTTTAACACCTTGTGGGTGGCACGGTGGCACAGTGGTTAGCACTGCTGCCTCACAGCGCCAGAGACCCGGGTTCAATTCCCGACTCAGGCGACTGACTATGTGGAGTTTGCACATTCTCCCTGTGTCTGCGTGGGTTTCCTCCGGGTGCTCCGGTTTCCTCCCACATCACAAAGATGTGCGGGGTCAGGTGAATTGGCCATACTAAATTGCCATACTAAAGGCAGCAACATGGGCGGGTCGGTGTGGACTTGTTGGGCCGAAGGGCCTGTTTCCACACTGTAATCTAATCTAATCTAATCTAACCTGCTGGGGTATGGCCCTTCACACAAGGTCAAGCAGCTTTGTAATGTCTGGGAGAGAGAGCTGGGAGTCGAGATCTCCTCTGAGACATGGGAGGATATTTGGGAAAACACTAAAAAGATTTCAGTTTGTAACAGGACCCAGCTGAAGATTCTCCACAGGATCCATCTTTCCCCAGATCGCCTCTCAAAATTCAAAGTGGGAGTATCCTCAACATGTCCCAAATGCAAAACGAGTGCAGGCACTGTCACTCATTGCCTTTGGTCCTGCTGCAGGCTCTGGACATACTGGAGCGCTGTGGTAAATGTAAAAGAGAGGGTCTTGGGGACAGAATTGGAGATGGACCCAGTCTCTCTTCTCCTGGGCCTGCCCAGTGTACTTCTTTCAGCTGCATATAGGAAAAACGTTTCAATATCCTTTTTTTTGCGCAAGGAAAAACATTTTGCTATGTTGGGTGTCTGAAAACCCCCGTGGGTCTGTCGGGTTGGCGTAAGTTAGACATGGAGCATATCCCTCTGGATTTTCTCATAAGTACGGTACACCAAAAAACTGAGAATTTTTATAAGACATAGCAGCCCTTTTTGGATTACCTGGACACAGATTTATCTACCATGCTACTAAGGGCTTTTATATAGCCATGACAGTCGCACCTCGTGAATCTAACACACTGAGAGGAAGAATTATGAACATATGAATATGTGCAAGTTAGTGCTTTCAATGGTCAAGAGTTATTGTTTTGTCCCACTGAGCTGTATGTATTATTTATTTATTTATCTAGTTTTTTTTTAAATATACATATATGTACATGAGTGTAGGTCTGTTCTTTTTGTATTGTTGTGATTTGTATAGTTTTTGGTTTTATGTAATATTTTAAAATCTCTTTCAATAAAGATATCTTGATAAAAAAAGACTGGGGACTCAATCCTATGCTTTTTGGCTCAGTAGGAGTTAAATTGAGTTTTTTGGAGAGTTTCTCACTGTGAGACCTTGTGCAATTTCTCACTGTGTCATAACACTCAGAGATAGTGAAGATTGCAGATGCTGGAAAGTCAGACTCGATAAAATGTGGATCTGGAAAAAGAACAGCAGGTCAAGCAGCATCAGAAGAGCAGGAGAGTTGGTGTTTGAGGCAGGACCCTTCATTCTGAGGAAGGGTCCTACATGAAACGTCGACTCTCATGCTTTTCTGATGCAGCTTGATCTGCTGTGCGTTTGCCAGCTCCACGTTTTATCCATTATATATTATCAAGCTTGTCCTATTAACTGGTTACACCACCCCCACAGCCACCACTCCCCATTGGTGTTCCTCGTGTCTAATTCCATCCCAGTCTTACCACGTAATGCTCATGGAACAACTTGCCCCTTGTCATATCCGCTAAAGACAGAAATCGCTTGCATTTCACACAACTTATGAAAGGCTAGTGAGCAACTCAGCGAGCATTGGCAATCTAGCCTTGCACGTCACTGGCAAATAACAGCAGACACTGCCCGTGGTGCATAGTCAGCATAGCTGACACTCCCTTCCCCATACAATGCTATTCTCTCAGCCTACTCATTGTTTAACTAGCAGGCCACACTGTTTTCCTGTCCTTAGCTAACCCCCATCCCAACTAAATACCCTTTGGAGGTCACTGCTACTCAGTTTCCTATGCCCACTTGAGGCCAACACCTTGTCATTATTCAAAAGGGGAGCATCACATACAAGAAACAATTACACAATTCCAAGAATGAGCTTTTATTTGCAGACACCAAAAACAAAATGAATTGAGGCTGCAGGTCATCTCCCACAATTCAAACTAAATTCTGGCACATCGACCAATGGCAATTTTACATTCCACAATGGTCTACTGCACCCAGCTCTTATTGACAGCAACGGCTTTGTCAATCAGGTCCAGTTTGCTCTGTAGTGCTGGAAGGTGTTGTCATGCAGAATGAGAGCTTCCTTCTCCCAATGGAAGAGCAGAGTCCCTCATTTTGACGTTGTTTTTCTTTCTGGAAGCTTGCCGATTATCACAAAAAATGTTTTTGTCTCTCTGGCTTTGCCATCTGGGTGTGATGGATGAATGAGATTATACAAGGGGTACGAAATATAATGAAAGGAGAAGACATAAAATGTGATCAAAATATTGGGTCACTGCCTCCTGAAACTTCTCTATAAGTAATTGCTGTAATTATAATTTGCAAGAAACCCCTCTTCATTAAAGACTCTTCCCTGTATACGTCTGAATAAACTTTGATACTCTTGACATCTCAAACTCTGGAATGCTGCTTAAAATCCCCAAAACAATCAGCATATCTTGCAGGATCTCCAGGTTCGGAACAAGGGACACACTAATGATGAATGGTGGACAGATGAGTATGTTTATATATCACCCTCTGAATAGGAATAGAGTAACTGGGAACATCCAGAACAATGAAGAAGCTACGACTGAAGACACAAAGTGGAAATATAGGACCTATGAAAAGGTTTCAGGGTCCCTAGCCCAGGCTGGGATGATGTAGTATTCCTGAAATTGTTGAAAGAGGGCATCAGTGGGACTCATCAAGATCGGGATGGGACCATTCGCCGCCGCCGATTAGCCACTGCCCTTTCACCGCCGAGGACGCTTTGCCACCACCCATTGGCTGCTGAGGACGATTCGTCACCGCAAGTGTTTGTAACTCATTTTTATGTATAAACCAATAAAATGATATTTATTTCACCTCTTTTTTTAATCAATATTTACTATGTTGTTGTATAAATAAAGGGGACTGATAAGTATGAAAGAACAGGCGGCAGGTAAAACAACATATATATATTTCCGGTGGCGAATAGTCTCCAGAGGTCAAACGACCCCATTGGAGAAACACTGGTGGCGAACCGGCAGTGGCTAATTGGCGGCAACAAATGTGCCATGGCAAATCGTCACCAACCCCATCAAGACATTTCGGAAATGGATAGCACCCAGGCAGATGAGCCGAGACTGCAGCAACATAAGAAGGGGAACAAATCAGAAATAAGGCAGTGCCAAGGTGGAATACTAGAATTGTGGAGATGAGGACACATTAATGAACAATATTATGTGAAGGCGGATGGCTGTGAGAGACAGGCCCTCAGTCAACAGTAGGAGGCAGTGTCCAGACCAGAAAAATTGGTCACCTAGGCCTCCTCAGATAATATAGGAGAACTCTTTACAAAGACAACAGCACTGCTGTGGGACCACCTGCATAGAATGTCATAGACGCTGGAACTTCTGAATTGATAACTAACCAATGATTACCCACGACCAAAGAAACATTGTATACACCTGGGTGGGCAGTAGAGCCTTCAAAGCTTGGAGGAGTGAATCACAGCTAGGGAAAATATTACTAACAGTGTGTGTCTGAATAATGAGGGAACAATGTTGAGAAAAGATATATTAAGGGAAATGAGTGCAGTCATCGACTCTAAGTTTGTGAAATGATTTGGCACTCAAACCGAGGTGCAGTGAAGTGCAACTATGGTCCAAAAGAAAAGCATGTTACTCTGCTTCAGTATTATAGCCACACACATGAAGTAAGAATGGAAAGCTGAGGCAGTATGTGGGCTTTAAATAAAAACAGAAAATGCTGGAAAAACTCAGCAGGTCTGGTAGATTCTGTTGAAAGAAGAAGAGAGGTAAAATTTGACTCTCTATCCATTGATGCTACTTGACCTGTTAAGTTTCTGCTTTTTATTTCAGATCTCCTGAATCCGCAATACTTGCTTTTATTTAAATGTATAGTCTATTTGCTCATAATTGCCTGTTGTATGGTTGATGACGCAGGTATGAATTCATACATGTAAGAGCAGGATATTCTAAATGTTTAATGGAACATGAAAAATAGTTTGGATGCTTAACAATCCACATCTTTTAAGTTCAAATTACTTTTTAAATAAAGGAGCATTTGACAAAGGAATCTAAAAACAGGGCTTGGAATTTTTAAACATTGTCAGAGAAAAACATTCTGAATATTTGAAATGTACCTGTTGATTGAAATTGATTAATAAAATTAAATGAATTTAAGCTAGTATTCTTATTGGTCAGTGCAGTGATTACAGGAGTTGATACATCATGTTGCAACCGTACAAGACATTGATTGGACTACTTTTGGAATACAGCATTCAGTTCTGGTCTCCTTGTTATAGGAAAGATGTTGTGAACCTTGAAAGGGTTTAGAAAAGATATACAAGGATGTTGTCGGGATTGGAAGGTTTGAGCTATAGGGAGAGTCTAAATAGGCTGGGGCTATTTTCCCTGCAGCATTGGAGGCTGAGGGGTGTCCTTGTAAAGGTGTATAAAGTCATGAGGGCATGGATAGTGTAAGTAGCCAAGGTCTTTTTCGTAGGGTGGGAGCATCCAAAACTAAAGGGTATGGCTTTAAGGTGAGAGGGGAAGATTTAAGAGGTACCTAAAGGCCAACATTTTCATGCAGAGCATAGTGCATGTATGGAATGAGCTGCCAAAGGAAGTGGTAGAAGATGGTCCAGTAGCAACATTTAAAAGGCATCTGGATGCGTTAATGAATAGGAAGGGTTTAGAGAGTTATGGACCAAATGCTGACAAAGGGACTAGATTAATTTAGGGTATGAGTTTGACTGGAGGGGCTGTTTCTGTACTGCACAACTCTATAACTCTAAGACCCTGAAAGGACTTAATGGGATGTGTTCTCTTGTAAGAAAATCTAGAACTAGGTGTTATAGTGTAAAAATAAGGGGTCACCCATTTAAGACAGCGATCAGAAAAAAAATTCCCTCAGATTCTCTGTGATTTTGAAATTCCTTTCATCAAAAGGCAGTAAACACAGAATCATTAAGTATTTTTGATTACCAAAGGGTGGAATATTAACAGGAATGTATAATTGAAGTTAAAAACCAGATCAACCATAATCTTACCAAATGGTGTAACATGCTTGAAGGGCCAAGTGACCCATTCTTGTTCCTTGATTGTATGTTCTCTTGACATTGAATGGCATCACAACTGCTGAGTCCTCCATGAACAATATCCTGGTGGTTACCATTGAACAGAAACTGAACTGGACCCCAAATTCTATTGCTACAACAGCAAATCAAAAGCTGAGAATTCAGTGGCAAGGAAGTGAACTCCTAACTACCCAAATCTTTTCCACCATCCACAACACATCACTACTGGAATGGAACAATTTACACTTGCCTGGATGAGTCTAGGTCCAATAATATTCAAGAAGCTTGACATCATTCCGGACTAAGCAGCCCGCTTGATTGCTATTCCATCCATCCATCATCTTAAGCATTCACTTCCTCCATTAGCAATGTGCACCAACTACAAGATGCACTGTAGCAACTCAGCAAGACTCCTGCAACATCGCCTTTCAAATCTGGAAATCTAAAAGGATAAGAGTACCATTGGATTACTATGATTTGCAAGCTCCCCTCCTCATTCCTGTTAAAGGGCTTATGCCCAAAATGTCAACTGTCCTGCTCCTCTGATGCTGCCTGACCTGCTTTGCTTTTTCAACGCCACACTTTTTGACTCTGATTCTGCAGCATCTGCAGTCCTCACTTTCCCCAAGCTCCCCTCCAAGATACACAACATTCTGACTTGGAAGTATGTCCCCTCTTGTTAACTGTTGATGGGTGAAAAATCATAGAACTCCCTTCATAATAGCACTGTGGGTCTTCCTACACCCAAAGACTGCAACAATTCAAAAAGGCAGCTCACCATCACTTTCTCAAAAGCAATGAGAGGCAACAAGTGCTAGCCTACTCACATCACCTGGAAGAATTTTAAGAAGTCAAATTTCTTGACTTTGCTGGAACTACCTAAAATAAGAATAAGAACAAGTTCCCTTATTTTGGTGGCTTGAAAAGTGGGCTGTCTAATGCTTCTGTTTTGTATCCACCTTAAAAAGCATTCCTCCGATTCCTAATACATGTAAAATCATTCTAATCCATACAATAGACTTCAGCCATACTGCAGCTGACCATATTGGGACGAATGATTAGTGTCTCTATTTATTGCCTCAGGAAACGTGAGTTTGAAATAATGATGTTTTTTCCCATTCCTGGACATATTTAAGAGTATTTCCGCCATGGAAATGTGGAAAACTGCGTTAGCCTATATTACGCAGAAACGGCTTGTCTATTTAACTGAATCCTGGCAGGAGGTTCTATAGCTTCCCCGCTGACTCTTAACAGTTGTTACTTTAGAATTGGTGTCAATATTGGCACGTTGTTTCAAGAACCAGACAAGGTGACGGCTTTACAAAGAGCAGGGTGAAGAGCTTCTTTCATGTCACGAAACAAGAGCAGGGGCTTTGATGTAAAAACAGCAATTCGTCTAAATGGAGAGCTGACCTTTCACTTGCGTGGGCATGTAACTTTAAAAAGCTGACTTCCAGAGAATTTCTCGAGACTACGCCTTAATTTTCGAGACCCACATTTAATCATTCCGAGCCGCACTTGGACGGTTTGAGGCGGTAACCGAGCAGATGCTGGACCATTATCGTTACAGCATTTGGTATATTTCTGGATTTTTTGTAGTCTGGCTGGTCCCAACTATGTCACGCCGAAAGACCGAATGCTAATTTCTCCATGTCCTTTGGATGTGGTTTGGGTGCGTGCAATCTCTCGGTGATATTGTGTTTTCATTTTCAACATTTAGTTTGGTCAACGTTGGATAGTCAATTGGATCTAATCCTGATTAATTGAATACCTTTGAAAATGGGAATTAATGCTGTCAAATACAATTGGTTATAATATAAGATTTTTTTTTAAAAAAGACAAGGGTTTAATATTGCAAAGTCTTAAATCAGCGTAAATGACTTATGAAAATCAATGCAACATTGTAAAGTCAAAGTTCGCATTGGGAACAAATGAACACATTAACAGATTGCAAGGAATTACCGAAATCTCTACAATTTTGAGAAATGTTATAGATGAGCCATCATGTAGTAACTTAACAGTGCCCGCTACTCCATCAAACAGAAGACTAAGGTGTTTTAGCACATACTGCCCCTTCAAGCCCAAGTCACTCTTCCCAATGGCTTCAGCCACACCAATGCTGAAAACTCTTGACAACATTGAATATAAAGTATTCATGTTTAATGTTTGCTCATGTTTGCTCATGTTTAATCCGTAGTGCTGTCACTGAGCTGGATAGCCACCTCCTCTACCACTGTGCACTACAACAACTTGTCAATTTTTCGTGTCTCTCAGCTTCAGATCTCTATCACTGAGAAGAATACCATTGTGAGCTGATTATGTTCCCTCAGTGACACTTTGTTAAAATTCTGAAAAGTCCTACCCAACCTTAATATAGGGCCACTATCAGTACAGAGACTACAGTAGTTAGTTCAAGGATAAGGACCAATGCCCTCTCCTCAGGATAAGAAGGAACAAGCATTAAATAAAACTCAGCGGCATCCACAACCTCAGAGCAAAGTCATTAAAATGGATGTAATATCAAATTATAGAAATTGGCCTCTCCTTGCTCCCCAAAAAAATGTTGATAATCAAACTACGTTTATTGACTTGCAACGGAATACAGTGGTTAAAACAGTTTTGCTCATTTTTGTTTATTTGTTCATGGGAAGCATGCATTACTGGCTAAACTAGCATTTATTGTCTTCCCTAATTGCCTAGACAACAGTTAAGAGTCAATCACATCACTGTGGGTCTGCAGTCACATATGCATCAGGTCGGGTAAGGATTGCAGATTTCCCTGAAGGATATATATTACTGTTTAATGATATTAATGAAAGGGAATAACATCAGCATGTTTGCCTATCCGTTAGTTATCTGCTTACAGAATTACATTGGTTGCTGGTCATTGTCAACTGAATGTCTTGACTTAAAATTCATATCCTTGTTCCTAAGTGCCTCCATAGCTCCACATCTCCCTGACTCTAATATTTTTCAGCCCAACAACCCTCTGAGATCTGAGCTTTCCTCCAATTCTGGTGTCTTAAGCACTGCTGATTTTCAGCACTTCACCACTGGCAGCTGTGTCTCATGAAAGAAAGAAGACTTGCATTTATGTAGACCTTACCACAACTCTAGATGTCTCGAAGTGTCTTTCAGCAGTAAAGTTTTTTTTGTTGAAGTTGTAGAAAGATGGTAGTCAATTTGCCCCATTGCCTAATTCTTAATTGCTGGAATTACTTGCCAAAACTTCTCTTTCCCTCTTGCTTCTTTTAGAATACTCATTAAACTTACCTTTTTGATGAAATGTTTGGTTTAATCATCTTTCATAGTATCTCTTGTGTGTCTCTATTTTTATTTTATTTTATAACATTCCTTGAAAGTAGAGTGGAACATTTTATTTTAAGGAGCTACTGAAATGCCTGTTGTCATATCTAGAATTTCACAATAGGTTACAACTTACTTAAAAAGCTTTATTTGTGTAACTTATGTTTTCAGCTGAAATTTACATATAAGGTTTGCAGATATCAATATTTTATTTACCAATAGCTATGAAATTATGGAATTACTTGCCAAATATGAGACTGCTCTTTATAAAAGGCTATGTAAGAAAATGTTTGACAACAGCAGCTTGACAACAATAATACATGTCAGCGATATTTTATCAAGGATAAGGGAAAGAAAAACTATTGCCTAATCATATTTGACATTCATATAGAGCTAGGTGAAAATTAATAACATCAATTTTGATCATCGAACAAGATTTTGTTTTGGTTTGCAATGACTAACTTACAGATTTAACTACATCTTTAGTAACTAGGCCTTCATCATTTCTCTTGTAAAGAAAAAGCTTTTTGAAAATAACATGATAATACTGACACAACTGTTAAAGGTAACAGCTGGTTAAGCCTACATGAAAATGCTAAATCCTGGTCATTAGAAATAGAAACTTTAAAGAGTTATTTCCTTAGAGGAACCTCTTGCTGTGGTTCTTTCAGCACTTTAAATCATTCGTCACAATTATTTATTAACTAGTCAACCTCCTGTGGTACTACACATCAGGCTAGTGTGCAGAAGATAATTGGATCAGGGCATGAAGACGTAATTCAATCCCACTTTAAAATCCACTGTATTTTCCTTTTACAAATTTCTACATAGATTCTTCTAATTTTAATAGTATTGCATTATATCACAGAATTCTTACAACACAGGCTATTCAGCCCATTGTGCCTGCATCAGCTTTTCAAACAAGCATTATGACCTTGTGTCAACATCCTGCATTTTGCATACTATTTTTATCCAAAAATTATTTAGTGCATCATGAATTCTTAAAATAAACCTGCTTCCACATTTCAGGCAGTCCATTCCATGTGTTTCATTTTTCTCACATCACCCTTTCTTCTTTTGCATATCATTTTAAATCTAGGCTCTCTTGTTTTTGTTCCTTTTATGAGGTGTATTTTCCAATTCTTGCCATTGATGGGGTTGCATCAGTTGCCATGGGAAAACTGATAAAAATATTATCAGAGATTAAGTTTTCAATATGTATATTTATCTATTAATATAATAAAATGTGCCGGTTGTAAGAATATGATAAATCATGTACTGAAGAAAAACCCAGTTGTCCCGTTAACCTCATGCATAGGATGCACATTCTGCCCTTTGGTAGACTATAGTAGAAATGATTTGAAGTATCTCCCTGCAGCAGAGGTAAATTAATTAAAACTCCAGAACAGGTATGTGGTTCTGCAGTACTCAGCTTTATTTCCCTTGCTTACAACAAAAGCTTCCACTAAAATAAATGGAAAGAACCACGACAGACCAGGTGACACTAAGTGCATATTTGTTACTTAATTGAAGATCAGCTTTATTATATATTTTGTGTTGATACAAAGTGGTTTTACCTTCACATTCATGCAATATGTGTAGTATAATTCAATCGCTGGATTCAAACTTATCAAGTAGTAAAGACCAACTCAAGGACTAACTTGACCTTTCCTAACGGTACTACAGGTTTGCCTAAACTACAAGGACAAAAGAAGTTCAAAAAGCTGACTCACCACAACCTTCTCAAGGATGGTTAACAAACGCTGGTCTAGTCAGCCAAAATTGCTCACATCTTATGAATATTTTTTCTTTTAAAACTAGCTTAGTTTTGTGTGTCATCGTCAAAGGTTGAGGAGTTTTTATCATTTATCTTTAATCATTTTAGTGTAAGCAGAATGTTGACTATCATGTGGACTATTTATTATCATTGAAATTTAACCACTTTTAGATTGAGAGAAATTCTGTTTTAGCTGGTCTGAGAATTATTAAGAGATAGCAGTACAATTCAGATCTGCCTTAATTCTCTAAGCAGATGCCAATCTCAAATTTGAAACTGTAGTACAACTTCTTTATTCATTTGTACTTTGAATCATGTCACAAAATCCAACATATAAAAGATATACAGTTATAAGTTGCATCCAAATCTGTTAACTCCGCTCATCTCTTTGAAATTGTAATGACAAAGTGTCCATCTACCAAAAAAGTCAGTTATTTATGAAGTGTGTTGTGTGAGCAGTAGGCCAGCCATTAAGTATCAATTGTAAATGATGGGAGGTCAGTTTAAAAAGAGATCTGGGAAAATCTATACTTTTAAGTTCTATTACTTGGCAGTTGAAAAACAGCAGGTGTAGCTATTCATTTTCTCTAAACATAGAATTATTTTTCAAATGAACCAAGTATTTCAGCAAACCGAAAATAAATTCTCCACAGTTATGTTCAAATCAGTGTGAATAACCTCTTGATACTAAATCTTATATTTCTTAATTTTACTCAACTCAGCAGTGAGATTAGAATCTAGTGTCTGATATCAGTCAGAGGGTCCTGGGTTTGAAGAGATTGCATATATAGAGTGAGATGGAAATGTGTTGCTGGAAAAGCGCAGCAGGTCAGGCAGCATCTAGGGAACAGGAGAATCGATGTTTCGGGCATTAGCCCTTCCTGAAGAAGGGCTAATGCCCGAAACGTCGATTCTCCTGTTCCCTAGATGCTGCCTGACCTGCTGCGCTTTTCCAGCAACACATTTCCATCTCTGATCTCCAGCATCTGCAGACCTCACTTTCTCCTCATATATAGAGTGAGGCCATGGAGAGATTTGAAAACAAGGACAAGGAATTTAGAGGCAAGTTTTGCTTTACGAAGAGCCAATGTAAGTCAGAAAGCAGGGAGTCAATATGGGAATGGTGATGCAAAAGCAATAGAATCATAATGACTTCATGTTTATGGAGAGAAATGGATTATAGGCCAACTGGTATGCTTAAAAATCATCAGGTGTAAAGGGGGAATGTGGATTTCAGCAGCTCGAGACAGGGTGAAGTTGGGCAATATTATAGGTAGAAATAGGTGTTCTTAGTGATGGCTTGAATTTGAGATCTAAAGATCATCTCATGATCAAGGGATGAGAGCAAACTATTTCATCTCAGCTAGTGTGAGGGGAGGATGGGGTTGGTAACAAGGGAATAGAGTCTGGAGTAGCTACTGAAAACAATGTCTTCAGATTTCCCACAATTAATTGGAGTAAATTTCTGCAGGATGTTAGATAAATTATCTGGTAATGAGCAACTGGAACAGACAAGAGAGGCATTCAAGTCAGTGTACATTCGAAGCCTTAGCATGGGAGTTGAAAGTGCCAACACATGGTGAAGCCTAACACAGTACACACTCCCATTTGGATAAACCCAATTAGATTTGTTTCACAGAGCCACCTAAATCATATTGAATTTAAATGAAATGTTTTTGCACTTTACTAACTTAAATGATTTAAGTAGTCATATTATTTCACAATTTGGATTCCATCCCTTACATAAACATTGTTTAGTTCTTGAGAAATGTTAGTGAGCTCTTCAGACCGAGCCATTAGGTAATGCATCATTATTAAATTCTGCCTTAATTTACATGGTATTGTATTTAGCAAATAACATTAAATTTGACTCTTAGTTGGAAAATGTATATTATGTTAATTGCACCTCAGCTCTAAAACAAGCATACATTTACATCCTGGTATCTAAAAGTCATTCTAATTTGGTGCTTGGCTTGAGCATAGCATGACAAATGCAAGACTGCTTTTAAATAATAACTTTGTACAATATCAAATCCAAATAATTGCATTGGTAGAGTTCATCATATAGCAAGCTAAGTGCCATTGCATCTGTACTTCGTTTAATGGCATAAAAAGTTGTGTACTTATAGGTTAGTAAATAATCATTCTTTAACAAGTGGTAAAAGTTTATTTAAACGACAAAACATAACAAAATTCCACTTACATGACAGACATATATACGTACAATTAAAAAAAGGTTAATGTGCTAGCATAACATTGCCAATGTAACGGGGCTCAAATGCACAGGGATCAGGTATACAAGTTTCCTAAAGGCATTTCCCTAGAATTAATAAGAACATTTACATCTAACCTTTATGTCTTGCACAAATCTAATTCAGTCTGTCTTCCTTCACTGAAGGGAGGAACTGTGGACCCTGTTACCAATAATTCTAGCTCCGAATTAATCCCTTTAAGGGAATATTAAACTTTGTTTTACCACTAAAAGTAGAGTATTTTACATGTTCATTCATGTGTGCACGAGCATATTTGCACTTCAAAAATGTAAAAAAAAATATTTAAACGTCGTGCTTTATCGAAGCGCTTTCATTTTTCTGTTCCTAAGAATTCTTGATCTGGAGGCGCTAATTCCATTAGAAATGCATGACAGTACCTAAAATAGCTAACCTTCAATCTAGGATATCGGCCAATTGTTTTGTGATATTCCCAGTGCTAGTTTTCGTTCAGTTTCTTTCATTGTATTTATTTCCTTATTAAACATAATTGCTGTACTTGTTACACACTCAGTATTGCTCATTGAAGGTAGTGATGACTTGCTACTGGCTTTTAAAACGGGAGAACCGATGTCCCATTCAAACTAGGTAGCTCTGTTATTTGACTTGGATCCATTCCGTTACCACGGCCTCCAGACCGATTTCGAATACATTACAGGAGACGTGCTCTCTGTCCGAGAGTTGTCGACCTTTTCTTGCAGCAAAGGACTCTGTCCGGCAGCAGGCGAGTCCCCTTCATCCAGATCGGAGCACAGGTCATCGCTGGAAGCAGTGGATGAGGGAGACAGTGCTGAGGGACTGCTCTGGATGCCACCTCCGGGGGACGCCAATAAATGGCACACATCATCAGGCCCAGGCCAAACGCCGGAGGAGCCAGTCTCGGCCATTAACTCGCCCAGTAAATCCTGAAAGTGGTCTTCGCTCAATGGCATAGACTCCAAAAGGTGGTTCAGTAACTCGGCGGCCACTGCAGAGTCGATCCCGGGGCAGTTTGAGACGAAAGTGTGCACCTCATGCATGCACTGGATGTAGCCAGCTGCAAACCTCTCGTTCGCTTCCTGGTTAAACCTGTCTGTTTCTGCCAAGTAGGAAGAAAAGGGAGAAAAGAAAAAGGTCACTTCCCATCGCCACAACTTTACCACGGAAATGTAATGCTCGCCTGGATGGGGCTGTGCAGCAGCAGCGTTTGTCCAGGGTGCACTCCCCTTCTTACAGACGGATATTCCACGCAGTACTCACCTACATTTCTGTTGCGAAGTATGTTTTGCACACGTTTCACGGTCATCTCCAGGACCTCCGCATTCTCCATTTTCGACTGCAGCTGGAGAATATTGAGCACATTTTAGATTTTGAAATCATTTACTGAAATCTGAAGGACTTTTTTTTTGTTTCTCCCCCATCAGTACAACTTAAAACTCACTTCCGTATCCGCCAGGATCAGTCTCAGTTCTTGCAAGCTTTCGTTAATGCGGGCTCTTCTCTTTTTCTCGATCAGTGGCTTGCGAGTCTGAAATCGGGAGGGGCAAGGGAAAAGCGCGGGGTGAGAACGGTATTTATTGCAAACCATGCACATTGCAAGACCCGGCGACTTAATACCACACACTTCCCTCCCGCTCAGTAACTGCACCGACTTACCTTCCGATCTTCTTTCACCGTGTAATAGTCCCCTTCATCCCTGAGAGAACCAGGTTTGCTGGGTTTGCACGATGGAGCCATGTTGTTTCGGGTAACAACAGCCTTCCCAATTTTTTTTTAATGACACAAAAGAAAAAGGGGAAATCCTCCCACCCGCAAGCACGTTTTTTTTTCTGCTAGCAGCTGGTACGCGTACAATCTCCTTTTTATTCAGTCTCGCCTGCTGTTGGCAATCTCTCTATTTATACCCTGCCGTTTGCATTTGAATGAGTGGAGAGCGGCGGGTCCCGGGGACGCCTAGAGGTCATTAGCTTACCCAATGGCAGTGCAAGGCTTTGTGTCAGGTTCTGAGCTGTACTCTGCCTGCTGTCAGCCTCCGGCTGGCCACGTGAGAAAATGGGACTTTTAAAGTTATTTGTTATGCAACTGCACCCTAACAAAACTGGACATTTTTTTTTCTTTCCCATTTAAAACATAACGCCACGCCGCCCTCACGTTTTCACAGCGTTGACTATCAATTCCATACCAGGCGACGCAAAATTAAACAAAATAGGCTCGACTCGGTAAAAATGGCCAGTGTTGCAGTCTCGAAAGCATTTATTATTCTTTTATGCGCTTCTAGGCAGAAGTGTCAGGGTAAGGAAGCGCCCTCCAGACAAACAGGTACAACTGCACTGGGTAACAAAAATAAGACTAAAAATACGTGAAGCAATATCATTACCGACAATGTTGATATCTGAGGTTTAAAGTTAACCACCTGCTTAATTTTGTATTTGAAATCAGGCAAGGAGGGCGTCTAGTATTGAATATCTTTTCATTCTTTATTGTTCAGCCCTACGCTAGGACAAAATTCTGGGTTTGTAGGTGAAATGTAACATGATGCTGAGAGCAGCTGCAGCCTCCCGCCAGAGTGAATCCAGTAAGAGCATTAGTCGATCCCTAAAGAGCAAGCGACAGGTGTTAGCTCTTGCTTCATTTGTTTTCCTTTTTCACTGCTGGTAGCGTATATCTGTCATATTTGTTATATTCAAAGTAAATCTATCCATCCCTCCGCCCCCACACTGACACACCCCACCCAACCATGCACTAGTTTCTGCAAAAGTGGTTTGCTCGGTACAAAATCAGCATAAGTCATGTGTTCCCTATTTTAAAAGCTCTTGTCAGATCAATTATGTAAATCGTACCCCTTTTAACTTGCAGCTATTTTGTTTTACTAGAATAATAAACGCACATAATATTGTTCAGCATATTTTTCAGACTGGAAAAGGATAATGAGTATTTTCCATCCTTTAGAAATAGCCTCGAACTGTTTGCAGTTTGTATGGGAATGTTTTACTGAAATACAATAGAAATGACTTTACATTGGCTCAGAGGCTGCCCGCTCGCCCATGCTGTACTTTTATCACTCAGTCTCTCTAACACTGCAGTTTAAATCCTCTAGTGGGGGCTATTTGGTGTGAATCGGTGCGGGGCGGGGCGGGGCGGGACGGGGTGGGGGAGGGCCCAAACGAACCAGCAATGGTTTCGGCTACAGTTCTTTCAAACATATTTGAATCCTGAGCTGAATGTGATGTCTTACCGCTTTGAGTTCATGTGTATTTTGCACGTTTTGGCGTCTCACTGTATTATCGATGACATGTGAGTGCAATGTAAATATGTTTGGTCTCTATATTGGAGGGAATAAACAGCAAAAAATGAAGCCGGCACATCATTGTGCGCGCTTTTAAATGTTCAACAAATGATGTTAGTCCACCGCCAAATACCAAGTGAATTAATGTGACTAAAACATTAACGTATTTACTTGATTTATTTATTTATGGGATATAGCAAGTTATTTACTGCTGAAAACAAAGCCTGGTTTCGATAGGAACCGAGGCTGTAAAACGCCTCGAGTGGTAATTAATTTTATGGACTTTTCAGTTGATAATTCGAGAAGTTGGTGCAGAGATGAAATAAATTCCGCAATGAGCATCAAGGTTACAATTCGAAAGTTTTTTTTTCCCCTGTTGTGTTGGCTGCTTGCCATGAACGTAATTGGGTGCAGTCATTATGCAACCTGGCCAGCGAATCCTGCAGCTGTCGCTGAAATCTTTTGTTTAGACCAAACAGGCGTACCCGATTCTGGCTTTCAACATATATCATCAGTATTCAAGGATGGTTGGCTTGAGAAATAATTCTGATAATAGAGCGAACTGTGTGCCTCCCACCAAATAAATTACGAGGAATGCCTGCTAAATTGCCGCTGCGAGATTGAACAATTTTCTTCTCTGCTGTCCAGCACATGAAAAGCATGCCAGTGGGATCATAGCGGAATGATTCTCTGTGTTAACATTGGTCAGTTTATATGTAGCATCCTGTTCATTCCTTCTGTTGTGAACTTTTAAATTGCGTTGAGACATTATTCGAGGAAGTGTGACCCTTGCCAGGGACGGGGGTGCAAATCTAATGGGTGAACAGAAAATTGTGTTACCCATAGACAATTACAGGAACACTCCGACAGCAAAATATCCATAAATAACGTACTGATTAATTCAGCCTTAAATTTCTGAAACGGGGAAGTGCTGTTCGCGAGCATATTGAATTGTTCTCGACGTTATCAGAAGTGGCCCGATAACAGTGTGAAGAGAGACCAGTGTTTCCCCATTTGGGAACTTTCCTCTCCAGCCTTCTATATTGTGTGAATGTGAGCCAGTCTCCCAGAACCGGGAAGGGCGGGGCAAGGCCAAGGCCACTTGTTCTTCTCCGTCTACACCCCCCCCCCCCCCCCGGCCGTCCACCATCACCCCAACCCGTCTCTTTCTCTCTATCACTCACCACGCGTCCTGTCTGGAATCAGGGTCAAAAAGTTCCAGGAGATTTCACCCGCCTGTGCGGACTTTGTTCTCGTTCTGTTCATATCACGGAACATTATATCTCTTGAAGAAAGTTGAAGTATCTCGGGTTAATTGAAAAGAAAGAAGTCCGTGATGCTATTTACAATTCAATTACGTTTTAGGACGACCAAAAATGTTATTCCTCTACAAAATATACTGCCCAACGAGACTGCTAAATTTAGTGAAAAGAGCTGATTCCTATACATTTTACAGTGAATCCAAATTCCGAATCGGCAGAGTATTATCATCACAATACACGCGAAGCCTTCCAATTCACACCATGCTCTATAATGGTGTATGTATCAGCGCTATAGAACATGGATCTTTTCGGTCTACTTTTCGAAATAAACGTGTTATACATCGGTCTTAATGGAGATTTGAGTCGCAATCGTTTGTCATTCACAGTAAAACATTGGCCAGATCAATGGTGTCGAATACATTTAACCTGATTATGACACTCGCTTCTTGAATAAAGAAAAAGCCATGCACCGAGTTCGGTATTCTCATTTTAAAGAAGCAGCCTGAATGGCGAGAGAAAGTGTTCATAAGCATTAAACGCGACGATGGTTTGTACGCGAATATTACACCAGAATACAATAGTAAAATTGTTGCGTTCAATTATACTTTGCTCCACATTTACTGCATTTTAAAATCCATTACTTCCATGTAAATGTAATTATTGTCTTTTTTGTTCTTCTTAACAATGGGTTTGCTGGAGATTGAATGCAGAATTGACAAAAGAACTGAACGTGTTACTTTCTGTTCATATTTTTAATACCTCATTGTTTTAATACTTCATTTAATACCTCATTGCATTTTTCAATTACGTCATGATTTGGAGGTGCCTGTTGGAGTTGGGTATACAAAGTTAAAAATCACAACACCAGGTTATAGTCCAACAGCTTTATTTGGATGCATTACTTTTCGAAGCGCTTCGAAAGCTAGTGTCTCCAAATAAGCGTGTTGGACTGTAAACTGGTGTGTGATTTTTTTAACCTGTCCGGTATGGGGAGCCATAGATGTCGATGTCTCATAGGAGTTTGGTATGCTTGCTTTTAATGGTCAGTACATTGAGTACAGGAGTTGGGACTCATTTTGCGATTGTATAGGACATTGATTCGACCACTTTTGGAATTCTACGTTCAATTCTGGTCTCCCTGTTATAGGAAAACTGTTGTGAAATTGGAAAGGGTTCAAAAAAGATTTACAAAGATGTTGCCGCGGTTGGAGGGTGCGAGCTATACGGAGAAGCTGATAGGCTGGGGCTGATTTCCCTGGAGCGTCGGAGGCTGAGGGATGACCTTTTAGAGGTTTATAAAATCATGAGGGGCATGGATAAGGTGAATAACCAAGGGTAGGGGAGTCCAAAACGAGAAGGTATGGGCTTAAAATGAGAGGACAAAGATTTAAAAGGGACCTAAGGGACAACTTTCTCACGCAGAGGGTGTTGCATATATGGAATGAACTGCCAAAGAAAGTGAAGGCTGGTACAATTACAACATTTAAAAGGCATCTGGATGGGTATATGAATAGGAAAGGTTTAGAGGTATTTGGGCCAAGTTCTGGCAAATGGGACGAGATTCGGTTAGGATATATGGTCGGCAAGGACGAGTTGGACTGAAGGGTCTATTTCAGTGCGGTACATCTCTATTACTATCTAAATAATCAATACACAAAACTCATTTTGGTTTTGACGACGAGGATGAGGGGAAGCATTTTTTTTGCTAATTCTCAATGTGCCTGTCGTGATACTCGGTACGGTTCTGTTCTGGGAAAAACTCAGTTCATCAGCATCGAGAGCGTAAACTTTACCAGTTCTGGTCTGTGACAGAATTTTCCACGATTTTCTGTTTTAAGACTACCAGCATCTACTACATTCTGCTGTTACAGAACCGATTTAACAGTAATATATACCCAGATACTAGATCCCATCTTTATAACTAGATTTCCAAATGTCTCTGTATAGTTCCCTTGTTCATTTAAATTTAAGTAAATAGTATTGTATGTATATGTACTTTATCTGTTGGACCCCTCGTGAAAACAACAATCACTGAGACATTTGTTTTCAAGATACTTTAATGTGGAAACCCCAGAACTTTAAAAAAGTACACATAGCACCTCATGGATTTTAAACTTCACATTAAAACAAACAAACGGCTTGGCCTTTAAATGGTTTCAGAGAAGAGCATGCATCTAAAAAGACTATGTTCAATACGTTTCTCACCCTATAAAATTTGAATTATTAAACATCACGGAGTCGTGTCTGCAGTTGTTTCCCCCACTGTCACTGAACTATGGTTCCCACATGAAGCTCATTGTCTCTAGTGCTCTTTGCACTTCGATGTGTTTATAATTATTAAAAAGCATTGTGCCGAGCCTATTGCGCAGTGCCAAATGGTTTCAGTCATTGGCCACCATTGAGGTACTTGGCACGGGGCAGATGGGCACTGAACATTATGTAAAATGCACGGGGCTTTGTTTTAGTAACTGATTAGTTGGTCTTTCTCTAGGGCCTGAATCACAAACGAGGGTCACTGAAATGGTAGGCAAAATGGGACTTGCAATCTTAAATGCAATGTTTTGTGCCTGGATTGTTCGCCGCTTTACGACCGTGGGAACATTCCTTCCCAAATTTCCAGGTCATAGCCCAGTCGGCCAGGCTCGACTGTTAAAAAAGCGACAGCTTTCACTCTCCAAAGATCACAGCGAAACAAACCATTAACATGACGATCGGAGAAACTTCGGAAGTGTAGCACTTGTGTGATGTTTGTTTACGAGCAGCGCAATAGTTATCCTTTGCAGTGTTCACTGAACGGTTCACTGCTTGAATTCAATTCTCTCACGCCTCCTCCGTTTTATGAACGGAATTCGACACTTGTTGTTTAAAATGACTCCTCGTTAAACTTCTTAACACAGGCTGACTAAAGTATCACCATCCCCTGCAGTTCTGGGCTTGCGCATGGTGTCTTTGAAGTCGTTGTTTGGTTGGGTATAAACTTGTTTCAAAATAACGAATATCTATTTAGGAAATATTGGGGCAGATTTAAAAGGCGAAATGTCCTGAAATGTTTGTGACCTCAGCCACTTTGAAAATAAATGATTATGTGATAAATATAGATCACGTTTTGTAACTTATTCAGAACCATTCAGCATGGAGTTCTTGCGGTGCAGTGTGCAGTGTTCCTGCAGAAGATTCACTTCAAGTTCGGTGCGTCCGAACTACAAATATATTTTATAAAGAGAAAGGTTTAGCTGCAATGACAATGCGAAAGAAGCAGTAGATTTCTTTTGTAAAACTCTTGCGTAAGGTCTTGTGATAGTGATGTTCATATTACTCTCATCATGAAACAAGTTTGAAAAGGTTGAATGCTTTAAAGGCAGTGAAAAGGTTAATGCGCTCAGCGACGTAACCGATGACCAGGACAGAGTGAGCACTTACATTGCCTATTACAGAATGAGACACAAACCGATTTTCAAAGTTTATTATTAAGTCGTTAATTGCAATATAACAAAACATAGTGGGGGGGGGGGGGGGGGTAAAAAGCCCGCAAGCAACTCTATCCAATAAATTAGATGTATTTCATTGAATACAACATTGTAAATGCCTTCTACAATACAGGCTACGGATAAGCACCCTTCAGCGTGAAGTACCCTGATTTTTGCACACATAAAGGACAAGATTTGCCCGGAAGTGTTTCGAAAAGCATATCTATGAGATACATAAGGAGAGTCTAGTAATTAGAGAAGTCGTCAGTCCCTTCACCAGGGTCTCCACACATCAGCACATGCTACAGACGGATGGTGCATTAAGGCCAAGTCTTCTTGGAGCTGTTGGGTAGCAGAGCTGGCGGGCTGCTGAAGGTTTGCTGTAGGACTTGGGAATTGTTCCACGCTTTTCCCGCACGTTTTAAACCCGGGATTGCAGATCTGATCGGGCGAGGAACGGGGAAATGAATCCAGGGCTCCGGAGGAAGCGGCGTTGATTGAAGGCATGTGCCCGCGGCTCACCGGGGAGAGCGGAGTCTGAGCAGCTTGCAGGTTCACTGGAGGATTCTTCAGTCTGGCCTGGCGCGAATCTTCGCTGGATCGAGGCAGTGACTTGAGTAGGTGGTTCAACAAACGCGCCCCAACGGTTTTGTCCATCCAGTCGCAAGTTAACAGCAGGTTATGAACTTCGTGCATACACTGGATGTAGCCGGCACTGTATCTCTGCTGAGCTTCAAGTCCAATATTTGTATCGGCTGAAACAAAACCGGGAACAGTGATAAGTAAAAGATTCACCAACTGCTTGCTTTTAAATTCCCAAATGCAGTTTTGTATATGTACAAACAACCTAAGTTTAAAAAAATGAATGTATGTAAGACAATTTTATAAGTTATCATTTGAAATCATTTTACCGTCGCCCACGTTTTCTTTATTATACTGTACCATTACATATAACATACGTGCAACACTTTCTGCCCAGTTTCATAAACACTCCATAATGTTGTTACACTTTAACCCGAATGTCAACGAAACCATCAAACAGTGCAGTCAGACTCACCCATCATCCTGCTGTTTTGAACATTCTGAAGGTGTTTTACTGTCATCTCGAGGATGTCTGCCTTTTCTAGTTTGGATTGCTGTAAGAAAATTAACACACGTGCGTTATCTTGTGGGTCCCAACATTTGGAATAAACAGGGACAGTCTGCGCAGAAAAGCAGCGAGAGCAGAGAGCAAACACTACACTTACATCCAAACGAAAGGCGCCAACGACTGTTTCTTTCAGTTGATCCAGGCAGTTGTTGATCCGTTCTCGTCTTTTTCTTTCAATGAGAGGTTTTCTTAACTGCAGGATATAGTTAAACGAGATAAGTATAAAAAAAAATGCCGGAATCGGAGTCTCAATAAACGCCACTTTCCAAAAGTAACTTGGTTGGCAACGCACTTTTCTTACCTTCCGTTCCTCCTTGGCGTTGGAGAGTTTTTCCACATTGTTGCTATATGTTGTGGCCGTCATTTTCCCACCGATCTGCAGTCTGGAAGAAAGATTTGCTACACGCTGCTAGCTAGTTTCAGGCTGGCTGAAGCTATGATGCCTTCTCGCTCTCTGCTCAACTCCTATTTATATCCATGAATTAGCATGTGAATGCGTGAGTTCCTGCGCTCAGCCACTTTCCCACACTTGGGGTCGCGGCCAGAGGCGAGTGTCCATCAATCAGCAGTGACAGCTCACTGCTCACATTCAATGGCCAGCCTGCCCGCCCAAAGAGCGACAGATGGCGAAGGCCAGCAATCTCTTCCAGCCCAATCTTATCTTTCCTTCAGCACTCCGAGCAGTTCGCATGACTCTTCAAATCACCTCTCCCTACATTCCCATGGATTTGATTCGTAGTGAGAAACTAGACGGTGTTACTCCTGTTACACCTGAGAACTCCGTCCCCTTTCACTGGAATGAATGGTGTCAATTTTGTAACGGCTGAAACATGAAATGTATCCTCTCCTTTCCATTCACAGCTGTTCGTTTGAGTTCTTGTTTCGGCTTGTATCATTTTCCTGGGTGCATTGTCAGTGCTCTCTCTGCTCACTACAGAGAACTTGTATTCTTTATGCATTTTTTCAACATTACTGTATCAGGCCTTCATTTCAACAATGCTGTGTCAGACCCATCGAGAAAGTAAGACGCTACCATTGCTGAACTGCTGATATGTTGTTGACCAAATTCCGCTTTTAGATAGCTGACAAACTTGAAAGTTTTGCTTTACTAGGTTTACTAGGTTACTACAATGTGCCCGACTCCAATGTAGTTATCGGTTCAAAAAAAAAGTCCTGTATTTAGAATTCCCTGCAAACGAGGTCAAGCTGACTGCTAATCTTCACATGTGACTTCCTGAAGGACAATTGGGATGAACCCACACACCACATTAGCTGCGCTGTCAATGCTATTAATTATAGGGATGCTAAATATTTTCTGCCATTCCGTTTCTTTAGAATCGGCAACACTTTGGTGGGAACTTCCTCTTTTTCAGATTCCATCCAGCTCTTTGTCTTTCTATGAGCTGGAGGATGTAGAGTTTTGATGATATTTATCTGGTTAACGGGCAGGCTCGGCTATGCTGCACTTCACGCTGCTTCTTTTGGGAGACTGCTTCCTGGACTATATCATGGGGCCGCGCTCTTTCCATCTGTGCATTTTTCATTCCCGGGCCCTGCAATTCTGACAACGAACTGGTTAGACTAGGCAGGGGTGAAATGTAAAACAAGACGCCATGTAACTCCCAATTAAAGAATGCTTTCACGCACAAAATACCCATGTCCTCACTTTGATTTTGGTTGGTTGAATTTTCTTGTCAAGATTGTTGAGGACTGGAACGTTTCTTTTCAGGTGCCTCTTGGATTGAATGGGCGATGGACCTATAGAAAGAAAAGCACATTGGATTGATTTGGCATTTTCCTTTTAGTTATGCATTTTGATTTATGTGAGAAAGCCCAGTTCGTTGTGTGAATGCATCCAAAATATTCATTCATTTCAAACACAGCTCCTGCCCAATGCCTATCCATCCAATCGTCTGTTATATTTTAGTAAGTGTGAAATAGCAGTTCTGCCAAAGCACAATATTATCTGCAGAAATTCTAAACGATAGATGTTTGGGATGCTGTACTCTCCTTGTGATGATCTGAAAACACGATTTTAAGAAAGAACACACACAGCAATGTGGCTGATTCTTAACTACCTTCTGGGCAAGCAGGGATAGGGAATAAATGCTGGCCTAGTCAACGTTACCCACATGTCATGTTTTTTTTAAAAGATTGTATGAACTGAACCGGTCAACTAAATGACTAATATCTTTAAACCTTTTGTCTTCTCATTACATATGCCAACCAATGACCTGATGTCGAACTCTAAAACAACAAACTGTATTCAAATATTGAACGCAAAATTTCATCTTGGTTTCATTTAACAGGTGCAGTTCCTTAGAACAGAAGGTGAACTCTGAAGATTAACATCAGTGGGTAAATCACTCCCGCCTGTGAGCATGTGTTATTTTAAAAGCACAGCTCCTAAAAATGTCCATCACACCCTGAAATGGTTGGGAGTGTTTTGTGAAGGAGTTCGGGCTGTGAACCAGATACTGAGGCAGATGTCCACTCATTCACTGCAGAGTTTTCTCGCTCTTTTTCTCCCTCTGAAACCCTTCGCAGCGGCCGTGCTTGCCTTAAGACACGCGACTGCCAGGCGCATGAACGAACGTGGGAAATTCTTCTGAACAATAAGGTCCTTTCACAATATTTCCTAACAGCCATCCAGATTAACTGGGGAGACAGTGCTATGCAGCGAGTGGATGTGGACCAGAAGGTGAATCCTTCCAGATGGCGTGACACCAGTTTAATCACCATGGCAACCGTTACACACTTGCATCACTTCAGTAGCTTTCAACAACTGCACTTTCATATTTACTCAATCCGATCAATTTTTTTTTACATTTTCTGGATGTTTTGTATTCTATTTAATTCACGAGAGATCACTAATATTTACCCCTATGTCACATGTTCCAGAATATTGAACCACCACCTCCATTTGTCTGAATATAGTAAGGATGCCACATTGTAAAATTGACTTGTTTCTTCAACCTCTGACAAACTCAACCCATGTCGCCTGCTATTCCTCGCCCCCTCTCTCCACCTTGGATGATCTGCTTCCCAGGCTCCATTTACCTAACTAATAGTAACAATCTGTTAGTCTTACATCTCCGAGTATCCACCGTCTCGCGGTGATAGAGATGGAGACTTCCAGACAGCCAGATTAAATAGCTTCCTGCCTTGCCTTCCCAATAATCTGGTTCTCCTTCTGAAAGGCTGCCCCTCCAACAAACGTTATTTTTGTTGTTCATGCAATCTGACGTTTGTGATACAGCTGGGCGGCACGGTGGGCGGCACGGTGGCACAGTGGTTAGCACTGCTGCCTCACAACGCGAGAGACCCGGGTTCAATTCCCGCCTCAGGCGACTGACTGTGTGGAGTTTGCACGTTCTCCCCGTGTCTGCGTGGGTTTCCTCCGGGTGCTCCGGTTTCCTCCCACAGTCCAAAAAGATGTGCAGGGTCAGGTGAATTGGCCATGCTAAATTGCCCGTAGTGTTAGGTAAGGGGTAAATGTAGGGGTATGGGTGGGTTTCGCTTCGGCGGGTGGGTGTGGACTTGTTGGGCCGAAGGGCCTGTTTCTACACTGTAATCTAATCTAATCTAAGCTGTAAGAAAAAAAGATCTTCTCGGCTCTTCTGAACTCAACTCCAACCTCACCCACCCCTTCACCCCCCTTCCTTCGTCCAAGTATCTGGGGCTTGTTTGCAGTTAACGCATTTAAATAAACCACCTCTCGTCCATCTGTCGCAACAGATTCCCATGTGTGCCACTCCAATGCTTGAGGTGCCGAGCGAGGCGCATCCCATTTAGACGGCGGGGCTGTGTGATAGGATACCTCATGACCCAGCATTGTTCAAACTCCTTCCCACGCCCGGGAGCTGGAGGGTTACACTGTAGGCCTTTTCGCTCCTTTTTTTTCTGTGAATTGATCTTCATTCTTGTTACTTTCGTTCCCCCACCCACGACTGAACACTACGATTAAAGACGGAACGCTGTCACCTTTATGATGAATTTGTTAATTCCGTCTAATCGGGGCTGTTCAACACGTGCCCAGAGACTTCGTCCTGTTAAATGCTACAACAAGTTTTAAAGTAAATGGTAGTGGACCATGTTAAAAATCACACAACGCCACCTGATGAAGGAGCAGCGTTCTGAAAGCTAGTGCTTCCAGATAAACTTGTTGGACTATAACCTGTGTGATTTTTAACTTTGTCTACCGTAGTCCAACACCGGCATCTCCAAATCATTAGTGGACCATATTACCATAATGCACACGGCGGAATTAAAACAAGAGATCCTGTGACATGATAATCTGGATTCAATATTTTAAATTAAGTTTAACTCGTTTTTATTAAATGAATCCAATCGGCACGATTTTAATGTCTTAGTGGCCTAGAAATTGTCAAGAGTTTCTGTGGTCATTCTTCCTGGGAGTCTTCAGCCATGTGCATAGCGAATCTCAGTTGCTGGGAAACCAATGGAGAATGTAGGAAATACGCTGCAGGTCAGTCAGTATTCTGTAAAGTGAGGTTCTGGCGTGTGATTCCCACTGGTTTTTCCATATCCCGGTCTTGCTTCACTTTTCTGAATGCAGATCCCCGCCCCCCGGCCCTATGACCTTACGGCTTCATCATGTTACATGATATCAAAAGGTTGAAACGAACAGCTGAATACCACTTTAACGCAGCAGCCCGAGGTCTGCCTACGGGGAGCAGTACGGAAAACCGACCGCAGCATTAATATTCTTGTTTGTATTTCGCGTAATTCAGCAAGAATTTTGCAACTTGCTTCTGTGAAGCACTAACTTTTAAACTGTGTCCTGTAAATACTTATACAAGCCGGGACTCCTCCAAGCATTGTCACTTTACTGTGAACAAGAAAGGTGTTGTGGATCTTCCATTTCAACAAAAGCTTAAATTTTTTATAGTATCTTCAACTTAATACGGCCTCCTTAGATAGGCTCAGTAGTTAGCACTGCTGCCTCACAGCGCCAGGGACCCGGGTTCAATTCCCGCTCAGGCAACTGTCTGTGTGGAGTTGGCACATTCTCCCCATGTCTGCGTGGGTTCCTCCGGGTGCTCGGGTTTCCTCACACAATCACAAAAATGTGCAAGTTAGGTGAATTGGCCATGTTAAATTGCCCATAGTGTTAGGTGCATTTGTCAGGGGTGAATGTAGGGAAATGGGTCTGGGTGGGTCTTGCAGAACAAAACGCACTGATTATAAAGCTGCCTGATTCCGATGGAATGACATTTTCTGTAGTTAATTATACATACTGCCAATTTTATAAGAAGCAAACGAGTGAAAATCTTCGACAGTATCAACTATCCAGAATTTGAATGAGTGAATCCATCATTTTAGTACAGACATTGTATTTTATTAGCAAGAAGAAACAAAGATGATACCAGTGATTCAAAAAGTACAGTACACACTACTGATGACCATTGAATTGTCAAGATTTTTTATTGTCCATTTGTATATATCATTCATCCGTATTATTTTTGTCACTTTTGTACAGCAGCCCACAGAGACAACTTAATAAATGCTTAACAGCTACTTATCCTGTCTATCAGCAAACATTCCACCACATTCCATTAGCTGTCAATTTGTTAGTACAATTAGAATGGAGAGTGAATTTAATCGCTGTGGAGAGCTACATGTGTAAGTATATGTGGGTCTTCAATTAAAATAAGCTTCCAAATATTGAGTTATCAAGAAGGTGCACTGAAATTCTAATCATGATGGGCAACAGGGAATTTCAAACTTGTAATTTAGTTTTGACACATGCTTGCAAGTTGCCTGAATATTGATATCTTTTGATATGACGACATTATTTGTGAGCAGTCAAAATGATAGCTTTCCTACTGATTTAGAGTCAGAGAGTAATAGAGATGTACAGCACAGAATCAGACCTTTTGGTCCAATTCATCCATGCCAACCTGATATCCCAAATCAATCTTATCCCTTTTGCCAGCATTTGACTCATATCACTCTAAACCCTTCCTTTTCATATACCCATCCAGATGCCTTTTAAATATTGTAATTATACCAACATTCACCATTTCATCTGGCAACCCATTCCATACATGCACCCACTCTCTCCATGAAAAAAGTTACCCCTTAGGTCCCTTTTAAATCTTTTCCCTCTTACCTTAATCCTATGCCATCTAGTTTTGAACTGCCCCACCCTGGAGAAAAGACCTTGTCTATTTGCCCTATCCATGCCCCTCATGATTTTATAAACCTCTATAAGGTCACCTCTCAGCCTCCAATGCTCCAGGGAAAACAGTTCAAGCCGATTCAGCCTCTCCCTCAAGCTCAAACCCTCTGATCCTGGCAACATCCTTGTAAATCTTTTCTGAACCCTTTCAAGTTTCACAGCATCTTTCTGATAGGAAGGAGAACAGAACTGCACACAATATTCCAACAGTGACCTAACCAGTGTCCTGTACTGCTGCAACATGACCTCTCAACTCCTGTACTCAATGCCCTAACCAATAAAGGCAAGCATACCAAATACCTTTGTCACCAGCCTGCCCGCCTGTGATCCCACTTTGAAGGAACTATGAACCTGCACTCCAAGGTCTCTTTGTTCAGCAACACTCCCCAGACCTTACCATAAAGTGTATATCTCCTGCCCTGATTTACCTTTCCAAAATGCAGCACCTTACATTTATCTAAATTCAACTTCACTTGTCACCCCTCGGCGCATTGGCCCATCTGATCAAGATCCAAATAACGTAACCTTCTTCACTGTCCACTACACCTGTAATTTTAGTGTCATCTGCAAACTTAGTAACCATATCTCCTATGTTCACATCTAAATCATTTATATAAATGACAAAAAACAGTGGACCCAGCACCAATCCTTATTGCACACCAGTGGGTTACAGGCCCAAATCTAAAAAGCAACCCTCCACCACCACCCTCTGTGTCCTATCTTTGAGCCAGTTCTGTATCCAAATGGCTAGTTCTCCCTGTATTGCATTACTAACAAGTCTACTATGAAGAACCTTGTCAAACGCATTACTGAAATCCTATAGATCGCATCCACTGCTCTGCCCTCATCAATCCTCTTTGTTAATTCAACATTTGTAAAATTCAGAGCAACTGTCTATAAATTAAAATGCAAAACTGGGTCACCTATATGAATTCTTCCTACATATAGTAATACATTATGGTAGGAGGTGTGATGGTCTCCATTCTGATGAAACCTTTTCCTTCCATAATCTTAATAGCTCGATTGTTCCATGGAAGGGAGGCTTGAAGTCTCAACTGTAAACTCGGAAGAATTCCTGAAGAAATTACATTGTTGCCAATGCACCGTCTTTCTAGGAGAAAGGGTGTTGTTGGGTTGAATCAATATCACAATGGAAAACCCCTGTGAGAGTTCCAAGAGAGTTTGTTTAAAATACCAGTTCTACTATGTAGTTTTATCAGCATTAAGTAGTCTCAATCTCATTGTGATTGTGCTGTTTAATTTGGGTGTGAAATGACCAGAAGTGCATTCAACCAAGTGGTGCAAGACCATCTCCAGGAGGTAATCTCACATTGCTGTTATTCACAGCTCTAGTAATTAAACCACAATCTGTGTGAAGCCAAGTTTAAAAGGTTCTCAGGCAGTATACTGGGCAGACTGAGGACATTCCTAATGATTTTAGTGTGTTTAAATGCTAGTAGACAAATTTAATTAAATCTCCCATCTAAATAGCATTCAGACAGATACGTGTGTGTGTGTGTTTAATAAGCTAGTATTGGGCTCAGCAGTAATGTTACTGGCCTAATAATCATGAAGGTACAGCTTAATGTGCTGGGGACATTGCTTCAATTTCCATCAGCACAGTTTCTAGGAACTCTATTATTTCATCTGAAATTTAAAATAGAAAACCTCAGTTCAAGTGGGCAATAAACATTGGCTTTGCCAATGATGTCCACATCTTATGAAAATAAAAGAAAAATTATGGAGTTGGTGAACCTAGTGTTGTAAATAATACTTAAACAAATTGGACAACTCCCAGTGGAGCACAATAATCAAAAACAAAAATTAGTCATTAAAACCTACAGAAATGTAACAGATACTATCAAAATCAAATCAAAATATTGTTATCTGGTGTACTACTGCATCCCAGCCCATTGGTCTACATTGCCTGAGTTGACACCACATTTATCCATTCAGTAGCCATTTAGCATGGAGGTAACCATGGAAGAAGGGCAGATAGACAGACTATGATGCCCTTTGCCTGGACCTATTTATGGCCTCTTTGGCACTCAAATGTGCCCATCTCCCTTTTGCACAGGGTGGCCATAGATCAGGAGCATGGTGCAACCAATAATTTTAAAAGTACCCCTTTAGAAAACACAATGTGTACTTCAAACTAAAACATTCCAAACAAAAACAAAACTACCGGTGGCTTTACGCTCAGTGAATCTACTTGAACTTTCATGGGACTGCTGAGTCAACATTCTCCATACCAGAACCCTGATGAAAAGAGGAAAGATCCCCTTATACAGGGCCCTCCACTGGGGATCTTTGCTGCCAGAAGGTGGGACATCGCACCAAGGCCTATCCGAGGAGTGGACAAGGATGAGGAAGTGGAGACTGTGCAGCAGCAGCCCATACGGGAAGCTTCTTCATACAGTTTGAGGAATTGGTAGTTTTACACAAGAGAACCACAAGTGTAGAAAGCAATGTTTTATAATATCCAGACTGTTCAGAAGATTTCAAGAAAAACATATTGAGGGAGTGCTGAGCAAATGGGGGGATCTTGAGATTTGTAAATAGAGGCATTGAATACAGAAACAGAGAAGATATACTGAATCTTCACAAAACTCTGGTCAGGTTCCAACTAAATTCTTGCTTCTTGTTCTGGTCACTGCACTTTAGGAAGGATATAAGGGTCATTTAGAGTGACCAGAGGAGCTTTAACAAAATGTTTCCAGGGATGGAGGATTTTGATTGCAAGGTTAGTTTGGAAAGATTGGAATAAATACAAAAATAAAACATGAACTGTGGCTGCTAGAGATCTGAAGCAAAAAAAAGCAAATCGCATGTCTGGGACCATCTGTGAAGAGAAAGCAGAGTTAACCTTTTCGAGTTCAGTAACTTCTCCAGAACCGACAGCAGCTAGGAAAGGGAGATATTTATTATGATAACAAGGCTTGGCGGAGGTGGTTGGACATGTGTGGATAGGTGGGGACAGAGCCTGGGGAGTGAAAGGGAAAGGGAAACAAAGGGCAAGCAAAGGGCAAAGGGATTGTTTATTAAGTCAGGGAAGAAGAGAAGCTAAACATATGATAATGGAGTCTGAGTAGTTGAAGTGGATTGACTATGTTGAAACTGATTTCATGGCAGGACATGTGGTGGGGGGTGATAGACATGGAAGGAGGTGTTCATGCTCTAAAATTGTTAAATTCGATGTTGAGCCTTGAAGGCTGTAATGTCCCCAGTTGGAAAAGGTATTATTCCACCAGCTTGCATTGAACCATGCTAGAGCACTGCAACATGCCTGAGTCAGAAACATGGTGAGTGTTGATGTAGCCGGCAACTGGAAGAACAGGCCTTTTTAAAAGACAATGTAGGTGCTTTGCAAAATGGTCACCCAGTCTTTGTTTCCTCTCCTCAGTATAGAGGGGAGTAATGAATACAGTAGAATAAATTAAATGAAGTGCAGGTAAATCACCCTGTGGAACACCTACATTCCAAACTACCTCCTGATTGGACCTGACTATCCACTTACTTTAGAGTGTAACATCATTCTTCATTTTGAACTTGAAACATGAACTGTGTTTCTCCCTCTATGGATGCGACTGGATCTTCTGAGTTTCTCCAGCACTTTCTGTGTTTGTTTCAGTTTTCCAGCATGTGCAGTATTTTGCTTTTGTTAAACTAGGAGCCATTATGTATTCCATAGGTGGGGAGAAAATCTGGAAATGGAATCACTACTGATCTCTACCTAACAATGACTACATTTTCAAAATGATTTGACTTCTTTTTGTCCTTCTCTCGAGAATCTTTATCCATTCTCTCCTCTTCAGTGCCTCCTTTCTGATCAAAATCCAACAGACTGAGGCTGTCGCTGGTAAAGAGAAAATTTGGTAGTTTTGCCATGTTCAAGTGAGAAGTCATATTTTTAAAGAGAGCAGAATTTGCCCCTCACTTGCAATTACATCACGATCAAGCTGTCAGACTATTATGTTATTATTGTCCTTTTGTTTGCTGTCAGCTTGTCTATTTTCTAAGTTCTATTTCTATTTTGCCTATTACTTCGTTCATTGTCACGAGCACTATCAGCAGTTTGTACTCCATAAAATTACTGAACAGAAAGCTACAAGTTATAGAGTCGTAGAGATGTACAGCATGGAAGCAGACCCTTCAGTCCAAATCGCCTTTGCCAACCAGATATCCCAACCCAATCTAGTCCCACCTTCCAGCACCCAGGCCACATCCCATCCAAACCCTTCCTATTCATATACCCATCCAAATGCCTCTTAAATGTTGCAATTGTACCAGCCTCCACCACTTCCCCTGGCAGCTCATTCCATACACGTACCACCGTCTGTGTGAAAAGGTTGCCCCTTCGGTCCCTTTTGTATCTTTCCCCTCTCACCCTAAACCTATGCCCTCTAGTTCTGGACTCCTCCACCCAGGAAAAAGACTTTGTCTATTTATCTTATCCATGCCCCTCATAATTTTGTAAACTCTATAAGGTCACCGCTCAGCCTCTGTTGCTCCAGGGAAAACAACCCCAGCCTGTTCAGCATCTCCCCATAGCTCAAATCCTCCCACCCTGGCAATATCCTTGTAAATCTTTTCTGAACCCTTTCAAGTTTCACAACATCTTTCCGACAGGAAGGAGACCAGAATTGCATGCAATATTTCAACACTGGCCTAACCAATGTCCTGTACAGCCGCAATATGACCTCCCAACTCCTGTACTCAATACTCTGACCAATAAAGGAAAGCATACCAAACACCCTCTTCACTATCCTATCTACCTGCAACTCCACTTTCAAGGAGCTATGAACCTGCACTCCAAGGTCTCTTTATTCAGCAACACTCTCTGGGACCTTACTATTAAGTGTTTCAGTTCTGCTAAGATTTGCTTTCCCAAAATGCAGCACCTCGCATTTATCTGAATTAAACCCCATCTGCCAATTCTCAGCCCATTGGCCCAACTGATCAAGATCGTGTTGTAATCTGAGGTAAGCTTCTTTTCTGTCGACTACACCACCAATTTTGGTGTCATCTGCAAACTTACTAACTGTTCCTCTTATACTCACATCCAAATCATTTATGTAAATGACAAAAAGTAGAGGACCCAGCACCAATCCTTGGGGCACTCCACTGGTCACAGGCCTCTAGTCTGAAAACCAACGTTCCACCACCACCCTCTGACTTCTACCTTTGAGCCAGTTCTGTATCCAAATGGCTAGTTCTCCCTGTATTCCATGAGATCTAATCTTGCTAATCAGTCTCCCATGGGGAACCTTGTCGAACGCCTTACTGAAGTCAATATAGATCTCATCTACCACTCTGCCCTCATAAATCAAGTTCAAATGTTTAAATTCCTGAAATATGCTTCTTGCTGATAAAACTTTACTCTGCTGTATTTGTGCAATGCTGTGTTCTATTCCATTGGCCTTGAATTATAAAAAATTGACAATTCTGTCCCCAAATCTCAAATTACAGTTTCTTACTCCTCTTCTGTCTTTGCATTCAACTTTGACTACAAAATATCAGTTATAGTTCTGCTATCTTCTAAGGACAAAAAGAAGTGGTTAGCACTGCTGCCTCACAGCACCAGAGACCCGGGTTCAATTCCCACCTCAGTCTGTGTGGAGTTTGCACATTCTCCCCGTGTCTGCGTGGGTTTCCTCCGGGTGCTCCAGTTTCCTCTCACAGTCCAAAACAATGTGCAGGTTAGGTGAATTGGCCATGCTAAGTTGCCCGTAGGATTAGGTGAAGGAGTAAATGTAGGGGAATGGGTCTGGAAGGGTTGTGCTTCGGCGGGTTGGTGTGTACTTGTTGGGCCGAAGGGCCTGTTTCCACACTGTAAGTAATTTAATCTAATCTAATCTAATTCAGTTGGCTGCATAAAACAGATTCCCAGAAATTAATTGGGAAAGCAACCATTCAGAGCTGTTGCCACTCACCACTGACTTGACCCAGTATAGGCTGATGTGGCACATACTTGCTGCTGCCCATTTTCCACAGAGGGGGGTGTAGCATATGAAAATGTTACATGAGCAAACAAGAGGCTCCTACATCTTACGGTCTATTGGAGGCATAATCTAAGGAAAAGCTTGAAGACTGTTGTCATTTAGCAGTCTGACAGATATTGAAACTTGAAAAATTATTGCATTTCTATAATAATTCAGAATGAGCATTGGCAAACAAAAAAGATCAATTTTGAGACTGAGCATCCAACAACAGCAGCCTTTTATAACTTATTGACTATTGATATTGGAAAGGTTTGAAGGGATATAGGCCAAGAACTAGGTGGGACTGGTTTAGTTTAGGATTATGTATGTTCATTGTAGATTGATTGGACTGAAGGGTCTGTATCTGTGTTGTATGTCTCTAAATAAAAATGTAGCATTTCTATCAAAACCATACATTTACAGCATTGGCATTAACATAACACAAATGCATTGTAATCTGTTAAGTATGCTAATAATTTTAAATTTCATATTTCCTGAGTCACTTGTATTACTGAACATTGTCAACATTTTTGAATTCTGCTCACCTGTAATTGGATGCAACCATGGTATATGATGAGAAAAATCAGCTGCAAAACTCAGATGATAAACTTTAGTAACTATTTATTAAACACCGAGTGCATTATTGCCGTTTAATCATTGGATGTATTTGATTTATAGTGTGCAATATCAATTTGGAGAAAGTGAGGATTGCAGATGCTGGAGATCAGAGTCCAGAGTATGGTACTGGAAAAACACAGCAGGTCAGACAGCATCCGAGGAGCAGGAGAATTGACGTTGCGGGCATAAGCCCTTCATCAGCATTCCTGTGCTTTTCCAGCACCACACTCTGGACTGCAATGTCAACTTGCGATGTCATGGATACAATGCTGACTGTTATTGCAGGTTACTCTTCTGTCCCATTGGATATTATCTAATTTCAATTTGGCATTCCCTGACAGTTACACAGTTGAATTTGTAAATTAGGGATGTGTATCTGGACACCATCGTTCATTATCACACAACGTTGTCATTCCATCATGTTAAAGTATTTAATTTGGTTTTGTGCTAACTTATTATTAATGATTTTTTTGTACCAAGATCTATCGTGCATTGCAATATATGGCATCCACTCTACCTGTTCTCAGTACACACAAAAATCCGTTGATCATCAACTTAACGTGCAATCTGAGCATCAAAATTAATTTTTACAACAGTTTCTTGCCCTAGTGCTATTGGACCAGGTTGCTGTTAGACTCTGGTTTACAATCTTCTCTTACAATCTCACAGCCAAATGCCTGCTTCTGACCTCCTATCTTCATGGTTCTGTCTCATTGCAATTCCTCATCGCCCAGCTCCACCTAATCAGCTGGCTCTCCTCACCCTCCTGACACAGAACAGTCAAAGTAACTGACAAAAACCCTAAGCATTCCCATAACCAGGGTTGGGAAATACTACTGCAATGTGCAAGCGTAAACAATCTGTTTCCATGGTTTCGCGACTTATTAAAGATGAGTCACACGTGTTTGTGAAGTTGTCCTTCCGAAGTGGAAATTCGCATGGCAGCTCCAGACTGGCACAGTATCAGACTGAAGTATGATCTGCTCCAGGGGATTGTGAAAAAAAAAGTACTTCTGTGTCTAGATTACATTGTTCAGACACCCGTAAGTACTTCACCTGTTGGGTGTCCGCAGGCCGATTCCTGGCACAGGGGCAGGTTTACTGAAATGCCAGGGGGAGCCCTCAGAGGAGATTAGTTCGGGAGGGTATTGCTGGGCGGAAGAGGGGTGTGAGTTGGCGTGGATCGGGAGCAGATGATCGCAGAAAGGGGACGGGAAGTGTGGGAGGCGATTACCAGGAGGGGAGAGGGCAGAGGTGCGGATAGGTTCAGGGCATGCTGGCCAGAGTTAGTCGCCGGTGAGTTTTTGACATGGGGGAGCACTCCCAATTCTCAAAGTGTCACACTCATGGGTATGGCAGCTTGCAGTGGCCCATTTAAAGGTGATTGCCTCCTCCACAGCCTCGGTTTCCCTAAGTGGCGTGAATAGAGCTTCAGACAGGTTTTAAGGGGACCTAATTGTACATGCAAGTCGGCTTAATGGTTGATTCAGGCATGGACTTCCAACATCATTTTATTGGTGGTATAATAATACGGTACTTTGGTCTCGGGATGGCCATTTGCTTCCTCGCTGTCACAGTGAAGACGAACGATCTTGAAAAATTGCTCCTGAAGAGCCGACCCTCCAGGTTTACGATAGATCACGCTGTATAGAAAACTACTAGACAGCGAAATTGGATGCCAAAATTGTTAAGAGAAAGTATTTTGAAAATCCTGGGCCCTGTCCAGGTTCTATCCTTTCTTAGTTTTCTCAGAGCGCTAACAAGCTCGACAAGTTATCCCAATAAAGCCTATTCTTAGCAGAAAGGTATACATTTGTCCCTGCTCAGTACCCACTAAGAGTTAGACACCGATAAACATTGTAACAGAAACGGGTTGCAATTCACATGATTAGATATTGCAACAGGCTGCAATAGGTTGACAAACTGTGTCTGGTACAAGTATTTGATGTTTTAAAGTAGCATTGAACCATCTGGACACGCGACTGAATTGCATCAGCTGGAGCGTGGGAAATATCGGCAGACAAAGGGCCTTTGATAAACAAGCCATTTATCCCTTTCTACTCTCCGGCCCTACTCTTAATTGAGGTGAATTTAGATTGCAATCCTTAACTCACTTTATCTCACCATCTGGGATTGTAAACAAAAGGTCCCACATTTTGTTTGTAAAGTTCAATGGAGCGTTATCGATGCTTATTTTAAAATATTAAAATATTTGTCTTCGGAATGAATTTTTTCACGGAATTAGGTCAATAAAAAAATTCTTGTCTTACACTTAAGCGTTTCCATTATACTGCCATCATTATTTATGATTCAGAAGTGTCAACACAACAATAATGTCATGTGGCTTCAGACTTGGAACTAAAATTATTTTGTTTTGGTGGTAAAAGGGTTCTTTGATACCATCAGACTGTTTTCTCATCTTTCAAAAACGTAGATAACTAAATTCGATCATGAGTTCCACCCCAAGTCAGCTAATTCAATTGTATGTGCATAGCAGAGAATGGGAGTGGATTTGATGAAGTCTTGGGTAGTTTAATAGGCGGGCTACAGTCCCTAGTGAGACTTATCAGCAGCGATCAAAAAGGAGAGCAGGTGATCCTTGTGCGTCCTTATTACTTCAACAATCCGTGTTTGGAATTTTTTTTATATAAAAGAGCTACGACAAATGATTGCTATGTGGCCCCATGCATTAATGATTTGATCGCTACCGCCGCTGTACCTGCCTTTACAGCAGTAACTACCATCATTGCAGATCGCCTATGTTCCCACGCTACCAATAGCACTCAGTGTCGTTCACTGCTGGGAGTGCGGGGTGAGGTGTACGCAACCACATTTGTCATTAATAAATTTAACAGCCAGTCTTCATCATAGAAATGTCATATTTGTCGGTATGTGACTCATGCGCATAGAGGGAGCATGGCAGAGCAAGTTGTCGAATCTAAAGAGGGAGCATTGCTGGTTTTGTTAGTGCCTTTGAGTGATTATCCTTCCCACACTGTTCATGCTCTGTCCCCATGCTGAGTCAACGCATCTGGTCTGCGTTCCTCAAATAAAAGCAAAATACTGCGGCGCTGGAGAACTGAAATAAAAACAGAAAGGGCTGGAGGTCTGGCAGCAGTTGGCGAGAGAGAAACAGAGCTCATTGTCTCTCTCAACTGAAGCTGCCAGATCTATTGGTTTCTGGTCTTTGATTATGATTGAAGAAACTAGAAATACCAGTTCCACGTTCACGATTTGGAGATGCCGGTGTTGGACTAGGGTGTTCAAAGTTAGACATCACACAACACCAGGTTTGTTTGGAAGCACACTAGCTTTCGGAGCGCTGCTCCGTCATCTGACGGTTGTTCCACCTTCATTTGAGATAAAATGTGTGTATGAGGTAGATGAAGACGCTGGTAGATATTTCTTGGATGGTCATCAGTGTCCACCATTGTTAAGTGCATGAAGCAACTTGCATCACGGACCGCAAACCCCCTTCACCACTCCCATCACCTCCCCCTCCCCTATTATCTCCCCCTCCCCCCCCCCCCCCCGATCTCTCCCTCAACTTTGGTGTCATTGCCCTGCCCTCAATGGGCTCTGTACGTAAGTTAAGTAATTTAAAAAAAGGTGGTTTACTGGTGGTGATCAATAGATGAAAAAAAGCATTTGATTTGGTGATGGGGAAAAGCCCGTCAACTGTGTGTAAGAGCAATTTTTCATGTAAAAGAAAAACCGAGCATTTTCGGGGGATGTTGAAATAACTCAGTTGGGAGTGCATTGGACTGAAAAGATTAAGGCCCTGGTTCAAATCTTGAGGTGCAATGACAGTGCCTCTGCCTTTGAGCTAGAAGGCCCATGTTCAAGTCCCATCTGCTCCAGAAGTGCACACTAATAACTCTGAACAGGTTGGTTAGAATATATTTTGAAGAGGAATTCAGTAGGATTCTTTTAGCGCAGTAGTAGTATTCCTACCTCTGAGGTACGAGATTCAAATTCAAGTCCCACCCGCTCTAGTGTTGTGTAATAACATTCCCAAACAGATCGATTAAAAAAGGACTATAAGATATGCTACATTAAGTTGCTCAACTGGGTCCCAGCCATATGGCACTAGTGATATTATTTCATTCCCCACCAAAGCCATTCTGTGACTTTTTTTGATTGAAGCAACAAAATTCATCATTTTCTGGTTAAAAAAAGACTGGCCTAGGTATAGAATTGATTAGGAAGTAAGAGATAGTAAATACAGATATACTTCAGATGGCAGGGTGTGATTCATCATATCCTTTAGCAGCCTCTATAGATCGCTTAACTTTTCACAATATTTAGAAATGACTTAGATTAAGAAATACAGAACTGTATATTCACATTTGCTGCTGACTCCAAAGTGAAGCATGCAGTAAGTAATGCAGTAGTGAGTGGTAAAGAGCAGAACGATGACAGATTAAGATCAATGTGGGGAAAGATCCAGTTATCAATTTTAGACACCCTAGATAGATAAATCAATACATTTTCTAAATGTTGAGAATTAGGAACTGTAGTTAAGTAATAGTTTTACAGGTTCAGAAATCACTAAAGATAGTGCTATGATCCATGAAGGAGAGGTGAACTGGTTTTATATACATTCTTTTTAGTCATAATTAGTCATAGAGATATACAAGAATGGAAACAGACCCTTTGGTCCAACTTGTCCATGCTGACCAGATATTATAAATTAATCTAGTCCCTTTTGCCAATATTTCGCCCACATCCCTCTAAACTCTTCTTATTCATGTACCCATCCAGATGCCTTTTAAATGTTGTAATTGTACCAGCCTCCAGTACTTCCTCTACAGCTCGTTTCACAGTTGCACCACCTTCTGTAGGTAAAATGTTGCCTCTTTGGTCCCTTTTAAAACTTTCTTCTCTCACTTTAAACCTATGCCGTCTAGTTTTGGACTCCCCTACCCTGGGGAAAAGACTTTGTCTATTCACCCTATCCAGGCTCCTCATGATTTTAGAACTGGAACACACAAAAAAAGACTTGAGAGAAAAAAAAGTGCTATTTTATACTGAATGACAAGAGGATGTTGATTATCCGACCAGGCATTGAGCTTCTGGTAAAGGCATCAAAGAGTATGACAATAGACAATAGGTGCAGGAGTAGGCCATTCTGCCCTTCGAGCCTGCACCACCTGAGTATGTCAGAAACAAATTAGTCAAGCTCCTTAACGAATAAATAAGTACAAAACAAACAAACAAATATTTTATTGCAAACAAAATTTACACAATCAAAGATATGGGATTATTTATAAAAGTCTAAACTCTTGTGCAAACGTATACGATTCCCACTCTTGAAAACTAATATGCACACACGTACCATTCAAATTTGGAGAAAAGAACTCAGCAAATTGTTATCTTAAATGCATTTTGGCCAAATAAATGTAGTTAAATTCATAATAAATAGTTATTATAATATGTCCAAATGTCGATTCTTAGCTGAAATAGCTTTGCAAACAGGTTTTTGGAACTAGTATTAGTTCTGAATTAGTTATGACTGGCTGAATTCAATTATTTGGTGACGATGGTGTCGACTTTGAAGTTTTGTTTAGGAATCCTCCACATGTGGTAATGAGGTCTTCCGCTGGGTTTTGAACTCACAATGTTTGATGAGAGGGATTTCAGAGAAACAGAGAGTGGGCAAAGGCTGTAGTTCCTACCAAGTTCTCTGTATTCAAATTCAATTGCTTTATACCATCCATAAACTGATCATGCATTTGTTTTTGAAAGTATTGTAAAATCAGTGACTGTAGTCAAATGGCTTGCATCCTTTGTAAATCCAATATTTTTCCTTGTTGCAGCCAGTTCTATTTGCTTTGCAGTGTTCTTTCCAAGATGTCAATTATATTATAAATGAATATTTTAACAGCAGTGCAAAATAATTAAAAAGGCTAAAGGGGTTTGGCTTTTATCTCAAATGAGCTTGAATGCAAAGAATGGAAGCTTGTTAGTTATATGAAACTCTGGTTAGATTAATTTGACCTCGGTGGCCATGGTTTTCAAAGTCAGCCTGTGACAGGCCCCAACCATGGGGTCCTTTGTAAGTCGTAACCATTGAACTTGGAGAAAGTGCAGCACAGATTCAACATTATGGCACCAAAAATTTATGAGGACATTTTTGAGAAAGGAGTTGAACTCAGAGTATCAGGTCAAGAAATAGAATCAGTCTGCATGGAAATTAGGAATATGAAGATAAAAAAACGTCGTTGGCAGTAGTGTCACAATGATATAAATTATGGACTTCTAATTTTTTAAAAATTCCGTCATCCAATTTAATACCTGGGACTGCATTGACTGAAATGTTTTTTAAACAAGTGCTAAAAACCCTGCCCTAAAATGCTCACAGACATCTCCTGACTGCACAAGTTGTAAAGTTTAAGAAGAATTCCTGAAAAAGGGCTTATGCCCGAAACGTCGATTCTCCTGTTCCTTTGATGCTGCCTGACCTGCTGCGCTTTTCAAGCAACACATTTTTAAGCTCTGATCTCCAGCATCTGCAGTCCTCACTTTCTCCTAGTAAAGTTTAAGAAACCAATTTACTTCAAAACTGAAACAGATGGTCTAATGTTAACATTTAATCTAAGCAGAACGAAACTAGCCAAAAAAGACCCATTTTCCCCCCCCCAAAAAAACTAGGGAGATGTGAAAAGGCAGATCTCCTATTTTGATTTGCTCCCTTACTATATAGTTCACCTGTTGGAAATAGAACCTCACCTACAAAAAATAAACCTAAAACATCACTTCTGCAGAGATGGAATACATGAACAAGCTGACTTTCAAGGAGCTGCTTTTGGCAATGAAGAGAGAGGCATTTTTTTTTTACCACAGAACTGAAGTAGTTTGGAAAAGACTTGTCTCTCCCTTTCTTCTCTTTCCTCACAAAAAGAGGGAAAACAGTGATATGCTGACTGGAGAGAAACACCAGAACTGAAAACTTAAGATGGCCCCAGAAATTAAGATTTGGAGATGCCGTTGTTGGACTGGGGTGTACAAAGTTAATAATCACACAACACCAGGTTATAGTCCAACAGGTTTAATTGGAAGCACACTAGCTTTCGGAGCGATGCTCCTTCATCAGGTGATAGTGGAGGGCTCAATCCTAACACAGAATTTATAGCAAAAATTTACAGTGTGATGTAACTGAAATTATACATTGAAAAATTGATTGTATCATTGTATTCTAACAGATGAAAAGCTTAACAGACAATCAATTTTTCAATGTATAATTTCAGTTACATCACACTGTAAATTTTTGCTATAAATTCTGTGTTAGGATTGAGCCCTCCACTATCACCTGATGAAGGAGCATCGCTCCAAAAGCTAGTGTGCTTCCAATTAAACCTGTTGGACTATAACATGGTGTTGTGTGATTTTTAACCCAGAAATTAACTAACTAACCAACCATGTCCCAAGGGCACCCAAAGGACTCTAAACTGTACATTGTTTCATTTTCAATTTTGTACTGGACTTTAAATTGTGTGTGAGTGTGTGTGTTTCTGTCTGTCTGTTGTGGTTTCCTGAAAGGTCAGTCGGGGGCATGGGCCAACTATTCCTGTGATATGACAGTGGGTGGGATTCAGTCTGATCCACAAGCAGGAGACATGGTGAGGTGTCCCTACTGAGTGAGTAAGAAGCAAGAAGGGCTTTCTTTGAGGATAAGATAGATGAGAGTGAAAAGAAGATGTATCCATTACTCTTGCGGAGTGCAAATCACTGATCCTTCCTGCACCATGAGGTGTTCAGCTTCACCCAGGACACTGCACTGATTCAGGGCTGTAGATTGTGTCCAGGCTGGTTGTTTTTGGTAACTCAGTTGGTGGACCTCAGTGGAAAATGCTCATCTCTCCACCACAATGACCAGCAACATCTCCAGGTCTCCGTCTGTGAACCAGGGTGCAAGCTTTTCTTTCCTCTGGGCCAGGTGTATAGTAATAACTCCCAACAACCACAGTGTAAGGGCCAGGTCCAGGCTTGCAACAAGCATATCACACTGAATCCCACCCTTTGTCCCATTGCAGGAACAAATGGCCCATTCCTCAACTAACCCGTCAGGAGAGTACCATGTACATGCACGTACATTCTCACATAAACACATAAATCCGCACACACAAAGTTAGGGAGTGATAATGTCTAAGCGCAAAATTGAAAACAAAACAACATACAGTTTAGAGTCCTTTGGGTACCCTTGAGGCATGGGTGGGAGGGACCAATCATTTGAGACAGAGCTGAGGAGAAATTTCTTTACGTAAAGAGTTATAATTTGTTCAAATGCTCTAACCTGAAGAGTTGTGGAAACACCGTCATTGAACGTATTTAAGGTTGGAAAGGACAGATGTAGAATATCTTGCAGGCCAACTGGTCAGTATAGTCTCATTCTGCTACCATTCTGTATGTTTTTGTTTGATTCAGGTACTGAATTTAGTGATCGATATTAAGCCAAATTAAATTATATTTGAAAATAGTGTACAAATTTTGTATGATTAAGCAATCACATGAATGGTGTAAGTGTTTGATTGCCATGTGACTGAAGATAGCATGACTAAATCTCCAGGAACAGCTCAAACCATGCTTGGCAATACTTTGAGCACAATTATCCATAATCAGCTTTTTCAATAATATTTTATAGCAGTCTTAATTTTCTTTAACTGCTCACAGTAATTGTCCTAATTTTCCTGGTTATTAGGAACTTTTAATCTACATAACATAAACTAATGTGTATTATTTGTCTTGTAAATGACTAATTAGTCATTTTGGTTTCTTCTGACTATTGTTAAAATCAGATGAGAAAGGGTGAATTTGCTCTCCTCTTTAAAATCTCCTTATTTGGACACAACAAATATTTAATATTCTTTTAACATGCATCTATATTATAGGAGACAATTATAAGGTTGTAAGAAATAGAAGAAAGAGGGATTCCTTTACTTATTAATCCCAAGTAAAATCACAAAATATGACATCAGACAAATGTGGGTATGAAGTTTATAAAAGGGAGACTGTCGATTACAAAAAAGATCAGGACTAGGCAGTTAAAAGCTCTTGAGAGTTCTTGAGGTGTTAAGTTTTCATCTGAGATCACAGTTGTTTAATTGACGTCTTGTATTCCCAGCAGTGGTGAAATTATTCGATACTCTGGAGTTCCTTGTGAATGCAAGCTTCTCCAATTTGCTTCACCATCAGTCATTGTATTTTGGGAGGCTGAGAGAAAAAGAGGGAGATACAGAAAGCCAAGTTTCTAGTTCTGCTGTTACAAATAATTTTTTAAAACCTTTCTCTCTACTGAAATATGTTGCCTCGAATAAAGTTTCTTTGTCTATTCCTCCATCTGGCTTCACTGATATTTTTTTCAAGCTGGATAATCTACTGACAACTTTCATCCCAATATGTGAAACTTCCGGAAAGGCGTAAGTCAAACAGAATACAGATCTGAATGTCTGATTTCAGTGATTTTGGAAGCATGTTAATTTCATGTCAGACTGTATCTTGAAAATTGATGGTTTTATGAACTGGCTCAACTGTGGTCAGGATGAACATTGAGACCATCTTAAGACAGCATTTTCCTTTTGCTAAACTATTTTAATCCATGAAAGGTTCCAGGTATAAAAGTCAAATGATGACAATCAGAAATTGACAATTCATTTTAGTCACGAACAGAGCACCATGCGCACTACTTTGAATATCAAATGGTATGTAACATTTATATTTTTGAATTCAGTTTTAATTGATGCTGTTTATATTTAGCATCAGTTGCTTTTCCAGCCCTAAAGTTGACACCTTTGCCAAATCCTCTGCCATCTAATTAAAGTTAACCTAAAACCTGGCATTAGTTGCAGATTTTCATTACTAATCAATTGAGCCAGTTTCTCAGGTACTCTTTCATATGAAAAATAGATACCAAGTTAAATTCACAACTAAGCATTACATTTAGCACATGATTCATCTTCCAATTGAGTTTTCTGTCCAAAAGCAGGTCCATAGTGATTATTTGCCGAATCATTGCAAAATACCATTTTTTTCTACTACAGGTAACAGAAAGAGACAGAAGCCAAGTCTGTTCATACCAGAACAGGGATCAAAACCCATGCTGATTAATCTGATCCACATGATTGCTGCCCAGCCAAGATATTCCCCCACACCACCTTGGTAAATTATACTTCTGGTTGTTCTTTTCACATGTTAAGAAACAGTCTTAAATGTGAGCAATGTCTTTCCTATTGCATGTACTATATTGCCTTCTACAGGTAGAATAATGTCAGTGCACACATTTAGATTTTGCTTCCATAAACCTCTGCAGACTTTCTGCACATTGCTTCAGATGCAATACTTGCCTAAGTATTCTTCAAGTGCATCTTGCTCAAATTTTTATCATTGATTTTCTCTATTTATTTTCTTGCCTCTCGTTTTTAACTTAAAATACAATTTCACAGAATGGGTTCGCATGACAGCCGGTCTACACGTTCCCTAATTCTCCCCTCCTGATAGATTTAACTAAAGTTGTGATTATTTTCTTACTTTGAAATATTGTCTGTGGATGCATTTGTCAGTAGGCTACTGTGAGAGAGCTGAGAATATATAAAGGACAGGAATGCAGCCTCTATAGCACTCTCTGTTCTTGATTTTCGCTGTGGTTAGTTAGATATTTATTAGTGATTCATAATACCATTACAAATTTCTAAATTTCTAAAAAGCTGCAGTAAATCTCTGTGAAATTATATATGTTGATCATAAGTTCTCGGTTATTTCAAGCAAGGAATAAAGATGAAGATCTATATGCTTGAGGGAATTTGGAAAGCATAAGTCCCACATAAAAGCAAATATTGCATTTAATGATATTAATACATTATTTATATAACATCTTTATAGTAGTAAAATGTCCCAAAATGCTTCAAAGGAATGTGATCAAACAAAATTTGATACTGAATGATATACAGAAATACTTTTCCTTCTAATCAATCTGATCAAGGATGTTATTACATACTTTTGGAGCAGGTGGGACATGAATCCAGACCTCCTGGTCCAGGAATAGGGACATCACTACTACACCACTAGAGGGCCCAGTAAAAGCTTGGTCAATGTGGTAGGTTGAAGGAGAAGAGAAATAAGAGAATTGTTCTGAAAGGGTTGATGTTGAAAACTGTTAGTCTCTATCAGTTTACTGATAGCAGACAGTCTAAGTTTGCTCAAGATCCCAAAGTGACATCCCTGGCTTCTGATAGACTTGGTAATTATGAATAACCAGCCAATGCAACTCTACACTTATTGCTATCATGCAATAAATTCTATCTTGTTGTTAAGAGAAGAGAGTTGAAAATGTGTTGTTGGAAAAGCGCAGCAGGTTAGGCAGCATCCAAGGAACAGGAGAATCGACGTTTCGGGCATAAGCCCTTCTTCAGGAAGCCCTCCGTTAAGAGAAGAGACCCTTCATTGGTTCTACAAGAAATGTGACATGCAAAGGTAAAGACATCTAGGGGGAAATCCAGATCTTGGGGCTTCTATCCCTGACAACAAAGTGGCTTAAAACTAATTGAAAGAATTTGAGGGCGAACAGGATGCCAGAATTGGAAGTGAACCAAGATCTCATTGGGTTATGGATCAGAAGGAGCTTAAAGAGATAGGCGGAGAGACAAAATTCCCCTTTGAATATATGCTACCACCACCAAGATCTGCACAATGGCTGTTCCATTCTCACAGTCACACTCCTAGGTGCCATGGTATAAGCACACAATGGAGTGAGGGATTGGGAATCCTCTCTGGGTGTGTTAATTCAACAGTTGAGTTGCGCATTTTTGCATCCATGCCTGCCATCCTGCTGTCTGTAACAATCAACACCTTTTTTTTGGATCTGCTGAGTATTTGTACTGGGAGCTGTAATCTGATGCTTTATTCATTATACCTCCCCTCTAGATAGTACAATTCTGAACGCTGCTCTAAGCCTGCAAGTCAGACTGATTACCTACTTAGAGGTTAGAAATTAGATTAATTTCATTCCTCCACAAAAATGCTGATCATTTGGTTTACCACATCAAACTATGTGAGGATAAGCAACAGTGTCTTGGGGATCTTTGGAGGGAGCCAGAAACCAAGTTGTCCAATCAGTTTTTTGCTTCTGAGATCTGGTCATGAACATTTTTGTACATTAGGCAAAAGGCCAAATCAGCTTCCTAATTGAAGTAATGTTAATCATTATACATTTTCATATTTATCCTCAGTGTTACGTTATTTTTCTTCCCACGTTGGGAAGCATGGGCTTCAGCCCATTTCTCAGAATTACCAAGAAGATAAGCAAGTCAACTTTATTCTCTGATTTTCCCATCATGAGAAGTATCTCAACTGTGGAGAAAGCGAGGACTGCAGATACTGGAGGTCAGAGCCAAGAGTGAGGTACTGAAAAAGCACAGCAGGTCAGGCAGCATCCAAGATGCAGGAGCGTCGATGTTTCGGGCAAGAGCCCTTCATCAGGAATTAGGAAGTAGCTCAACTGTGTCTAATTCAAAGACTTGCAGAAAGGTGGACCTGACCAGGAATGACCATCGGTGCCAACTTCTTTCCCTGTTCCTTTTCGATAAAATCCTTTTCTTAATTACAATTTTCATCATTCATAGCCGTCTGTTCTTCCAATGATCAGAAAGTAGTCTTCAAGTTATTAAACCTTAACTATTTTCCCTAGTTCAGAGAAGAATCATGATTTCGATCCTGAGCCACAGAGTGTATTTTCTGAGAAATGACTGGAGAAGCTTTTGAGAAGATTGAGTGATATCAACAAAGTAAGTCCAGATCATCACTGAACACAAACTATTGCAGGGAAACAGGAGTGCATGGGCTTAACCAACAACAAAAAATCCATTTTGTTTGCTGTCAGTAAGTTTTTCAAGCAAAGTATAATAATGCACATTCAAGGCAGTTAAGCATCATTCAAGAAGCAGTTTGCTGTGACTTGCCTATTATAAATTCCTCCTGGATTGAATGTTTGGAATGGGCTAAACGGCCTTTATATCAAAGAATCATTGATGATGCAGCAGAGGAGAAGGTGATCTTGAACCATTGTGCTTCACCTAGTTCTTGAGCAGAGCTATCCAATTAGTCTCATCTCCATGCTTTATCACAATAACCCCTCAAGAGCTTATTAAAAGATTTCGGTTATTGATTCAAAGCATTGAGGAAGCATCAATCTCTCTGATTTGTAACTTTTTCCCCTTCCAACTTGGTATTAAAGACCATGCATTAACATGAGCTGAGAATGGCAGAATTAATGTATGAAGAGAGACTGGATCAGTTAGGACTATATTCACAAGAGTTTAGAAGAATGAGTGTGGATTTCATAGAAACTGATACAATTCAACATGTCCACAGACGGTAAACATAGGAAGAATGTTGCCAATCACTGGGAATCCAGAAGCAGGGTTGACAGTCTGAAGATCTGGGAAAGGTCACTTAGGACTGCAATGAGGAAAGATTTCTTCACCCAGAAAATCCTGAGCCTGTGGAATTCTCTGCAACAGAACACAGTTGAAGCCAAAACATTGAATGTTTTCAAGAGGAGGTAGATATAGTTCTTCGCTCTAAGGGAATCAAGGGATATGAAGAGAAAGCGGGAAAAGGGTACCGAGTTGGATGATCAGCCATGATCAAATTAAAAGGACAGCAGACTTGAAGGACTGAATGGTCTACGCCTGCTCCTATTTTCTATGCTTCTATGAGAATGAGTGACAGGAAACCTTTCTTTAGACTCCTCTGACCCGAGGCTGAGTGAGATAGTGATGTGGTAACCGGTAGGTGTGATTTGTTCACTTGTTCATGATTTCACCAGTGATTCTTTTTCTCCTGTACTATGGAAGTGTCCAACTCCGATTGAGGCAACACTTGCCAGCAATGACGGGCTAAGGGCCAAAACCTTTCTGCCTCTCTTTTCTCAGATAGGATAATCTTTGAAACCAATATTTATGACCAAGCTTTTGCCATGTACCCTAACATCACCTTAACGTGGCTCAACATCTAATTGTTTTGATTATGCTACTGTGAAGTGCCTTGGTAAATTTTATAATATTAAAAGTTTCACTTAAATACCAGTAGTTATTTGTTCTTGTATTTTTGTTATTTAACAATGCAATTCAGTGGATGATTGTAGGTGCAAATTTTCATTGCACCACTATGTGGCAGTATACGTCACTACCTGTACCACTATTGTTCTTTTTTGTATGAATACTGCATTATTGAATATTACAAACAATGTTTTTCTTGTGCTAAACATTACATTATTCCCACATTTAGTATGGAATACCATTTAGTATATCTTTATAATTCTCTATTTACTAGCAACTTCCTTAAAAACATGTACTATTCCTGGGATGATAAAGGAGAAAGTGAGGACTGCAAATGTTGGAGATCAGAGTCGAAAAGTGTGGTGCTGGAAATGTACAGCAAGTCAGGTAGCATCCAAGGAGCAGGAGAGTCGACATTTCGGGCATAAGCCCTTCATCAGGAATGTTCAGATGAAGGGCTAATGCCCGAAATGTCGACTCTCCTGCTCCTCCGATGCTGTCTGACCTGATATGCTTTTCCAGTGCCACACTTTTCAACTTAGTCCTGATAAAGGTGTACATAACATTATTATCATTTGAATTTTGCATTTTAATGTAGATGCAAATGGATTTTTGGTTTCAGTTTCAAAAAGGAATTGAATTTTGTAAGATACCAAAAAATCATTTGGAAAAATGAATCAAAAATATAACTTTCAAAGAAGTATGTGATATAAGTTGAGTTTTTGACAAAAAAAAAATCTGTGGAGTTAACTGATGAATTGTTTACAAAGTCAAACTTTCAAGACATCCAAAAAATCAGATCCTGGGCCACTGAAGGTTTGAGTTCAGAAGGCTTTTTTTTGTTCAGAAGAACAATTAAACAGCAACAGCAGAAGACAAGGTTGGTTTGTTAAGTTTCTGAACTGTGAGAGCTTGAATATAAAAGCTGTTTAGCATCAGAATTGAAAGGAACTAAATGGAACCAAGTCTTAGGCTATTAAAATTGGGAAGAGTCAGTTATTTACAAAATTTCAGAGTTAAGAAAGGAACGACATTTGCCATGATTGAGTATCTGCAAAGGATATTGCTGAGAAATTGAACTTTGGATCTTTGTTTTTGCTGTTTATGGCAAAAGCCTTCTAAATTGTCATATATGTAGCTTTTCTTTTCCTTTTGAAGAATAAATGTATTCCTTTGATGCTTCTTCTATTTATAATACAACAGGTTAGCCTTCTTTATGTAATATATGGCATTTTAATTACAAGTCGTTCTGTTATAACATGCATTTCATTAGTGTGAATTGGCTACAATGCGATTGGGGGACACTGTCTCTATAGTACAAACTTTTAAAGCATGTTTTGGTTATAACGCAATTCCAGACCCATTAGTTTAAATTGTGTTGCTATTATGCAATTTTCTTATAACATGGGATTGCACAAAAATGGAACTACCGCATTATAGCAGAACTGACTGTACACAAATCATGACATCACCCCTACTTCTAGATTTTATATGACAAATATATTACCATTCTTTCAATGCTGATAGATCAAAATCTCTCCTTAATTGTATCGTGGTTCTACTTACAGCACATGGACTGCAATAGTCCTTCACAAGAGCAACTAGGGATGGCAATAATTGCTGGCCCAGCCAGTGGTACCAAGGTCCCATGAGTAAATAAAAGAAAATCTGATTTTTTTAATGGCAAAATCCCAACTTGCGACAATATCTTTAGCTAGCTCTGGATTTTTAGAGCAATCCCGAAACCACATCAAATGCATCATTAGCTGGCATTGCCTATGATTTTGAAGAAGAGGCTCATCCTAACTTTCATTCTTGCAAGTAGCCCCAAGTCAATATTATAAGTTGTGACCAATGAGAAAGGTGTTTGTAGGTCTCTACAATAACCTGATGCTTGACAACTTCCATTGAGCTCTTCAGATACTTTTAATTACTCATCACAGTCTGTTTCTAAACAGTGTGCCAAGAAACATCTGCAGCTCTGACCCATTTCTGACCTTACCTTCAGTTTTTCTTTCTCTTGAAACCATATTTCCATATCTGACACGTAAAGAGACAAGCAATTGAGACTTTTCATCATTAAACTTATGCATCGCACAATTTGATAATTTTAAGCCTTATTAATTATACTAATTGGATGTGAACAGCATTTTTCACAATCACTTGTTCATCAGTTATGGGATGTGAAATATCTGGCTGCAAGATCTGTGTTGATGTATGAATTTTGTTTCGGCAATGTTCAAAGACAGTCCAAGTTTCTTTTTGCGTTATTAAAGAAATCAAGAGTGTCTTGCATATGAGGTGCAGAGCTGGCTATGATATTGCAGTTATTCACAAATCATGGCTCAGTGGTTGTCAGTTTAAGTTTGGCATAGAAGTGACTGAAGTTGAAAAGTTTTCCATCTTGGCAGTACTTCTTACTGATATCATAGGGTAATTGCTCTTTGTTGAGGTGAATAGCCACAGGTAGGTAGATTTTGAATAGAATGACTGGTATCACACAGCTTTTATTGCCTCCAGCCATGGAGTTTGAAGGTGTCTCTGGTCAGATTTTCTGTTCAAGATAATTACGTTTGAATCATCTTGGATTAATACTAAGATTATAATGAGGTTTCTTGGACAAGCATTGTTTACTTTTGGAAGGTCAATTCCCCAACACAGTCATGTCCCTTTAATTTCTATCACTACCAACATGATCAACAATGTAAGAATGGACTTTTCTTATAATCCACTTTTTTAAAAAGTCGACTGGTTTGTTAGTGCAACTTCTATTTCTTAGAACATACACGGTTTTAGCATGGTCCAAGGAACTATTGAGTATCTGAGCACCTTACAAGCAGCATTTTTAACTGGTTTTGATAAGAAAGAAAAATGGCCTTTGGATCAAGCGGTCAGTTCAGACATCAGATCTGGTAGAAAGATTCAAGAGGAGAAGAATCTCAATGGCTCTGGGAGAGACAGAGGAATGAGTAGGGAAAGTGGAGGGGCCTGCCTATCTGTGTGGGGTGCAATATTGGAGGAGGGGAAATCCTGTGACCCTACCCTCTGTCTCTGCAATCTCAACTGAGCTCTGACCTCACAATTTGGGAAAGGCTTCTATATAGGCACAATTCAGATGTTCTGAACCCAGCTGATGTTATGATTAGAATGTCAGATCCCAGCCTGAAATCTAGCACAATAGATCATATGCTTCTTTATTTGATGTGGTCTTTCACTGAAACACAAGCATGTAATACTATAAGTTGGTTTTAACAATAGAATAGAAGTTTATTATGTGAAAGATAAAATAGAATGAACCAAACTATTTACATAATACACAAGTTAAAAGTAAAAAAGACTCCATCTATCCCCACTCCAATACTTTATGATACTCAGGTACTAGTGAGAGTTGCATTGCTATGACTTCTATAGGTTTAACATCACTTTCAATTCCTACTCTTGAGTGTTTGACAGCTTTTCCTTGATAGTTGCACAACTAAACTTAGATTTTCTCAATTTCAAATAAATCCTTCAGTGTTCTAACAAAACATGCCTGGTCCAGAACTTTCACACTGAAATCTTACATTGAGGTAACCTAGTTCCTAACTTTTCTGAACCAACTCCTTTATCTAAGAGAAATTGTTTCATATAGAACATAGAACATTACAGCGCAGTACAGGCCCTTCGGCCCTTGATGTTGCGCTGCCCTGTCATACTAATCTGAAGCCCATCCCACCTACACTATTCCATGTACACCCATATGCCTGTCCAATGATGACTTAAATGCACTTAAACTTGGTGAATTAACTATTGATTCAGGCAAAGCACTCCATACCCTTACTACTCTCTGAGCAAAGAAACTACCTCTGACATCTGTCTTATACCTATCTCCCCTCCCTTCAAAGTTGTGTCCCCTAGTGTTTGCCATCCCCATACTTGGAAAAAGTCCTCACTTTCTCCCTGTCTATCCTATCTAACCCTCTGATTAACTTGTATGTCTCTATTAAGCCACCTCTCAACCTTCTTCTCTCTAATGAGAACAGCCTCAAGGCCTTCAGCCTTTCCTCGTAAGACATTCCTTCCATACCAGGCAACATCTTAGTAAATCTCCTCTGCACCCTTTTCAAAGCTTCCACATCCTTCTTATAATGCGGTGACCAGAACTGTACACAATACTCCAAGTGTGGCCGTACCAGAGCTTTGTACAGCTGCAGCATAACCTCCTGGTTCCAGAACACAATCCCTCTATTAATAAAGGCCAAAACACTGTATGCCTTCTTAACAACCTTGTCAATCTGGGTGGCAACTTTCAGGGATCTGTGTACATGGACACCGAGATCTCTCTGCTCATCTGCACTCCCAAGAATCTTACCATTAGCCCAGTACTTTGCATTCCAAATATTCAGTCCAAAGTGTATCACCTCACACCTCCACATTAAACTCTATTTGCCACTTTTCAGCCCAGCTCTGCATCCTATCTATGTCTCTCTGCAACCTACAACATCCTTTGTCACTATCCACAACTCCACCGACCTTAGTGTCGTCCGCAAATTTACTAACCCACCCTTCTAAGCTCTCATCCAGGTCATTTATAAAAATGACGAACAGCAGTGGACCCAACACCGACCCTTGTGGTACACCGCTAGTAACTGGACACCAAGATGAACATGTTCCATCAGCTACAACCCTCTGTTTTCTTTCAGCAAGCCAATTACTGATCCAAACTGCTATGTCTCCCACAATCCCATTCCTCCGTATTTTGTATAATAGCCTATTGTGGGGAATGTGTTGCTGGAAAAGCGCAGCAGGTGAGGCAGCATGTTTCAGGCATGACCCCTTCTTCAGGAATGAGGAAAGTCACTTTCCTCATTCCTGAAGAAGGGCTCATGCCCGAAACGTCGATTCTCCTGCTCCTTGGATGCTGCCTGACCTGCTGCGCTTTTCCAGCAACACATTTTCAGCTCTGATCTCCAGCATCGGCAGTCCTCACTTTCTCCTACTGTGGGGAACCTTATTGAACGCCTTGCTGAAATCCATATACACCAATCAACTGGTTTACTCTCATCTACCTGTTTGGTCACTTTGTCAAAAAACTCAATAAGATTCGTTAGGCACGACCTACCCTTCATATAACGTTTTTCATATATATTTAACTTCAACCAGCACATCTGCAAACAAAGTCAGAAACTTTCCGAGCTATGGATTTTTCCCCAAGAATGGAACAAAGAACTATTTCAATCCTTTTAAATTGAAAGAAAGTTAATGCTTTTCAATGTTTCCTCTGCCTGTTCATTAAACTCTTCCAATGCAAACACATTTCCATTATCTTCTCAGTGGCTCCCACTTTTGTAATGGTTCAAAAAAAAATCATGCCTTCAGAAATACCAACAAGTCAATCACTAAAAACCCTCATGGATAAAGATCAAAACCACAGGCTACTGGTTCAAAATCCAAAGCTGAAAAAAAAACTATGTATAAATCACACACCTAATATCACATCCTCTTCCAAAAAAGAACTAAAATGTATCTTTAAGAGGCATTTTCACTATCCATGAAACAGTATTTCTATGTCACAGTAACAATAGTAACATATTGATATTATACATACAATGAATTACATAGCAATGATATTTTACATACATTGATGGGCACCACAATTCATGGTGTGTTTCATAGAAACTCACGATAAAACATCTGCTATATTTTACTTTCCAAGCAGATTAATGACTTTCAAACTATACAGTTAGAGAAAAATGCTGCACAAAAATTATTGCATATTCTTGTCCCAACTTCTTTTCAAGAAAATCAAAGAATTGCGATCTATATAAACAATATTATCTTTCACATCATTGGTGATGTATTTTTCAAAGTGATGCAGAGCCAATAGAGACTCAATGACTCTGTCAAATGTTGAAAACTTTTGCTGAAATACTGCCAGTTGCTTTGAAAGATAACTGACAGGCCATTTGATCACCATTTTGTTACTTCAGCAGTAAAATAGCTCCTATGCTTTAGTTGCTGGCATAAACAGCCAATGGTTTCTCATAATTTGGTTTGGCTAAAATCAATGTGGTTGTAAGCACAGCTTTCAAGTTTCCGATGGTCCTCTGATGCCATTGACCATTCAAATTTTCTGCCTTTCTTGGACAAATGCACGGAAGTTGCAATGACTATGCTGAAGTTTGGGATAAGCTTGTGATAGCATTCACACACTCGTTCACTTAATGTAACACAAAATTTCACATTTTATCCTATGCATGTGAAAATCCACAATAGGTCTTACTTTCATTTCTCCAGTGTTACTTGGCCTAATTAAATCACATTAGCTTTAATGAAATCACTCTTGGCCAAAAGTATAATGAATATATAATGGATTTGCATTGCTGATCAAACAATCCAACAAATGGTACAAATGTTCTGTTCATGTTTGGCTAAAAACAACAAATTGTTGATGTAAACAACATAGTTACATACTGGAAATCTGAAATAAAAACACAAAGTGCTGGAGAAACTCAGCAGGTCTGACAGCATGTGTGGAGACAGAAACAGGATTAACATTTCAAGTCCAGTATGACTCCTCTTCACAACTGAAAGGTGTTGGAAAATTGTGTTTTTTTTTTAAATACTGTGGACAAAGCAGCAGGAGAAGCTAGTGGCTCAGATTGTATGGGTGAGCAATACCAAAGATAGAGGGGTTGCTAATGATAGTGAAGGTAAGATAGGGATGAAAAAGGGCGTTAATAAGGATGTAAAAAGGAGAAAATGGGTCCACTCAACACATCACAAACAAGATATAGCTGACCGACCATGGCTCAACCCCTTCAGCAACCCAAACAGACAGCCATGGACGAGAAGTGCCCAGACACCTGACTGATGCCTACATATCTGCCTGACTGTGTTAGCCTTATCCCCTGGACTGGCCACTGTGAAGCCATGGGACAGTCCATAACCTATTCCCCAGACTACAGAGGCTCACAATGGCCAATCAAGACTTCCTGACTAGATGCCTGACTTTGACCAATCCCCTGGGCCGATATTGCAGGCTGCATTTGACTGATTGACGGATACCACTATGGACTTTGGTGGGCTACTTCCCTAAATCATTGACCCATGGCTAGTTGCTTTCTGAGTTTGCTGAGTAAGCTACTGGCCCATGGTCACTGTGAGATTGACCATGGTGCTACATAGGAAGATGTTCACCCCCTTGACCGAGGACTGCTGACTAGCAATCATGTAACTGGTCATGTCACTGTTTTAATTGGTGTGGTAAGGCAAAATAAAGCAGGGGTACAGTGAGCATCCAGGTAGGCGTTAAGTGAGCAAGCACTAAGAGAGCAAGCAAGCAGTTCTGAGATGCAACCTAGTTTGGGATGTGAGCTGGATGTCTGTCCCTGCATGAAAAATGTTCTAATAGCAGTCTTTCAATACCAGATACTAATGGGTCCTGAAAGGTAGGACTATACTTCAGAAATGCCCTGTGAACTGGGAGAGAGGCCATAACATTTCTTAAGAGTTGGCAATTCGCAGAAGTTGATGTCTGTGGATGAGGGGCATATGAGGATGGTGCCTATTGATTGTGTTCTCAGATGCTGTTGTATGGTTACTAACATGGAGGCTGAGCCACAAGGTACCCTCTCTGACTTCCACGTCAAGGGGTCTTGGCATCTAGATTGCTTGTGGCATATTGTACACTGGTACATTGGATATTAATGAGATGAGATGCACAGTCAAAAAGATTGTTAACAATTAATAATCCTACATAATAGGGAACTCACCACTGCCCAACAGAAACTTCACCTTGACACCTGGACTTGCTTAAAAAAAATGCAATGCTTTCTCCCCCACATTGGAAATAGGCCTTGCAGAAATTATTGCACGATTTACCACATTTCTTGCTATAGCCCATTTGTTCTGTTCCAGCAAGATTGTGTACTAAGTTTCCATAAAAAGTCTTCATCACATCTCCCTGTATTTGATAAAGTTCTTCAGTGGGCGACACGGTGGCACTGCTGCCTCACAGCGCCAGAGACCCAGGTTCAATTCCCACCTCAGGCGACTGTCTGTGTGGAGTTTGCACATTCTCCCCGTGTCTGCGTGGGTTTCCTCTGGGTGCTCCGGTTTCCTCCCACAGTCCAAAAATGTGCAGGTTAAGTGAATTGGCCATGCTAAATTGCCCGTAGTGTTAGGTGAAGGGGTAAATATAGGGGAATGGGTCTGGGTGGGTTGTGCTTCGGCGGGTCGGTGTGGACTTGTTGGGCCGAAGGGCCTGTTTCCACACTGTAAGTAATCTAAGAATCTAAAAAAAATGATTACCCAACATTTAGAAGTAAGAGGAGGCAAACTTGAAATTAATGTTTCACTTTAGAATTAGCTAAGATTCAGTTAGAAACAACCACGTGAATGAGAGAAAAATAGTGGAAAAGAAAAATGCAAAATTTTGAATAGAAAGCAAAAAAACACAATCAAAACATGGAAAGTGTAGAGAATGAAAAAGATTGAAAAATGGAAATAAAGTTCGAATTGACAGTCGGGGAGAAAGCATAGAATTGGAGAGAGGAGAAAGAAAATGAAAGTAATGGAAAGGGAAATTGAATTTTAAAAAGCTACAACTCCAAAGAGAGAAAAACCAAAAAAGGCATGACTCAACTACAGAATGGAAGAAGGAGGAGCTAATTGTTCAGAGGATGATTGTCATTCTAATGAAGACGTAATTAAATTAGAAATCTTTTGTTAGTGCCTAAAGCTAACAAGGATGTCCTGACAGGTATGAATGTGTACTCGAATTTGTCAGAAGAGCAATCTGCAGACTATGAAGCTGTTAAAAGGGCAACACTCTATGAACTTGTTCTTGAAGTTTATCAATTAAAATTTAGGAGTATAAGAAAAAACTAATTAGATAGTTGTATAACTTGCCAGAGAAAAGGAAATGTTGTGAAATCAGTTGTCTTGATCGCTGCATTTAGATAAAAGAATTGAAAGTGCGAAGGAAATTATGACTATGGAAGAAATCCAAAATGCTATCTTGGTAACCCTTCAGACTTATTTGGATCAGTATTTGTATATTGTCTTTCAAACTTCTTCCTACCAAAGCATCACTTTACATCTGTCAGTATTGAAACTCATCAGCCATGTATCGGCCCACTCCACCAACTTGTCTATTGTTCTGGAGCTCCACACAGTCCTCCCCACAATTTACAATTCCCCCAAGTTTTTGGGTCATTCTGCAAGCTTTGAAATTGGCTCCCACACACCGATATCGAGATCATTGACAGTAAAAGTGTGTACAAATTGCCCAACCAAGTCCAAAACATGTGGAAGAATTGAAATCTAAATTTTTCTTTGGGTACTTTAATTTTTAATAAATACAATCAGGTAGACAGAATAACCATTTAACTATATTCTTACCCTTTTAATCTTTGGCTGTACATTTTGCAGCCAGATCTGTTGTAATTTTCATTTGTTCTCACTGAATTTATGCAGTAATTATTTTTAATCAACCTATTTAGACAAGTTGTGACATGTCTGATACAGATGGGACTTGAACCAGGATCTTCTGACCCAGACACAATGACATGACTACTGTGCCACAAAACCCTCTCTAATGCAATATGCCATCAGTGAGGTTTGAGAAGATTTGAGAAGAATGTCATTTACAAGATCCCATGTGAGAATTGTAAAAAATACTATATCAGACAAACTAGCAGGAAACTTGCCATCAGGATACATGAACACCAAAAGACACTATCACTAGTTTCTAGAGATACAGACAAAGAAGGACACCACTTTGACTGGGACAACACACACATCCTAGGACAGGCGAAACAAAGAAACACATGAGAATTCTTAGAGGCATGGCATTCTAACCAGAACTCCATCAATAAACACATTGATTTAGATCCTATCTGCCTCCCTCTCCTCAACTGGAAATTACATCACCCACCTTAAGAGGTTGTTTTTCAGACTGGAGGCCTGTGACCAGTGGAGTGCCACAAGGATTGGTGCTGGGTCCACTACTTTTCATCATTTATATAAATAATTTGGATGTGAGCATTAGAGGTATAGTTAGTAAGTTTGCAGATGACACCAAAATTGGAGGTGTAGTGGACAGCGAAGAAGGTTACCTCAGATTACAATGGGATCTTGATCAGATGGGTCAATGGGCTGAGAAGTGGCAGATGGAGTTTAATTCAGATAAATGTAAGGTACTGCATTTTGGGAAAGCAAATCTTACCAGGACTTATACCAGGTAAGGTCCTTGGGAGTGTTGCTGAACAGAGACCTTAGAGTGCAAGTTCATAGCTCCTTGAAAATGGAGTTGCAGTAGGTACGATAGTGAAGAAGGTGTTTGGTATGCTTTCCTTTATTGGTCAGAGTATTGAGTACAGGAGTTAGGAGGTCATGTTGCGGCTGTACAAGACATTGATTAGGCCACTGTTGGACTATTGCATGCAATTCTGGTCTCCTTCCTATTTGAAAGATGTTGTGAAACTTGAAAGGGTTCAGAAAAGATTTACATGGATGTTGCCAGGGTTGGAGGATTTGACATCTAGGGAGAGTCTGAACAGGCTGGGGCTGTTTTCCCTGGAGCATCGGAGGCTGAGGGGTGACCTTATAGAGGTTTACAAAATCATGAGGGGCATGGATAGGGTAAATAGACAAAGTCTTTTCCCTGGCTTGGGGGAGTCCAGAACTAGATGGCATAGGTTTATGGTGAGAGGGGAAAGATATAAAAGAGACCTAAGGAGCAACTTTTTCATGTAGAGGGTGGTATATGTATGGAATGAGCTGCCAGAGGAAACGATGGAGGCTAGTACAATTGCAACATTTAAAAGGCATTTGGATGGGTATATGAATAGGAAGGGTTTGGAGAGATATGGGCCGGGTGCTGGCAGGAGGGACTAGATTGGGTTGGGATATCTGATCGGCATGAATGGGTTGGACTGAAGGGTCCGTTTCCGTGCTGTACATCTCTATTACTCTAAACCAAAACCTATAAGTAGAGAAGCAGGACATAGAACCAGCGCTTCACCAGAGACTCTCACTGATGATATTACCTCATATGCTGATGAAACGTCTGAAAACAAACCTTCAAGCTCAGCGAACTAACTTGCATACTTAGCAATATGCTATCCTTAATGCCTAATCTAATCATTAAAAAACATTATTATCATAGCAGCAAATTAAGTCTTTCCTTATAAAAAGCCCACACATTTATACAGTATCTAAAATTCACTCTACTACAAAACATAAAATCCTATTGTTTGAAAGGGTTACATTCCTTATAAACCTTGCAAACTGCGATTTTCACAAACAGTGGACGTGGCAGATTTTGCATGTGCACAGTGTATCTCTACTGTTTTTTTTTCTTTAAAATGGCATTTCATGAAGATTGGACTTGCAGTGTGTGAAAAGGCGTACATTTGCATGGATAAGCAAATTCATGAAAGGTGGGCACACTGACATGTGACTTAATTCTGTCTAAAAACCCGTATATCTTTCAGAAGCCCTATTGCTCACATTATAGATGTTTTGATGCTGCATTGGTACAGGTGACCAGTATAAAAAAAACTTCTTTCTTTTGATGGTGCAAGTTTGTTAGAGCATGTTTCCAGGTATCAGTGAGTAGGAATGGTAGTCAGGACTTGGTATAATACTAAAACACTTTGAAAGATCTGCCTTAAACTGCTAAGTTAGCATCCGACTTGCATCCTTCTTATTTCTTCTTAGCCAGCACTTATAACCAAAGCATTTACAAGCCTTCGTTTTTCTGTTTCATATTAGTCACCTCCAACCAAATAAATCCACCTTTGTCTAACCTTGGATTTCCTTATTGTTGTACCGTCTTCGATTTATTGGTAACATTTTTCTACTCTGTGACAGCTTCACAATCTGTTACCGACCTAGCCACTAACCCACTTCCTGTTTTGTTGAATTATGAGCTCTAATACAGCAGGAGTGAGAAAGTAAGGCTACCATCCAGCCATTTTAAAAAAAAATTCTTTTGGAGATGTCGTTTTTGCCAGCTGAAGATTTACAAGGATGTTGACAGGATTGGAGGGTTTGAGCTATAGGGAGCGGTTGAATAGGCTGGGGCTATTTTCCCTGGAGCATCAGAGACTGAGGCATGACTTTATAGAAATTTATAAGGTCATGAGGGCCGTAGGTAGGGTGAATAGCTAAGGCCTTTTCCGCAGGGTAGCGGAATCCAAAACTAGAGGTTGTAGGTTTAAGGTGAGAGGGGAGAAACTTTAAAGGGACCTAAGGGGTATTTCTTCACACAGAGGGTGGTGTGTGTATGAGCTGCCAGAGGAAGTGGTGGAAGCAGGTACAATTAGAACATTTAAAGGTCATCTGGAGGGGTGTATGAATAGGAAAGGTTTAGAGGGATATGGGCCAAATGCTGGCAAATGGGACTAGCTTAATTTAGGATATTTGGTTGGCAAGGACAAGATGGAACCAAGGGTCTGTTTTCATGCTTTACATCTCTATGACTTGAGCCCAGCATTTATTGCCCCTGCCTAATTACCCCAGAGAAGATGGTGGTGAGTTACCTTCCTGAACCATTATATTCCATCTGTAGGTAAACCACACTGCTATTAGAAAGGGAGTTCGAGGAATATTGACCCAGCAACAGTGAGGAGTAATTACTTACTTCCAAGTTAATATTGAGAGTGGCTTGGAGAGGCACCTGCAGGCTGTTCCCACAAATCTGTTGCCATTGCCCTTTTTTAGTTGTTAGAGGTTACAAGGTTTGAAAGTCTACTTCCTATTGGAAGAGATTGCCCTGGTCAAGGACTCATCAGGAGAGTTGTGCAGGGTATTTGTCTCACGTAACCTTTTTTCTCTCATCTCACTGAAATCTCCCCTTATAAATACTCTTCATGACAACGCAGAGCTGACATTGCTATGTCTGTGTTGACGGCCCTTGTACGCTTTGTCTGTCCATGCACAGCAGAAGGAAAGTGTCTGCAGGAGTCAAAAAAGAAACAGCTTTCTAAAGCGCCAGCTCAGAAACTGATACACCACACCCCATGCACTGTTAAGAGCTGAGGATTCTTGTGTTGGAAGATTCACTGAGAACATACTGAAAACAACAAGCAGGGAAACTGGTTGATCCAGGAATCAGTTCATTGATGGGCAAGCCCACAACCTGGCCTTTTGCAGAAGATAAAAGTGCTGACTTCAAGGGACACCCAGCATGTAAAAGAATCACTAAGGCTATGTAACTACTCAGTGCATTGGATTGTCTGTCACTGAGTCAGCATACAGTGTCTAAGATGATGGCGGAGACAAGTTTAAACTCGAATAAAAAGTGTCTAAAAAGCATAGACATAACTTGGAGGTGCCAGTGTTGGACAGGGGTGGACAGAGTAAAAAATCACAAAGAATCAGGTCATAGTCCTACAGGTTTACTTGGAAGCACTAGCTTTCGGAGCACCGCTCCTTCATCAGGTGGTTATGGAGGTTAGGATCATGCTCACAGAATGTATCGCCAAAGCAGTCCAGTGTCATGGAGATGCATTACAGAAATCAATCTTAGATTAAACCTTTCATCTTTTATAATGGGATAAGCTGGTTTCTGTTCTTTGATATGTAAATTCCAGAATTTATTTTACATTACATTCTTAAGATAGCTCAGCTTTTTAAACAATAGGTGTGAAGTATGTCTGTGTCCCAATGCTATGTCAGACTGACAAGCCTTCTGTGTAGTCTTACATGGATTCATGTAAAACTCTGTAAAACTGGACTCCTTTGGCTATAAATTCTGTGAGCACGATCTTAACTTCCACAATCACCTGATGAAGGAGTGGTGCTCCGAAAGCTAGTGCTTCCAAATAAACCTGTTGCCAATAACCTGGTTCTGTGTAATTTTTAAGCATAGATATGTACCAGTCAACCATGGAGAAGGGGTACCTTGTAAACATTGCAGAAGAATCCACTTTGATGGTGCCTTTGTGATGATGCAAGTTCAGACTGTTGCAAGTTTAAAAACTGACAGAACTGCGGATGCTGTAAATCACAACCAAAACCAGAAATTGTTGGAAAAGCTCAGTAGGCCTGACAGCATCTGTGGAGAGGAATCAGAGTTAATGTTTCAGGTCAAATGACTCTTCCTCAGAACTGTTCTTGGAATCTGGGAAAATGTCTGTAGAAACACTGAAAATAAATATGGCTGACACGGATATACTGAATGTATGCCCTCGGAGACACCAAGCTTCTGGACATTTTCCTCCTGAGAAATCTCGAGTTTTGTCATTATGTTGCAGATAATCTGGGTGCTGCAAATCCTCCAACACCCTCTTGTGTTAGTCCTTTCACATCACAGCAGGAAGAGGTGAGAAGTGTTAGGATTTAAAGCCTGGGATTTGAGATGTTCATGCAATTAGGAAGGCTGCAATGAATAGCAATTTAACACTTTTGTTCTTGTATATCTGTTTATCTTGTTGATTGCAAAATTTACCAGTAAAAGAAATGGAAACGACTGCTTAGAATTTCGAAGCATGCACCCATTACAACCCAGTTCTCAGTCAGTCAGTCACTAACAGCACAGCTGTTGCTACACAATGTGATACACTGCTGGCTCAACCACTCTCTCCTTCCTCTCTTTCTCAGATCTCTTATTCAATCTCAGCTCTCTCTCCCACTCATATCTTACCCTACTCACAACTCTCTCCCGTCTATTCACATCTCTCTCTCTCAGCTTTTTTCACAATCACTAACTCAGAGCGATTTACCTCTCAGTTGTTCATCTATATTTTGTCTCACAAACACACCCTCACACATCTACTGCGACTGTGACATCTCAGTGACCGAGAAGTCTACTCATTAACTCAATTATTTCTCTCTTTTACAGACCATAACTTTTCACAAAGGCACCATCAAAGTGGATTCTTCTGAAATATTTATAAGGTGACGCCACTCCATGGTTGACTGCCCCATATCTATGTTTTCTTGACACTTTTTATTCGAGTTGAAACTTGACTCCTCCATCATCTCACTTGTATGCCGACACATCAATGAACCAGTTTTCCTGCTTGTTGTTTTCAGTATGTTCTCAACAAGTAGCCATTCTTAACAGTGCATGGGGAATCAGTTTCTAAGATGGCATCTGTAAAACTAAGGAAATTGCTGGAGAAGCTCATTAGGTCATAGAGTGATAGAGTTGTACAGCACGGAAACAGACCCTTCGGTCCAACCTGTCCATGCCGACCAGATATCCCAACCCAATCTAGTCCCACCTGCCAGCTCCTGGCCCATATTCTCCAAATACTTCCCATTCATATACCTATCCAAATGCCTCTTAAATGTTGCAATTGTACCAGCCTCCACCACTTCATCTGGCAGCTCATCCCATACACGTACCACCTGCTACATGAAAAAGTTGCTCTTTAGGTTTCTTTTGTATTTTTCCCTTCTCACCCTAAACCTATGCCCTCTAGTTCTGGACTCCCCCGCCCCAGGGAAAACACTTTGTCTATTTATCCTATCCATGACCCTCATGATTTTGTAAACCTCTATAAGGTCTCCCCTCAGCCTCCGATGCTCCAGGGAAAACAGCCCCAGTCTGTTCAGACTCTCCCTAGATGTCAAATCCTCCAACCCTGGCAACATCCGTGTAAATCTTTTCTGAACCCTTTCAAGTTTCACAACATCTTTCCAATAGGAAGGAGACCAGAATTGCACGCAATATTCCAACAGTGGCCTAACCAACGTCTTGTACAGCCGCAACATGACCTCCCAACCCCTGTACTCAATACTCTGACCAATAAAGGAAAGCATACCAAATGCCTTCTTCACTATCGTGGGTAAAAACAATGACTGCAGATGCTGGAAACCAGATTCTGGATGAATGGTGCTGGAAGAGCACAGCAGTTCAGGCAGCATCCAAGGAGCTTCGAAATCGACGTTTCGGGCAAAAGCCCTTCATCAGTAATAAAGGCAGTGAGCCTGAAGCATGGAGAGATAAGCTAGAGGAGGGTGGGGGTGGGGAGAAAGTAGCATAGAGTACAATGGGTGAGTGGGGGAGGGGATGAAGGTGATAGGTCAGGGAGGAGAGGGTCGAGTGGATAGGTGGAAATGGAGATAGGCAGGTAGGACAAGTCATGGGGACAGTGCTGAGTTGGAAGTTTGGAACTAGGGTGAGGTGGGGGAAGGGGAAATGAGGAAACTGTTGAAGTCCACATTGATCCCCTGGGGTTGAAGTGTTCCGATGCGGAAGATGAGGCAATCTTCCTCCAGGCGTCTGGTTGTGAGGGAGCGGCGGTGAAGGAGGCCCAGGACCTCCATGTCCTCGCAGAGTGGAAGGGGGAGTTGAAATGTTAGGCCACGGGGCGGTGTAGTTGATTGGTGCGGGTGTCCCGGAGATGTTTCCTAAAGCACTCAGCTAGGAGGCGTCCAGTCTCCCCAATGTAGAGGAGACCGCATCAGGAGCAACGGATACAATAAATGATATTAGTGGATAGGCAAGTAAAAGTTTGATGGATGTGGAAGGCTCCTTTAGGGCCTTGGATAGAGGTGAGGGAGGAGGTGTGGGTGCAGGTTTTACAGTTCCTGTGGTGGCAGGGGAAAGTGCCAGGATGGGAGGGTGGGTTGTAGGGGGGCGTGGACCTGACCAGGTAGTCACGGAGGGAACGGTCTTTGCGGAAGGCGGAAAGGGGTGGGGAGGGAAATATATTCCTGGTGGTGGGGTCTGTTTGGAGGTGGTGGAAATGTCGGCGGATGATTTGGTTTATGCGAAGGTTGGTAGGGTGGAAGGTGAGCACCAGGGGCGTTCTGTCCTTGTTACGGTTGGAGGGGTGTGGTCTGAGGGCGGGGGTGTGGGATGTAGACGAGATGCGTTGGAGGGCATCTTTAACCACGTGGGAAGGGAAATTGCGGTCTCTAAAGAAGGAGGCCATCTGGTGTGATCTGTGGTGGAACTGGTCCTCCTGGGAGCAGATACGGCGGAGGCGGAGGAATTGGGAATACGGGATGGCATTTTTGCAAGAGGTAGGGTGGGAAGAGGTGTAATCCAGGTAGCTGTGGGAGTCGGTGGGGTTTGTAAGAAATGTCTGTGTCAAGTCGGTCGTCATTAATGGAGATGGAGAGGTCCAGGAAGGGGAGGGAGGTGTCAGAGATGGTCCAGGTAAATTTAAGGTCAGGGTGGAATGTGTTGGTGAAGTTGATGAATTGCTCAATCTCCTCGCGGGAGCACGAGGTGGCGCCAATGCAGTCATCAATGTAGCGGAGGAAGAGGTGGGGAGTGGTGCCGGTGTAATTATGGAAGATCAACTGCTCTACATAGCCAACAAAGAGACAGGCATAGCTGGGGCCCATACGTGTGACCACGGCTACCCCTTTGGTCTGGAGGAAGTGGGAGGATTCAAAGAAGAAATTGTTAAGGGTGAGGACCAGTTCGGCCAAATGAATGAGAGTGTCGGTGGAAGGGTACTGTTGGGGACGTCTGGAGAGGAAAAAACGGAGGGCTTGGAGGCCCTGGTCATGGCGGAGGTGTAGAGGGATTGGATATCCATGGTGAAGATGAGGTGTTGGGGGCCGGGGAAAGGAATGTCTTGGAGGAGGTGGAGGGCGTGGGTGGTGTCTCGAACGTATGTGGGGAGTTCCTGGACTAGGGGGGAGAGGACAGTGTCGAGGTAGGTAGACATGAGTTCAGTGGGGCAAGAGCATGCTGAGACAATGGGTTGGCCAGGGAGGTCAGGCTTGTGGATCTTGGGAAGGAGGTAGAACCGGGCAGTACGGGGTTCCCGGACTATGAGGTTGGAAGCTGTGGGTGGGAGATCTCCTGAGGTGATGAGGTTCTGTATGGTCTGGGAGATGATGGTTTGGCGGTTAATGTCCCGGTGGCAGTTGGAAATGAAGAGGTCGAGGGCAGGTAATAGGCCAGCGCGGGGTGTCCAGGTGGATCTACTGCAACTCCACTTTCAAGGAGCTATGAACCTGCACTCCAAGGTCTTTGTTCAGCAACACTCCCAAGGACCTTACCATTAACTGTATACGTCCTGCTAAAATTTGCTTTCCCAAAATGCAGCACCTCGCATTTATCTGAATTAAACCTTATCGGCCATTTCTCAGGCCATTGGCCCATCTGATCAAGATCCCGTTGTAATCTGAGGTAAACGTCTTCGCTGTCCACTACACCTCCAATTTTAGTGTCACCTGCAAACTTACTAACTATACCTCTTATGCTCACATCCAAATCATTTATGTAAATGATGAAAAGTAGTGGATCCAGCACCGCTCCTAGTGGCACTCCACTGGTCACAGGCTCCAGTCTGAAAAACAACCCTCTACCACCACCCTCTATATTCTACCTTTGAGCCAGTTCTGTATCCAAATGGCTAGTTCCCCCTGTATTCCATGAGATCTAACCTTGCTAACCAGTCTGCCATGGGGAACCTTGTCAAACGCCTTACTGAAGTCAATATAGATCACATCTACCGCTCTACCCTCATCAATCCTCTTTGTTACTTTTTCAAAAAACTCAATCAAGCTCGTGAGACATGATTTCCCTTGCACAAAGCCGCACTGACTATCCCTCATCAGTCCTTGCCTTTCCAAATACATGTTCATCCTGTCCCTCAGGATTCCCTCCAACAGCTTGCCCACCACAGACGTCAGGCTCACTGGTCTATAGTTCTCTGGCTTGTCCTTACCACCTTTAATAAACAGTGACACCACGATAGTGAACCTCCAGCTTCTAGCACCTCACCTGTGACTATCGATGACACAAATATTTCAGTAAGAGGCCTGCATTCACTTCCCTAGCTGATCAGGTCCTGGGGCATTATCCACTTTTATGCATTTCAAGACATCCAGCACTTCCTCCTCTATAATATAGACATTTTGCAAGGAGTTACCATCTATTTCCCTACATTCTATATCTTCCATATCCTTTTCCACAGTAACTACTGATGCAAAATACTCGCTTAGTATTTCATCCATCTCCTGTGGCTCCACACAAAGGCCGCCTTGCTGATCTTTGAGGGGCCCTATTCTCTCCCTAGTTATCCCTTTGTCCTTAATGTATTTGTAAAAACTCTTTGGATTCTCCTTAACTCTATTTGCCAAAGCTAGCTCATGTCCTCTTTTTGCCCTCCTGATTTCCCTCTTAAGTATACTCCTACTACCTTTATATTCTTCCAAGGATTCACTCGATCTATCCTGTGTATGCCTGACATATGCTCCCTTCTTTTTCTTAACCAAACCCTCAATTTCTTTAGTCATCCAGCATTCCCTACACCTACCAGCCTTTCCTTTCACCCTAATAGGAATATGCTGTCTCTGGACTCTCGTTATCTCATTTCTGAAGGCTTCCCATTTTCCAGTCGTCCATTTACCTGCGAACATTTGCCCCCAATCAACTTTTGAAAGTTCTTGCCTAATACTATTAAAATTGACCTTTCTCCAACTTAGAACGTCAACTTTTAGATCTCGTCTATTATTTTCCATCACTGTTTTAAAACTAATAGAATTATAGTCGCTGGCCCCAAACTGCTCCCCCACTGACCCCTCAGTCACCTGCCCTGCCTTATTTCCCAAGAATAGGTCAAGTTTTGCACCTTCTCTCGTAGGTACATCCACATACTGAATCAGAAAATTTTCTTGTACACACTTAACACTTTCCTCTCCATCTAAACCCTTAACACTATGGCAGTCCCAGTCTATGTTTGGAAATTTAAAATCCCTCTACCATAACCACCCGATTATTCTTACAGATAACTGAGATCTCCTTACAAATTTGTTTCTCAATTTCCTATCTGGCAGCATCTGTGGAGAGGAATCAGAGTTAATGTTTCAGGTCAAGTGACCCTTCCTCAGAACTGTTCTTGGAATCTGGGAAAATGTCTGTAGAAACACTGAAAATAAATATGGCTGACACAGATATACTGAACGTATGCCCTCGGAGACACCAAGCTTCTGGACATTTTCCTCCTGAGAAATCTTGAGTTTGGTCATTATGTTGCAGATAATCTGAGCGCTGCAAATCCTCCAACACCCTCTTGTGTTAGTCCTTTCAGATCACAGCAGGAAGAGGTGAGATGTATTCGGATTTAAAGCCTGGAATTTGAGATGTTAGGGTCAGTTTTCAGTCAGTCAGTCAGTCACCAACAGCACAGCTGTTGATATACAATGTGATAGACTGCTGGCTCAACCACTCTCCCCTTCCTCTCTTTCTCAGATCTCTTGTTCAATCTCAGCTCTCTCTCCCACTCATGTCTTATCTTACTCACAACTCTCTCCCACCTATTTACATCTCTATCTCTCTCTCTCTCAGTTTTTTTCACAATCATTTACTCATAGCGGTTTACCTCTCAGTTGTTCATCTATATTTTTTCTCTCAAAGATACCTGCACACATCTTCTGTGACTGTGATATCTCACAGACTGAGAAGTCTAGTCACTAACTCACTGACTCAATTATTTCCCTCTCTTTCACAGACACACTTCCCCCCCCTCACCACAGTGCACATAGCACCCTCACTCGCCCTCCCATTCCCTCATCACCATTGCCCCCTCTCCTCCGATCACACCTTCTCCTCCCATTTCCATTCCTTCCATCCTCCCTCTCTCTACCATCCTTCCCTCTCCCCCCCCTTGCCTTTCCTCTCATATTTCTTTCCATTCCCACTTCTTTCACTCTTCCCTCTCCCATTTTCCATTTTCCTTCCCTTCCCCACCCGCCCCCTCTCGCTCTTCCCCTTTCCTTCAATCCCTCCCCCTTTCTCTCTATCCCTCTTCCTCTCTTTTCCCTCCCCCAATTTCTTTCACTCCTCACTCCGTCCATCATCCTCCAGCCATCCTTTTTTCTTCCTCTTACCCTCCCTTCTCTTTTCCTCCCCCCTTTCCCCTTTCTCCCTCCCGCCACTCCACTTTCCCCTTCATGTCCCTCCCTTCTTCCTTCTCTCCCTGTGTCCTCTTGTCCTCGCCACTATTTTTCCCTCCCTCCATCTTTCCCTCTTTCCCATTTTCCCTTCCCTCTTTCTCTGTCCCTCATTTTTCCTATGTACCTCCCGATTCTCTCTTCTTCTCACCCCCTTTTCCTTCTATCCTGTCTCTGCTGCTCTCTAACCCTTCCTCTTTCCCTCCACTCTATCCAGCCCATCTTTCCCTTCTCCTTCCCTCTTTCCCCTTACTTCCCCTCCCTCTCCCACTATGCATCTTTTTTCCTTACCACTCTCCCTTCTTAAACCCGCTTCCATTTCCTCTCCCCACCTCCTGCTTCTCCTTCCCGTTTTTCCCTTCCCCACCCTCTTTGCCTCCGTCTCCCTTTCCTCCCACCTCAAGCCACTCCCTCCTTCTTTTCTCCGCTCTTCCTTCCCCCTCCCTCCTTTATTTCGCTCCCTCTTCCCCCACCCCTTCCCTCCACTAGCCCCTCCATCCCCTCCACTTATTCCCCTCCCTGCACTTCTCCCCCTTTTCTCCTCCTTTCTTTATTCCCTCATTTCCACTTCCCCTTCAACCCAACCTTTTACCTCCACTCTCAGACCACCCTTCCCTCCTTTTACCCCTCCACTCTCCCCCCACCCTTCTCCACTCTCCCCTTTGTCTCCATTCTTCCCCTCCCCCTTCTCCTCCACTTTCCCTGCCTTTCCCGTCCACTCAGCACCCACCTTCTCCCACCCAATCCTCCACTCTCCACCTCTCTTCCACTCTTCCCCCTTCACTCCACTTTCCTCCCTTTTCCCTCCACTCTCTCCCTCCCCCACCACTCTCCCCCTCCCCCACCACTCTCCCCCTTCTCCCCGCCCACCATTCCATTTTCCCACCCACCACCTTCTCCCCAACTTCCCCTCCACTCTCCTCCTCCATGCTGCTCTACACTCCCCATTATTTCTCTTTCCCCCATTTCTCCTCTCACATTTCCCCCATCACCATCTCCTATTCCTCCCCTTTCCCCCATCAGCCTCTGCCATGAACCCTCCATCGCTCTATTCCATTTTCCCCTTTCCCCCATCACCCACTGCCATTAACCCTCCATCACCTATCCCAGTAGCACCTTCCCCCATTACCCCATCTCATTAATTCCCATTACCACCCATCAACCACTCCCATTTCCCCCATTACCTTCTGCCATTAAACTCTCATCACCCTATCTGATTCATCCCCTTTCCTCCATCATCCTTTCCCATTTTCTCCTTTCCCCGATCACTCTCTGCCATTAACCCTCCATCACACTATCCCAATAATCCCCATCACCCCCTCCCATTTTCCCCATCACACTCTGCCATTACCCCACACTATCCCAATAATCCCCTTCACCCATCACCCTCTCCCATTACACCCCCTTCCTTCATCACCCTATCCCATTAGCTCCTCATCACCCTCTCCCATTCCTCCCGTTTCCCCCATCACCCTCACCCATTCCTCCCCTTTCCCCATCCCCCTCTCTCATTCCTCCCCTTTCCCCCATCACCCTCTCCCACTCCTCCTCTTTCCCAATCACCCACTCCCATTGCTCCCCTTTCCCTATTACCCTCTCCCATTCCTCCCCTTTCCCCATCACCCTTTCCCATTCCCTAACACCCTCGCCCATTCCCCATCACCCACTCCCATTCCTCCCCTTTCCCCATCACCCTCTCCCATTCCTCCCCTTTCCCTATAACCCTCTCCCATTCCCCATCACCCTCTCCCATTCCTCCCCTTTCCCCCATCACCCTCTCCCATTCCTCCCCTTTCCCCATCACCCTCTTCCATTGCTCCACTTTCTCCCATCACCAACTCCCATTCCTCCCCTTTCCCCATCACCCTCTCCCATTCCTCCCCTTTCCCATTCCTCCCATTTCCCCATCACCCTCTCCCATTCCTCCCCTTTCCCCAATAGCCACTCCTATTCCCCATCACCCTCTCCCATTCCTCCCCTTTCCCCATTACCCTCTCCCATTGCTCCCCTTTCCCCATAACCCTCTCCCATTCCACCCCTATCCCCCATCACCCTCTCCCATTCCTACCCTTTCCCCATCACCCTCTCCCATTTCTCCCCTTTCCCCCATCACCCTCTCCTATTCCTCCCCTTTCCACATCACCCTCTCCCATTCCTCCCCTTTCCCCATCACCCTCTCTTATTCCCCATTACCCTCTCCCATTCCTCCCCTTTCCCCATCACCCTCTCCCGTTCCGCCCCTTTCCCCATCACCCTCTCCCATTCCTCCCCTTTCCCCTATCACCCTCTCCCATCACTCTCCTTTCCCCTATCACCCACTCCCAACCCTCCCCTTTCCCCAACACCCTCTCCCATTCTCCATCACCCTCTTCCATTCCTCCCCTTTCCCCATCACCCTCTCCCAATCCTCCCCTTTCCCCATCACACGCTCTCTTTCCTCCCCATTCCCATTCATCCACTCCCATTCCCCCTCACCCTCTCCCATTCCCCATCACCCTCTCCCATTCCTCCCCTTTCCCCCATCACCCTCTCCCATTCCTCCCCTTTCCCCATTACCCTCATCCATTCCCCATCACCCTCTCCCATTCCTCCCCTTTCCCCATCACCCTCTCCCATTCCCCCATTCCCCCATCACACTCTTCCATTCCTACCCCTTCCCCATCACCCTCTCCCTTTCCTCCCCTTTCCCCATCACCCTCTCCCTTTCCACCCCTTTCCCATCACCCTCTCTGATTCCCTATCACCCTCTCCCATTGCTCCCCTTTACCCATCACCCTCTCCCATTCCCCATCACCCCCTCCCATTTGCCATCACCCTCTCCCATTCCTGCCCTTTCTCCACCACCCTCTCCCTTTCCCCATCACCCTCTCCCATTCCTCCCCTTTCCCCATCACCCTCTCCCATTCCCCATCACCCTCTCCCTTTCCACCCCTTTCCCCATCACCCTCTCTGATTCCCTATCACCCTCTCCCATTGCTCCCCTTTCAACATCACCCTCTCCCTTTCCTGCTATTTACCCATCACCTTCTCCCATTCCCCATCACCCCCTCCCATTTGCCATCACCCTCTCCCATTCCTGCCCTTTCTCCACCACCCTCTCCCTTTCCCCATCACCCTCTCCCATTCCTCCCCTTTCCCCATCACCCTCTCCCATTCCCCATCACCCTTTCCCTTTCCTCCCCTTACCCCATCACCCTCTCCCATTTGCCATCACCCTCTCCCATTCCTGCCCTTTCTCCACCACCCTCTCCCTTTCCCCATCACCCTCTCCCATTCCTCCCCTTTCCCCATCACCCTCTCCCATTCCCCATCACCCTTTCCCTTTCCTCGCCTTACCCCATCACCCTCTCCCATTCCCCATCACCCTCTCGCATTCCTCCCCTTTCCCCATCACCCTCTCCCATTCCCCATCACACTCTCCCATTCCTCCCCTTTCCCCATCACCCGCTCCCACTCCCCATCACCCTCTCCCATTCCTCCCCTTTCCCCATCACCCTCTCCCATTCCATATCACCCTCTCCCATTCGTCCCCTTTGCCCATCACCTTCTCCCATTCCTCCCCTTTCCCCATCACACTCTCCCATTCCTCCCCTTTCTCCATCATCCTCTCCCATTCCCCATTACCCTCTCCCATTCCTCCCCTTTCCCCATCACCCTCTCCCATTTCCCATCACCCTCTCCCTTTCCTCCCCTTTCCCCATCACCCTCTCCCTTTCCCCATCACCCTCTCCGATTCCCTATCACCCTCTCCCATTCCTCCCCTTTCACCATCACCCTCTGCCTTTACAGCCATTTACCCATCACCCTCTCCCATTCGCCATCACCCTCTCCCATTCCTCCCCTTTCTCCATCACCCTCTCCCATTCCTCCCCTTTCTCCATCACCCTCTCCCATTCCCCATCACCCTCTCCCATTCCTCCCCTTTCCCCATCACCCTCTCCCTTTCCTCCCCTTACCCCATCACCCTCTCCCATTCCCCATCACCCTTTCGCATTCCTCCCTTTTCCCCAATCACCCTCTCCCGTTTCCCATCACCCTCTTCCATTGCTCCCCTTTCCCCATCACCCTCTCCCATTCCTCCCCTTTCCCCATCACCCTCTCCCATTCCTCCACTTTTCCCATCACCCTCTCCCATTCCTCCCGTTTCCCCATCACCCTCCCCCATTCCCCATCACCCACTCCAATTCCTCCCCTTTCCCCATCACCCTCTCCCATTCCCCATCACCCACTTCCATTCCCCATCACCCTCTCTCTTTCCTCCCCTTTCCACATCACCCTCTCCCATTCCTCACCTTTCCCCATCACCCTCTCCCATTCCCCATCACCCTCTCCCATTCCTCCCCTTTCCCCATCACTCTCTCCCATTCCCCATCACCCTCTTCCATTCCCCATCACCCTCTCTCTTTCCTCCCCTTTCGCCGTCACCCTCTCCCTTTCCTCCACTTTCCCCATCACCATCTCCCATTCCCATCACACTCTCTCATTCCCCATCACCCTCTCCCATTCCTCCCCTTTCCCCATCATCCTCCCCCATTCCCCATCACCCTGTCCCATAACTCCCCTTTCCCCATCACTCTCTCCCATTCCCCATCACCCTCTCCCAATCCCCGTCATCCTCTTCCTTTCCTCCCCTTTCCACATCACCCTCACCCATTCCCCATCACCCTCTCCCATTCCTCCCCTTTCCCCATCACCCTCTCCCATTCCTCCCCTTTCCCCATCACTCTCTCCCATTCCCCATCACCCTCTCTCTTTCCTCCCCTTTCGCCGTCACCCTCTCCCTTTCCTCCGCTTTCCCCATCACCCCCATTCCCCATCACCCTTTCCCATTCCTCCATTTTCCCCATCACCCTCTCCCATTCCTCCCCTTTCCCCATCACACTCTCTCATTCCCCATCACCCTCTCCCATTCCTCCCCTTTCCCCATCATCCTCCCCCATTCCCCATCACCCTGTCCCATTCCTCCCCTTTCCCCATCACTCTCTCCCATTCCCCATCACTCTCTCCCATTCCCCATCACCCTCTCCCATTCCTCACCCTTTTCCGATCACCCTCTCCCATTCCTCCCCTTTTCCCATCAGCCTCTCCCATTCCTCCCCTTTCCCGATTACCCTGTCCCATTCCCCATTACCCTCTCCCATTTCCCATCACTCTCTCCCATTCCTCCCCTTTCCCCATCACACTCTCCCATTCCTCCCCTTTCCCCATCACCCTCTCCCATTCCCCATCACCCTCTCCCATTCCTCCCCTTTCCCCATCACACTCTCCCATTCCTCCCCTTTCCCCATCACCCTCTCCCATTCCTCCCCTTTCCCCATCACCCTCTCCCATTCCCCATCACCCTCTCCCATTCCTCCCCTTTCCCCATCACCCTCTCCCATTCCCCATCACACTCTCCCATTCGTCCCCTTTGCCCATCACCCTCTCCCATTCCACCCCTTTCCCCATCACACTCTCCCATTCCCCATCACACTCTCCCATTCGTCCCCTTTGCCCATCACCCTCTCCCATTCCTCCCCTTTCTCCATCATCCTCTCCCATTCCCCAATACCCTCTCCCATTCCTCCCCTTTCCCCATCACCCTCTCTCATTCCCCATCACCCTCTCACATTCTTTCCCTTTGCCCATCACCCTCTCGCATTCCTCCCCTTCCCCATCACCCTCTCCCATTCCTCCCCTTTCCCCATCACCCTCTCCTATTCCCCATCACCCTCTCCCATTCGTCCCCTTTGCCCATCACCCTCTCCCATTCCTCCCCTTACCATATTCCCTATCACCCTCTCCCAATCCTCCCCATTCCCCATCACCCTCATCCATTTCTCCCCTTTCCCCATCACCCTCACCCATTCCCCATCATCATCTCCCATTCCTCCCCTTTCCCCATCACGCTCTCCCATTCCCCATTAACCTCTCCCATTCCTCCCCTTTCCCCATCACCCACTCCCATTCCCCATCACATCCTCCCAATCTTCCCCTTTCCCCATCACCCACTCCCATTCGTCCCCTTTGCCCATCACCCTCTCCCATACCTCCCCCTTCCCCATCACCTTCTCCCATTCCCCATCACCCTCTCCAATTCCCCATCATCCTCTCTTATTCCTCCCCTTTCTCCCAACACACTCTCCCATTCCTCCCCTTTCCCCATCACCCTCTTCCATTCCCCATCACCCTCTCCCATTCCTCCCCTTTCCCCATCACACTCTCTCTTTCCTCCCCATTCCCAATCATCCACTCCCATTCCCCCTCACCCTCTCCCATTCCACATCACCCTCTCCCATTCCTCCCCTTTCCCCATCACCCTCTCCCATTCCCCCCATTCCCCCATCACACTCTTCCATTCCTCCCCTTTCCCATCACTCTCTCCCATTCCTCCCCTTTCCCCATACCCTCCCCCATTCCCCATCACCCTCTCCCATTCCTCCCCTTTCCTCATCACCCTCTCCCATTCCACCCCTTTCCCCATCACCCTCTCCCATTCCTCCCCTTTTCTCATCACCCTCTCCCATTCCACCCCTTTCCCCATCACCCTCTCCCTTCCCCATCACCCTCTCGCATTCCTCCATTTTCCCCATCACCCTCTCCCATTTGCCATCACCCTCTTCCATTGCTCCCCTTTCCCCATCACCCTCTCCCATTCCTCCCCTTTCCCATCACCCTCTCCCATTCCCCATCACCCTCTCCCATTCCTCCCCTTTCCCATCACCTTCTCCCATTCCCCATCATCCTCTCCCATTCCCATCACCCTCTCCCATCCCTCCCCTTTCCCCATCACGCTCACCCATCGCTCCCCTTTCCCTATCACCCTCTCCCATTCCTTACCCTTTCACGATCACCCTCTCCCATTCCCCATCACCCTCTCCCAATCCCCATCACCCTCTTCCTTTCCTCCGCTTTCCACATCACCCTCTCCCATTCCCCATCACCCTCTCCCATTCCTCCCCTTTCCCCATCACCCTCTCCCATTCCTCCCCTTTCCCCATCACTCTCTCCCATTCCCCATCACCCTCGTCCATTCCCCATCACCCTCTCTCTTTCCTCCCCTTTCGCCGTCACCCTCTCCCTTTCCTCCGCTTTCCCCATCACCCTCTCCCATTCCCCATCACCCTCTCCCATTCCTCCACTTTCCCCATCACCCTCTCCCATTCCCCATCACCCTCGCCCATTCCTCCCCTTTCCCCATCACACTCTCTCATTCCCCATCACCCTCTCCCATTCCTCCCCTTTCCCCATCAATCTCCCCCATTCCCCATCACCCTGTCCTATTCCTCCCCTTTCCCCATCACTCTCTCCCATTCCCCATCACTCTCTCCCATTCCCCATCACCCTCTCCCATTCCTCACCCTTTCCCGATCACCCTCTCCCTTTCCCCATCACCCACTCCCATTCGTCCCCTTTGCCCATCACCCTCTCCCATTCCTCCCCCTTCCACATCACCCTCTCCCTTTCCTCCATCACCCTCTCCCATTCCCCATCACCCTCTCCCATACCTCCCCCTTCTCCATCACCTTCTCCCATTCCCCATCACCCTCTCCAATTCCCCATCATCCTCTCTTATTCCTCCCCTTTCTCCCAACACACTCTCCCATTCCTCCCCTTTCCCCATCACCCTCTTCCATTCCCCATCACCCTCTCCCATTCCTCCCCTTTCCCCATCACACTCTCTCTTTCCTCCCCATTCCCAATCATCCACTCCCATTCCCCCTCACCCTCTCCCATTCCACATCACCCTCTCCCATTCCTCCCCTTTCCCCATCACCCTCTCCCATTCCCCCCATTCCCCCATCACACTCTTCCATTCCTCCCCTTTCCCATCACTCTCTCCCATTCCTCCCCTTTCCCCATACCCTCCCCCATTCCCCATCACCCTCTCCCATTCCTCCCCTTTCCTCATCACCCTCTCCCATTCCACCCCTTTCCCCATCACCCTCTCCCATTCCTCCCCTTTTCTCATCACCCTCTCCCATTCCACCCCTTTCCCCATCACCCTCTCCCTTCCCCATCACCCTCTCGCATTCCTCCATTTTCCCCATCACCCTCTCCCATTTGCCATCACCCTCTTCCATTGCTCCCCTTTCCCCATCACCCTCTCCCATTCCTCCCCTTTCCCATCACCCTCTCCCATTCCCCATCACCCTCTCCCATTCCTCCCCTTTCCCATCACCTTCTCCCATTCCCCATCATCCTCTCCCATTCCCATCACCCTCTCCCATCCCTCCCCTTTCCCCATCACGCTCACCCATCGCTCCCCTTTCCCTATCACCCTCTCCCATTCCTTACCCTTTCACGATCACCCTCTCCCATTCCCCATCACCCTCTCCCAATCCCCATCACCCTCTTCCTTTCCTCCGCTTTCCACATCACCCTCTCCCATTCCCCATCACCCTCTCCCATTCCTCCCCTTTCCCCATCACCCTCTCCCATTCCTCCCCTTTCCCCATCACTCTCTCCCATTCCCCATCACCCTCGTCCATTCCCCATCACCCTCTCTCTTTCCTCCCCTTTCGCCGTCACCCTCTCCCTTTCCTCCGCTTTCCCCATCACCCTCTCCCATTCCCCATCACCCTCTCCCATTCCTCCACTTTCCCCATCACCCTCTCCCATTCCCCATCACCCTCGCCCATTCCTCCCCTTTCCCCATCACACTCTCTCATTCCCCATCACCCTCTCCCATTCCTCCCCTTTCCCCATCAATCTCCCCCATTCCCCATCACCCTGTCCTATTCCTCCCCTTTCCCCATCACTCTCTCCCATTCCCCATCACTCTCTCCCATTCCCCATCACCCTCTCCCATTCCTCACCCTTTCCCGATCACCCTCTCCCATTCCCCATCACCCTATCCCATTCCTCCCCTTTTCCCATCACCCTCTCCCATTCCTCCCCTTTTCCCATCAGCCTCTCCCATTCCTCCCCTTTCCCGATTACCCTATCCCATTCCCCATTACGTTCTCCCATTTCCCATCACTCTCTCCCATTCCTCCCCTTTCCCCATTACCCTCTATCATTCCTCCCATTTCCCATTACCCTCTCCCATTCCCCATCACCCTCTCCCATTCCTCCCCTTTCCCCATCACCTTCTCCCATTCCCCATCATCCTCTCCCATTCCCATCACCCTCTCCCATTCCTCCCCTTTCCCCTATCACCCTCTCCCATCCCTCCCCTTTCCCCATCACGCTCACCCATCGCTCCCCTTTCCCTATCACCGTCTCCCATTCCTCACCCTTTCCCGATCACCCTCTCCCATTCCCCATCACCCTCTCCCATTCCCCATCACCCTCTCCCAATCCCCATCACCCTCTTCCTTTCCTCCGCTTTCCACATCACCCTCTCCCATTCCCCATCACCCTCTCCCATTCCTCCACTTTCCCCATCACCCTCTCCCATTCCTCCCCTTTCCCCATTACCCTCTATCATTCCTCCCATTTCTCATTACCCTCTCCCATTCCCCATCACCCTCTCCCATTCCTCCCCTTTCCCCATCACTCTCTCCCATTCCTCCCCTTTCCCCATTACCCTCTATCATTCCCCGTCACCCTCTCCCATTCGCCCCTTTCCCCATCACCCTCTCCTATTCCCCATCACCCTCTCCCTTTCCCCATCACCCTCTCCCATTCCCCATCACCCTCTCCCTTTCCACCCCTTTCCGCATCACCCTCTCTGATTCCCTATCACCCTCTCCCATTGCTCCCCTTTCACCATCACCCTCTCCCTTTCCTGCCATTTACCCATCACCCTCTCCCATTCCCCATCACCCCCTCCCATTCGCCATCACCCTCTCCCATTCCTCCCCTTTCTCCACCACCCTCTCCCATTCCCCATCACCCTGTCCCATTCCTCCCCTTTCCCCATCACCCTCTCCCATTCCCCATCACCCTTTCCTCCCCTTACCCCATCACCCTCTCCCATTCCCCATCACCCTCTCGCATTCCTCCCTTTTCCCCATCACCCTCTTCCATTGCTCCCCTTTCCCCATCACCCTCTCCCATTTCTCCCCATTCCCCATCACCCTCATCCATTCCTCCCCTTTCTCCATCACCCTCTCCCATTCCCCATCACCTTCTCCCATTCCTCCCTTTTCCCCATCACCCTCTCCCATTCTCCATCACCCTCTCCCATTCCCCCCTTTCCCCATCACCCTCTTCCATTCCTCCCCTTTCCCCATCACCCTGTCCCATTCACCATCACCCTCTTTCATTCCTCCCCATTCCTCATCACCCTCTCCCATTCCCCATCACCCTCTACCATTCCTCCCCTTTCCCCATCACCCTCTCCCTTTCCCCATCACCCTCTCCGATTCCCTATCACCCTCTCCCATTCCTCCCCTTTCACCATCACCCTCTGCCTTTACAGCCATTTACCCATCACCCTCTCCCATTCGCCATCACCCTCTCCCATTCCTCCCCTTTCTCCATCACCCTCTCCCATTCCTCCCCTTTCTCCATCACCCTCTCCCATTCCCCATCACCCTCTCCCATTCCTCCCCTTTCCCCATCACCCTCTCCCTTTCCTCCCCTTACCCCATCACCCTCTCCCATTCCCCATCACCCTTTCGCATTCCTCCCTTTTCCCCAATCACCCTCTCCCGTTTCCCATCACCCTCTTCCATTGCTCCCCTTTCCCCATCACCCTCTCCCATTCCTCCCCTTTCCCCATCACCCTCTCCCATTCCTCCACTTTTCCCATCACCCTCTCCCATTCCTCCCGTTTCCCCATCACCCTCCCCCATTCCCCATCACCCACTCCAATTCCTCCCCTTTCCCCATCACCCTCTCCCATTCCCCATCACCCACTTCCATTCCCCATCACCCTCTCTCTTTCCTCCCCTTTCCACATCACCCTCTCCCATTCCTCACCTTTCCCCATCACCCTCTCCCATTCCCCATCACCCTCTCCCATTCCTCCCCTTTCCCCATCACTCTCTCCCATTCCCCATCACCCTCTTCCATTCCCCATCACCCTCTCTCTTTCCTCCCCTTTCGCCGTCACCCTCTCCCTTTCCTCCACTTTCCCCATCACCATCTCCCATTCCCATCACACTCTCTCATTCCCCATCACCCTCTCCCATTCCTCCCCTTTCCCCATCATCCTCCCCCATTCCCCATCACCCTGTCCCATAACTCCCCTTTCCCCATCACTCTCTCCCATTCCCCATCACCCTCTCCCAATCCCCGTCATCCTCTTCCTTTCCTCCCCTTTCCACATCACCCTCACCCATTCCCCATCACCCTCTCCCATTCCTCCCCTTTCCCCATCACCCTCTCCCATTCCTCCCCTTTCCCCATCACTCTCTCCCATTCCCCATCACCCTCTCTCTTTCCTCCCCTTTCGCCGTCACCCTCTCCCTTTCCTCCGCTTTCCCCATCACCCCCATTCCCCATCACCCTTTCCCATTCCTCCATTTTCCCCATCACCCTCTCCCATTCCTCCCCTTTCCCCATCACACTCTCTCATTCCCCATCACCCTCTCCCATTCCTCCCCTTTCCCCATCATCCTCCCCCATTCCCCATCACCCTGTCCCATTCCTCCCCTTTCCCCATCACTCTCTCCCATTCCCCATCACTCTCTCCCATTCCCCATCACCCTCTCCCATTCCTCACCCTTTTCCGATCACCCTCTCCCATTCCTCCCCTTTTCCCATCAGCCTCTCCCATTCCTCCCCTTTCCCGATTACCCTGTCCCATTCCCCATTACCCTCTCCCATTTCCCATCACTCTCTCCCATTCCTCCCCTTTCCCCATCACACTCTCCCATTCCTCCCCTTTCCCCATCACCCTCTCCCATTCCCCATCACCCTCTCCCATTCCTCCCCTTTCCCCATCACACTCTCCCATTCCTCCCCTTTCCCCATCACCCTCTCCCATTCCTCCCCTTTCCCCATCACCCTCTCCCATTCCCCATCACCCTCTCCCATTCCTCCCCTTTCCCCATCACCCTCTCCCATTCCCCATCACACTCTCCCATTCGTCCCCTTTGCCCATCACCCTCTCCCATTCCACCCCTTTCCCCATCACACTCTCCCATTCCCCATCACACTCTCCCATTCGTCCCCTTTGCCCATCACCCTCTCCCATTCCTCCCCTTTCTCCATCATCCTCTCCCATTCCCCAATACCCTCTCCCATTCCTCCCCTTTCCCCATCACCCTCTCTCATTCCCCATCACCCTCTCACATTCTTTCCCTTTGCCCATCACCCTCTCGCATTCCTCCCCTTCCCCATCACCCTCTCCCATTCCTCCCCTTTCCCCATCACCCTCTCCTATTCCCCATCACCCTCTCCCATTCGTCCCCTTTGCCCATCACCCTCTCCCATTCCTCCCCTTACCATATTCCCTATCACCCTCTCCCAATCCTCCCCATTCCCCATCACCCTCATCCATTTCTCCCCTTTCCCCATCACCCTCACCCATTCCCCATCATCATCTCCCATTCCTCCCCTTTCCCCATCACGCTCTCCCATTCCCCATTAACCTCTCCCATTCCTCCCCTTTCCCCATCACCCACTCCCATTCCCCATCACATCCTCCCAATCTTCCCCTTTCCCCATCACCCACTCCCATTCGTCCCCTTTGCCCATCACCCTCTCCCATACCTCCCCCTTCCCCATCACCTTCTCCCATTCCCCATCACCCTCTCCAATTCCCCATCATCCTCTCTTATTCCTCCCCTTTCTCCCAACACACTCTCCCATTCCTCCCCTTTCCCCATCACCCTCTTCCATTCCCCATCACCCTCTCCCATTCCTCCCCTTTCCCCATCACACTCTCTCTTTCCTCCCCATTCCCAATCATCCACTCCCATTCCCCCTCACCCTCTCCCATTCCACATCACCCTCTCCCATTCCTCCCCTTTCCCCATCACCCTCTCCCATTCCCCCCATTCCCCCATCACACTCTTCCATTCCTCCCCTTTCCCATCACTCTCTCCCATTCCTCCCCTTTCCCCATACCCTCCCCCATTCCCCATCACCCTCTCCCATTCCTCCCCTTTCCTCATCACCCTCTCCCATTCCACCCCTTTCCCCATCACCCTCTCCCATTCCTCCCCTTTTCTCATCACCCTCTCCCATTCCACCCCTTTCCCCATCACCCTCTCCCTTCCCCATCACCCTCTCGCATTCCTCCATTTTCCCCATCACCCTCTCCCATTTGCCATCACCCTCTTCCATTGCTCCCCTTTCCCCATCACCCTCTCCCATTCCTCCCTTTCCCATCACCCTCTCCCATTCCCCATCACCCTCTCCCATTCCTCCCCTTTCCCATCACCTTCTCCCATTCCCCATCATCCTCTCCCATTCCCATCACCCTCTCCCATCCCTCCCCTTTCCCCATCACGCTCACCCATCGCTCCCCTTTCCCTATCACCCTCTCCCATTCCTTACCCTTTCACGATCACCCTCTCCCATTCCCCATCACCCTCTCCCAATCCCCATCACCCTCTTCCTTTCCTCCGCTTTCCACATCACCCTCTCCCATTCCCCATCACCCTCTCCCATTCCTCCCCTTTCCCCATCACCCTCTCCCATTCCTCCCCTTTCCCCATCACTCTCTCCCATTCCCCATCACCCTCGTCCATTCCCCATCACCCTCTCTCTTTCCTCCCCTTTCGCCGTCACCCTCTCCCTTTCCTCCGCTTTCCCCATCACCCTCTCCCATTCCCCATCACCCTCTCCCATTCCTCCACTTTCCCCATCACCCTCTCCCATTCCCCATCACCCTCGCCCATTCCTCCCCTTTCCCCATCACACTCTCTCATTCCCCATCACCCTCTCCCATTCCTCCCCTTTCCCCATCACCCTCTCCCATTCCCCCCATTCCCCCATCACACTCTTCCATTCCTCCCCTTTCCCATCACTCTCTCCCATTCCTCCCCTTTCCCCATACCCTCCCCCATTCCCCATCACCCTCTCCCATTCCTCCCCTTTCCTCATCACCCTCTCCCATTCCACCCCTTTCCCCATCACCCTCTCCCATTCCTCCCCTTTTCTCATCACCCTCTCCCATTCCACCCCTTTCCCCATCACCCTCTCCCTTCCCCATCACCCTCTCGCATTCCTCCATTTTCCCCATCACCCTCTCCCATTTGCCATCACCCTCTTCCATTGCTCCCCTTTCCCCATCACCCTCTCCCATTCCTCCCCTTTCCCATCACCCTCTCCCATTCCCCATCACCCTCTCCCATTCCTCCCCTTTCCCATCACCTTCTCCCATTCCCCATCATCCTCTCCCATTCCCATCACCCTCTCCCATCCCTCCCCTTTCCCCATCACGCTCACCCATCGCTCCCCTTTCCCTATCACCCTCTCCCATTCCTTACCCTTTCACGATCACCCTCTCCCATTCCCCATCACCCTCTCCCAATCCCCATCACCCTCTTCCTTTCCTCCGCTTTCCACATCACCCTCTCCCATTCCCCATCACCCTCTCCCATTCCTCCCCTTTCCCCATCACCCTCTCCCATTCCTCCCCTTTCCCCATCACTCTCTCCCATTCCCCATCACCCTCGTCCATTCCCCATCACCCTCTCTCTTTCCTCCCCTTTCGCCGTCACCCTCTCCCTTTCCTCCGCTTTCCCCATCACCCTCTCCCATTCCCCATCACCCTCTCCCATTCCTCCACTTTCCCCATCACCCTCTCCCATTCCCCATCACCCTCGCCCATTCCTCCCCTTTCCCCATCACACTCTCTCATTCCCCATCACCCTCTCCCATTCCTCCCCTTTCCCCATCAATCTCCCCCATTCCCCATCACCCTGTCCTATTCCTCCCCTTTCCCCATCACTCTCTCCCATTCCCCATCACTCTCTCCCATTCCCCATCACCCTCTCCCATTCCTCACCCTTTCCCGATCACCCTCTCCCATTCCTCCCCTTTTCCCATCACCCTCTCCCATTCCTCCCCTTTTCCCATCAGCCTCTCCCATTCCTCCCCTTTCCCGATTACCCTATCCCATTCCCCATTACGTTCTCCCATTTCCCATCACTCTCTCCCATTCCTCCCCTTTCCCCATTACCCTCTATCATTCCTCCCATTTCCCATTACCCTCTCCCATTCCCCATCACCCTCTCCCATTCCTCCCCTTTCCCCATCACCTTCTCCCATTCCCCATCATCCTCTCCCATTCCCATCACCCTCTCCCATTCCTCCCCTTTCCCCTATCACCCTCTCCCATCCCTCCCCTTTCCCCATCACGCTCACCCATCGCTCCCCTTTCCCTATCACCGTCTCCCATTCCTCACCCTTTCCCGATCACCCTCTCCCATTCCCCATCACCCTCTCCCATTCCCCATCACCCTCTCCCAATCCCCATCACCCTCTTCCTTTCCTCCGCTTTCCACATCACCCTCTCCCATTCCCCATCACCCTCTCCCATTCCTCCACTTTCCCCATCACCCTCTCCCATTCCTCCCCTTTCCCCATTACCCTCTATCATTCCTCCCATTTCTCATTACCCTCTCCCATTCCCCATCACCCTCTCCCATTCCTCCCCTTTCCCCATCACTCTCTCCCATTCCTCCCCTTTCCCCATTACCCTCTATCATTCCCCGTCACCCTCTCCCATTCGCCCCTTTCCCCATCACCCTCTCCTATTCCCCATCACCCTCTCCCTTTCCCCATCACCCTCTCCCATTCCCCATCACCCTCTCCCTTTCCACCCCTTTCCGCATCACCCTCTCTGATTCCCTATCACCCTCTCCCATTGCTCCCCTTTCACCATCACCCTCTCCCTTTCCTGCCATTTACCCATCACCCTCTCCCATTCCCCATCACCCCCTCCCATTCGCCATCACCCTCTCCCATTCCTCCCCTTTCTCCACCACCCTCTCCCATTCCCCATCACCCTGTCCCATTCCTCCCCTTTCCCCATCACCCTCTCCCATTCCCCATCACCCTTTCCTCCCCTTACCCCATCACCCTCTCCCATTCCCCATCACCCTCTCGCATTCCTCCCTTTTCCCCATCACCCTCTTCCATTGCTCCCCTTTCCCCATCACCCTCTCCCATTTCTCCCCATTCCCCATCACCCTCATCCATTCCTCCCCTTTCTCCATCACCCTCTCCCATTCCCCATCACCTTCTCCCATTCCTCCCTTTTCCCCATCACCCTCTCCCATTCTCCATCACCCTCTCCCATTCCCCCCTTTCCCCATCACCCTCTTCCATTCCTCCCCTTTCCCCATCACCCTGTCCCATTCACCATCACCCTCTTTCATTCCTCCCCATTCCTCATCACCCTCTCCCATTCCCCATCACCCTCTACCATTCCTCCCCTTTCCCCATCACTCTCTCCCATTCCCCATCACCCTCTCCCTTTCCTCCCCTTTCCCCATCATCCTCTCACTTTCCTCCCCTTTCCCCAATCACCCTCTCCCATTCCCCATCAACTTCTCCCTTTCCCCATCACCCACTCCAATTCCTCCCCTTTCCCGATTACCGTCTCCCATTCCCCATCACCTCTCCCTTTCCTCCCCTTTTGACATCACCCTCTCCCATTCCCCATCACCCTCTCCATTTCCTCCCCTTTCCCCATCACCAGCTCCCATTTCCCATCACCCTCTCCCATTTCTCCCCTTTCCCCATCACCCACTCCCATTCCCCATCACGCTCTCCCATTCCTCCCCTTTCCCATCACCCTCTCCCATTCCCCATCACCCTCTCCCTTTCCTCCCCTTTCCCCATCACCCTCTCCCTTTCCACCCCTTTCCCCATCACCCTCTCTGATTCCCTATCACCCTCTCCCATTGCTCCCATTTCACCATCACCCTCTCCCTTTCCTGCCATTTACCCATCACCCTCTCCCATTCCCCATCACCCCCTCCCATTTGCCATCACCCTCTCCCATTCCTGCCCTTTCTCCACCACCCTCTCCCTTTCCCCATCACCCTCTCCCATTCCTCCCCTTTCCCCATCACCCTCTCCCATTCCCCATCACCCTCTCCCTTTCCACCCCTTTCCCCATCACGCTCTCTGATTCCCTATCACCCTCTCCCATTGCTCCCCTTTCACCATCACCCTCTCCCTTTCCTGCCATTTACCCATCACCTTCTCCCATTCCCCATCACTCCCTCCCATTTGCCATCACCCTCTCCCATTCCTGCCCTTTCTCCACCACCCTCTCCCTTTCCCCATCACCCTCTCCCATTCCTCCCCCTTCCCCATCACCCTCTCCCATTCCCCATCACCCTTTCCCTTTCCTCCCCTTACCCCATCACCCTCTCCCATTCCCCATCACCCTCTCGCATTCCTCCCTTTTCCCCATCACCCTCTCCCATTTCCCATCACCCTCTTCCATTGCTCCCCTTTCCCCATCACCCTCTCCCATTCCTCCCCTTTCCCCATCACCCTCTCCCATTCCTCCCCTTTCTCCATCACCCTCTCCCATTCCCCATCACCCTCTCCCATTCCTCCCCTTTCCCCATCACCCTCTCCCATTCCCCATCACACTCTCCTATTCCTCCCCTTTCCCCATCACCCGCTCCCATTCCCCATCACCCTCTCCCATTCCTCCCCTTTCCCCATCACCCTCTCCCATTCCATATCACCCTCTCCCATTCGTCCCCTTTGCCCATCACCTTCTCCCATTCCTCCCCTTTCCCCATCACACTCTCCCATTCCTCCCCTTTCTCCATCATCCTCTCCCATTCCCCATTATCCTCTCCCATTCCTCCCCTTTCCCCATCACCCTCTCCCATTCCCCATCACCCTCTCGCATTCCTCCCTTTTCCCCATCACCCTCTCCCATTTCCCATCACCCTCTTCCATTGCTCCCCTTTCCCCATCAACCTCTCCCATTCCTCCGCTTTCCCCATCACCCTCTCCCATTCCTCCCCTTTCTCCATCACCCTCTCCCATTCCTGCCATTTACCCATCACCCTCTCCCATTCCCCATCACCCCCTCCCATTTGCCATCACCCTCTCCCATTCCTGCCCTTTCTCCACCACCCTCTCCCTTTCCCCATCACCCTCTCCCATTCCTCCCCTTTCCCCATCACCCTCTCCCATTCCCCATCACCCTCTCCCTTTCCACCCCTTTCCCCATCACGCTCTCTGATTCCCTATCACCCTCTCCCATTGCTCCCCTTTCACCATCACCCTCTCCCTTTCCTGCCATTTACCCATCACCTTCTCCCATTCCCCATCACTCCCTCCCATTTGCCATCACCCTCTCCCATTCCTGCCCTTTCTCCACCACCCTCTCCCTTTCCCCATCACCCTCTCCCATTCCTCCCCTTTCCCCATCACCCTCTCCCATTCCCCATCACCCTTTCCCTTTCCTCCCCTTACCCCATCACCCTCTCCCATTCCCCATCACCCTCTCGCATTCCTCCCTTTTCCCCATCACCCTCTCCCATTTCCCATCACCCTCTTCCATTGCTCCCCTTTCCCCATCACCCTCTCCCATTCCTCCCCTTTCCCCATCACCCTCTCCCATTCCTCCCCTTTCTCCATCACCCTCTCCCATTCCCCATCACCCTCTCCCATTCCTCCCCTTTCCCCATCACCCTCTCCCATTCCCCATCACACTCTCCTATTCCTCCCCTTTCCCCATCACCCGCTCCCATTCCCCATCACCCTCTCCCATTCCTCCCCTTTCCCCATCACCCTCTCCCATTCCATATCACCCTCTCCCATTCGTCCCCTTTGCCCATCACCTTCTCCCATTCCTCCCCTTTCTCCATCACACTCTCCCATTCCTCCCCTTTCTCCATCATCCTCTCCCATTCCCCATTACCCTCTCCCATTCCTCCCCTTTCCCCATCACCCTCTCCCATTCCCCATCACCCTCTCGCATTCCTCCCTTTTCCCCATCACCCTCTCCCATTTCCCATCACCCTCTTCCATTGCTCCCCTTTCCCCATCACCCTCTCCCATTCCTCCGCTTTCCCTATCACCCTCTCCCATTCCCCATCACACTCTCCTATTCCTCCCCTTTCCCCATCACCCGCTCCCACTCCCCATCACCCTCTCCCATTCCTCCCCTTTCCCCATCACCCTCTCCCATTCCATATCACCCTCTCCCATTCGTCCCCTTTGCCCATCACCTTCTCCCATTCCTCCCCTTTCCCCATCACACTCTCCCATTCCTCCCCATTCTCCATCATCCTCTCCCATTCCCCATTACCCTCTCCCATTCCTCCCCTTTCCCCATCACCCTCTCTCATTCCCCATCACCCTCTCCCATTCGTCCCCTTTGCCCATCACCCTCTCCCATTCCTCCCCTTTCCCTTCACCCTCTCCCATTCCTCCCCTTTCGCCATCACCTTCTCCCATTCACCATCATCCTCTCCCATTCCTCCCCTTACCCTATTCCCCATCACCCTCTCCCATTCCCCATCACCCTCTCGCATTCCTCCCTTTTCCCCATCACCCTCTTCCATTGCTCCCCTTTCCCCATCACCCTCTCCCATTCCTCCCCTTTCCCCATCACCCTCTCCCATTCCTCCCCTTTCCCCATCACCCCCTCCTATTCCCCATCACCCTCTCCCATCTCTCCCCATTCCCCATCACCCTCTTCCATTCCTCACCTTTCCCCATCACCATCTCCCATTCCTCTCCCTTCCCCATCACCCTCTCCCATTCCCCATCACCCCCTCCTATTCCCCATCACCCTCTCCCATTTCTCCCCATTCCCCATCACCCTCTTCCATTCCTCACCTTTCCCCATCACCATCTCCCATTCCTCTCCCTTCCCCATCACCCTCTCCCATTCCCCATCACCCCCTCCTATTCCTCAGCACCCTCTCCCATTCCTCCCCTTTCCCCATCACCCTCTCCCATTCCCCATCACTCTCTTCCATTCCTCCTCTTCCCCCATTACCCTGTCGCATTCCCCATCACCCTGTCCCATTCCTCCCCTTTCCCCATACCCTCTCCCATTCCCCATCACCCTCTCCCTTTCCTCCCCTTTCCCCATCACCCTCTCCCTTTCCTCCCCTTTCCCCATCACCCTCTCCCTTTCCTCCCCTTTCCCCATCACCCTCTCCTTTCCTCCCCTTTCCCCATCACCCTCTCCCATTCCTCCCCTTTCCCCATCACCCTCTCCCATTCCCCATCACCCTCTCTTTCCTCCCATTTCCCATCACCCTCTCCTATTCCCCATCACCCTCTCCCATTCCCCCGGTTTCCCCATCACCCACTCCCATTCCCCATCACCCTCTCCGATTCCCCATCACCCTCTCCCATTCCTCCCCTTTCCCCATCACCCTCTCCCATTCCTCCCCATTCCCCATCACCCCCTCCTATTCCCCATCACCCTCTCTTTCCTCCCGTTTCCCATCACCCTCTCCTATTCTCCATCACCCTCTCCCATTCCCCATCACCCTCTCCCATTCCTCCCGTTTCCCCATCACTCACTCCCATTCCCCATCACCCTCTCCGATTTCCCATCATCCTCTCCCATCCTCCCCTTTCCCCATCACCCTCTCCCATTCTCCCGTTTCCCAATCACCCTCTCCCTTTCCTCCCCTTTCCCCATCACCCTCTCCCATTCCTCCCCTTTCCCCATCACCCTCTCCCATTCCTCCCCATTCCCCATCATCCTCTCCCATTCCTCCCTTACCCCATTCCCCATCACCCTCTCCCATTCCTCCCCTTTCCCCATCACCCTCTCCCATTCCTCCCCATTCCCCATCACCCTCTCCCTTTCCTCCCCTTTCCCCATCACCCTCTCCCATTCCTCCCCTTTCCCCATCACCCTCTCCCATTCCTCCCCATTCCCATCACCCTCTCCCTTTCCTCCCCTTTCCCCATCACCCTCTCCCATTCCTCCCCTTTCCCCATCACCCTCTCCCATTCCTCCCCATTCCCCATCACCCTCTCCCATTCCTCCCCATTCCCCATCTCCCCTCCTATTCCCCATCACCCTCTCCCATTTCTCCCCATTCCCCATCACCCTCTTCCTTTCCTCCCCTTTCCCCATCACCCTCTCCCTTTCCTCCCCTTTCCCCATCACCCTCTCCCTTTCCTCCCCTTTCCCCATCACCCTCTCCCATTCCTCCCCTTTCCCCATCACCCTCTCCCATTCCTCCCCATTCCCCATCACCCTCTCCCATTCCCCATCACCCTCTCCCATTCCTCCCGTTTCCCCATCACCCACTCCCATTCCCCATCATCCTCTCCGATTTCCCATCATCCTCTCCCATTCCTCCCCTTTCCCCATCACCCCTCTCCCATTCCCCATCACCCTCTCCCATTCCTCCCCTTTCCCCATCACCCTCTCCCATTCCTCCCCATTCCCCATCACCCTCTCCCATTCCTCCCCATTCCCCATCACCCTCTCCCATTCCCCATCACCCTCTCCCATTCCTCCCGTTTCCCAATCACCCCACTCCCATTCCCCATCACCCTCTCCGATTTCCCATCACCCTCTCCCATTCCTTCCCTTTCCCCATCACCCTCACCCATTCCCCATCACACTCTCCCATTCCTCCCCTTTCCCCATCACCCTCACCCATTCCCCATCACCCTCTCCCATTCCTCCCGTTTCTCCATCACCCTCTCCCTTTCCTCCCCTTTCCCCATCACCCTCTCCCATTCCTCCCCTTTCCCCATCACCCTCTCCCATTCCTCCCCTTACCCCATTCCCCATCACCCTCTCCCATTCCTCCCCTTTCCCCATCACCCTCTCCCATTCCTCCCCTTTCCCCATCACCCTCTCCGATTCCTCCCCTTTCCCCATCACCCTCTCCGATTCCTCCCCTTTCCCCATCACCCTCTCCCATTCCTCCCCTTACCCCATTCCCCATCACCCTCTCCCATTCCTCCCCTTTCCCCATCACCCTCTCCCATTCCTCCCCATTCCACATCACCCTCTCCCATTCCTCCCCTTACCCCATTCCCCATCACCCTCTCCGATTCCTCCCCTTTCCCCATCACCCTCTCCCATTCCTCCCCTTACCCCCATTCCCCATCACCCTCTCCCATTCCTCCCCTTTCCCCATCACCCTCTCCCATTCCTCCCCTTTCCCCATCACCCTCTCCCATTCCTCCCCATTCCCCATCACCCTCTCCCATTCCTCCCCTTACCCCATTCCCCATCACCCTCTCCCATTCCTCCCCTTTCCCCATCACCCTCTCCCATTCCTCCCCTTTCCCCATCACCCTCTCCGATTCCTCCCCTTTCCCCATCACCCTCTCCCATTCCTCCCCTTTCCCCATCACCCTCTCCGATTCCTCCCCTTTCCCCATCACCCTCTCCCATTCCTCCCCTTTCCCCATCACCCTCTCCGATTCCTCCCCTTTCCCCATCACCCTCTCCGATTCCTCCCCTTTCCCCATCACCCTCTCCCATTCCTCCCCTTACCCCATTCCCCATCACCCTCTCCCATTCCTCCCCTTTCCCCATCACCCTCTCCCATTCCTCCTCATTCCCCATCACCCTCTCCGATTCCTCCCCTTTCCCCATCACCCTCTCCCATTCCTCCCCATTCCCCATCACCCTCTCCGATTCCTCCCCTTTCCCCATCACCCTCTCCCATTCCTCCCCTTTCCCCATCACCCTCTCCCATTCCTCCCCATTCCCCATCACCCTCTCCCATTCCCCATCACCCTCTCCCATTCCCCATCACCCTCTCCCATTCCTCCCCATTCCCCATCACCCTCTCCCATTCCCCATCACCCTCTCCCATTCCTCCCCTTTCCCCATCACCCTCTCCCATTCCCCATCACCCTCTCCCATTCCTCCCCATTCCCCATCACCCTCTCCCATTCCCCATCACCCTCTCCCATTCCCCATCATCCTCTCCCATTCCTCCCCATTCCCCATCACCCTCTCCCATTCCCCATCACCCTCTCCCATTCCTCCCCATTCCCCATCACCCTCTCCCATTCCCCATCACCCTCTCCCATTCCTCCCCATTCCCCATCACCCTCTCCCATTCCCCATCACCCTCTCCCATTCCTCCCCTTTCCCCATCACCCTCTCCCATTCCTCCCCTTTCCCCATCACCCTCTCCCATTCCCCATCACCCTCTCCCATTCCTCCCCATTCCCCATCACCCTCACCCATTCCTCCCCATTCCCCATCACCCTCTCCCATTCCCCATCACCCTCTCCCATTCCTCCTCTGTCCCATTCCTTCACAATCCCACGTTGTGGTTTTTCGGTGTTGGTTTGGGGGTGGGTGTTGATGGTGGTGGTGACGTGTGTACGTGCTGACGTCTTTGCCGGACGTTGACGTACTGACGCAGCGCGGCAGGGCCGCCCGGTCTGTGAGTGAGAAGGAATCGGCGGTGGAGGAGGAGCAGCGGCGGGAGAGGCAGCGGGGCCGCGCGAATAGCACCGCCAGAGAGGCCGCACGGACAGCGGGCACGCCGGCGGCGGGTGACGAGGCCCACGGACGGGAGCGGAGCGTGAGTCACCCATTGCCTACGGGCCGCGCTGTAAGTAAATCTCCCTGCCTCCGCCATCCCCCCTCACTGGGGGCCCGGGCTTCTCGCTGCGGCCTAGTCGCCGGCCGCTGGGTGGCTTTAGGGGGCGGAGGGGAGGGGAGGGGAGGGGTGGGGTGTGGGAGTTGTCCTCTCCCATCTGCCACCGAGCCGCTCCGCGCCTCGCCTGTGGTTCAGTTGTTGATTGGGCGCCATGCCGTCTGGTTCTCGCCTCTGCCGGTTGGTGCTGGTGGGAGGGGACTCCCCACCCTCCCCCGGTCTGGGGCTAACATACCCCCCCCCCCCCCCATTCCCCTTACTTCCCTAACCCCCTCCTCCCGGCGCCTGGAGCTGGGCTGCTCATCCCTTGTCCGGCATTGCACCTGTCTCATTCCGGCTGCTTCATTGTCGCGCAAAGCGTGGCGCGGTCTGACATTCCTTCACTGAGTAATGTAAAGGGGGAGCCTCTCCACAGCAGACACACACTGTCTCTCTTTCTCTCACACACACAACTAAATGATAATCAGGCAGTCCAACGCTTAAAGGACGGTGCAACAGAAGGTATCGCCTCCCCTCAAAATAACTGCAGCAAGAGAGGCATTTCTCTTCCCTTCAACACGGCCAGCGTAAAATCATATTGTTTGCACTCTGCAGGTGCTTCCACGGCATTGGAGATAACCTCAGTGTTCAGATAGTGTGCAGTGATCCTTTTATTGTGGGTTACGATTGACCTCAGGAGTTGCTATGTTTTTGTTGTTTCACTTGGCAGATAGGAAATGTAGTGGTGCTAAATTCAGAAACGCCAGTTCAAAATTTGCAGAGTTTTGGTTAACTAGGAGCTACAGTTTTATATTTGACTTCTGTGGTTCTCAGTTTTGGTTACTGTAGGATTTGAGAGATAATAGATTAACTCCAAATCATGTATGTGAGTAACTAATATCAACTACTAAATTAGCTTACAGCCATACTTTAGTATTTTGTATTCTAGGCAACTGTATCAATTTTTTTCATTTTCTGTGCTTTGTTAGAAATGTAGAGTTGGATTGATTTTGGTTCAAAGATTTAATGAGGGGATAGCTTGTAACTTTGCTAAATACTACTTTCTGAAATAGGAAAAGGTTTTCCTTCAGATTCTGCTCGAATTATGAAAAGTAATACACACATGAATACTTTGAAGCTGGAACTTTCCTTTGTAAATTTATTTAAGTTAAAAATTTATTTGGAATTTTTTTGCAAAATGTAACCACCTGCATCTGACTTGTATCTTTTGAGTGACCAGAAAATTGTGGACATCTGTTTCTGCCATTACTCAATTTGCAGGAGAGTTTTGAAGTTTTGTTTGAGCTGGAACTTTAGTCTTTCTAAGATTGTGTTTCCTATGTTTAGATTGTGATGTTTACATTGTAGAATTTAGATTTGCAAGAATGGCAAATGTTAGACGAGTGCTAAACCTGTCTTTGGATTTTAATGTTGACAAATGATAACATGGTTGCCAAATGAAACACAGTTCCTTTATTTGGTAACTGCAAGGGCTTGCATTGACCTGTGTGTTGCAGAATATTTGTGCTGCTGTTTCAAGAGTATATTTTCTTCCCCAAAACCTCTACCCAGGGTGTATATGCAACCTGTTTAAGGCTTGTGTAATTTTTCTGGTTTGAGGTTCTTGAAGATCAGACTTATTTTTTGAAAATAATCCTGATGTCCATTTAATGGCTTGTGAGGGCAAATTCTGGGTATTACCTATTGTGCCACTTTGTGGTATAATGTGAATGTACTGTATTGATATATTGTATAACTCATCAATGAACGAAAAGGCCAACTTGATTAACAAGTTACAAATTATTGACTTCAATTTCATTGTAGTGATAAGTGTTGACAAAGTTGCTGTCACAGATTTATTTAACTGCAGCATAATTTAAATATGAGGTCTATATCCATCGCTTAGTTATATATCTGGTATCTTTTGATATTTGTATCAGACTTTTCTTGATATGTTTGTTTTCTATTACATCAATGTACAAATAAAACTAAATGTCCTTGTGACCAGCACCTACATTTTTCAGAATGAATGATGACAAGGTCATTTATAAATCTCTGCAGTGATAAAAACAGCAACAATTGGAGTTGAAGAAATTTTGCACACTTGTGATCCTAAATAACTACTTGTTTGATTTTTGAGTTGCAGTTCAGCACTTGCAAAATAAATTAATGTTTCTGCAATGGCACCTTCCTGTTTACTGGAGATTTATCCATCTTACATGTATGTTGTAAAAGCTGTGAATTTGCCTCTGTCCACAATGCCTCATTTATTTTCCACAATGTTTGGTCCTTCATACCAGTGGCAAGATCTATTCATTTGAATAGCTTTAGATTGAGCTGTCAGGATTGCAGAGACGTTTTTGGTAATGGCTACATGGAAAGGCGAGTTTGACACTTGAGTATAAAAAGTTGTGAGGCTCAATTTTTCATCTATGCTTTGGTTATTTGAATTATTTGATTAATGCATTTATTGTATTTTATTAACATCCCTATTTCATACTGGAAGGTATTCTGAAAATTTTCATACTGCCAAAAAATACTACTAAAAATCTGGTAATCTTGCATTTCTGATGAAGCTGTTGTCTTTGTGAATTTTTTGGGGGAAAAGTAAGTTGATTGAAAAAAAGCAAAGCATAAACCTAGAGCAAGCAGAAATTTTATCATTTAGCTTGTTGGCACTATAGCTGCATTATTTGGAATTTTTTTCAGTTCATCATTTCCTGGACTCTAACTGGTCTCAAGTGTTCATGCTGCATGATCTAAATGATCAGAAATGCAAATCATAGGTTGCTGATGGAGGAAGATAATTAGTGTTAATTCCAAACTGGCTTTTTACTCGTTTTTCAGTTTGTGAGCTTTGAGTGGAATTTTCCAACTGTTGAGAGTTGGGGTGCAGAACTACATTCTTCACTTCCAGAAGTTATGCTACTAATTTAGTATGCATATACTCTAATGAAAGTAACCAAATATAGAAAGTGATTAACTCATCTCTTGCTACTTTGCAATTGTAGTTAACGTTTTAAGTAAGATAAGAGTTGAAAGTTTTGTTTGTTGCCAGGAAATTCAATCTCAGAATAAGTTGAAACCTATAAAGACACCTTAGAAACTCTTCTTACATCCATTCACAGGATGAGGGCAATGTTTATTGCCCATCCCTAATTAAACAGAGGGCTGTTAAGAATTAACCATGTCGCTGTGGATCTGGAGTCACACATGGGCAGGGGGGGGGGGTGGCGGTGCTATGAGTGGCTGTGAGACTGTAAAGGGCTATAAGTCTGTGAGAGGGTGGGTGTGGAGTGTATGGTATGCATGTATGAGAGAGGGTCTGCATGAGTGTATGGGTCTGTAGGAGTATGTCTGTCTGTGTGTATAGTGCAGTGGGGTCACCTGTTGTGTGACATGAACCCAAGGCCCTAGTTGAGACCATTCCCATGGGTACTGAACTTGGCTATCAGCCTTTGCTTGTCTACTTTGCGTTGTTGCCTGTCTCAGTCTGCCTTGGAGGATGGTCACTCAAAGGTCAGAGGCAGAATGACCCGAACAGCTGAAGTGTTCTCTGACTGGGAGGGAACTCTCCTACCTGATTGTTGGTCTCCATGCATCCATTGCCGTAGTCTCTGGTCGGTTTCACCAATGTACCATGCTCAGGGCATCCTTGCTTGCAGCGTGTGAGAGAGACCATGTTGGCTGAGTCACATGAGTGCCTGCCATGTACATGGTGGGAACTGTCTCCACGTGTAATGGTGGTATGTGTCGACACTGAAATGTCTTGCATTATCTACCGTGACAAGGTTGTATGGTGTTGTCCTGAAAGCTGGGCAGTTTGCTGCGAACAGTGATCTGTTTGAAGTTTGATTCTGGATGTAGGTTTGCTCGTTTCCAGACGTTTCGTCACCCTACTAGGTACCATCTTCAGTGGGTCTCCAGGCGAAGTCTGGCTAGCGGGGTGGTTAAGGGATGGTTTGTATTGAAGGCATTTAGGTAATACCTGTTTTCTTAGGCATTCGTGCAGTAAGTACAGCTGTTCATGGGTGGCACTCTGCTGAATGGCATTCGTTTCCCATTTTTCGGGCCATTTTTAGTGTATTGCACCAATAGGTCTTAGTGAGATTTGAGTTGATTTGTAGCTCAGATGGAGGTTCTGGATGTAGGTTTGCTCGTTGAGCTGGAAGGTTCATTTCCAGACGTTTTGTCGCCCTACTAGGTAACATGTTCAGTGGGCCTCCAGGTGAAGTTTGATTGTTTAAAGGCAAGAAGGTGTGGGGAAGGCCTTGGCAAGGTGCTCGTCCTCATTAATAATGTGTTGCAGGCTGTGAAGAACATGGCAGAGTTTTCCAGCTCCTGAGAAGTATTGGACAATGAAGGGTACCCTGTTGTTTGCAGCTCATGTCCCTCTCCGGATGAGATCATATTGGTTTCTCACTATATCTGTCAAGGTATAGTGTGTTTTAGCTTTGGTCAAAATTTTACCACCCAAAATTGTGGAACCATTATGTGATTAAAATTGTTGAACTAGTAAATGTTGACGTGTTTTGTTTTTGACATTTTTCCAATCTATTTTTAGCTTCCTTCTTCCACTCTGGAAATGTACACTTCTAGCTGAGATACAGTTACTCAAGCAAGTGCCACCTTCTACCATACTTGTGTGACCATAAACTCTGTCAGTTTGTAGTCATCTAGATACTTGGCTGAGTATTTGGGAGATGACGAATGAGAGTTACAAACTGGCTGTCTGCTGTCCTCACACTGACTGTATCCATCTCCATGTATAGTAGTGGAGCACTTGGCCAACTTGATGTCAATTGGTAATTCAGGAACTCAACTTTGAGTTCAAATAGTGCTACTCAGATATACCTCCCGAATGCTGCTAGAATTCTTGAGATCAGTGAAAGGTTTCTTTTGCCGTCAGTTTTGAATGCCATTAAGTCCAAAACTTTATTTTTGTCTTGTTATTGTAGTTCCTTTATTTTGGTGAGATCTGGACTTGCAATTGGGAAGCAGCTGTTCAAATCATCAGTGGCAGCTGGGGTTATTTCAGTTAAATAAAATCTGGAATTTAAAGAAAACTAGTCTTGTATCAGTAATAGTGAACATAGGCCTTCCAGATCATTATTGTCCCTTTGTGGATCTCATCTATCTTTTGACTCCAGACCCACCACAATGCAGTTGACTTTTTAACTATGTTTACACATTCAAAAAGGTGGCAGTCAAAGGCAGTTAAGGATAGCCAATAAATACAAATCTTGGTAATGAACTCACATACGGGAAATAATCACCTGAAGTTGCTGCAAATTTTTGAGAAATGGTTGAAAATGTGTTGTACTGAGGTAAGATGTATGACTACTGGATTACAATACCAAGTGCTAATTAAACAATTACTTTATCTTGACAATTGCTTCATTTAATTAGATTAGAATGGCTAACGCTGCAGGTTGATTGTGTCACATAGAGTTTTGATCACAGTTAAATGCTGTAAGTGATCAGGAAAGATACATTTCTTTCGTATCATAATTTACCATCCTCTAAGACCATTGGGACGAAGCACCTTGTGGTAATTTTGGTAGAATTGGCAGCAGGTGTACAGAGTAAGATATTATGAACAGATATTTCTGATCTTCTGTTTTAGATTTGATACTTAGTTAGGCCATGTAATCTTTGTATTGACTATGCTGAGTCACATTTTCGGCATGTTGAGTGAACTGAATTGAACGAACATTGCAGATAACAAGAGGAGGCTGAGTAGGATTGCCCACTTGCACTTTTGGCTGAAAATATTTCACCTTGACTTTTTAAATTTCTTTTCCATATGCCGTGTTTCATCAGCTATATTCAGATTCAAACCCACATCCCCAGAACATTAGCCTGGAATTCTGAGCTACCGGTCCAGTGAAGTTACTACCATGCCCCAGCTTACCCATTTGTGATGACCTCACATTTGTTGAAGGTGAAGATTCTTGAGGATTTTCCTTTAATTGACCTCAACTGTTCGTGATTGGACTGGCTACTGGTCTTTTTTTTCCCCTCTAATCATATGCCTGCTGCTTAACCATGTTGACGGTGATCCTGTGCTCTAGATGATGCAATGTTGTAAAGAATGTCTGGCACTGCTCCTGTTTGAGGTTTTCTATTTTTAAAAAAGTGATATTCCAGTTTAATAGAGATGATGGCTATACTAACTTCAAGATATGGAGGTATACGTTTCTATTATTCACGAGTCTGTGTCTTGTGAATGCGTTGATGTGTGCTTGTAATAGTTTGTTGCATAATGGAGAACTCCTTCATTATGAAGACTTCCTTTCCAGGACAAGTTGGCCGTGGTTGTTCTTAACAGTACTGTTGCAGACACACATCTGTGACCAGTTGAAGATGAAGTCGAGTAGGCAATATCCTCCTGTTGGTACTAGCTGTTTGGAATTTGACATGTTTAACTGTTTAGTCTTTCAGGACATAGCTGGCTTGATCAGTTGTGGCATCAACAAATTTTGGGTATTGAAGTCCCCAGACCTGAGTACATTTTGTTCCCTTCTTTCATTGTTTGCTCCAAGTCATTGGTATTCAGAGAGAGTATTCTTTTTCATTGTTTGACCTGGATCACATGACTGAAGCCTGATGTCAAATGCTGACGATGCTCAGAGCAATGCCACTTTGGTGAATCTGTTGGGAAGAGAGCATATATCTGTTGAACATTGGAATTTTGGTTGACATTTATGCCTGGAGTATGTTTTCTCAACTTAAGGCAGCAGGCCTGAATGCTGAAGGGAAGCTAATTTAGTTGGGTTGCGATTACCTCCGTTTATTCTGATATGTTTGGCTTATTGGCAACAAGCTGTCCACTATAAGGTGACAGCAGAGTAGGGCTCCTGTGCCCAGGGCTTGTCTGTTCCACATTTTTCTTTTCTCACTTATTTTCCTTTTTACTTACCTTGTGTGAAGAACTCTGGTGCAGTGACAGCATTGGCAGCAGTGAGATGAGCCCAGTGTGGAGTTGTGGTGGAGAAATTGGATGTGAGTTTGCGTTTCCTGCGATTTCTACATCAATGAGGAGGTCCCAGCCCCGACTCATGGCTGCTGTGGCAGAGTCGAGTTTGGGTTCCCTGTGGTGTCTGCATCCAGCGCAGACTCATGGAGGCAGCAGCAGAGGTGAGCTTGGGCCCAGTATGAAATCCAGCGGTATCGGTGCTGGCAATGTTGGTGAGATAGTTGAGATGGGCTCTTGTTGGCGGTGGCAGAGTTGTGTTTGGGTTGATGCAGAACCTGATGTTGGTGTTGGCTGCATTGGCGAAGTTCAGTGAGGACCTGAGTGGAGACGAGATGGCGACTCTTATTTTGGTGTCATGGTGTGGGGACTCATGGTTGGCTGCTTCAGACCCATGGCTGAACACTTAACGAAAAGGACTGTTAAGTTGAACTTCATTTCTTTATTTTTCTGTCTTTTATATTTTGTTTTGATTTATTTTTCTGTGTTTTAAGATGGTGCTGTAGGGTGGATGTGACAATAAACAAATCAATGTAATCAAAAATGTTGCATGTAGTGGTTTACTATAACTGTGATTCTGTCATAAAGGTGGATGGATTCATGTGGATAAGGTAAAGGTGACTGGTTCCCTTTCCTGAAGCAAATTATTGAGGCACTTGTGTATTTTTTAACAATTGTCTGTAAGCTATTCATGGTTGCTTCCTGGTCCACAAATTACTAGATTGTCATTGTATTCAGCACTGTTTGCAGTCTTAAAAGGTACTCTGCCAAAGTGACACAACTCTCACTGTATAATTGTTTTGTAAGAACATAACATGGTCAAACTGGTTTTATAAAAAAAATTAATTAACCAAAGAATAAGTCTGGGAAAGGTGCGCTTACTCCTTCTCCCATGTTTGATTTAACATTGCCAAGTCATTTGAATTAACCCTTAAATTTTCAGTCTTGCAAATTTGATTCCATGTCCCCTTATACCTTCTGATTGAAAATTGCATTTTTTTAGTATATACGTTTTGAATAAGAGTTCAACGTTTGGATACTGGTTCTGTAACAGGTTAAGATTATGGAAAATAAAACCCATTATAAAAATAACTAAAACAGGATTGTGTTATAGTCATTGCCATAATATTGAAGCAAGCAAGCCAGTTAAAAAATTTGCTGAAAGTATTGGTGTACTTCTTGAAAACACATCATGGCTAGCAACAGACTTTTTCTGGCTTTTTACTTTAACTAGTGGATTAGCACAGCTTTTTACTCTTTATTTATTTTTAAAGCCAAGAGTGTTGCTATCAAGGTCAGCAGTTGTTGATTATCTTCGTGGTCGTTTTGAAATTGGTGGTCAGCTGTTGATTTGTGTGTTGCAAGTACTCCCACAATGCTATTAGCTGGAATTTTCAGTTCAATGAAGAATATTTCCAAGTCAGGATGTTTTGTGACTTGGAGGGAAACAGAGGTAGTGTGTTAACATGTACCTTTTGCTCTTGTTGTTCGAAGTGATGGAGGGTTAGGTTTTGAGAAGTTTTGTCCAGAAGTCTTGGTAAGTTATGATAGTGTATCTTTTAGACAGTTCCCACCCTTTAGTCATGCTGTACTGAAGGTGAAAAACAAACTTGCATTTCAATGTTGTCTTTTATGAATATTTAAATTAACGATGAAGTGGTGATCAAGTAGATGATTCTGTCCTGGATGGTGTCAAGCTTCTTGATTTTGTTTTTGGGAGTTATGTACAGGTTAGCACTGAGGAAGTGGGTGCTGTGGGAATGTCATCATTGAGGGAGAGGGCACTGTCAGAGGGTCAACAAGCGGATAGCGTTCCCTTGCACCGACTTATACCTTGTTGGATGGTGGGCAAAAAAACTTTTAAATTGAAAAGATGAGTAACTCCCCATTGAATTCCCACCCATGACCTGTTCTTTTTGCTATAATAGTGGTGTGGCTGGTTGCTAGTAAATGGTGCCCCTCCTCCCCAAATATTGAGTGATTTGGCTATAAAGGTTAAGAGGAAATGTTCAGCTTATCTACTGTTAACACTGGTTATTGCTTGGCAATTGTATGGAACCGATATGATTTGTTAGTTGTCCAAGCATGGATTCTTTTGCTACATGAGCATTTGAACATTTGTTGATTTGAGGAATGGCAAGTAGCACTGAACACTGAATTTATTAGAAGACATCTCTGCTTTGGACCTTGTAATGTAGAGAAGGTAAATCAAGTTGTGGTGATTTAACCGAGGTGACTACCCTAGTTTCTCCTCGTGCTGAGTTGAGTGCCTCCAGTAACTACTTCATAAGGCCTTAAGATGTAGGAGCAGAAATCAGACCATTCAGCCCATTGAGTCTGCTAAGTTTTTTTTTGTCAATTTAGGAGATTGTCAAGAGAGTTTTCCTCCAAATGCTGTAAATTTCATAGTCATAGAGATGTATAGCATGGAAACAGACCCTTCGGTCTAACTCGTCCATGCCGACCAGATATCCCAATCTAGTCCCACCTGCCAGCACCCGGCCAATATCCCTGCAAAATCTTCCTATTCGTAGACCCATCCAGATGCCTCTTAAATGTTGCAGTTGTACCAGCCTCCACCACTTCCTCTGGCAGCTCATTCCATACACGTACCACCCCCGTAGGTCTCTTTTATATCTTTCCCCTCTCAACCTAAACCTATGCCCTCTAGTTCTGGACTCCCTGACCCCAGGGAAAAGACTTTGCCTATTTACCTGCTCCATGCCCCTCATACGTTTGTAAACCTCTGAGTTCACCCCTCAGCCTCTGACGCTCCAGGGAAAACAGCCTAGCCTGTTCAGCCTCTCCCTGTAGCTCAGATCCTCCAACCCTGGCAACATCCTTGTAAATCTTTTCTGAACCCTTTCAAGTTTCACATCTTTCCGATAGGAAGGAGACCAGAATTGCAAGCAATATTCCAACAGTGGCTTAACCAATGGGCTCCTTAATCTTGTGCTCTGCCTTGCATATGAAGGCACTGGACTGATACTTTCATTTGTCTCTCACCTGTCCTTCAGGCTTACCTGACCTTTAGGCTTTTCTGTTTGACCATGTATTGGTCAAGGTTGTATGTGGTAAAATCCAAATCTCAGCATTGCCATACAGATTTAGTGCATATGTGCTGGTTGACACACTCAACAGTATTTACTGTAGCTTTTCTGATGGGAATTGGCATTAGGAGGAGTGATAGGCTAGTGGTATCATCACTGGTGTGTTAATCTAGTGATCCAGGCAATGATCTGGGGATCGGGTTTGAATTCCACTATATAGCAGATGGTGGAATTTGAATTCAATAAAAATCTGGAATTAAAATGACCATGAGACCATTGTCAATTGTCAGAAAAATCCATCTGGTTCACTAATGCCCTTTAGGGAAGGATACGGCCATCTTTACCTGGTATGGACTACGTGTGACTTCAGACCAGTAGCAGTGTGGTTGACTCTTAACTGTCCTCTGGGATGGACAATAAATGCTGGCATAGCCAGCAATGCTGTCATCCCACGAATAAAACAAACGTTCTGTTTGTGGACAGAATATACTTGAGCGATTGTCCAATTCCTGATTAAGGGCTTTTGCCCGAAACGTCGATTTTGCTGAAGCTCCTCGGATGCTGCCTGAACTGCTGTGCTCTTCCAGCACCATTGATCCAGAATCTGGTTTCCAGCATCTGCAGTCATTGTTTTTACCATCTGATGGGTAGAGTCCAGTGAAGAACTTGGCTAGAGATCTAGCCCATTCTGGAACACAGATTTTCTGTTGGTATGATGGAGCTCACATCCTTTACTATATCCACGTGTTCAGCTGTTTGTATAAAACACAAACTGAATCAAATTGGCTGAAGTCTGGCTTCTGTGATGTTGAGACTCTAAATGAGATCAAGATGGATCATCCTCGTTTGGGAATGTAAACAACATCAGTACAGGAGTTGTGATTGAAGAGGATCTTTCTTCTGAGTGATTTCATTTTGCTGTACCTCATTGGCTTTTAGGCACTCAATCTGAAAATTACTAAATTTGCAATTTGCCATTTAAAATGAAAACCCATTATGCTCAGTACATCAGTTTCTTGTAATGGGCAGGTAAGGTACTTAAATACAAATCCATAGATGTATCAATGTGCTTTCTGAAGAAAAGGTGTCGTAAGTGAGTTTGAATCATATAGGTTTGTCAGCAAATCTTTCTTGTAGAGCATTTTCAGCCCACTGATTTCCCTTTGTGAATATTAAAAAAAGTAAAGAAATTGAGAAGGAAGTTCTGGGAGGAAGCATTTTTAACCAGTAATTCCTTTTATGCCTTGTGTAATTTGTTGCATGCTGAAAATAAGCCCCTAATCTTCAAGAGTAATTGTATATTGCACCTAGTCAGTGTAGTTGTGAAGGTGTAACTGTTCTATTAAAAGTCCATGGTTAAACTAATAGAAAATTGCTTCTTTCCAAATGGCTCAAACAGCTGAGGAGCAATTTTGTTTTTCCTTTCACTGCCTGATCAGTGATTGGGATTTTGTTCTGAGGTACATCTCTAATACTGTAATACTTTGCCTAAGTACTATTGATTTGTGCACCTAAGTAACAGGAGTTCACTAGATAGCTCTAGTAACAAGTCTGTTTGTTTCCATGCACAATAAGCACATCCTTGCTTCCCACTAAATACTGGATTTTTTTATCCAGTGGTTCAAGTGCAGCCCGGAGGTGGGTAGGTATAATCTTCTGCTGAACTGGCAGTGGGGATGCTCTTGAGATTCAGTATCTTCTGTTTGTTTCTATGTATAATTTAGTAAAAGATTTGTTGTGACAATGATCTGGAACCAGACTGAATGCTCTATTGTCCACACACACTCCCACAATACAGTCTGTGGTCGAATGTTGGAACAAAATACCAAGTTATATTAAATATTCTTAATTTTTAACTAATTGAACTAATTTTCAAAGGTTACTATTGAAGTTATTATAAACATGTCACCTTCAGAAGGTCCAGATGTGTGTTTCAGGTGGGCGGAGAAAAGGCAGACTGTTTATTGACCCAAAACTGGAAAGTAGATTTAAGCAACAGAAATTTAACAGTTTAACCTGGCAAACAGGAAACTGAGGAAAAACTCTGAATAGTTTAGTACACTTTCTGGTGCTGTTTTACCACAGAAGTACATGTTTTTCTGGATATTACAAAGTAGGTATTATTTCTACATGATACAGTTTGTTCTTGTTTTCTACATTTGTTTCAAAAGATTAAATACATGACACTTGCAATTTGCTGCTCAAATAATTTTGGTATGAATAGTTGATATAGTGCATTCCAAAAGTAGTTGTATGCCCACGGCAAAGCCTATTCTAAGCTTCAGGCCTCAATATAATTGTTAGTAATTGCAGCCTAAACTTTGACTGAGTAAGCATCCAAATCACGGTTTGGTTTCTGTCTAAGCAAGCCTTTTGATTATACGGCTCCATGTATATCTATAATGTCAGTTTTCAGGCTGTGAAATTGATCACATTCAATGAGAAGCTGAACAGTTACATAGCCTCTCTTATTGTTAACACAGTGCAGGTGTTAAATTTCTCCTAATTTCACTGGAAAAGTAATATTTGAATATGACTTGGTGTCTCCCTTTTGATTTTCAAGTTCTTCTCCCCTATGGTTTGTATACTTTGTGTTATAGAGATGTACAACACGGAAACGGACCCTTCAGTCAAAATTACCCATTCCAACCAGATATCCCAATGTAATCCAGTCCCATTTGCCAGCACTTGGCCATATCCCTCTTAATCCTTCCTATTCATATACCCATCCAGAGGCCTTTTAAATGTTGTAATTGTGCCAACCTCCATCACTTCCTCTGGCACCATACACGCACCACTCTCTGCGTGGAAATGTTGCCCCATAGGTCTCTTTAAAATTTCCCCCCCTCACCTAAACCTATGCCATCTAGTTCTGAACTCCCCCACCCCAGGGTAAAGACTTTGTCTATATATCCTATCCATGTCCCTCATGATTTTATAAACCTCTGAGGTCACCCCTCAGCCTCCGACGCTCCTGGGAAAACAGCCCCAGCCTATTCAGCCTCTCCCTGTAGCTCAGATCCTCCAACCTTGGCAATACCCTTGTAAATCTTTTCTGAACCCTTTCAGGTTTCACAACATCTTTCTGATAGGGGGACAAGAATTGCGCACAATATTCCAAAAGTAGCCTAACCAATGTCCTGTACAGCTGCAGCATGACCTCCCAACTCCTACATTCATTGCTCTGTCCAATAAAGGAAAGTGTATCAAACGCCACCTTCGCAGGCCAGTGGCCCACTGATCAAGATCCCGTTCTGCTCTGAGGTGACCTTCACTGTCCACTGCCCCTCCAAATTTGGTGTCATCTGTGAACTTACTAACTATACCTCCTTTGTTCACATCCAAATCATTTATATAAATGACGAAAAGCAGTGGACCCAGCACACATCCTTGTGGCACACCACTGGTCGCAAGGTTCCAGTCTGAAAAGCACCCCTCCACCATCACCCTGTGTCTTTTATCTTTGAGCTAGTTCTCCCTGTATTCTGTAAGTTTGAATCTTGCTAACCAGTATACTGTGAGGAACCTTGTTGAACGCCTTACTGAAGTCCATATAGATCACATCTATCGCTCTGCCCTCATCAACCCTCTTTGTTACTTCTTCGAAATACTCAATCAACTGGAGGGCATAGGTTTAGAGTGAGGGGCAACTTTTTCACGCCCAGCATCGATGCCAGGCTCACTGGTTTATAGTTCCCTGGCTTTTCCTTACCACCTTTCTTAAATAGTGGCACTATGTTAGCCAACCTCCAGTCTTCTGACACCTCAGCTGTGATCATCGATGATACAAATATCTCAGCAAAGGGCCTAGCAATCACTTCATTAGCTTTCCACAGAGTTCGAGGGTACGTCTGATCAGGTCCTATGGATTTATCCACTTTTGTGTTTAGGCATCCGGCACCACAACCGCTGTAATATGGGTATTTTTAAAGATGTCACCATCCATTTCCTCACATTCTATATCTTCCATGTGCTTCTCCACAGTACACACTGATGTAAAATTCTTGTTTAGTATCTTTCACCCATCTGCTGTGGTTCCACACTTAAACTGCCTTGCTGATCTTTGAGGGGCCCTATTCTCTCCCAATTACCCTTTTCTCCTTAATATCTTGATAAAACCCCTTTTGGATTCTTGTTAACCCTAATCGCTAAAGCTATCTTGTCCCCTTTTTGCCCTCCTGATTTGCCCTCTGTATACTTAAGAGGGAAGGGAAACATTTTTGAGACTGTCCAGAAAAGCAGGGGAGTGGAATTAATTGGTTAGCTCTTTTAAGCTGCCAGCATGGGTGTTAGTGGGTATATGGCCACCTGTGCTTGAGATTCTGTAATGCGGTATTCCTTCAGGTGGGTCTTTGCTGTACATACCCAAAGCTTTAATTTTATATGTGCAAAACCTGTCATACAAGGTTGAATACATAATCATTATAAATCCAATTTACTCAATAAATCCAATAGAATGACTACTATTGAATCCTCCGTGTTAAAGAAAGAATAACACTGTCAAACTACATGGGTTTCAATATAATTCGTGAAGCAAATTTATTAAATGTGAAAAAAAGAAAGGAAACAGGTTTTGACTAGATCATCTTTAACTTTTAGATTTTATGTTCACAAAATAATAAAAGCCTAATCGCTTCTAAAACTGCCGTATTGTATAGGTCTTTATAAATCCATCAACAGTACAAAAGGTTATAAGTATCAGTTACTATCTGGCATGGAACAGTTAATCAATTCTGCTAGAGATACTGCAGGGCATGCAGTCATGTGAGACCAATTAGTAGAGGTTCAAGTTTGTCAGTTTTTAATCAAAAGGTGAAGACCAACTTTTTTAGTTAGTAGAATAAAAGGCATGTTGTCCAGTCTTTGGCCACTGATATGTCATTTATTGCGATATTAAGTAGTGGAAGAGCAGACATTGCTTCTAACTTAGTGTCTTTGGCCTCCTTAATACTGTTTTTGGCTATACACCCCATTCCCTGACAACCAGCACCATCTCTGTCATTGACAACCATTTGAAGCTGAAGCAGACCATTTCCTTGGAAACCACCCATTACCATGACTGCTTTTTTGCACATCTTAATGTTATCCATTTTGGCTGTGATGTCTGCATATGTACTTAGGACTATGTCAACTACTTTGTGTAAGCTTGACTATTCAAATGTTCTCCTGATTGTGCACCTTCCACCCTAGATCACCTTGAATTCATCCAAAATCTTGTCTTAACTCACTGCAAGTCATGTTCACTCATCAGTGACCACCAGCAGTTCCAGATTCAGAGACAGCACAATTTTAAAATTCCTTCTGGATGCTTTGAAATCCCTAAATAGCTTTTGCCTCTCCCCATCTCTAACTTCATTCGGTTCTACAACCATCTGAGGTCTCTGCACTCCTCCAACTCTGGTTTCTTAAGTCTTTATTTGGCTGCAAAGACCCAAAGTTTGAATTCACTCCTGAGACCTCTTTGTGTCTCTAACATGCTTTCCTCCTTAAAAAAATCTTTTTTCAAACATTTGCTCGTATGCTCTGATAACTACTCGTGTGGCTCAGCATAAAACTATTTTGTAATGTTTCTGTGTCGCATTACTAAGCAAATGTACTTCGGCAGAAAGAAAATAAAAAGCACAATATTTTAAATGGGGGAAATGTTTGCGGAAAGTCGCAACATAGAGGGTCGTCATGCGTGAATCAAAAAACTAACGTCCAAATTCAATGGGTAATAGGGAAGACAAATGGAATGTTCGCTGTTATTTCAAAGGGGCAATGTATAAAAACGTGCAGGCCTTGCTAAAATTATACAAAGTATTCCAGCTGTGAACTGACTAAATGTGTGAACAGTTTTCTCTTTTCGAAGGAAAGAAATGTTGGTATTGGCGACAGTCCAGAGAACATTTGATCACTTGATTTTCTTAGGGGTTGAGTAGATTAGATTGATCTTGCTGAAGCATGTAAGATTCTTAGGGTCTTAACAGGGTAGATGCAGGGAGATTGTTTCCCCTTGTGGGAGAGTCTAGGACTAGAAGATGTAATCTCTTTAAGAGATCAGTAAGACAATTTGAGGAATTTCTTCTTTGAGGAATTTTCTACATGGGGCTATAGTAGCTGAGTCATTAAGAATGTTCAAAGCTGAAATGGTCAGATTTTAATCAGTAAGGGAATAGAAGGTTATGGGGAAATGACAAGAAAGCGGAGTTGAGCGTTATTGGAACATGAATGGCTGAACAAACCCAATGGACTCAATGGCGTACTTCTCCGCCCATGTCTTGTAGGTTTATGCTGCCTTCCCACCTTCACTGTAACCCTGTCCAGTTGTATAGCTTGGGATTGTGTGCTTGTCTGCTCTTCATTATTGAGTGCTGTAAATCCAGACTCTTCGTGACGATGATATGGATGTCTATTGTGAAATGTTAAATTTAAGTCTTCAAGAATAAAGTATTTTAATGAAAATTTTGTGCATATAAGAAAATATAATTATAAACATCATAGTTAATATCTTTGGGAAAGTGCTCGTAAAATACTTTTACACTGGTTTCTTAAACATATGCTTTGTGATTTTACTAAGTTGTCTATTGGTGCTCTTTAAGGCAATTTTGTTGGTGTGCAATGTGGAGTGTCTTGGAATTTAGTTAATCTTGAGCTGCAAAGTGTTGGGTGTGTATTTGCTGTCTGTTTGCTAAATTATGTGTTTCTGTAGCTGCTTTATCAGTTGGAGTTACAAAGCTCTGGCTGGATACAGCTCCACAGATAATTCTTAGTAGAATAACTTAGCTGTATTCCCACATGTGATAACTCAATTGCAGAATTTGTTCAGACATGTAATTATGTTCACATTGAACTTCTGTGAATTAAAAACTTAAGAATTTATTGGGGAGGTCTGGTCAAACAATACTAATTTTTGGATTGCTATATTATATATACACAGCTGAGAGTGGAAGAAGATTGTAAGCAGTATATCTTGGTTCGCAAGTAGATACTAATTCTGCAACACTAGATATGCACTTGCAGCAATTGGAATATATTTTGCTGTCTGTTAATGCAACCAATGTTCTGAAGTGTGTAGTCAGATAAAAATGATCATTGAGTGAAAGGAGGATGTATTAACAGGGATGATTGAAAACCTGGTCACAGAAATGGGCTGTAAGTATGGTTTTAAGTAAGAGGCAAATAATTCTGTGGAGAGAATGACAGAATTTTGGAGACTAGATAGCTGTAGGCAGAACTATTAATGGGAAGGTGATGAAGTAGTGGTATAGAGGAACCTTGATTATCAGAATATCAATTGTCCAAATATGTGATTATCCGTAAGAGATCTCAAGGCCCCGATAGAAACATTACATCAAACAGCTGTTTCAACCTGGATCTTTTGTTTACAATGATTAGAAACTATCTCGGCGCACCAAAATGCTGCCAAGAACGGTCCTGGACATCGATGGGAGCCCAGTCACCTTTTCCAAATGACTGACCACCTGCCCTCTCTCCTTCTCCCCACAATTGCCCTGATGTTCTACATAAGGATGAACCCTAAACCCCCCCCCCCCCCCCCCCCCGACCCCCTTCCCCAGATATTTTCTCGAACATTGTCCTGTACAGGGCAGAGGTGGAACTTTCAAAAAGTTGCAGTAAAAAGTTGTGTGTGTCTGTGTGTGCGCGCACACAATTTGGAGACTTATCCCACAAAGGTAGCATCAGTCTTACTGTTGGTGTACAGTCTGGCTGCCTCGAGGGTGTGGGGGGGCTGACGATTAACCGAATAATCAATTATCCGAACAATATAGTGCCCACCCGTCTTGTTCGGAAAATCGAGGTTCCTCCTGTATTATCGCTGAGTTATTACTCTAGATGTTCAGGGAACCAGCCATGGCAGATGGTGGAATTTGAATTCAGTTAAAAAGGAATCTGGAGTCTCATGACAACTACGAATCTATTGTTGACTGTCAGAAAAACCCATCTGGTTCACAAATGTCCTTTAGGGAAGGAAAGTCTATCCTTAGATGGTCTGGCTGACCTGTGGCCCTAGACACTCAGCAATGTAGTTGACTCTTAACTGCCTTCTGGGTAATTAGGGATGGGCACTAAATGCTGCCTAGCCAATGACTCCCTCGTCCTGTGAATGAATAAAGAAAAAGGAAATGAGGTGTCCAAGAGGTCTCTTTCCTAGGATAGATTTTAGAGACATTGGTCAAACCACAAATGAATCAAGATATGGTAATTAGTTTTATCTTGGAGGTATTGGAGAAGGGAAACTGATATCTTTTACCCTGACCCTAATGATCTCTAACTGTGGAACTTTTGATGAGCAAATGTTTACAGAAAATGGTGAATTGGTAGGAAATCACTGGGATAGTTGCATTTGAAGTTGATAAAGGCAGGAATGAAGATCTCATCAGATGTATGGGGTGTTATTACGGAGATGGAATTAGATTGTTTTTGTAATGGAAAGGATGTGGGATTAAAAGCTCAGCTCTAGATCAGATAAAGCACAGATGTTGGAAATGATCTTAGAAACAGTGGCCAAGGAAAGGCATAGGGATACAATCTGGATGAAGAGTGTACATTTTGTACGAGACCCAAAAGCAATAATTATGGTCTATGTAATGTTTTAGAGTGGTCTGGTGCATCCTGGATCTGATATCAGATGAATAGTCTGACAATACAGACAACACACTCTGGTGGAATGATAGAGCTGGGTATCAAATATGCTGTATTTGGCTGATATCACCAACGTCCTGCTGTAGATGAGCTCAATAAGGATAGATGCATGGGACTTCAGAAGTAATGGTACAAGGTGATAGAAGTACTGTTGCTGAAAGTGAAGTGGCTATCAGATAGACAAAGATGGAACCAAGCCACATTTCGAAGTCAATATATTTAGGATGTGAATTAGCTTGCAAGGTAGAATGATCAGTATACTTTCAAAGAGATGTTTTTCAAAGTATGCAGAAACAGCACCTGAGAAGAAGTAACCGTTAACAATGTCAGCTAATGTGAGGACCCAGAGGAGAAAATAGACAAGAGTAGTGGTATTATTGTTGGAGCAATCCAAGTTTCGAACATGTTTTTAAAAACCTCTCCGCTATTTAATGTCCACCCTATAGACCAGAAATTATGAAATCTCAGTATTGCGGAACTGTTATGATCTTGAGCCTGATGCTCAACTCCAGCTCTGCTTAGTGCAAGCTGATAAACAGAATCTCATTCTACTGTTGGAGACCGTGCAGCCTTCAGGAATCTAGATAAGAGTTCATTAACTTGAACAACACCTTCCATGCCTTGTACCCACTCCGACACCCCAGGCCCTGTCATCATGTGGTCTGCTTTCAGCACTGCCAACCAATTTTGACCACCTTATGGTCCCCATTTGTAGCTTTGCTTTTCTTCCTTGCTTATTATTCATCCCTTTATCTGTCCAATTATCTTTTTCTCCTTCTGGATTTCATCTCTACCTATCGCTTACTCCTTGATGCTATCCTTCCCACCACTCCAACATATATACCCCTTTTTTCCTAGCTACTCCTAGAGTGAAAGAGAGGTTATTGGACTCAATACATTAACTCTGCTTATTCTCCACAGATACTGCCAGATCTGCTGAGTTTAAACTGCAATTTATGTTTTTGTTTGATTTTCAGCATTTACTGTTCTTGTTTTACTTCATTTGGGTTTTTAGATATCTGATGGGTTGAGCTACATGAAAGAAATGGATTGGTGTACTTGCTGTTAAAAATCTATTAACTGATGTTCACATGATAGTGATATTTATTGTCCCTTGAAAGGGAGAATTACGTTGCATCTGAATAATTTTCACATGTTTGAAATCGTAAAGGATTTGGGGCGAGTGGTTTTGTTTCGAAGGCCTGAATCTAAAGGTAGTTAGTTATGATTGTTCAAGTTCCTTAAAAGTAGTCTATTAATTGATCCAAATGAAAGAAGTTTCTTTTGCGTGCTGTACATTTCATTCTTAATGGTTCCCTGTATATTGCAGTATTTTGAAATTCACCAAGGCACTTTAGACAGTACACTTCAAACCCATGAATAGTACCATCCAAAAGGGCAATAAACTCATGGGAAGACCACCATTTTCAAATTCCCCTCTAAGCCACTCATCATCCTGATTTAGAAATGGTTTACCATTCCTTTGTTGCTGGGTCAAAATCATGGAACTCCCTCCCTGACAGCACTGCCTGTGCACGAAATGTTCTGCAGTGGCTCAGGAGGAAGTTGACTACCACATTCTCAAGGGTGACTAAGAATGGGTAAAAATGCTGACCCAGCAGCACCAACCACATCCCATGTGATTCAATCTGTTGTCAATTTTGTCTTGCATGCAGTGTTTAATAACTGAAGATTTTGAGATTTTTGTGAGAAATCAATTGCATTTGAATGCTGTTATAATTTGGGGAGATCAATATGAATGAAAGCACAACAAAACAAAGTTACTTTATTATAGTAATTATTATATTTATGTAATGGACTATTATTAAAAAAAACCTTAGTAAAACTGGCAGAAAGCCCCTTTGTAGAGGACTTGTCTGATTTTTAAAATTTGTTCAAGAACTACTGAGTTCTTTGGGTCTACTTGGGTTCTTGGGAAGGGAGTTTCAGAATTTTGAATCAGTAACAATGAAGGGATAGTAGTTATGTTTCCAAGTTTAGCTAGTGTGTGGCTTGGAGGAGATCTTGCAGGTGGTAGTGTTTCCATGCATTTGCTGCCCTTGTTCTTTGGGTAGAAGAGTTCACAGGTTTTTAAGGTGCTGTTGAAGGAGCCTAGGTGAGTTACTGCAGTGTATCTTATAGATGGTACACATTGCTGTTACCGTGTTGGTTGTAAAGGAAGTGCATATCCCGCCCCTTGAGCTATCCTGACCCCACGGCTGTATTAATTGCATTCAGTATCTTACCTGTTTTTATGAAAATTTAAAGTATTTGACTTATGTAGTACCCCTAAAATGGAGACTAGAGGTTCCTTGGTAGCTCCTACAATCTACTGAGAAGCTTTGCTACTCACTATTCTGGGGAAGGTCATCACCCGAATTTTCGCTAGGCGCCTTCTCTCAGTCTCTGAGGAAATGCTTCACAAAAGCAAATGTGGCTTCTGACCAAACCGTGGAACTATGGACATGATTTTCACTACTCAGCAACTTCATGGCATTCACTAATTTGACCAAGGTATGTTACTCAGACAGGAAGTGATGTAGAAGACTGGTTGTCCAATAAAACTAATCAGCATCCTCCACGATGACGTCAGTGACAGTCCTCAGTACCGGTAATGCAACAGAATCGTTTGAGTTCAAGATGTGTTAAGCAGGGATGTGGACACTGCAAAGGATGTTCCTCACTTGTGGAACTTCACTATTTGGAAATAATGTCATCTCTCTCTTAAAAGAACCTACAGGCATCACTTACAGCCTTCATGGGAGCATACCAAAGAGTTGGTCTTGGCCTCTACTTTGACTGAAATCCTTTATCAACCCATCCCCCATCAGGTTCTAGTTCACTCCACTATTATGATCAACTAAACATGGAACATTTCCCTTACCTAGGAAGCTACCTCTCATCTAATGGTGACATCGATGCAGAGACTTAGCATTCATTCACTCTGCATGCTCTGCCTTTGCACATCTCAGGATTTGACTTTTTTACTGGACTATTGGTGTTGATATCAAAATCCTTGCACATAAGGCAGTAATACTTTCAATTCTTCTGTGTGGCTTCAAAACCTGGACTATGTGCAGGTGTCACGTCAAGACTCTTGACGTGACAGATCAATGCTGTTTGAGATGGATTTTGCCATCAGCTGGGAGAATGGGCGTACTAACAGTGTCCTGAAGCAGCTTAAAGTGCTAACGTTGAGGCTGTGGTCCTCTAAAATCAACTTTGCTAGGCTGACAATGTGGTTAATGCATAAAAACATCCTATTCAGAAGAAACTGAATTGAAGAAGACTCCATGAAGAGACAGGGGCAGCACAGTGGCACAACGGCTAACACTGCTGCCTCACCATGTCAGGGACCTAATTTTGATTCCAGCCTTGGGTGACTGTGTGGAGCTTACATGTTATCCCTGTGTCATTGTGGGATTCCTCGGTCTGCTCTGGTATCCCCCCACAGTGCAAAAGTATCCATGTTAGATGGCTTGGCCATGCTAAATTGTCCCGTAGGGTTTGGGAATGTGCAGGGTAAGTGGATTAGCCATGGACGTTGTAGGGATAGGGTGGACAGTGGGGTGCTCGTCAGAGAGTCAGTATAGACTCGATATGCTGAATGGCTTATTTCCATACGCTGGGTAACCTATGATTCATGAATTCTTTGAAAGCACCACTAGCAAGAGGAAGTATGGAAAAGGAACCAAAGAAAGGAATGTCAGATCTCAAAGTATAGGATCACTTCCACCTCCTGGAAACCCTTGCTCAATGTTCTGACCCTTGTCAGAAATGCAGCTCAAGGAATGGGCTCATCAGCTACACAAGAACCCACAAACCCAACGAGTATGATTGTCCGCCTAGGAAATGCTGTGTCACCTATGACCAGTTAAGTCATTAAGTGTCATTCTATTGGGCTCTTCATTACTTCTGTCAAGGCTCAATTTTTGTTCAGACCAGCTTTGATAAATTTGTACGTAGTCAATTTATTTAAATGCTTCCATCAGAATGACCAAGCATATGGGTCAGTCTATTGACATATGCATGCTTGAAATGCTGTAATGTCACAAAGTGCTGGAAAGCCAGTAAAGACTTTTGATATCAAGGGAATATTGCTGCCAAGTAGATGATTCAGTTCTTTAAGCAAAAGGAGTATCTGTGACTAAGTATTAAGGCAAAGGCTTCTGGTTTTAAGTAGTTCCCCTCCATACATACCTTGTGATACCAAAATGGTTGACCATATTTTCATAAAATTGTAGATAATTTGTCTTGATATTTTGTTCTTCAGTATGTCAGTTGTATCAGCACTTGTTGCTGGATGACAACATAAAACTGCTGGTTTTACAAATTGTACATAACAATAACACTACCTCAATTGCCATGGCAGTGCCTTAACAATGTGGATAATTTCCCATCTCTCAGGAGGCTTTTCTCCATGTGAGCAGACATTGAGGATGAACTTCAGCATCCACTCCAATGTGCCACTGTAGCCTTCGGACATCTGAGGAACAGTGTGCTAAAAGTTTGAGATCTCCACTTCAGTGCCGAACACATGGTCTACAAAGTAGTGATTCGCACCCTCCAGTGTCTGTAAGAAATGTGGAAATTGTACAGCAAACACTCCACATCCCTGGCGGAGTTATTACCAGCACTGCCTTTACAAATCCTACAAATCCACTGGTCGGTTAGGCTTTTCAATATGAGGATCCATTCACAGGCACATGTGGGATCAGCTGTGGTGGGAACGCCATAATTGTTCAAATATCTGACACAAGACTCCTTAAACAAGTGGAAGAAAGTGAGGACTGCAGATGCTGGAGATCAGAGTAAAGAATGTGATGCTGGAAAAGCACAGCAGATTCAGACAGCATCTGAGGAGCAGGAGAATCAACATTTTGGGTGACGATTCTCCTGCCACTCCTTAAAACAAGTTCTCTATTCCAAGTGTTGCAATGGTGAGCAATCTAAAATAGGGCAGAAAAGACACTACAAGGACACCCTTAAAAACCCCTCTAAACAAATGCATTTTCCCCACTGACACACGGACATTGCTTGCGTTAGAATACACAAGCTGGAGAAGAAACATCTGCGAACGTGCCAACTACGTCATGCATCATCAAATGGAGTATGTGCAAGGCAAATGCACAAAACGAAAAGGTGAGGTTCGGAGTAACCCGCCTCATCTACCCCTCTTGTAACAGAGTCTGTAACTCCAGGATTAGGCCATGTAGCCACCTTAGAATTCACCCCTTTAAAGTGGAAGCAAGTCATCCTTGACACTGGGGATGCCAAAGATGATAACTGGGCGTTCAGCTTATACAGACATTGTGTTGGCTTCTTAGTTTTCGCACATATTAATTGAATCTACAAACAAGTAAAATCCCATTTGCATTCTCAGCTGCATCAATGTTGTGTGATGATTAACTGAAGTTCTATAAATCTTTGTTGATCTGTGGGGTTTCATCTGTTCGCATCATATTTAGAATTCCAAGCTCATTCATTTTTTCAGTAAACTGTAACCGTAAAAGTTTCTCACAACTAAATTTGATTAGATGCAGAGATAGGAGCTATAACTTTCCAAGGGCCAGTGTAATCTTATGCATGCATAGTTGTGACTTGTTGATAGAGCAAAACTTTTCATTGCACTTAGTGGATTTAGTCAGTTCCTTTTAACTATAGATTCCACAATGGTCAAATCTAGCTTTATTCATGTTTGAGTTGAATGTGAAAACTTTGCACATAAAGCATAAATTGTGCACGTTGGGTAACGAGAGTAAATACGGGAAGTTTTGAATTTTACTTAGTTTTTAAATTATGGTTTTTCCTTGCCTAATGTTAAAATGGAGGCTGAGTTGTATATAAACATTTTGGTTTATCTTGAATAAAGTTAAGTCTATCGTGCTTGTATATCTATCTCCAAATTTTACTGTCTCTTGTCATGACTGCTGCAGTCCTCCTTGGTCAAAAATTGATCCTTCTGCAAATTTACAATTTGCTCAAAATTCCTTCTGCTTGCTCCATTATCCCACATTAAGTCTTGCTAATTTTTGTGGATAGTATCTCTCACCAAATGTCTACTTTCTTTCATTAAAAAGGGCACACGTAAGCGGTTTTACAGCATTGGCTTATTACGGAAAAAAGGAAAACTTATTTCATAAAGCAATTTTTAGAACCTTCTAATGTTTAAAAGTCCTTTGCAGCCAGTTAAATTGTTTGGAAGTGTGGTAACTACTTTTTAACGTAGGAAACAAAGTTATCACGGTAGCACCTTAGTCTAATTGGCTGAATATTTTATTATATTTTTATGACCTGAAATGCTTCTGGTTTTCTGAAGAAATTAGTTTCCATGATGTCAACATTGTTTGATACACTGCTTATCACATCCGGATTGCACACATTTAATCATTATATCGAACAAACCTTCAGTTATTTGGTAGATGCACATTGATTTCGTATGGATACTTTATTGAAAGTATAAGACCCAGAATGATGGCAGTTTTAAAAAAAAATCTTTTAGGTTTTAGAATGACGAAAAATAATTCAAGAAATAGGAATTAAAGCTGCTTTTCTTCTAAAGTTACTTATTGAAAATATTATGTCCTGAAGGATCTCTTCATTCATTGACTAATATTACTTGAATGTTGTGAATTGACTTGAGTCTCATATCTTAATTTCTTCAATGTTTTGTTTTGCAATTGTTTTTCTTCAATGTTATAAGTTTCTTTATGTTGGTTTGTGAGGCAAGGTTCAAAAAATGTTTGGAAAGGCTTTTTAATCACATGAATCTGGATTGCTGAATTCAGATTTAATCCATTTGGAAATCAAAAGATGATGCCAGTGTATTTGCTTGAAGTTTGCCAAGTCTTTGACTGAAAATTTGGTGGTGGTGTTTTGGTCAGCACGTGTATGATGAGTTCCAGGGTGAACACTTGTTTGCATCTTGGAAACCTGTCCTCAAATAAGGTGATATGTAAGTGGAGTTTGTGAAGGTGTGTAGTCAAATACGAGGAAGATTAAAGCCAAATTAATCTGACACCCTGTTAGGCAAGCAGTTGTCTTCCCCATTTAACTCTGAAGAACCACTCCTGGTATGTGACTTCCTATTGTGAAACCCTTCCTTTCTTGGCATTTCCTTATACTGTTGGGGTTTTTTAAAATTGACGCTTGACATCTCCAGAACACCCACTTAATTTTTTAAAATTAACATAGCTTTGAATTATGGTTTCTCACTTCTCTGAACAGGGAAAACTTCTGTGAACATACTTTCTGCTATGTCAACTTGTTCTAAGATAATTAAATAAGATACATTTATTATCAAGAGTCTTCCATAAAATTCTAAGAAATGGAAATTTACTTTATTTGTTCTGACTTGTACCAGATAAATTCAGCAAAAGGGGACCCCTTACAAACTATATAACCATCCAGCTAAATTACAGATAACATTTTGGAGATAGTCATGTTCAGTGCTGAATGATTATAGCAGCTAATATTGAGCTGCAGTCATTTCTAGGAGGTTAAAGTCTTAGATCCATCTATTGATATGATTTGCTTTGTTATTTAAAAGAATTGGCGATTGGGACAAATGGCTTCATTCTATGTTGTATGCTTTGTTTTTAAGTCTGATGATTTTGAGTTTATAAATTGGTTCCTATTGCTGCTTAGTTGCACCACATTTTTTATGAACTATAAACTTTGCATTAATTATTGCACTTTGGACAGAACAATGCCCAGGTTGTTTCACAGACGAGAAACAGATTTAGAAAACTTAGCTCAAACATTTTACTTAAAGCTAACTGTAATTGAGGAAGGTGTGATAATGTTGGTGTTTGAACAAAGTGAAGAATCACAACACCAGGTTATAGTCCAACAGGTTTATTTGGAAGCACTCGCTTTCAGAGTGCTGCTCCTTTATCAGGTAGCTGTTACCTGATGAAGGAACAGCACTCCAAAAGCTAGTGCTTCCAAATATAAACCTCTTGGACTATAACCTGGAGTTGTGATTTTTAACTTTGTCCACCCCAGTCCAGCACTGGCTCCTCCACGTTATGGTGTTTGAGCAGTCACTTCTGAAGACTACTGAGGTTGCACAGTTGAAAATGGAACAGAGGGAAGTTGGAGAGGGATGAAATGGCCAGGATAGGGGACAAATCTGAGGGAATGTAAGCGTAGGTGTGATTTTAAATCTTATCTGTTGGGAGATAGAGATACAATTAGGTCAGAGTTGAGGGTGATAGATAAACAGCTTGCTACTTGACAGAATGTGGATGTGGAGCTTTGAATTATTTGCTCTATTGTTGAAAACGTTTATTTATTGAGGCTGAGTTTTGCTGAGAATTGTGACCTTAACATGATCAAATTTAGTAATCAGTTTGAGTAAAAACTTAGATCAGAAGCAGCTATGCTAGACATCAAAAATAGTAATGGGGAATTGATGTACTAATAATCCAGAGACTCCAATAATGTCTTCGAGATCCAGGTTTGAATCCCATAATGGCAATGCTAGAATTTGAATTCAGTATAAGTCTGGAATTAAAAGCCTAATGATGATCATGTTGATTGCCATGAAAACCCATCTAGGTTATTAACATATGGGGGACATTGCCAAAATTGGGAGGACTGTCTCTCAGCAATCACAGTGGGAGTGTCCAGGACCAGAGGGCAAAATCTCAGTAAAATCACCCATTTAAGAGAAAGATAAAGAGGAATTTCTTCTCCATGCGTAGTGAATCTGTGGAATTTATGGAATGGGCAGAGAGCTGTCGAGGTTGGGTCACTAAGAATATTCAAAGCTGAAATGGACTGATTTTTTTTTTTAAAACAGAAAGGGAATTGAGGCTATTGTAAAACTAGGCAAGTGTAGTGTGATTGAGCGTTGAGGTCACGTGACTTTTTTTTAAAATCAAAAGTACAATTTTTAAGATCTTTATCCCCAGTTAACTAGCTGGCTTGCAACACTAATTGTTTCCATTGAGTCAGCAGATCTTGTGTCCTACATGAATATGAATGTGACAATTAATTAATTGAGGGCTTTTGAAAACTTAAAAGTATGATTGTGAAAGTTTTGATTGTCCAGAATACTTCAGATGTCATAATTTGTGAGATACCATCCAATTGCAGCCAAACTACCTGAAAAAGCTTTGGAGTGAAATGGCTATTGACTTCTTTACATCACCTAGATAGATTTGTTAAGCATGGAGCAAAGTCATATAGTTCGCAACATGATGAAATTTTCAAAAACCAGCAGACCTATTTCAAAACGCATCCTACAGGGATTACTTGTGTTTTGCCGTTAGTGAGACAGTTGTCAATGACATTAACAGATTAATGTTGTTACACCATCACTTTAAGGGGCATGGCTCCGGGGCCTCTGGAAAGTGACCAAGGACTTCTCAATATTTGTGGCTAGGCTAGTAAGGAATGCTTTAGATTACTGATCATTATAAGAAATTGATTCAAATAAGTTCTGCCATTATTGCTTGCTGATCTGGAACCAGTAAATATTCAACGTTGCTTATGATGTGTATTTTCCACCATTCCTTTTAAGTTGATTAACTTGGACAAATCAAATTAAATTGTTGAATATTGATGATATAGTGGTCAAAAAATTTAAGTTCTTAAACTATTAAGGATGTCCTATTTCTAATAATAAAATGTGTTCAGAAAAAGTTTCTAAAATCACTTTTGTTTTGCCTTTTGCAGGTGAAATAATCTGGTCTTTTGGCAACAATGCCATTTCCATTTGGCAAATCCCATAAGTCTCCTGCGGACATTGTAAAAAATCTAAAGGAGAGCATGGCGGTGTTAGAAAAACAAGATATCTCTGACAAAAAGGCAGAAAAGGTACAGTGTCTTAAGCATGTGACATCACTTCACAATATTTTTGATATTGAGTACAAAATGAGAATTTCAATAATGCTTATTTCAATCGAGCATTTTCTCTAGCTGCTACAAATACATGTAACTTGCTGTTGAACCTTTGAGGTAGAAACTTCTTAATGTTGTAATGGTTATAAAGAATCAAAAATTGTCAATTAAATGCTTTAATTGAAGTTTATTTTGTCCAAAATTTAGGCTAGCCGTTTGTGCATATTTCTCTAATTCTCAAAATAGACCAGTGGTAAATGTGTTATGCTGCAAAAATATAAAAGTTATAATCTGAACTGAATCTGCATCTTGTGCAATTAAAGAACTGTCAATTTTCTAAACACTGCTGTAAGATTATATAGGCTTTCTCATGCAATTAACATGTTCTTGTAACTACTCAGGACATTTTTAGATGGATGTGCACCAAATCCTTATTCTGATTTTTTTTTTAAGGGATGTGTAAACCATTTTAAACTGATTAAATTTGTATATGGATCTTTTGATATTGCCAGTCAGGTTATCAGTTTCAACTTGGCCATTATAGGAACTTAACGAATTTATTTAACCAAGTGATAAACTGACTTCATTCATATTTAACACATTTATCATCACCTTGCCTCTATTCCCTTTTGTCATTAGCTCCTGACAAGTGCAGAATGGCTGGTAACTATGAGTCGGAATTCATCTGGGCTCCTTAATTGATAGGAAAAAAATTCAGAGTTCATTCACCCATGAACCCAGAACAGCAGTGCTGTCATCTTTAACCAGTCTGGCCTGTAGAGTGTTCTCATTTAAAATTTCTCCATTAAATTGGCTTCCCATGGTAGACAGTCATCAGCCAGTTCAGTTTACTGTGATTTAAAGAAATGGCTGAGCTAAATGTTTGCAGAAAAGACAGTGTGGTTTGACAACCTTGCTGTAGCACTGTAGATTTGTGCTATAGATATAACCATATCTCTCAACAAGCTGTTCCAGCGTATGTAAAATATTAGCTCCTCCTGCTAGCATGGAAAATTACTACATATGTTCCATCCACAAAAAAGTCCAAGTCAAATCCAGTCAATCCTTTCACATCTCCATTGTTCAACACTCAATCATAAGCATATTGGAAGGTGTTGTTGACACTGCTATCAAGTGAAACTTGTTAGTAATAACACTAATGCCTCATTTGGGCTCATAGAAGCATAAATTACGAATTAGGAGCAAGAGCATATGTCCTGTTGAATTCACTCCATTCAGCCAATAAGTTCACGAATGAACTTCAAAGTCAATTCCACTCTCTCACCCAATCTCTCTCACCCCACGTTCCTTAAAACAATCTAGTCAACCTTCATCTTGAATATACTGGATGAACTTCTGTCTACAGCCTTCTCTGCTTTGGAGAATTTCAGCGATCTTCAAATCTGAGTGAGGTAATTTCTCCTCACCTTGGCCCTAACTGTTCACCACCTTAACTCGAGACATAAATGATCAAATCCAGTTGTGAATTGGTGGAAAATTGAACAACTCATTGAAGGAGACTTCACAAATATCCTCACTCTCAATGGATTGGGAGCTCAGAACATCAATGCAAAAGATAACAATCTTCAGCATCCCTGCAAGTGATGGACAGTTGGAAGTGTCATCTTTGGAATGCGATGTTTCACTGAAACTCACTCATCTTTGGAGGGATTGTGCAGGCATGATGGCCCAAGTGGTCTCTTTCTGAACTGCAGGGATTCTATGAACCAGACCCCTTCAGTTTTGTAATTGGCTTTGCTTACATTTGAGACCCTGGGTTTTAACAAAAGTATTAATTCTTAAACTCAGTAAATTCAACCATTTTATTATCACTATTTCCCATGGGATCTTGGACCATAAGGTTAATTGACTGTTTAATTCTAGGCCTCAATACAGGCTTAATCCAAAGATGACCTGAAAAGTGAATTTGACTGAGTATGGCATCAAGACTCTTGAATGCAATTTGAAGTCCCCAGGGATTCTTGATCTCTCCTCTGTGTAGATTCATGCTTAGCACAAGATGATTGTCTGCTGGAGGTCAGTCACCTTACTACCAGGATGTAGTGCTGAAAATGTGTTGCTGGAAAAGTGCAGCAGGTCAGGCAGCATCCAGGGAACAGGAGAATCAACGTTTCGGGAATAAGCCCTTCTTCAGGAATGAGGAAAGTTTGTCCAGCAGGCTAAGATAAAAGGTAGGGAGGAGGGACTTGGGGGAGGGGCGTCGGAAATGTGATAGGTGGAAAGAGGTCAAGGTGAGGGTGATAGGTCAGACTGGGGTGGGGGCGGAGAGGTCATGGAGAAGATTGCAGGTTAGGAAGGCGGTGCTGAATTCGATGGATTTGACTGAGACAAGGTGGGGGGAGGGGAAATGAGGAAACTGGTGAAATCTGAGTTCATCCCTTGTGGTTGGAGGGTTCCTAGGCGGAAGATGAGGCACTCTTCCTCCAACCGTCGTGTTGTTGTGGTCTGGCGATGGAGGAGTCCAAAGACCTGCATATCCTTGGTGGAGTGGAAGGGGGAGTTGAAGTGTTGAGCCACAGGGTGGTTGGATTGGTTGGTCCGGGTGTCCCAGAGGTGTTCTCTGAAACGCTCCGCAAGTAGCCGGCCTGTCTCCCCAATATAGAGGAGGCCACATCAGGTGCAGAGGATGCAGTAGATGATGTGTGTGGAGATGCAGGTGAATCTGTGGCGGATATGGAAGTTTCCTTTGGGGCCTTGGAGGGAGGTGAGGGGGGAGGTGTGGGCGCAAGTCTTGCACCTCCTGCGGTTGCAGGGGAAGGTGCCGGGAGTGGAGGTTGGGTTGGTGGGGGGTGTGGATCTGACGAGGGAGTCACGGAAGGAGTGGTCTTTACGGAATGCTGATAGGGGAGGGGAGGGAAATATATCCTTGGTGGGGTCCGTTTGGAGGTGGCGGAAATGACGGCAGATGATGCGCTGTACATGGAGATTGGTGGGGTGGTAGGTGAGGACCAGTGGGGTTCTGTCCTGGTGGCGGTTGGAGGGGCGGGGCTCAAGGGCGGAGGAGCAGGAAGTGGAAGAGATGTGGTGGAGGGCATCGTCGACTACGTTGGGGGGGTAATTGCGGTCCTTGAAGAAGGAGGCCATCTGGGTTGTACGTTTTTGGAACTGGTCCTCCTGGGAGCAGATGCGGCGGAGTCGAAGGAATTGGGAGAATGGGATGGCGTTTTTACAGGGGGCAGGGTGGGAGAAGGTGTTGTCCACGTAGCTGTGGGAGTCGGTCAGTTTGTTGTAGATGTCCGTGTTGATTTGGTCGCCTGAGATAGAAATAGAAAGGTCGAGGAAGGGGAGGGAGGAATCTGAGACTGTCCAGGTGAATTTGAGGTCGGGGTGGAAGGTGTTGGTGAAGTGGATGAACTGTTCAACCTCCTCGTGGGAGCACGAGGCGGCGCCGATACAGTCATCGATGTAGCGGAGGAAAAGGGGGGTGGTGCCAGTGTACTTGCGGAAGATGGACTGTTCCACATATCCTACGAAGAGGCAGGCATAGCTGGGGCCCATGCGGGTGCCCATGGCTACTCCTTTGGTTTGGAGGAAGTGGGAGGATTGGAAAGAGAAGTTGTTCAGGGTGAGGACCAGTTCAGTCAGTCGAAGGAGGGTGTCAGTGGAAGGGTACTGGTCGGTACGGCGGGAAAGGAAGAAGCGGAGGGCTTTGAGTCCTTCGTGATGGGGGATGGAGGTGTACAAGGACTGGATGTCCATGGTGAAAATAAGGCGTTGGGGACCGGGGTCGCGAAAATCCTGGAGCAGGTGGAGGGCATGGGTGGTGTCCCGAACGTAGGTGGGGATTTCTTGGACTAAGGGGGACAGGACGGTGTCAAGGTATGCGGAGATGAGTTCGGTGGGGCAGGAGCAGGCGGAGACAATGGGTCGGCCGGGGCAGTCAGGTTTGTGGATTTTGGGCAGGAGGTAGAAGCGGGCGGAGCGGGGTTGTGGGACTACGAGGTTGGAGGCGACGGATGGGAGATCCCCCGAGGTGATGAGGTTATGGGAGATGATGGTTTGGTGGTGGGGGGTGGGGTCATGGTCAAGGGGGCAGTAGGAGGAGGTATCTGCGAGCTGGCGTTTGGCCTCAGCGGTGTAAAGGTCGGTGCGCCAAACTACTACCGCGCCTCCTTTGTCTGCTGGTTTGATAGGTTGGGGTTGCAACGGAGGGAGTGGAGGGCTGCGCGTTCCGAGGGTGAGAGGTTGGAGTGGGTGAGAGGGGTGGGGGAGTTCAGGTGGCGGTTAATATTGCGGCAGCAGTTGGCTATGAAGAGGTCGAGAGCAGGTAGGTGGCCCGCACGGGGTGTCCAGGTGGATGGGGTGTGTTGGAATCGTGAGAAGGGGTCGTCAGAGGGTGGGCGGGAATCCTGATTGAAGAAGTAGGCGCGGAGGCGAAGGCGGCGGAAGAATTGTTTGATGTCACGCCGTGTGTTGAACTCATTAATCCGAGAGCGTAGGGGAATGAAGGTGAGGCCTCTGCTGAGGACTGATCTTTCATCCTCAGAGAGGGGTAGGTCTGGAGGGATGGTGACAACACGGCAGGGCTGGGAGCTAGGACCTGGTGTGGGGCTGGAGCTGGGTGTGGGGGCGGGGTTAGCCCTGGGGGCGGGGACGGAGATCGGCGTGGGGGCGGGGTTAGACGTGGTGACGGCTATAAGCGTGGGGGCGGGGTTAGGCATGCAGTCGGAGATCGGCGAAGGGGCGGGATTAGGCGTGGTGAGGGAGATCGTCGTGGGGGCGGGGTTAGGCGTGGTGACGGAACTCGGCGGGGGGGCGGGCTTAGGCGTGGAGATCGGCGTGGGGGCGGAGAACTACCAGGATGTAGTTGCAGGTGTTCCTCTGGGGCTGTCTTTTGCCTAACTATCTTTGTAATATCAATGAACTTCCAGCCATCATTGTATTGGAAGTGGGGATAACTTTTTTTTGAGTTCCATTCATTGTTATTCATACTGAAGAGCAAGATCTGGGTGATATCCAGGAATAGGCTGCGACATTGATTCCACAAATCTGCCAAGCACTGCCAAGAGCTTAGATGTGTACAGGTTTAGTGACCCTTTGGGATCTCAAATCCATCCAGGACAGAGTTGTCCACTTGACAGTCATCCCATTCAACACATGAAGCATTCACTCTCTCCACCATAGTGCAATGTAGTTGCAGTATCTGCCATTTAGAAAATGCTCTGCAACGGTTTACAAAAGCTTGTTTGGTAGCACAGCCCAAATTTGTGACTCTGCCACTTAGGTCAGGGCAGCAAACGCATAGGAACACCACCACCTCTAATTACTCCCCAAGTCTTTCACTATCTTGACTTTGAAATATTTTGCTATTACTTCACTGCTGCTGGGTCAGAATCCTGGAACTGCCTGACTAACACTATCCCATGAACTGCAGCAGTTCAAGAAAGCACTTGTCATTCACAGTTAAGGAGTGAGTAATAAGAATGGGCAATAAATCTTGGCTTTGGCTGTTAATGCAAAATATCCCATGAATTAATTTTGAAAACCGATACAAGTAGATATAATTTCTTTAAATTACAATTCTTATACTATCTCTGAAGTTGTAAATACAACTGAGAATTTGGGTACAGACCTTTCCGAATCCTTTTGGTGCCAATCTTTTGGTGGTTGGAGGCATTGACATGTTATGTTTCAGGATATTTGTCTTGGCTCAGTCAAAAGTACATCTTGAGTTCAGCATAATACTCTAGCAGGCAAAACAAATCACATTGCAAAGAGGAAATATTTGATTTAGTCAGGAAGTGTTTAATGTTGCCACTGAATACCATTAACTGAACGTGCATTCCCTTGTACTGACATCTTCACCTTGAATTAAATTTAAAGAAAAATGGTTGTTGCACCTGGGTCAACAAGCTTAAAACCAGTTTAAAGAAAGGTAGTTGAAGTAATTGCAAGTTGAAAGAGATGGATTGATTTTCTGGTCTTAGCAATCCTCTTAGAAAACCAATGCTGGAAGTCTGCACAGTATTGGTGATTGGAGGAAGTGGATGAAAGCAAACAGTCACTTGCTGAATGTCTAATTACTGAAGAGAAATTAAGCTTGGCAGAGCCGGCTTAACTTGAACTATTCTGGTATTTGATGCAACTCATCTTTAAAAAAGCTTCCCTCTGAAGTTGAGAAATGTTGCCGGTGATGAGTGAGAACGCATGAGGACACAATGCTTGTTAAAGTGGAGCTGGTGAAATACCACCTTTCACATCCCTACAAGAATTCAATATTATTGATGAATGGATTTTATTTTTCAGGTTGTGCCTGTGCATTGTTGCTATTACAATCTGTTGTGTGTAAAAAAAAGAGTTGGGATATTTTTCTCACTGGTGGTATGTGTATGTAGAGAATATAGGGTATTCAAGAACTTACATATTATATCTAAATATAAGTAGATATTCTGTTAGTTCTGTCAACCTCCCCCACCTCCCAAAGTGCCCCAAACACCACACCTATTATACTTGCCCTCCAGGACAGGTACTTTGGATGAGAGTTATTGAGGATTTGTTGGTTGTAGTGACTTTGAGTAGTAATTTTTATGCACTGTTATAAAGAGGATGTGATTGCAATGGTGTGGCTGCAGGGGAGCTTCACCAGGATATTATCTGGTTGGAGTGCTTTAGCTTTGAAGAGAGACTGATAAGCTCGGGTTTTCTTTGGAACAGAGACGGTTGAGGTGGACCTGATGAGGTATATAAGATTTTCTTTAATCAATCTGTGTTATGACATTTCTGAAGCAAGTGGGACTTGAACTCAGGCCTCCTGGCTCTGAGGTAGGGACATACTCCTGCATTTAAGAACAAGGCAGCATCGCTGTTTTGCTTGATTTTGAACTAGGTACCTCTTGCATGTTAGCCAATGTGATAACCAGTTCAACATTGAGTAAGATTATAAAGGGACATGCACAGAGTGAATAGAAAGCAGCTGTTCCCCTGAGTTGAAGTGTCAATAAATAACAAGAGGGCATAATTTTAAGGTGGAAGGTTTAGATGGAATTTGAGGGAACATTTTCTCCACACAGGATTGTGTAGATCTTCAATGTACTCCTTTGGAGGGTAGTTCAGAGTGGTGCTGGAAAAGCACAGCAGGTCAGGCAGCATCCGAGGAGCAGGAAAATCAACGTTTTGGGCAGTCGATTTTCATGCTCCTCTGATGCTGCCTGACCTGCTGTGCTTTTGCAGCACCACTCTGATCTAAATACTAGTTTCCAGCATCTGCAGTCCTCACTTTTTCCTAGCTCCTTTTGGGGGGTAGTTGAGGTGGAAAAACCTCAACCTTTTAAAAAGTACTTGGAGGAACTCTTGAAATAGTCATAGAGATTTATAGCACAGGGCCAGACCCTTTGATCCCACTCGTCCATGCTGACCAGATATCCTAACCTAGTCTAGTCCTATGTGCCAGCACTTGGCCTGTATCCCTCTATAACCTTCCTATTCATATACCCATCCAAATGCCTTTTAAATTGTACCAGCCTCCTCCACTTCCTCTGACAGCTCGTTCAATACATGTACCACCCTCTGCATGAAAAGGTTGTTCCTTAGATCTCTTATATCTTTCCCCTCTCACCCTAAACCTATTCCCTCTAGTTCTCGACTCCCCCACTCCAGGGAAAGGGCTTTGTCTATTTATCCTATCCATGCACTTCATGATTTTGTAAACCTCTATACACTCACCCCATGGCCTCTGATGCTCCAGAGAAAGTATACCAAGTCTATTCAGCCACCTCCTATAGCTCAAACTGTCCAACCCTGGCAATGTCCTCGTAAATCTTTTTCTGAACCCTTTGAAGTTTCACAACATCTGTTCTATAACAGAGACCAGAATTGAATGCAGTATTCCAAAAGTGACCTAACCAATGTCCTGTACAGCTATAACATGACCTCCCAACACAGATAGTCAATGCACTGACTGTCATAATTTTCAAGTCTATGGACTGGAAAATGGGGTAAATTTAATATAATTTTGGTGCAGACTTGATAGGCCAAATGGCCTCTTTAGATTATTTGGAATAAATTATATAATCGTAAAGTATTTTACATGCAGTGAATTATTTACTCGTGTGCTTATGTGAGTAAGCAAAGCAGTCTGTAATTAATTATTACTGTAATGGTTTGTTTTAAACAATTGTTTATCAAGCGGGCTTGGGAGCTCATCTGTAAAAATTTTTATGAAACCCTTCCTGTCTGTTTGAATATTGTTAAATGAACATTGCTTCCTGACCTTCGAAGTGTCAGTTCTTCGTTTGCTTTAATGTTCATGGTATAGTTTTTCTGCTTCTTGGTTGTATCAATTTTTAGCTTGCCAGAGAGAATATCAGCAAAACCCGAAGATTATGATGTCTATCTTTCAAAGAAGCTTTTATTCTTTACACATCTGCAATGTATTCCAAAATAGTTTGCATTCAGTTAATTGGTTGTCTGCTTTGGCTCAATTGATAGATCTCTCCTTGGAATCAGAAGCTTTCCCAGAATTCTTAAGAATACTTGTGGTCTCACAAGTATTTATTTTCTTTTTGAAAGATATTGATACTTAATCTGCTGCTTTCCAGAATTTGTACACTCTGCTTTTGTATTCTAAGAATGGAGATTTTAGAACTGAAATTATGCTAAAATTGTATTTTTTGATTTTTCAGTTTGTAAACCTTGATTATAAGCTTTAGCAATGATCAGCTTTCAGATAGGTAAAATTGCAAGTTTATTTCTATGGTTCAATACCTAGATCTATTTGACTATTCATTACTGGTTCTTGAGACTGCTTTCCCAGTTGAAACTAGTTTTAAAGATAAGCATGCAAACTGTTTGAGCGAAGCAAGAAATAGGAGTTTAATATGTAACAAAGAAATAATTATAGAAATAGACAAAATGTTTTTCTGATTTTCTGATGCTGCCTGACCTGTGCTCTTCCAGCAACACATTCTCGATGGCGAAGATCCTGCCAGTTCTTTAGCTTATTTTTTTTAAAACACTCCCTTACCTGAATGTTTGATAAAAGTTGTTGTGTATTGCTGTAAAATGGCACATTTTGTGGAAACCTTTTGTCTTGCACTCATCAGAACTGTTCACAACAAGTTATCAAAATAAAAGGAAACAACATTTATACTGTATGAGAGTGCTGATTGTTTGACAAGTGAGCTCTATTTGGGAAAATTGTTGCCATGAGGAAAGTGTGTGTTAATAACTGATAGTTATCTCCCAATCATGTTTAAATTTTAAACGAGGCAATTTGATCTGGCTAATGCATTGCCTTGAAAAATGAACCAGAGAATAGCTGTTACCTAGTTTGCATTGACACTAGTGCCGTGTACATATTTTCTTTCAGTCTGCAAAAACTAGGATCCTATGTATTAATAATGTAGCTTCTGGAACATGTAAATGTGTTATATTGTGAGCCTGAGTGACAATCCTAAATAGGTTGTGAGCATAGTTCTTCCCATCCTCAAGACTATACAGCGAGTGTTGTCCATTGCAAAATTGCATCTGATCTCTCAAATTCTCAGGGTAATGCCTAGACTAATCAGAAGGCAATTGGTGTGGGTATTCCCTTTGACAACCATTAAGTTTATTTTGGTGGAGCTGAGACTTTGAGGGCTTTCTCCTAACTAAATTTCCTCAGTGAAATTTGTTTTCATATTTGTTTTTTTTTAAAGACAGCTGCAGGATCAAAATATCTCTTGTCCATGTCTATTGGGTGATTCTCCAAAGCAATGGGGTATGTGGTTAATATTTTTGGGAAAAAAAGTTTTAAAGAAAAATTCATTTCTGGAGTCTGGAATGTCAACTTTAGACTGTTGTGGAACGCTTTCTGGATGTGACATTTATTGGATTCCAAATCCAAGAATAGGTATTGAGGAATACAGTTCGCCTTTTTCAAGTTCTGCAAAATCTTTTGAACAAGATTGTGATGCTGCTTACGATGGCTTAGATGTTGAATTTGTTAGTAGGATAGTTGTTTATCACCTAAGATCATTTTTTTTATTTTATAAATGAGAAGCTTATTTCATTCCACTAGATATGATCATTCAGTATGCTGAAATGGTGGAAGGTTGACAAATAGAATTAATGTCATTGAGAAGAAATCATCAAAGCTGAAATTGAATTCACAGATGCAGAGACCAGTTTTATACTTAAATGAGCAGCTTTCTCTATGGAAAAAGGTGTTTGTGGAGATAGTCATCTGAATAGAGATGTGTGAAGTAACTTGAATTTATAAATATTTTCTAATGTGATGATACTACAGCCTTGAGGTATAATTTTTCCTTTTTTGGAAAGCAGGTTTTAAGGCAGAGGTGACAAGATGTCTATTGGAAACTCTCGAAATAAACAGTTTGAGGGGCCTTGGTTTTTTTAAAATAAGTTTGATCAATAGGAGTGCCTGAATGGGTGTGCTCAAGCTCAAACAGAACCAGGAATTTAGTTTTAGCTTTCAGCAGTTGTTGCTGGGGTCTCAGCAAGATTTCGAAGCTGTAATACATCTCTCACTGCTACAGTCTTGACTTTTCTCTTGATGCTTTCCTCCTGAACTGCGAGAATTGCATGAGACAATTTATTTTATTGACATTGCCTTTTCCAAGGGTATGTTTAAGGGATGTTGCTATCTTGGAATAATTAATCAGTAATAGTTACTATTTCTATTAATTTGTTAAGCATTTTGATTTTTGTATTTCAAGTACATTGTATAGATAAATTGTTTTGCATAACATTGAGTAGTCTGACCAATTGAATTGCATCTGGAACACAACACTTCACATTTACTTTTAAAATTAGAAAACATTAGGGTCTTGACTATCTCCTGAATATTTTGAGGGATGTTTGGTCTGGTCCATAACTCTTCAGAGATGTAGTGACACATAGGCGGCACGGTGGCACAGTGGTTAGCACTGCTGCCTCACAGCGCCAGAGACCCGGGTTCAATTCCCGCCTCAGGCGACTGACTGTGTGGAGTTTGCACGTCCTCCCCGTGTCGGCATGGGTTTCCTCCAGGTGCTCCGGTTTCCTCCCACAGTCCAAAGATGTGCATGTCAGGTGAATTGGCCATGCTAAATTGCCTGTAGTGTTAGCTAAGGGGTAAATGTAGGGGTATGGGTGGGTTGCGCTTCGGCGGGTTGGTGTGGACTTGTTGGGCCGAAGGGCCTGTTTCCACACTGTAATGCAATGTAATCAATGTAAAAAGTGGGACTTGAACCCAGGTCTCCTGACTTAGAAGTATTATCATGACGACCATTAAGCTGTCTTCATTATCCTGCTTTCCTGTTTTTTTTAAGTTAGTATTGTTAAACTAATATAGATCTTTTCACAGTTACTGTCATTTACTTGCCTATTGTTTGAAATGATTACCTGGTTACTTGGAGTTAAGGCAATAGTTTATCCATGGTTTTATCAAGTTGTGGGAATAAATATAGACAGCAAAGTTTGTCAGGCTAGCAGTGTCCAAATTAGATGAACCAGAGTCTAATGTTCACCGTTTGTTTACCGTGTATATGAGAAGAAAAATCATCCTTGGCTAATACGCTCATCAGTCTGTTTGTATGTGAAGCTTTTGGTTCATCATTTCTTATTGTTCCTGCCACAATCATTATCACTACACAGATTTGAAAAGGCTCACTCTATTAAAGTCTAGCTTGGAAGGAAGAGCAGAGTATATAATTAGCATTGGTTGTTTTTCATATTTTTTATGTACATTAAAAACCTTTTGTACTGTCAAAGTTATTGCGATTTGCTTAAAGCAAGAAAAGTGACACCAAAGCCTTCACTTGTTATTTGTCATAGGAAAGCTTATTGACAATATAACAAGAATGGTGCCTGAAATTAATGTTAGTAATGTAAAATAGAAGAGGAAGAACAGATTCCTCTTTTGTTTTTGATGTGGGCAGACTTGCTTTTGAATTTTCAAGACATTGTTGTGTTATTTAATGAAATTCTCAAATTTGCCTAAATCTATTGCCAGGTTTTTTTTTGTGCAAATCCATGCTGATTTTTAGGTTCAAATATTTGAACTCTTATTTTTGGTTTGTCAGTTTACATACACAGCTACAATAATTGCTGAAGCTCTAGTCTCACATTGTGCTGAAAGTGATGCATTGCTCATCTCGTGCTTTGCACATGGAAATTGCTATCAGATGTTGGGTATAGGGTACTATGGCAGATGCTGCCTACGTTTAATAAGTGTGTGCTCCTTGAGCAGGTGTGTTATCTCAGAATAGAGCAATTTGTGCAGCCAGATGATCATTTGAGGGGTGGAGCAGCAACAGATGTGGTATTCATGCATCTTACAATAGATGTATATATGAGGCAAGTTTTTGTAACTCTACAGAAGAACTTATTTAAATACTGGTACTATATTTCCTGTCTTTTCAAAACAAATTTTTACAATTTTTTTTAAGCATGTGTACCAAACTGTGGACTTACGGAAGATAGGGAGATGAAGGGGAAACAAGTTTGATTAGTAATTATTGAAGACTGTTATACTGTATTTGAGTCCTAAATTTGTTTTGTTCAGTAAATCCAGTTACAGGCCAGAATGTGTAAGATTAAATCAATATTGCTTTTGTTTTCACTGGGTGAGAAAAGAGAGGTTGAATTGATAGCCTGACTGAAAACCATTCTGTATTATTCAGAAAGTTAGAGATTATTTTTGGAAGTAACTAGCAAAGCATTTTGCTCAAAAAAAAGACTGGCTGAATTGGGTAAATTATATAAGATTGTTTATGGTTTAATAATCTGCATACAGTATTCATTTTTGGCAAAATAAATATTGTACATAGATTATCAAACCTCCAGCCAGGAAACGTGGTGATCTGGTCTATGGTTTGCTTAAATTGAGCTTGTGTGTTTGCACTGTAGTCTTAACATTGGGTTATCCTTAGAGGGTAAACATCTTGCTAATTTGAAGAATGTTGAACTTGTGCAAATCTCTGAACTGCAGAATATGACTTGGCATTCAGTCCAGTTGTATATCAGACTAATCTTTGACTGTCAACATTTGTTTATACTTTATTTTGCAGTTTATAAAGTTAGGCTAGGTTTATTAATTTGGGTTTTTGCAGAGCCTTCATTGTTCTGAAAAAAAAATTAAAAAGTATCACTGAAGTGAGCCTGTGCTGATTCAATCAGTTAGTTATTCTGAGAAATGTCAGCACTTGCCATCAAACAATTGCTGCAGTTGATGGAAAGTTGCCTTGGGCATTCGCGTTACCACTGTGTTGCAGTTAAATCGAGAATCTGAGTTATTTCAGTAATTGAGCTGTTGCCACTTAACGGATGGTCTTCACAATTCAATGCATCCAATTAAAACTTACCCATCCCACTCCACCCCTAAGAATCCTATTGCACATGGGATCAACTGACTCCTAAAGAATGTCTTGTGCTCTCTTATAAAGCACGATGAGCTGTTTCCAAACACCTAAAACCAATTTGGAAGGACTAAAGAGAAGAATGGTAGCATTGTCGATAACAAATAAGATTCTCTAAACACTTACTTTAAAAAAAATTTGAATAATTGAACGAGTCGGACCGAAGGGTCTGTTTCCATGCTATTTATCTCTGACCCTATAATCAAAGAATAGTTTACTAACATGGCTGTAGCATGAGGGAAATTGGACTGCTTTCTGAATTTAACCCTGCACTGATATTTCACAAACGTTCTTGACCATAGGTGCTTTTTGTATAACCTTTAAGCAACCATAATGAACTTACTGCATTGTATCTGGCAATCTGTCACATTGTTCCCTTGTTCAAGAAGGGAGTAGAGACAACCCTGGAAATTATAGATCTGAGCCTTCCTTCGGTTGTGGGTAAAGTGTTAGGAAGGGTTATAAGAGATATGATTTTTATAATCATCTAGAAAGGAATAAGTGATCAGGTAGAGTCAACCGGTCATGCTTCACAAACCTTGAATTCTTTTGAGAAGGTGACCAAACAGGTGGATGAGGGTAAAGCTGTTGATGTGGTGTACAGAGGAACCTTGATTATCCAAATCTTGATTATCCAAATCTTGATTATCCAAATCTTGATTATCCAAATCTTGATTATCCAAATCTTGATTATCCAAATCTTGATTATCCAAATCTTGATTATCCAAATCTTGATTTTCCAAATTGGATCTCAAGGTCCTGACGGAAACATTACGTCAAAGAGCTGTTTCAATCCTGATCGCGTCTTTTGTTTACAGGTACAATAAATAAAAATGAACTCGGCTCACTGAAATGCTGCTGAGAACAGTCCTGGACAATCCAGGCACCGTCTCTAAATGACTGACCACCTGCCCCTCCCTCTCTCCCCACTTTTCCTGGAGTTCTACATGGATGAACCCTGAACCCCCCCCTTCCCCAGATAATCTCTCCAACATTGTCTTGTACAGGGCAGAGGTGGAACCTGTCAAAAAGGTATCTGTGTGTACACACGGGATTTGGAGACTTACCCCACAAAGGCCATAGCAGTTTTATTGTTGGTGTACAGTCCGGCTGCCCTGGTTGGGGGGTTGGATGGTGGGTGGGGGTGAGAGTGGACTGGGTTGGGGGTGGGCGGGCGAGGGGCGGTGTTGGACGGGGGCGGATGGGGTGTGGGGTCCCTCACAGTGTGCTTTTGCCTCGCCTCCTGAAGCAGACTTCACAGAAAACTCCGAGCCCCAGAGGAAATCAATTAACCGAATAATCAACTATCCGAACGTAATAGTGCCTGCCCATCTCATTCGGATAATCGAAGTTCCTCTGTATATGGATTTCAGTAAGGTGTTTGATAAGGTTCTCCGTGGTAGGCTATTGCACAAAATACGGGAGCATGGGATTGAGGGTGATTTACTATTTGGATCAGAAATTGATTAGCTGAAAGTAGGCAGGATGGTGGTTGATGGGAAATATTCATCCTGGAGTTCAGTTACTAGTGTACCGCAAGCATCTACTTTGCATCCGCTGTTGTTTGTAGTTTTTATAAATGACCTGGATGAGGGCATAGAAGGATGGGTTAGTAAATTTGCAGGTGCCACTAAGGTTGATAGAGTTGTGAATAGTGAAGAATGATGTAGGTTACAGAGACACATATATAAGCTGCAGAGCTGGGCTGAGAGGTGGCAAATGGAGTTTAATGTGGAAAAGTGTGAGGTGATTCACTTTGGAAGGAGTAATAGAAATGCAGAGTACTGGGCTAATGATAAGATTCTTGGTAGTGTAGATGAGCAGAGAGATGTCTGTCCAGGTACATAGATCCTTGAAAGTTGCCACCCAGGTTGACAAGGTTCTTAAGAAGGCATACGATGTGTTAACTTTTATTGGTAGAGGGATTGAGTTTCAGAACCATGAGATCATGCTGCAGCTGTACAAAACTCTGGTGCGGCCACATTTGGAGTATTGCATTAAGTTCTGGTCACCACATTATCGGAAGGATGTGGAAACTTTGGAAAGGGTTCAGAGGAGATTTACTAGGATGTGACCTGGTATGAAGAAAAGTCTTATGAGGAAAGGCTGAGGGACTTGAGGCTGTTTTTTGTTAGAGAGGAGGAGGTTGAGAGGTGACTTAATTGAGGCATATAAGATAATCAGAGGGTTAGATAGGTTGGACAGTGAGCACCTTTTTCCTCAGATGGCGATGGCTAGCATGAGGAGACATAGCTTTAAATTGAGGGGTGGTAGATATAGGACAAATGTCAGATGCAATTTCTTTACTCAGAAGTAGCGGCGTGGAATGCAGTGCTTGCAACAGTAGTAGACTCGCCACCATTAAGGGCATTTAAATGGTCATTGGATAGGCATATCGATGGGAATGGAATAGTGTAGGTTAGATGGGCTTCAGAATAGTTCCACAAGTCGGCGCAAGATCAAGGGCCGAATGGCCTGTACTGTGCTGTAATGTTCTATGTTCTAAAAGAATGATTATTTCTTGTCCATCTTTCAAACATCTTGCACTTTCTGGGCTGGCTGTTAACTTGATTCTTATACTGTTGGTTGATGGTATTTACAGATATCTGTTATGGTCTGAAAGATATTTTGTCCTAGTCTTTGCTAATCACTTACAGCACACATTCACATACAGCTGAATTGCTTACTTGCCAAACAAAACTAAAGCAATTTGAATAGCTCTATTTGTAATGGTGTACAGGGAATTAGGTTTGTTAGAAGTGAGATCTTTGGCTTTACAGTTTGAAATGACCTTAAGTGTTAAGAAGGTAAACATAATATTGTAAGACATTCAGTTCCACTCCTTTACTGACCTTTTAGAGTGGCAATAACAAAATGCCAATGTGAAATTATTAACGGGAGCTTGCATGTTTTATGAGATAAATGAGGCGTAACTTCAATTTTCAAGAAATTGTATCTGACAACTTCAAGAACATGATTTACTATGGGCTGCTTTGATAACAGGAGAGCATTTTTTCATTACTGATTTCATGCTTGGCTCAGCAGAAACATGCTTAAATAAGAGAATCGTGGGCTCAAGCCTTCAATCCAATATTTGTGCATGAAACTTAGTCTGTTAGTTTATTGCACTGTGTATTATGTATTGATCAGTTGCTCCAAAGTAATTGAGTATATGACCAAACAAATGAATTAGGAGCTGAAGTAGGTCATTTAGACCCTAGCACCTGCTCTGCCATTCAATACGATAATGGCTGATCAGATAATAACCTCCAAGCCACATTTCCTGCCTATCCCAATAACATTACAGCCCCTTGCTTAATGTGAATCTACCTCTGTCTTCAAATATTCCGGAACTTTACTTCCACTGTCTTTTCTGGGAGAGTTCCAAGCACTTAATCTGGAGAGAATTTTTTTTGCCTGATCTTTGGTCTTTAAGTAAGTGACCAATGATTTTATACAGGAGTCTCTTATTGGAGATTCTTCCATAAGAGGAAGCATCCTTTCCACATAGAACATAGAAAGGTACAGCACAAAATAGGCCCTTTGGCCCATGATGTTGTGCCAAGAGTTAATCCTAATGTAAAATAAAACAACTTAACCTATGCACCCCTCAACCCACTGCTATCCATGTGCATGTCCAGCGGTCGCTTAAATGTCCCTAATGACTCTGCTTCCACCACCACCACTGGCAACACATTCCATGCATTCACAACTCTGCGTAAAGAACCTTCCTCTAACGTCCCCTCTATACCTTTGTCGTAATATCTTAAAACTATGATCCCTTGTACCAGTCAAACCTGTTCTGGCTATTGACTCTATCCATTCCTCTCATTATCTTGTATATCTCGATCAGGTCATCTCTCTTTCTCCTTTCCAGAGAGAAAAGTCTGAGCTTATTCAACCTCTCTTCATAAGGCAAGCCCTCCAGTCCAGGCAGCATCCTGGTAAACCTTCTTTGCACCCTCTGCAAAGCCTCTATCTTTCCTATAGTAGGGCGACCAGAACTGGACACAATATTCCACATGTGGTCTCACCAGGGACTTGTAGAGCTGTAGCAAAACCTTGCAGCATCTGTCAAATTCCTTAGGATTTTGTTTTAATTAGTTTGAAATATGGGTGCCCCACTGTCTTATGGTGGTTGTTTTCCATTTCAGCACATATTTTTTTAATTCTGGATGTAGAAACAAGAGGAGGCCATTCAGGCCAGTGAGCCTGTTCCATCATTCAACTGGTGATCTACACTTTAATATCATTTCTCCACCTTGATTCCAAACAATGTACAAATTTCTGTTTTCTAACTTTAAAATACCCCTCCGCCCAGCCTCAAGGTTGTTTTTAAGAGTAGGTGTGCATTCCAGATTTCCCTTTCCTTTACATGTGAAGTCATTCTTCATAACGTCCCTCCTGGGGAAACAATTTCTAACTGCTCTACCAGCCCCTGCAGTCATCAGTCAGGAATTAATAGGTTAGGTTCTTGTTAAATTACCAGTGGTTACCTGAAAAAAGATTCTTTTTTTAAAATCACTGTCATTTTCAAAGTTAAGATCAGTGGTTAAGATCATATGGATTACTGGTTTGCTTTTAATGTTGCTTGGAGTTAATTCAACAGAACTAGATTACCTTCCTACTTCAATCTTTGTATAAGAGACTCCTTGTTTTGATTGTCTTTTTGTTGACCGGGCAAATAAAGGATTCACTTTTTACTACATTGCAGGTCAAAACTCTTAACTTCCTGTTCAGTGTAGTAGAGCACCAATTAATTTCTTGCTAATTGCTGAAAATGGTAAATATTACTTTGCTGTCTGACCAGAAACCGTATGTTTCAATGTTTTTAAATTAGCACAGACTCAGGAGGGGAATCTCAGACCTTTAAAGGCAACTGTTAGTGTAAATACTTAAGATGTGTGCAATTCCCTTGAGCTTTACTGATTTTATACTTAGTGAACTTGTTGTTTGAGTAAGAGCATCTGCTTCCTAAACGTTTATTTTTGTCTAGGCCACGGAAGAAGTGTCCAAGAATCTGGTAGCTATGAAGGAAATCTTGTATGGTACAAATGAGAAGGAACCCCAGACTGAAGCAGTGGCACAGCTGGCTCAGGAGCTGTACAACAGTGGCCTCCTCAGCACTTTGATAGCAGACTTACAACTCATTGACTTTGAGGTGAGAAGAAACATGCAAGATAATTTTGTTCTTGGAAATATGTCATGGTGTGCATTTTCTTGACAAACCTATGCTGTATTAAACATTCATTTTGAGGTTGAAAGGATAGTTTCCAAATGTTAAGTTTAGTTGCTCTCAGAAGATACACCTAATTGAGAAAAAAAGATGAATGGAGTACCTGGATATGGTGACTATGTGAATAAAATCACATTTATGTAGCAAGTTTTTTCCATAAGATAAAGGTTCTGTCTCCAGAAAAAGGAGTGCTTTTATCATTTAAGGAGTACTTCATGAAAATCCACTATTTGAAGTTTTTCATGAAGCTCTGGTCAATTTAAAAAAAAAATTAACTCAAAGCTTATTTTTTATTTGTGGTACTATATATTGATTATTTTCTTGTGCCATTGGAATGTTCTGGTTAAACTGCTAGTAATGTAAGTTTGTTGGGGGACATCAAAATAAGTCAGTACTGTTGTGGGGGAGTTCGTTCTTGAACTTTTTGATGTGTAATCAAGTTTTTTTCCCCCTGGTTATGCGATTGCTTAGGTATCCACTTTTGATCTCTCCCTGTATGGTGTGGCTTTTGCTGCAAGTTCATCTCAAGGCTTTTAAGGAATCCATGGAAAGGAGCTTATGTGGAAAAACTACAGATAAAAACCTGCAGGATGTGTTACAAAGCACACTTTACCTTTTACTTTGACCTTTTTGGTAATATGTTTGAAGGATGGGTCAAAAGATCTACATAACAAAATCCTGTTGACTCTGGTATTGTGCAGCTAAAATAGTTTTAAGAGTTGATTGCTGAAAGCAATCGAAGCCTGGCATTTTAATGTGTTTCTAGTTAATTTTTACTGGAAATACTTATGCCTTTAATCATTTGGCCAATTAATAGATCAGTGGGTCTATGTGGAAAATAACTTCATACTTGCATTGTTTTACTGCAAAACTTTAATTGTGGATACTTATAACCAATTAGATTATATAATTCTGTATCCTAAGTAAACAACTGTTTTAAATCTCATATAACGTTTCTGTAAATGAATCAAGAGTAAATAGCATTCTTATCATTACTTGAGCTCCATGCAAACTTCAGGTAACTTGAGCTTGTCCCCTCAGTTCAACTCCAAATTTTAAACACTTAAAATAATACAAAGAAATGTTTTCTCAGGTTAATCATCTTGCATACAGCTGTCCACAGGGCAACCTAGATTATCCAAACAATACGGGCAGAGGAGTATTTTGTTCGGATAACACAGTTTAGCCAAGCATCAGGACATCAAGATCTTGTTCAGATAATCTGAAATTCGGGTAATCGACATTTGGATAATCGAGGTTGCCCTGTAAACTTTTACTTCCAACTCCCTTGGGTCTAATAAAACATAGCTCTGTTCTGTTTGATCCAATAAAAACTGAGCGTATGAAATAATGTAACAAATGGAGGAACAAATAAGAATAAAAACCTGCAAGATGTCTTACAAAGCATACTTAGCTTTACCTTTTATTTTGTTGAAGGGTGGTTTAAAAAAATCTACTTTAACAAAATCCTGTTGCCTCTGGTACTATGCGGCTAAAATAACAAATATATGAACTATGCAAAGAATATAGAATAATCAAGGAAGTTTAACTAACATCAAATAAATTTGAAAATTGAGGGGCATGGAGAATTCAGTTTCTAACAAGCTGCAAGTCTGTTTTCTTGTTCAATATGTTACTAGCCCAATAAACAAGAGTGCTGATGGATCTGGTAATGAAAAATTAACCAAAGTTGATAAGAATAGAAGATCCAGGCAACTACTATCCTAGCATAATTGGGTTTAAAGTCAAGATTGAAATGGGCATGAGTAAGGTGAGGTCAAAGTAATGCATTGGAAAAATGCTCATTTTAAAAGAATGAGAATGAAATCATGAAAAATGAATGAGAAAATGTGCTTAGAACATATAATTAGAACAATGTGAATTGTGATCTGTAGTGTTATGAAGAAATGTATCCTACGTAAAAAGGAAGCAATTCATTGATAATACTATGCCACAGTTTAATAAACTCAAGGGAAACACTGAAAACAAAGAAAATGCATTAGCTAACCAGATAAGAAGTAAAGGATGGCCAAGTACCACAGAAAGCTTAGAGAAGAAGTCAGGATACACTTGGAAAGATAAACACAAGCTAGAAAAATGCATTTCTAAGACGTTATGGACATGGGAAAGATGTAGGATTATTTCCTCCTTTATCCCATCTCTTTGCTGACTGCACCAAGATGCATTGCTGAGTGTGTATTAACCACTAGATGCTGTATCTTTAAAGATCAAATGCAAGACATTTGTAAGTTCAGATCGAAAGAGAAAATATTATTAGCAACATCTGACCTGCAGTCACAACAAGCACCTATTCCTCCTTCATGTCTCTCACAAGGAAGGATGATTTTCTAAGTTGCAGCGTGCACTCAGATTAAAATCCCTCTGTTTTTCCAATAACATCACAGGGATTAGAGGCCTAAAATTTATCTTGTCAGTTCAGTGGAGGAATAGAGGAGTTTGAAGGTCTGTGGTGATGAACAGTGGTACTTAAAGAATCGCACATTTCTGGAATTTAATCCTTGACAACTGTTATCAGCCCCCTGCAGTCAAATTAAAATTTGCAGTTACAAGACAAACCTGTACTACTCTCCCTGGGCTCACTTTCTTTTTTCAAGACAGGATCTTTTCTGATTTCTGGTCAAGATCTTTTCCCAGGTGCTGCAAATCCCAGATTTGTCTATCCCCACTGTTCTTAAAATAGTAAGATCTCTGCTAACTTGCCTTGTGACCACATTAATAGTCTCGTTATTCACAGAAATGATTTAATGCTGTAAACTATTGACATAATGGGAAAATTAATGATGGTCCTTTTCACTTTCTTGTGATTAAAGTGGTTCCTTCGTATTTTGGTTACTGTAGACTTGAAATGAACATTGTATTGAGTTTCTGTAAATATCCTGACAATTCTAACTGTTAGTGCACCAGTGATCTTTTGTATCCTTGTGTCTCTTCACTGGAAGAACCTCCAAAAGATCATTGCATTTAATGTTCCAGAGGCATGTCCAGACATGCAGTAGTTCCTCTGTACAGAAAGCTCAAAAGAAGTTACCTGGTCTTTGAGTCAACTTTTTCAAGGTAACTTGTCCATATTGCATTTAAAATAAAATATTCATCTTCCCAAATGGGTGTATGATGCAGCTGTAACAAAGGAATAATTATAGAAATAGGCAAAGTCTTCTACAGGGAGAAAGTGAGGACTGCAGATGCTGGAGATCAGAGTCGAAGAGTGTGCTGCTGGAAACGCACAGCTGGTCAGGCAGCATCCGAGGAGCAGGAGAATCGACATTTCAGGCAGAAACCCTTCAGCAGAAATTCCTGATGAGAGGAAAATCAGAACAATTTGGAGGTGTTCCTGAAAGAATGAAAACCTGGTGTATTTTTAGGGCAAGTCAACGACCGATCAAATTCATTTTGCTTTGCGTTTTGTTTTTGGATTTAAAACCATAAGGTTTCAGTGGCCAGGAGTCAAACCCAGGTCAACCGCTCTCTACGATGTCACCATCATTGTGCACTGCGCTGCAGCTTTATGCACTCCCCAAATTGGCTTAACGAGACCCTTAGCAGGATGAATTACAGAATTGAAATAATAAATGGGAATTGCAGACGAAACTCAGCAGGTCTGGCAGCATCAGCATCGGAACTGTTCAGTTCTGATGAACAGTCCTTGGAGTTGAAAAATTAACTGCTTTCTACTCAGATGCTGCCAGACCCTGCAGATTTTCGCCATCGATTTGTGTTTTTATTTCGGATCTCCAGTGTCCTTTTTTTTGTTTTATAATAGAATTGTGGCATAGCTTTCAAGAGGGAAAATCATGTTTGCTGAGTTCTTTAAATTCTTCGAGGAGTAACAAGGTAGATGAGGGTAGTACAGTTGAAATAGTAGATTTAGATTTACAAAAGGTCTTCAGGGAATTTCATTGTAGGTTTCCAAAAAAAAGGCTTTCAACACCATCTCACTGAACAATGAGGCTAATTGCTGGAGGGTTAAAATTAAATACATATGTTGTGTTAAACATAGAGCACCCCTGGAGGTCTCTGAACAGTTTTGATTGGATAGAAGAATCATTTAACAGCTGAGAAGTGCAAAAACAATTTACTGGAATGACACCAGACCTGAGAGATTATATCTGTTGAGAATGATAAAAGAAACTGGATAGACTTCTCTAGAAAGGAGAAGAGCGATGAGCTGATAAGGTTTAAGATAATGAAGTTATTTGATAGGTCCATATTGAGGTGTTTCCACTTCCTGGCAAGAACAACACTGGGGTCGTCAATACACCTTATTGTTATGTACAGTAAGGAATTAAATAGAGAATATCGGTCATGCTACCACAAGTAGTTGTTGAGAGAAATAATGTAGATGTTTTTAAGGGAAAGCTTGAAAAATGCAAGATAATGAAGTGAATAGAAGGAAATGTTAATAGGATTATTTGAAGAAGGATGAAACATAGCATAGGCATAGATTACTTGGGCCAGTCTTCTCCTTTCTGTAAGCACTTTGTAACCTTTTGTAATTGTAGAATTATTCATGCATCAATGTTAGGCTAGCTTAGGACTTGGCCTCTATTGATTCAGATTTTTATCCATCTTTTCCTCACAACCTCCCAAGAATTCATGACTGCATCCTGTAGAGAACCCTTTGATTTAATGTCTTCATTGCTTGTTATGGTTAATTCTGAGCTAGGATTCCTTTATGGTTGAATTATGATTTAAGAATATGATTTTGAAAATAATTTGGATGCTAAATTGTTTTGCATGTCTTGGCATTTAATATTTGGTTGTATAGACAAAGCACCTCTTAATACTGAAGTTGCAATTTGTTTACTTCCTTTTTAAGGTGGGTTTGTGGAAAAAGAACTTTGCTGCACAAAATGCAGATGTTGCCAGTGCAGCTATTCACAAGTTACTTTGCGGTTCATGATGTTTCCAGTATTCCTTTATTAAGAAACTCAAAGCTGTGTTGATGAACATTGTTGTTCAGATGAATGAAAAAAAGTTAGACTTGTGAATTGAATAATGCAATTTCTGTCTTTACATGGTGTTTATAATGGGTTAATCTGTCATTGCGGTTGTAATTGCTTTCTCAGCATGATAGAAGGGAAAGGGCTGAACTTGCTCTGTAGTAAGAGCAGTAAAGTTGACAAAAGTAAATTACCCTCTGGTTATTTTCCAGAAACCCAAAACTGTTTGCAACAAGTGAACTGGTAACTTTGCAAATCTATGCCATCCCTGTATTCCTGATCTCTCCATTTTTACTCTCTCCTTTTCTTGCTTTTCACAGGGCAAGAAAGATGTGGCTCAGATTTTCAACAACATTTTGAGAAGGCAGATTGGCACACGGACTCCAACTGTGGAATATATCTGCACTCAGCAAAATATATTGTTCATGTTACTGAAAGGGTGTGTAGAAACTTATTTTGTATGTGTAGTTTTGTTGTATGTACTTGGTTATATAAGCAAGAACATTATAGTCTTAGTTAAGAGGAGAGTTGCAGAGGCCCATGTCAGCACTGAGACCCAGTCTGTTTCACCAGCAGTAGTGTGTTGATGGTGGAAGGAATGCATTGGTAAAGCCAGAACCAGGAGTCAGCTACTTGGTGGTGAGGAGGACAACTTTGAATGAAATGATTAGTTTCTTTTTTGCTTAAGATAAAAATCTGAATGTTTCTAAATACACACTTCCTGAAGCACCAGCTTTGAGATTGGCTGCTGCTTTCCATCACTTACTGATAATGCCAGTTTTCTCTTTGCAACTGTATGCTCTTCATGGTTTTTTTCTAAGAATCTCTCAGCCTTTTTAGCATACTCATGAGTAAATTCAAAAATACTAAATGCGCCAACCTTGAAAAGAGTTTCTGAATTACTGCAACAATGAATACTGCAATTTTATGAAGTGTAACCCTCGTCATGTCACTTAATTATGTTCAACATTGTTTTTTCCTTTTTAATCCAAACTCCACATGAAGTTTAAAAGTAATTCCTGCTTGTATTTTGTTTTTAAACTGTGATCATACAAGAGACAGTCAAGTCAGCACTTAAATGAAAATGAAGGTCTCTGTTGTTAGCTTCCTAGCCCAGGCAGGCTAGTTTGAAAATACCAACAGTGAATCAGTACATCAGCAACTATGTTTGTTGTGCTTGTCTCTTTAATTTTTAGAAAAATGTGTGTGTATAGTGCTGGGGCGGGTGCCGATCTTTAGCTGTTGTGTCACACTTTATGGAGTATAATTTTAGTTAATCATAATGTATTAATGACTTAGATGAGGGAACAAAATGTAATACCTCCAAGTTAAGATGACCTAGAGCTGGGAGGGAGGGTAAACTGTGAGGCAGATGCATAGATGTTTTAATGTGATTTGGACAATTTGAGAGAGTGGGGAAATGCATGGCAGATGAAGTATAATGGTTAAATGTGAGGTTATCCACCTTGGTAGCGAGAACAGGAAGGCAAATTATTATCTGAATGGAAAGGGGAAGTGCACCAAGCATGCATGTAAGCATGCAGGTGCATCAGGCAGTGAAGAAGACAAATGGTATGTTATGCCAAGAGGATTCAAGTCCAAGAGAAGGATATCTTGCTGCAGTTGTACAGGGCCTTGGTGAGACCACATCAGCAGTAGTGTGCACAGTTGTGGTTTTGCTTTGAAGAAGGATACTGTGGTAGGAGTGCAACAAAGTTCCATTCCAGAAATGTCTGGTAAAAGTCTTGAATGAAGAGATACTGGTTCGGTTAGGACTATATTCATTGGAGGAGGATATCTCATGGAAACCTGTACAGTCCTAACTGAACTAGACAGGGTAAATGCAGAAATAATAGGGAAGCCAGTGGTTCACAGTTTGAGATGAGGTAGTCCATTTGGGACTGGAGTGAAATTTCTTACTCAGTGATACTCCCATGGAATTCACTGCCATGTAAATTGGTTGAGTCCACAACGTTGACTGTTTTCAAGAAGTTAGATGTAGTTCTTGGGGCTAAAGGATCAAAGCATATCAAGAGAAAATGGGCATAGGGTACTGAGGAACAGGAGAATCGACGTTTCGGGCATAAGCCCTTCTTCAGGAAGAAGGGCTTATGCCCGAAACGTCGATTCTCCTGTTCCCTGGATGCTGCCTGACCTGCGCTTTTCCAGCAACACATTTTCAGCTCTGATCTACAGCATCTGCAGACCTCACTTTCTCCTCATAGGGTACTGAGTTCAGTGATCAGCCATGATCATGTTGAATGACTTCCTCCTGTTTTCTATGTTTCTATGAATGTAAAATTCCAATGCTTTGAACTGGATTTTGAATATTAGCCATCATAAAGACTCCTCTGAGAGTAATTTAATACATAAGAATCTTCTAGTCTAGGTTGTTTGATTACATTTTAAGTAAATTTACAAATGCATTAAGTAGGATAATACATTTTATTTTAATGACTTGGATTTTTAAAAATTAAATTAAACTGTCAGATTTGGATATGCTGAAATTTGCCAGAGGAAGCAGTCCAACAATACCATAAAAGAATTTTATTTTGTAATGTGTATGAATGGAATGGCACTTGCAAATTATATTTCCCATTATTTGCTTAACATTATATTGTAAACTTCTGAGAGTTGAAAGAAAATTGGATATCGTACTCATTTGCTTTGTTGCACAGGGATTAGTTGCAAACGAGCTATATGTAAGTTAATCAGTAATCAAGTTCAAATGAAGGATTACAGTGGAACTTGCTAAAAGCATTATTAACAAAACACTCAAATTAGAATAAACTATATGAAGTTAGAACTATTGGGAAATACTGTATTTAGACATCTGGTATACAAGGTTATCTAACAGGCCAAAGTGAGGACTGGTTATCTAACAGTTTGGAAGTTATGTCAGAAATTGAGGATTTTGTTTATCCTAAAGAATCTTTGTGTCTTTGTAGGTATGAATCACCAGAAATCGCACTTAATTGCGGCATTATGCTGCGCGAATGTATCCGGCATGAACCATTGGCAAAAGTTATTCTGTGGGCTGAGCAATTTTATGATTTCTTCAGATATGTGGAAATGTCAACTTTTGACATTGCTTCAGACGCGTTTGCCACATTCAAGGTAGTTTGCATATGAAGATGTTTTCTTAAGCCGACTGAGGGTATGCATTTTTTTCATCTGAAGAAGGTGCAATATATGTTAAATTTCAATACAAACATAAAGTATTTTGATTAACTATACCGATGTTGCAAAGCTACTAAGTAACTACATATTTTGCAAAAGTTTACCATTCCCTATATGTATAACATGATTCACTTCTGTCCTATTATGTTTTTTCTTGTTCTGGTATTGAATTGCAGAGTCATACCACGATGTGTGATTTCTTTATAGGATTTGCTTACACGACATAAACTTCTGAGTGCAGAATTTTTGGAACGGTATTACGATCGAGTAAGTAAATGTTTGTTGCTTTAGGGAGTGGGAGGACAATTTGGATTGTGATCACAACCGTTTTAATATGGCATTTAAAAGGCATAAACATGGCATATTTAACATGGCACTTAAAACGCAGAACTTTGGTCTGCTTTTTAAAACAAAATTATCCACTTTTCTTTGAAGTAGTGCGAAGAAAAGGGGAGATTTAGGGAACTTCTGCTATGCAACACAATTTGCGTGGAAGTGTGCCTTTTGAAATATCTCCCATTTTTCAGTTGAAATTTTAAAAAAAGACAAGTTGCTGATTTCATGTTTCATTATCCATTTGTTAATCGAATGAAATCCAAGTAGAATTATCCTTAAATGTTTTAGAATTTCATCTGAATCAAAGCATTGACTTTAATTTTTGATTCAGGATGTAAAATATGCATTCACTGTCTTTGGTAGAAATGAATTATTGTTTAAAGGGAAGACTTTACAAGATACAGCCTCAAGACTTTGCAAGTTGAGAGCCCCTTCGCTCCATATTATATCGAGAGCCAGCTTTTTTAGATTTGTAGCCATGCTTGTTTTTATTCTTTATTAAATAGATCAAGTTGTTGTATTATTTCATATATTTTAGCACAGGGTTCTTGACCTGTTTGCTGGTGCTGAGCAACAATTATGCCAATGACCGAAATCTGGACTCCTGGGTATACAGGAGAAAGACTTTCTCAGTTTAATTTACCAAATCCATCACTTGTTTATGAAGTAGACTTCAGGCATTAAAGCAAGATTGATGGGAACAGTTCATATATCAGCAAAGTCTAATCAGGTAACCAGGAGGGATTGTCACACTCAAGGTGAGGATACTTCTGCTAAACATCCTGACAGTTGCCATTGTGGGAAAGAAGTCCAAGCTTTTAACACATTTTACTTGTAAAAGAAGGCCATTCTAAGTTCTTTCTCAAAAGATGTGGATTTAAAGGTTATTCTATTCTCTCCAATCCTACACTCAACAAGCAGCAAAATAGTTTCTTTACCTGTTCCGCTTAATGTCTCATGACATACCACCAGCGACTCTCACTGATGTTACCTCGTCACGGTGATGAAACATCTGAAAACAAACCTTCCAGCTCAGCGAGCTAACTTACATCCATCTCATCAACCTTGAGCTACAAATCTTCTCAAAAACCGCTATCACTTTCTAAATTCTAAATTCCAGGGTATACAAGCCTAGTTTGTTGAATCTCAACGTACCCTTGGAGTTCCAAGGTTATCTGCTGCAATCTAGAAGTTGTTGGGTTGAATTTTGCAGTTAGTGGTGAAGAAATATTATTTGTCACTGAGAAGAGTGCAGCCTTTAAAGATCTAACTGTCTGAATGGTAGAAGCTTCCTTTTCCCTGACGTTACTCTGTATCTGACACAAAATCAAGAATTTGAGAACTGGTTGAGAATGGGTGGGATAGGTCCACGATTGGAGGAGGGAGGTGTGTGAAGAGCTTTAGTACCCTATGGGTAACTGCTGGGTTAAATTTAGTTATGAAATTGTGTTTTTTTTTAGGTTAAATTTAATTATTCTTCATTTGAGTTCACTCTTGTTGGAGTTGGAGAAGTTGGTGGCATAGTTGTAATGTCAGTAACCTTGTCATCCAGAGCGGAGAAAGTGAGGTCTGCAGATGCTGGAGATCAGAGCTGAAAATGTGTTGCTGGAACAGTGCAGCAGGTCAGGCAGCATCCAGGGAACAGGAGAATCGACGTTTTGCCCGAAACGTCTGCACTGTTCCAGCAACACATTTTCAGCAGTTGTCATCCAGAGCCTCAAGCTAATATTCCAGGGGAATGCATTCGAATTCTACCATGGCAAGTGGTGAAACCTGGAATTAAAGATTAGCCTAATGACCTTGTGACCACTGTCAAAAATACCCATTTGGTTCTCTCACCCTTTAGGAAAAGAAATCTGTCTTTCCCCCCCCCCCCCCCCCCCCCATCTCTGATCTACATGTGACTCCATACCCGCAGCAGTGTGGTTGACTCTCAGCTGCCCTCTGAAATGACCTAGCCAACCTTTCAGTTCAAGGGCAATTGGGATTGGCAACAAACGCTGACCTTTCCTTCAGTGTTCACATTCCATGTTTTAAAAAAAACATTAAAGGCCTTTGATGCTGTTGGATCTATAATTGACTATCTGGCCTATGTCTGTCTGCTTTTCTAAGCTTGTGCTTTGTTAAATATTTTAAAGTCATGTCCTAGTTTCAATTATTTCAATAGTTGTAATTTTATGAAACATTGTATTATTCTAAATAGCACAATATGGAAAATTGACTGCACTGCGCAATTTCTATTCCTAGATGAGCGAATGATTCATTTAATTGTTTTTGTGACATCTTATCTGTGCAAGTAATGGTTGATTGTGTGCTTTGCATATTGATTGCTGGTATTTTAAACATAAGTATCAATAGAAGAAGCAAGGAAATTAGTTGGCTAAAAGCACTTTGATCACAAGAATGATCTGCACTACTGAATGATAAGAATGTAAAGTACGAGAACAGTGTGCATCATGAAGAATTCTGTAATGATTATTTTGAATAGATATTGATTTGTAGATTGATAATAGCTTCCATTGAACATTAATCTGCAAAATTAACGGTCCCAAAGAAAGTTCCAAAGGCAACCTGAAAGACTGAAAAGTTGTTGGATGCTGCATCTGTTGGCTGACTGTTCCAGTGAAAACCATCTTCGATGTGAAGGGAAAGTTGTTTCAATGGTTCAAGTTCCCTGTGAACTTGAAAAATTATATGGGAGTGCCCTCTAGTGACATTTCCTTGTATCTATTCTACTGCCTCATTGAGTAGCTTTGTGGTTTTCCAGTTTGTTTAAATTATGATCATGGAATGCTGTTTTGACTTGTTACTTCAAATCCAAAACAGCAGTCCATGATCATAATTTAAAGAAATTGGAAAATTGCTGGGTTCTTATTGGTTTATTGTTGATTGACTGAATGCACAGCTTTTTGATTTGCATTTCTGTAATAGGTTAAAATTTGATCTTTAGCAAAACCTTTTCACGTGCAAATAAAATAATTCTCATCTCAAACATGCAAAATTATAGACAGTAGACAATAGGTGGAGGAGTAGGCCATTCTGTCCTTCGAGCCTGCATCGCCATTCAATATGATCATGGCTGATCATTCCTAATCAGTATCCTCTTCCTGCCTTATCTCCATAACCCTTGATTCCACTATCTTTGAGAGCTCTATCCAACTCTTTCTTAAATGAATCCAGAGACTGGGCCTCCACTGTCCTCTGGGGCAGAGCATTCCACACAGCCACCACTCTCTGGGTGAAGAAGTTTCTCCTCATCTCTGTCCTAAATGGTCTACCCCGTATTTTTAAGCTGTAATTGATAGATGTGACTCTTTAAAATCGTCATAATTCAATTTTAGTGACAAGCAAAGAAATAATACAGTTTAAAAATGCATCATATCCTATGTCATATTTTGATATTTGTTGTAAATTCTCAAATTTCCAAGGACCGTTCTGCTTTCATCACCTGTAAATAGAATAAGCGCATTCTTGGAGTTGTTGAGAGTTGGCAGTCCTGTTCATTAAACACATAACAAAGAAGTTGCAAAAATTCACTTGCAGTTGAGTTGAGAAAGTGTTCCTGCATTTGTTAAAATCCTCTTTTGCTATTTTTAAATCAGGTGTGACATAAAATTGAATTCAAAAATATTATGCTTGTTTGGGAAATTCTGTAAAGTAGTTAATTACATAGTTTAATTTTGAAAGCTTGACAGCTGAACTGATTGAATAATTGTGAAAACTTTTTTATTTTAGTTCTTCAGTGAATATGAAAAGTTACTCCATTCAGAAAACTATGTCACAAAAAGACAGTCACTGAAGGTAATTCAAAAGTGTTATTTTAAATGTGGGAGTATAATTTCAAAATTAAGTTTAACATATGTGACAAGTAAATCTTCAAATGTGCTACTGTAGTCATTTTGTACTTATTACAATTATGCCACAAATAGAAGTATACCTGCACTCCCAGGACTGCATTGGTTTAAAAAGGCAGCTTTCTCCATCATTTCAAGGGCAATTAGGGATGGGCCATAAATACTGGCTGAGCCAGCAACACCCAAATCCTATGAACAAGACTGTAAGACCAGTGTTTTGACTTGATTTCAAGTTTGGAATGAATTCCTTACTCCAAGACTTGTACGCCTACATTTCTCAAAACTGGCTGGTGATGTGGTGAACTAAAATGGGCTTTTGTCCCAGTTCTCATTAGGAAGGCCATACAGTAGTTTTTCAGATTATTTCACACGAGCAGACATAAATTGCCTAACCTAAATTCAACGATGTCGTATTTCAAGTTGCATCTGCAGACAATTTCTGATTTAGTCCATAATGATGAGAATTGTAAGGTCATCCAGGGAAAATAAAAAGCTGTACATTTGATGTCAGCTTTAACTAATTTGGTGCAAATACACAATTGGAAAAATCATCCAGATCAATACTCCAACCAAGTTACATCAAACTACATTAAGCTAGGTTACATCTATGACCAGTAACTGACCAGTAATCACAAGCAGTGCAATTTGTTCCTGTTTTCTTCAAATAATTTCAGTCCTTAAAAATTGGAGTTATGTATTGAAATGCTTGCAGTACGTAATACAAATGTTTCACTCACTGACTGTAACAATTCACTGCAGTCCAAGTGACATGTTCTTTTTGGTAACTAAATTAAAGAGGGAGTGGGATGTCCAGAATTTGCCATGAAAAATATGATCTCTCTTAAACAGGCTCATCTTTCAAGGTTATTCTTTATAATTGCTGATTGAGCAGAATTACTCATCTTTTTGCCATTGAGCAGAAAGCAAAATGAAAGTAGCATTAATTTTGAATTTGGAAAATCGAATGAAAATGTACATTGCAAAATGTATGAATATTGTATGGAGAGGAGTTCGAAGTGGGCTGATGTAATAATTACTTGTCCCTTGGGGTTGGCAAGTGGAGGTGCTTCCTGGTTTCAATCACATCACTCTGAGGGGGAAATTAAGAGGATTGGCAAGGTGACTGGAGCATGACGCAGCAAGATAGCAGAGGTTCAATAATATGATAGCTCGTGGAGGCTGTCTTATTGCCTCACCCCACATATTTAGATTAGATTAGATTACAGTGTGGAAACAGGCCCTTCGACCCAACAAGTCCACACCGACCCGCCGAAGCGAAACCCACCCATACCCCTCCATTTACCCCTTATCTAACACTACGGGCAATTTAGTATGGCCAATTCACCTGACCCTGCACATCTTTGGACTGTGGGAGGAAACCGGAGCACCCGGAGGAAACCCACGCAGACACGGGGAGAACGTGCAAACTCCACACAGTCAGTCGCCTGAGGCGGGAATTGAACCCGGATCTCTGGCGCTGTGAGGCAGCAGTGCTAACCACTGTGCCACCGTGCCGCCCACCCATTTGCAGAGTGGTGTCCATGAAACTATACCGAAACAATTGTGTCTTTAATTGATAAAGAAACCTATGGCTGTAGACTAAGGCTAATTACATTAGTGCTGACCCATCACTTTACGTTTTCAGTTACTAGCTTATCTGTGTTGGAATTGAAAGATTTTAAGTAAAGGTTAGGCAAACAATGAGCAAAGAGAAATTTAGAGGAAGAAGCAGCAGCATAATGGCAGGATCTTGAGGATTTGTTTCTGTCTATAACAGTGCAAGAGATGGTGTTTAAATGTAGAAAAAATGGCATAAAAATAAATATTGTGTATTACAGTAAAATGTTTTCCCTGTATTCGTTTGCTGTTTATTTTGTGACAAGTGTAAACATTGAACCCTTTTGTCAATTTTTCTGCATTTATGATGTAATTTTTCTATTTAGTTATAATGTAACTTGTCTGAACTTAAACATTCATTGTTATTTAGCTACTTGGAGAGCTTCTACTGGATAGACATAATTTTACCATAATGACAAAGTATATCAGCAAACCAGAGAACTTGAAGCTCATGATGAATCTTCTGCGAGACAAAAGCCGCAACATTCAGTTTGAGGCCTTCCATGTATTTAAGGTATTAGTACATGTAACCTTTCACAGGGGCTGAGCACAACAGGCTATAAGGTGAAAGACATAATTAATGTTAAGTGTCAACTTCTCGGTGATACTGCTCTTCTATTGGAGTAAGACGTTATCGAGTCTATTTCAGGGTTGAAGTGCTGTCACTTCTCAGAAGTGTAAACTAAAACAATAAATACTTAGAATTTGTACCAAAATTGAGTCACTTCATTGCTATCGATTTGTTGATTACTTGATTCCAAGCGTCTAGCCTTGTGAATTGAATTATCAGTTTCTTTGCTGGCAGAGTAGGTTAAATTGCCCCATATTCGGTTTTTTTTATTTAAAGAAGACATTTCTTTATTGGCTAGTTTTAAAATTTAGCAATGAACTACTAACCTCTCAAACTAAATTTTTATGACCATGCCTAATATTAGATGAGGTGCTTGTATTCTAGAGTGAGAAACTCACCACCTGACTGCAACACCTGCCCACCATCTGCAACGTACAAGTCCAGCTTGGAGTGGAATGCTCTCCAATTGCTTAGATGGGTGGAGCTCAGTGCCACCCAGAAGAAGGCAGTGTGCTTGATTGACCCTCCATGCATCAGCTTAAAAAAATCACTCCCTCCACCACGAATACACAGTGGCAGCAATGTGTACTATATACAGAATGCACTGCAGTAACTCATTAGGGCTTCTTCAACATCTTGCAAAACCACAACATTTGGCATCTAAATGACAAGGGGGCAGTAAATGAAGGGGGAAGCATCATCTTTGCCTCCAAGCACAATATCCTGACTTGGAACTGAACTGCTGTTCTTTTGCTTATAATGAGTGAAACTCCTGAACTCCTCACAGACGTGTACCCACAGAATGTGAATTGTAGTGCTTCAAGAAGGCAGTAAATCGCTACTCCTTGCAGGCATTTAATGATGGTAAAAAAAATTGGTATTAGCCAGTGATTCCCTCATCCTGTGAAAGAATTTTTCAAAAAGACATGCCCTAGACTTAATGCTGTTTAGCAAATAATCACTATGCATTAACACTGTGTACAAAGGCTCACTACTTTTAAAGACTTAAGTATATTTATTGAAAACTTTCTTACAAAGATGTAATGTCTGTTCTCTCTCTAGGTGTTTGTGGCCAATCCCAACAAAACTCAGCCAATTCTGGATATCTTGCTGAAAAACCAGACCAAGCTGATAGAGTTTCTCAGCAAATTCCAGAATGACAGGACCGAAGATGAACAATTCAATGATGAGAAGACTTACTTGGTCAAACAAATCAGAGATCTAAAGAGACCAGCACCCCAGGAATCCTAAAGCTGTGTTATAAAACAGAATGCAATTTAAGCAACTGCTGTCTATTAATGAACATCAAGCACCCTTATTCGATTCTTATGGATTACTGCTAATCTGCTGTCCAGTGAACGGTTTTTGTTTTTTTGTTTTGAAGTCAAAAAGATGAAATTTAGCTGCTGCTTTCCTGCACATTAGAGCACAACATGGACTGTTTCTATGACAAAAAAGTAACTTCAATGTAAACATACCGTCTTATGGTTAAACGTAGGTGAGAGGGAATTTGGTTTATGTAAGCAAATTTTTAGAAATTAGAATGGTTCATGAAAAAAGGATAACAGTAAACAGAGGTTGCATGCCTGGTATAAGATCTATTTATTTGCAAACTGTGCTGAGTGTTTGTCATGGATTTGATCTATGCTAACATTTAAAGGCACACACCATAGTCATAAGGATTAAAGTGCTGGATCTCCATGTTATTGATTTTTCCTTTATGGATATGGTGCGCTACTTGTGATTTAATTTAGTTGGGTTCATTTTTCTATGGTGTATGTTTTTTGAAGTCATTTAGTAGAACTTGTTCACAAAATGGTTTAAAAGTGAACTCCATTCAAATATGAATAGGGGACTAAAATCAGTTATTGGTTAGAGTTCTCCTAGGATGCAAAGCTATGCATGTTTACTGTAAAGAAATCGAGCCTGCAGCATTGTGACAGCGATTTTCCCCCTGGTGCTCTGTAAACAGATTTCCCAGTGGATTGTGTCCTACCTGTGACACGTTTTTTTAATGCTAGGAAATTTATTGATAAAATTGAAAGTTGAAATGCTGCATCTCCCCTCCTGTAATTGCAGAATGTAGTGTTACAAGCTAGATTTCTTTGCATAGTTGTACACAATTCAGAATGCTGGCAAAGAACTGTAGATGTGAGAAGTTTTTCTTTTTAAGGGATGTGATTATCCCCCTTAATGTATTAAGTAACTTTCAGGAGAATTAATCTGTTGGAAAGGGGTTGTTCTTATTGGGGGAGAAGAGAATGTACATAGGCCTTTTGTTGATTTATAGATTTTGCAGGCAGTTTGATTTACAAGAATTGAAAAGTATATACACTTTCAAATGTTTTACTTATGTTAATTTTAATTCCTATTTTCTGTTTGGGAGTTAGCATTGGAACTCTGCATTTCATTAGAGGGATTTGCTGGTTCCTTGTACATAACTTTTAGGCCGCTCAGTTCTAAAAATGATTAATTTGTACAGCGGAAGAATGTTATTGTGTTAGTCTAACTATTTACTTAATATTGAGTTTTGCATATGAATGCTGATATGTTATTTGAATATTTCTGCTGATCACATGAAATTGCTGATTAATATTTGCAGTAGAACAGCATTCTAAAGCCAATTCTGTATTTATGCTATTTGCTACTGGGCCGCTGTGATCAGGATAGGCAAATGAATAAACTGGAAGACCTCCCCCAGTTCACTCCCCACCCCCACCCCAAAAAACTGGATTTATGCTAATTATTTGTGAGCCCTCCGCATTCAATTATACCACAGTTGGGACTTTTGTTTTTAACAAAATGGTTGAAATAAGTCTGCAGAAAAGTTATTTGCTTTTGTGTTCTTAATATAAACTTACAAACAAAGTGATAGCATTTAATTGGTGTATTACTGTTTCTTTTTAATCCAGTTGATAACTTTAGATCTTGCCTTGAAGTGTACTTGAGCTTTTAGATTCCGGTGCATCAGGTTTCTAAATTTGAGGAACTCTGAAGTCAGATAACATTTGAAATATATTAGTGTTTTCTGATCGAGTAATGCATTGCAGCATATTATAAATGTTGTACTCTTAAGAACCTAAATGTCAATATAAACTGCCCCCATGCTTTTTTAAAAAAAAACAGTTTAAAAAACAATGTTAAAACCATGTGGGCACTTCATATTTTCCTGATGACAGTTGCATGTTAAATAGTGACTTTTTTACATTGCTGATTGTGGAACTGTTGCATTGGGATTCACTGTTGTGAACTTAGCCATAGCATACAAACGTTAGTCAATATTTTAACTTGCTATGGGAGTGACTGTCAAAATTAGCTTAATTGACTGTCCACTAAATCATATCAAAAATATTTTAACTCGACAACTGCAACTTAAAATAACTATTTTCAATGAATGTGAGGAGTTGACAAATGTTACTGCTATGCTGAAATTTGACTCATCAATACTCCTTCCATTTTACACCTGGTTACTTAGGTCTACATTCAGTGTCACTAATATATATACAGTTCAGGCCACCTCCATTAATGCAAGTAGAGACTTGTTCAGGATACGTGTACAATTCTCATGTATCTGGAAAAGGCTGTTTTTGTTTCATCAGAAACACCCTGTGGGATTATTTTCCTGTAGCTAATGTGTCACTTGATAGCTGCATAACTACAGAAAGCTTTTAGTTATTGCACTGGCTGCTTTGCAAGTATGTCAACATATTAAGAATTGGAAACAATGCATTGCTGAGTAATATGTTGTGCAATCCATACTATAAATGGGTTGAAAACTAAAGCATGAGGTCACTTTAGGAAGATGCCAAATATATAAATAATTAAGATGTAGCATGAGTATGGTTAAACATTTGTAAGTTGTGTTGTTTGTAAGCCATATATACTCAAATTATGCTGCAATCTTAGGTTGTAAGGAGCCGTTGCACTGGAATCTTCAAGTACTGTGAAATGTTGCCCTCCAAAGATATTTCTGCAGGGTGATCAGTTTTTGAATCATTAGGACTGCTTTATAATAGCAAATCTTGCTAAATATGTCCTGTCTCCCCATAAAACAATGTCAGATGATCTGACTGGCCCCAAGGATACAAATAAATTTTGATTAAATATACAAATGTTTGTGTGTTTATTTTCAAATTCTAATTGTGATTGTTTTGAGGAAAGTGCAGTTCATACATCAGTAAACTGCAGTATTGAATGCTGTTGAGCTGTTAATAGCTTTGAATACCTAACGTGTATATTTGTCACCATTTCAGCCTCTCTGCTAAGCAGTTTCCTTAAGTTGAAGAAATGATGGCCTTCAATCTGACGTATGGTTTGGAAGAAGAATTCGATTTCCTACAACTTTGTGCAACTCATCTGATGGTCAAACAGCATTTGATTTGAACATCAGGCGCTGCAGTTTAACTGAGGGCCCTCTATCTTTAAGCACTTTTTTAAAAAGAGCTAGCTATAAGGCTGCACTAAAGTAAATTTCAGTATGCTTCCAGACATAGCCAGCGGGTTACTGCAGCCGAGAATCTGCATCGTGATAACGTTGAAACTCAGCTTTCATCATTACTGTGTAAAACTGACAACAGTTTCTAGCTCCTGCACATGTGCAGCTAAATGCTGACATTGAAATTTGCTCTTAGTGAAGCCATGCTCTTTTGTAGGGTGAATGTTGTGGTTTTCATGGATGTCTTATAAAAACCCTTAAAAGTTAAGCATTGTTGAATGGGACAAAACTCAAATTAACTTGTCTGAAGTTATAGTTAACAGCAAACAAGCTCTCTGGCCCTGTAAAACCTACTTTAGCAACTAGGAGTATCAGCTTTCTTAATCCCGTCTATATAGGTCATTGTGGTTTGCTATCAAAGGTGACAGTTGCTGCTTGTTACTTCATTGTATGAGAACTCTTCAAACTGGCTGCTGTTTTTTTTTTAACTGCTCTTCTAGGATTAGTCGGAAAACTAAAGTTTCATAATTGACCTAGTATATGTAATCATAACTAAACTAAAGTAATACTGATTAACATTATTCTGCTTAATTCTAACATCATATGACATCACTTAGCTTTATTTGACATAAAAATATACCATAGGATTGCGAACAGAGTAAAGGAATGACTTAATGTTTCAACTTAGAGCTATAAGGCTGAGTGCCTCTTTAGTTTAAGATTCAGACTTTGAAGGTTGAATGAGACAAATAATATACTTTCAGCCTGTTAGTGCTCATCACTGAATCATAATCACAGCCGTGCTCTTGAACTAGTATATTAGAAATATAGTAATTAACTAAATGTAACTTTTGTACTAGCATTATCTTTGTAGCAATGTATTTAAGTTTGTAATTTTATAATCTTTTGACTTCAACATACTCTGGATCAAAATTTGTATAAATCAGTATATTTTCTGATCTTCTGTATTATGGCAACATAAACTGTTTCCAAGTATTCAACGCAAAAGGAAAACCAGGGAAAAAATAAATGGTCAGTGACAAATATGATTTAATGGAAATCTCACCAATTAAGCAAGGATTAAGACATTAGCTGAAGGATATCAATCAAGCCTGGATTGTACATGCCTCCCTTTTGTGTTTAGCAAAGAATATCTGTTTAATAAACTGACAATAGAAAAAAACTTAGGTGGGTGGACCCATGGATCATTGACGACTTCAGAAACCAGTCAGGCAATAGTGGAAGGTGAGATCAATCAATGTCCGTCACCCCTAAAAGCCAACTGGAGTTTGGTCATAATTCTTTAAACCAATTAGCAATAACGTTTGTCTAACCTAGGCCAATCCAAATGTACTGCTGTATTTGATCATAGGTTGTGACTTGGAAAGAGTTAATAAGCAATGCTTTTGATGATCAGTGCATGCACAAGAAAGTTTGAACTTACCCTGCTTCCAAACTGAAGTGGAAGGGCTTCAAGCCATTGGATAGACTCAGAAACCAGGTATCAATCTATACCCAAAGCTGAACCAGAAAGCAAGAGCCAAAGTATGCTTGTAAAGTAGGAGCTAATTATAACCGAAATAAAGTTTCCTAATTTATGACAGTAGGCTGTTTCCTGTTGCCTTTTGGTTAAAGTCTCTAAACAAAATCAGTATTGGGGTTTGAGTATAAAACCGATAAAACATACACACCTACACGCCAGAAATTCCCTTTAGATGGCTTCAAAATGAATTGGCATTGCTACTAAATCTATGCAGCAAGCATAGCCCCTTTGCCATAGACTGCAATAACTGGACCTTTATTTTCCTTTTCCTGCATTAGAGGTGGAGACCTACATGCTGCTTAATTAGAATTCAGTTCCAGCATTTGTTTTCAGTTGTTCATGTGATGTGTGTGTAACGAGCAAAGACAGAACTGCTGCCCATTCTTAATTACCCATGAACTTATTAGCTGGTTCAACCAATTCAGAGGACAGTTCCAAGTCAAATCACATTGCTATTTGCCTGGAGTCACATGCATGGTAGCAGAGGTGAGGATGCAGGATTTCCATACCTAAGGATATTGGTGAAGCGGATGTATTTATTAAGACTTGAATGTAGTTTTTGCAGTCATTACTGAGACTATATTTCAAATTTATTGATGAATTGCCCTGATGGGATTTGAATCCATGTCCTCAGACCAGTAGCCTGGGTCTCTGAACTATTAGAGTTGAAAGTGTGGAGCTGGAAAAAGCACAGCAGGTCACGCAGGACTGATGAAGGGTCACAGCCCAAAACATTAACTCTCCTGCTCGACCTGCTGTGCTTTTTCCACATCCACACTTTCTTCGACTCTAACTTTCAAGCATCTGCAGTTATCTCCATCCTCTGAATTAATAGACTAGAAATTTTCCCATTATTATTGGCTTATAAATTATTTACATTACCCTTCGGCCCAACAAGTCCCCACTGACCTGGCGAAGCGCAACCCACCCAGACCTATTCCCCTACATTTTCCCCTACATTTACCCCTTCCCCTAACACTGCAGGCAATTTAGCAGAGCCAATTCACCTAACCTGCACATTTTTGGACTTGGAGGAAACCGGAGCACCCGGAGGAAACCCACGGAGACACTGGGAGAATGTGCAAACTCTATGCAGTCAGTCGCCTGAGGCGGGAATTGAACCCGGGTCTCTGACGCTGCGAGGTAGCAGTGCTAACCACTGTGCCACGATGTCGCACAAGGTTTATATTCACTTGATAACTACGTTTCCATAAGTAGTGCTTGAAACTGATCCTAAGATGTGATGTGGAAGTGCTGGTTTTGCACTGTGGTGTACAAAGTTAAAAATCTCACAACACTAGGTTATAGTCCAACATGTTTATTTGGAAGTACAAGCTTCCAGAGTGCTACTGCTTTGTCAGGTAGCTAGTGCCAAAGGAGCAGCGTTTTGAAAGCTTATACTTCCAAATAAACCTGTTGTAGTATTACCTGGTGGTGTCTGATATTTAACTTGATCCTACGATGGTAGTGAATAAATATACTAATAAACAAAAACTAAGAACATTTATCATCAGACCATTCACTTTGCACTATGAAATGAAGATATTTATTTTGTCATTAAGTAGGCAGTCATTTAATTTGTTTTCTTCAGTGACAGAAACACAGCCTCCACAAACTATTGTTTTTAAGTCACCCACGATCTACCTCCAAATTGTCTTGATGTAGTTTTAAGGAATATTAATTCCCTATTACAGGTCAAGTGCTAGATTGGTTGAAATGGTTACAACTTGTGTGTCCTGCAATAAATACCATTGACCTTCTGTAACAGTGAAATACTTGTGGAATAGTTATCTCGCGAGAAGAGCACAAACCAGTGTTTCTTTATCCCCAGAGAAGCTAATAATTGAAGTCCCCATTTCCAAGGAAAGAAAACCAATGAGCAAGATTTCACTTTTTAAACTTTTACCATAACAAGCCAACTAAAATGAATACTTCATTCATTCATAGGCAAACTAAATTTCAATTTAAAAGGTAAAAGTTATTTACAATCAACCCCACACATTCTCTCGTCTGGTGTAATGTATCATTTCACAGACTTTCTGCTTCCAGTAAGTAGAATCTCTGCCCACTTGATAGAAGTGGCTGTGAAGATGCTGCAGAGATGCTGGTATTCTATTGAGATGGACATTAAGGTTAGTGCTAGCCACGCCGACCTCACACAGGTCACAACAACCCTGATAATGCAGCTTTCACAAGTTTCTTTTCAACCGTCACATCATTATGAATCTGGTCCTCTAAATCAAGCTCTCAGCTCTTCAGTGTGCTTGAATTATTCTCACAGCATTAGGACTCAGTTCCTTTCAGTTTGCTTGCTTGCTTGCCTGCCTGTGGTTTCACCAAGAATATTTGGACTAGTAATTTCTCTCTGCCAAACAAAAAATTGATCTTTTGTATGGAGGTTTGCTTGCTTCACCCTCTTACATTTTATATTCTGAACTGACCGTTCAGGCTGTCTGCCACAAAACAACTAACTAACTTGTGGCACCACCACAACTAACTTTCATTTCCCCAGTTAACCTAGGGTTACAGGGATATCTCAAAAACAATACATAGGCTTTTCCCAAAACTACAAGGTGGTCATACCATCATTAGGGCAAGAATCCAGATTTCAGGGCTTTCTTTAACAGAGGAAAATAGTGTAAAGGCAAGAAGAATGGTTTGTTCTTTTTAATGCTCCAACTGTACAATTTTCAATTTCTTTTTTGATTTGTGCTCAAGTGATTCTGAATTCCATGTTTTGGGGAGGAATACAGCAATTTTTACAGTCTAAGAAAGATGACAATACTTGCATGCTAAGAAGCTAATTAGTGTTTAAAAGTTATTTTGAGCTTTAAATTTTGCTGCTGACCTCAAGAAAATTGTAATATGTGTCGTGATTAATTTAAAAGATTGATACTTAGAATTCAGTTACACCATGAGCAAAAAGGATATTGAATGGAATATTGCCAATTTGTTTGGTACTGAGAAAGCCTCAAAGTTGATCCCATGATGTTAATAGACTTTTCTGTATACTTGCTGTTTTGTCTTTTGTAAGCTGTTGTCATTCTTTATTACTCGCAGAACTTGTAATGAGTTTTCTAGTAATTCTAAATTGCTAATTTCTATTTATTTAGGTCTGATTTTAAGACGCAATGTGGAGGAATATTGTCTACTTTCCCTGTAGTAGTCCATTTTACATGAGAAAATATCCAAACATGACTTTTTGATTGCTGAATGAGTTTCACTAAATCTTTGTCAAGTGCAATAAAGGGCTAAATTTTACTTAAGGCTTTGGGACCATGACATCGAAGCAAGTCCTGAGCCTGTGCCTACTGACAGTGCAACCAGCTAAATTATTTTATCACGGGTGGCCTCTAAAGACAGCAGTACCAGTGGGAGAGATGGTGACTGCTGAGGCACATAGGAAACATTGGGCTGCATCAAGTACTGGAAATGATGCATTAAGGATCAAAGAGGCAATCTCTCCACTTCATTTGAGCCCTCTTTTTGTCATTGGGTGATGGTTAGTGGGCAGCTATTCCTTGACATGACCCTCTCTTTGGCTCACAGGATGGCCACCTTCATTAGTCTGGTGGTTTCCCCATGTAACAGAGTTCCCTATCAATAGTGTCGGTGGCTCTGTACATTGGCTCTTAATAGGTCCTTTTGTAAACTGGCATGCTGCCATCTTGGAGTAGGCAGCTAAGCCATTCTGCAAAGTGCCACTGGCAATGGGACTGCATTGAGAAGCCTTTCCAACTTGGCTCACATTGTTGCCCAAGATCCTCCCACCCCACCATCGCCACTAGCTATGTTCCTGCTCTGTTGAAAGTATTGCAGAATGCTTAAAAAAAAGCAAAAGTATGGTAAGGGCCAAGTTTGAACTTTCCTAGTGATGCAAATGTTGCTAATGCACATTAGGGTACTACTTGATCCATTTTGAACTATTAGGATAAACATTAGGTTCTAATAAGCTAACTTCCAACCTGTTATGTCTTAATGCCTGGGTACAGCAGCATTCACCTGCATTATTACATGCAATCCAGATAGAGAACCTCTCATGCTTCAGCTGTTGACACATTTGCCAGCTGTTTTCTATGTAACATGGCCTTTCTGTAAGAAAGAACTTGTGGTCCATATTGGGTTTGATTGCCAAGAGAAAAGACAGCTCAGTAATACTTACTGGAGAAGGATTTATATTTAAAATTTCAGATGAATTGTGTAGTAGGAAAGTGACAAATGTGACAGCTTGATCGCTTTTGGGTAATCTTACACTTGCCAAATTGTAGAAAGAATATAATCCTACAGTGTAGAATTTTATTGATGTAAAACTCGGCATCCTAATACCCAATTTTTTAAATAATTTGACCTGTGCACATTCTGATTAAGAAAAACAAGGAATTAACAAAGTTCTAGAGCCTGAGGAATGCAGAGCAAAGGTAAGTTTTATTTTGCTCTAAATTAAGGATAACTGAATATTTTCTTGTTTCGGGCACCCAGTCTTAGCTATGCGGAAAGTTCCATTCATTCTGTTTCAGTATAACAGCCCTGGCTTCAGAAAAGCATCATGTATTGCTCTGGGTTACATTTCATTATGCTCACCATCACCACTTATGGTGACAGCTTGACTGAAGTCATAGAGATGTATGATGAAAACAGACCGTTTGATCCAACTTATCCATGTTGACCAGATATCCTAATGTAATCTAGTCCCATTTGCCAGCACTTGGCCCATATCCCTGTAAACCCTTCTTATTCATGTACCCATCGAGATGCCTTTTAAATGTTGCAATTGTACCAATCTCCTCCACTTCCTCTAGCAGCTCATTCCATACACGTACCACCCTCTGCGTAAAATGGTTGCCCCTTAATTCTGTTCCATATCTTTCCCACCCTAAACCTATGCCCTCTAGTTCTGGACTCCCCCACCCCAGGGAAAAGACCTATCCATGTCCCTCATGATTTTATAAACTTCTTTAAGGTCACCCCTCGGCCTCCGATGCTGCAGGGAAAAACAACTCCAGCCTAATAAACTTCTTATAGCTCAAATCCTCCACCCTGGCAATGTCCTTGTAAACCTTTTCTGAACCCTTTCAAGATCTCAAGGATCTTGTAACATAGTCCTATCTTCTGGCCAATCAAGAGTTATTTCCTGTCTCCAGTTGAGCCATTCACATTCTGATGGCATTAGGAGACCAAACACTTCCATGAAGATAATAAAGAAAAATGTTTCCGTGTCAAAGAAGCATCATATTGGACTTGACACATTACTGTAGATGTTGGAAAGAGAAACAGTTATTTTGCTTTCATAAAAGGAAAAATTCTGCTTTTCTTTATTACACTCTCACTCTTTCCCCTCACCTCCTCTTCTCCCCCACCGCCCGCACTCCAAATCTCTGGAATCCATTCAGAAGTTTTTCCATGTTAAAAGATGATTTTTGTTTGAATTACAAGTTTTATGTTCCTACCAATCAAGTCGCCAAATAGATTATCATCTGAATGCCTTCCATTTCCACTGGAGGGAGTTCTTGTAATCATTTCAAATTAAAGAATCCTTTATATGAACACAGGCTTTATATACAATCGAAGTACAGGAAAGGTCAAAGTAAATGTGCTAACTTGTCCAGATTAATCTTATGGCTTCAGTTGCTAAGCTATTTCACCCTGTTTTCATAGAATCCAGTTATTTACCAATAACTGATATAAGACTAACTGATTTTTTCCTTTTTTTAAAGGGCTGTCATATTTTTCAGCCTGCTGTCTGAGATAATGATTTTTCTTTCCACATAAGTTTGGTCAAATATAATTGGATTCATCATCTATTCTGTCCAGATAACTCAATTGGTTGCAATCTTTTGTCTACTTATTAAGAGTAAATTCCTGAATTAATTTTCCTTGGAACATTTAACTCTTCTTGTTTTTCATGATTTTACCATTTCAATATCTACCACACCTGAAAACTGGGACAAAATACTAGTGCCATTTTCCACCTTATCTTCTATTGCAAGCTTGTTACTTTCATTTCTGAGTAATAATAATGCTGCTATCCCAGCAGGATGCCTCTTTGAATTTTGTTTATTTTCTGTCATACTTCTACCCTTTTTAATCTCTAGTTTTTGTAATTGTTCTATATTTTGACTGGTTTTGTTACCTGCCCTGAAGCATTTTTCTCAATTTCAAATTTGATCTAAGTCACCAATTACGTAATAGAATTCCAACGTTCACTATTCTTATCATTGGGGCATTTATGATTTGTAATCTCTGTTTGCTGGTTAAATATTTCATACTAATGTCCAATGCTACTTCCCCAGTTTTTTCTTCCACTTAATTGGGCAATTCATCTCTAATTGTAATTTCTTTCAAAATTGAGCACACTTTCCCTTTGGACTTGCATAATTGTCACTGATTAATGCTTCATGTTCACTGCCTCTTTACCCATAACTTGAACAATTGTTGCTTCCTCGTTCGAGTAATGTGATTAGTTAGGAAAACAAATCTGAACACTGCAACAAAACATACCCTTTCTAAACACATTTCTCTGTCCTGATTTATTTTTGGATAATTAAAGTCTCCTATTGTTTCAGCTCAGTTAAATATTCTGTCTAATTCTTCTGAATGCTGCCTCTGTATTTGCAAACACTCTGAACATCATTGGAGTAACTATATGTCAGTGGTGAACTGGCAACACGATACCTTTTTTATGAAGCTTAATGGAGAATAACACAACACGAAACCTGACATTTAAGTATTTCCCTTTCGCTAAAGTTACTAATGCATAAATAGTACGAAGTGCCATCAACTCGCTGTTGTTTTGCCCGCAAATTCTTTGAGAGACAAAAAGATGAAGAAAATTATTTAATGTGTTGTCTTAATCTCAAAGAAGAATTAGCTATGATTCAAAATGAAATTGAATAAATAATTATACTCCAGCATCAAAGTAATGCACAAGTTGAAAATCTGCAATAAAACCATAATGCTGGAAATGCACAGCAGGCCTCGAAGCATCCATGAACTGAGAAACCAGATTGATGGCTAATTGCACCTTCTGATTTTAATTACTCCACTTATCGTGGCTATGCCTTTAATTGTCTTGGCTTTAAGCTCTAAACTTCCATCCCTGCATCCCTCTTAGAGTCATAGAGATGTACAGCATGGAAACAGACCTTTTGGTCCAACCCGTCCATGCTGACCAGATATCCCAACCCAATCTAGTCCCACCTGCCAGCACCCGGCCCATATCCCTCCAAACCCCTCCTATTCATATACCCGTCCAAATGCCTCTTAAATGTTGCAATTTTGCTAGCCTCCACCACTTCCTTTGGTAGCTCATTCCATACACGTACCACCCTCTGTGCGAAAAAGTTGCCCCTTAGGTCTCTTTTATATCTTTTCCCTCTCACTCTGAACCTATGCCCTCTAGTTCTGGACTCCCCGACCCCAGGGAAAAGATTAGTTATCCTATCCATGCCCTTCATAATTTTGTAAATCTCTGAGTTCACCCCTCAGCCTCTGACGCTCCAGGGAAAACAGCCCCAGCCTGTTCAGCCTCTCCCTATAGCTCAAATCCTCCAACCCTGGCAACATCCTTGTAAATCTTTTCTGAACCCTTTCAAGTTTCACAACATCTTTCCGATAGGAAGGAGACCAGAATTGCACACAATATTCCAACTGTGGCCTAACCAATTGTCTCTGCTTTAGTCTTTTTAAGCCATGATTTGGAGGTGCTGGTGTTGGACTGCGGTGGGCAAAGTTTAAAAATCACACAACACCAGGTTATATTCTAACAGGTTTATTTGGATCACTAGCTTTCAGAGTGCTGCTGCTCCACAGCTACCTGATGAAGAAGTGGCACTTTGAAATCTAGTGATTCCAAATAAACCTGTTGGACTGTAACCTGGTGTGTTGTGAGATTTTTAACTTTCTCTTTTAAGTTACCTCTTAAAACCCATCTTTGATAAAGCTTTTGGTCATTTACATTAATATCTCCTTAAGTGGATCAGTGTTAGGTTTGCCTGCTGAAATATGTTTCATAATGAATATGTCATATAAGTGGAAGTAGTTGACATTGTTTCTTTCTCTACAGGTGTTGGCTGACCTGAGTATTTCCAGAAATTTCTGTTATTATTGGTTTATATCGTTCTCTTGGGCAATACAAACTCATTGGTATTGTGCTGATAAATACTGCATCATTTGGCAGTTGGGCATGAATTCAGCCCTAACTTCAACCAATTTCTGTGCAAATCCATTACCTTTTAAATTTATGGGCTGGCAATGGCTTAGATGATGTAAGCCACCAAATTCTAGATATTAGCAACTTGCCCTGTGTCCTTTCATCCCTGAATTTGCTGGTCACTTTATACATTAGCAGTCCTGCGCATTGTCAACATAATTTTTAAAAATTACATTTGACTTTCTCTTTTTGCAATTTAACTTGTGCAACTTTCTGATTTGAAGCTCTATTAACCCTTTCAGCTACAATAAAATAATGTACCTTTTGGAAAGTTTGCTTTCACCTTTGTTTCATTTACATTTGAGTACATATAGATTATCCTCAGCTGGTGTTTTCTGACTTTTTTTTTCATAATGCTTTGATCCCCATCAGCTAGCTATCTTGAACACTGATCTGATTATTCCACATGAAAGCACTGATTCAAAGTATTCCAACATATCTTTAATTTAGCTTTTGATGCCCAGATACCACCTAGAGATAAACACTGTAACCTCGGCTAGATTGGCAATTTGTGTCACATTTGAACTAAAATTCTATACTCTAGTGTGTTGCTGGGAAAGCACAGCAGGTCAGGCAGCATCCAAGAGGCAGGAGAATCAACATTTTGGGCATAAGCCCTTCATCAGGAATGAGGCTTGTGGGCTGGGGCTGAGAGATAAATGGGAGGGTGTGGAGGGGGTAGCTGAGAAAGCGATAGGTGGATGAAGGTGAGGGAGAAGGTGATAGATCGGTGGGGGAGGTGATGGACAGGTCCAGAGGGCAGTTCCAAGTTGGAGGCTTGAGACTGGGATAATGTGAGGGGAGGGGAAATGAGAAAGCTGTTGAAATCCACATTTATCCCATGTGGTTGCAGGGTCCCAAGGTGGAATATGAGGCATTCTTCTTCCAGGTGTCAGATGGTAATGGTTTGGCAGTGGAGGCGGCCCAGGACCTGCATGTCCTTGATGGAGTGGGAGGGGGAGTTGAAGTGTTCAGCCACGGGGTGGTATGGTTGGTCGGTGCAGGTGTCTCAGAGATGTGACATCACCCACGCCCTTCACCTCCAAAATTTTCATTTCCCTGGCCCCCAACATCTCATCTTCACTATGAACATCCAGTTCCTGTACACATCAATCGGCCACAACAAAGTCTCCAAGTCCTCTGTTTCTTCCTGTCACACCATCCCAACCAAGACCCTTCCACTGACACCCTCATCCGCTAGGCTGAACTGGTCCTTGCCCTCAACAACAACTCCTTCCAATCCTCCCACTTCATCCAAACCAATGGGGTAGCCTTGAGCACCTGCATGGGACCCAGCTATGCCTGCCTGTTTGTCGAATATGTGGAGCAGATAATCTTCTGCAGTTACACTGCCACCACCCCTCACCTGTTCCTCTGCTACATCGATGACTGTATCGGCGCCGCTTCATGCTCCCACGTGGAGGTTGAACAGTCCATCAACTTTACCAACACCTTTCACCCGACCTCAAATTCAGCTGGACTATCTTGGACACTTCCCTCCCCTCCCTGGACCTCTCCATCACCATCTCTGGTGACCAACTAACCACAGGCATTTACTACAAGCCACCAACTCCCATAGCTACCTCCTGTAAAAACGCCATCCCTTATTCCCAATTCCTCCCAGGATGACCAATTCCACCTCAAAGTCCCAGATGGCCTCCTACTTCCATGATTGCAATTTCCCTTCCCATGTGGTCGACAATGCCCTCCAGCACATCTCCTCCACTATACACCCCACCGTCCTTGAACCCCACCCCTTCCAACACAACAAGGACAGAACCGCCTGGTCCTCACCTTCCTCCCCATCAATCTCTGCATACAACGCATCATTCTCTGCTACTTCTGCCACCTCCAAAGGACTCCACCACCAAAGATATATTTCTCTCCCTACCCCTATCAGCATTTTGGAGAGACCATTCCCTCTGCGACTCCCTTGTCAGGTCCACACCTCCCCCACCCCCACCCCCACTAACCCACACCCCATTCTTGGCACCTTTCCCTGCCACTGCAGGAAATGCAAACCCTGCACCCACACCACTCCCCTCACCTCCATCCAAGGCCCCAAGGGATCCTTCCACATCCGTCAGAAATTTACCTGTATCTCTACCAGGTCATCTGCTGCATCCGTTGCACTCTGTGGTCTCCTCTACATTGGGGGGACAGGATGCCTTCTCGTAGTTGGTTTCAGAGAACATCTCTGGGACACCCACACCAATGGCCCCGTGGCTGAACACTTCAACTACCCCCCCCCCCCCAACTCCTTCAAGGACGTGCAGGTCCTGGGCCGCCAAACTGTTACCACCCGACGCCTGGAGGAAGAATGCCTCGTTCCACCTTGGGGCCCTGCAACCACATGGGATAAATGTGGATTTCAACAGCTTCCTCATTTTCCACCCCCCTGGCACCATCTCCAGATCTGTCCATCACCTCCCCCTCCCCCCCCCCCCACCCCCCGACCTATCACCTCCCTCACCTTCGTCCACCTATCGCTTTCTCAGCTACGCACCCCACCCCCTCCCATTTATCTTTCAGCCCCAGCCCACAAGCTTCATTCCTGATGAAGGGCTTATGCCTGAAATGTCGATTCTCCTGCTCCTCAGATGCTGCCTGACCTGTGCTTTCCCAGCAACACACTTTCGACTCTGATCTGCAGTCCCTCCCTTCCTCTAAAACTCTGTAATGCCTTATTTTAAACTTCCATTTGCTCTGGATTTCAGATTCAGCATCTCTAACAATCTCTGGTGAACAATCTCTGATCCATTATGGTTAGTCTAGCATTGTTACCCAGTGTTTTAGGCACATGATCTTGCATGAGAATTCTCCAGCCTTTTGAAAAGGGAACTGATCAACATTTTCAAGCCAACAAGTATGATGTGAATAAATAGAAAAATATTATTCTAATATATCTTTGATCAGTTCACTTAATTCAGTAACCCACAAGGAAATGTCACAGTCCTTAGTAACAGGGAAAGTAAACTTTTGTCAACAGCTCTCTCCAATCCATTGGCTTCCTTTTTGATGTTTGCATAGTCCAGTTATGCCATTGTCTGCTACAAGAGGTATATTTATAATTGAGGGGTTCTCCCACCAACAGCCTCCAATCTCATAGTCCGAGAACCCCACACTGGGTGTTCTACCTCTTGCTCAAAATTTACAAATCTGACTGCCCCAGTCAACCCATCATCTCCGCTGCCCCTGCCCCACTGAACTTATCTCTGCATGCCTTGACACCATCCTGTTCCCCCTTGGTTCAGGATCTCCCCACATATAGTCGAGACACCACCCACACCCTCCACCTTCTTCACGACTTTCAGTTCCCTGGAACCAAATGCCTCATCTTCACCATGGACATCCAGTACCTATACTCTTCCATGCATCATGATGAAGGCCTCCGAGCCCTCCGTTTCTTCCTCTCCCACCGACCCAATCAGTACCCTTCCACTGACACACTCATTCAATTGGCTGAATTGGTCCTCACCCTCAAAAATTTCTCCTTCAATACTCCCACTACCTCCAGACCAAAGGGGTAGCCATGGGCACCCATGTGGGCCTAACTATACCTGTCTCTTTGGGTATGTGGATGTTACACCAGAACCATTCCCCACCTTTTCCTCCGCTACATCGATGACTGTATTGGTAACAGCTTGTGCTCCCACGAGGATGTGGAACAGTTAATCAATTTCATGAACACCTTCCATCCTGACCTCAAGTTCACCTGGATTATCTCACATGCCTTCCTCCCCTTCCTGGACCTCTCCATCTCCATTTCCAGCAACCGACTCAACACGGACATCTAGTTCAAACCCACAGACTCCCACCCTACCTCCTGTAAAAACATTATCCTTTACTCCAAATTTCTCCACCTCCGTCGTATCTGCTCTCAGGAGGAGCAATTCCACTCCACACAAGGACTGCGATTTCCCCTTCCATGTGGTCGACAATGTATCTCCTCCACTTGGCACCACCCTCTTGAACTGTCCTACCTCTCCATCTTCTTTCCCACCTATCTGCTCCACCCTCCCCTCTGACCTATCACCCATTGCCCCCACCTTCATCTACCTATCGCATTCTGAGCTACCTTCCCTGCACACCCTCGAGACCCACCTTGCTCCCATTTATCTCTCAGCCCCCTTGGGCCTCCTTCACATTCCTGAAGAGGAGCTTATACCCAAAACATTGACTTTCCTGCTCCTCAGATGCTGCCTGACTGGCTGTTTTTTTCCAACACCACACTTTTTGACTCTGACCTCGACCACCTCCATCCCAGTGAAAAAGTTCCAGCCTATTTTTATAACTCAAATCCTCCATTCCCAGCAACATTCTGATAAATCTTTTCTGAATCCTCTTCAATGTAATACTATTCTTCCCATAACAGAGTGGACAGAACTGCACACAGTACTCCAGAAGAGGCCTCACCAACATCCTGTACAACCTAAACATGACGTTCCCATCTCATTTACCTTCGTTGCTCAGACCTTTGAGTATATGTGTTAAACACTTCCTTAATCACCCTACCTGTTACGCAAATTTCTAAGAATTATGTAACTGAACCCTTGGGTCTCTCTGTTCTACCATACTACCCAGGGCCCTATCATTAGTTGTGTAAGTCCTGTCCTTGTTTGTTTTACCAAAATGCAATACCTCACATTTATCCAAGTTAAACTCCATCTGCCACTTCTCAGTCCATTGACCCAATTGATCATGATCTCTTTGGATGCTTAGATAACCTTCACTGTCTAACAGTAATTTTTGTATCTTCTACAAACTTACTAACCTTTATTCTCATCCAAATTGTTTATATAAATGTAAAGTAAAAATGGACATAGTACCGATCTCTGCTGGTCAGAGGCCTCCAGGTTGAGAAGCAGCCCTCCACTGCCATCACCTGTCTCCTACTGTCAAGCCAATATTGTATCCCATTGAAAAAATAATCCTGAACTCCATGTGATCTAAATTTATTATGGGTTGGCCATAATAAAATGCCTCTAAAGTCGAGAGATGTGCAGGCTAGGTGGATTAGCCATGGGCAATGCAGGGTTATAGGGATAGGGTAGGGGTGTAGGTCTGGGTGGGATGGTCTTTGGGAGGGTCGGTGTGGACTCGGTGGGCCGAATAGCTTATTTCCACACAGCGGGGATTCGATGATTCTGATCCATCTACTGTGCGGAACCTGATCAAAGGCATTACCAAAGTCCACGTAAACAATGTCTCCTGTTTTACTTTCTTCAATCTTCTTGCTTACTTCCTCAAAAATACTTAATCAAGTGTATGAGACATGATTTCCCTTGCGCAAATCCTCATGAAAGGGTTATGCCCGAGACGTCGATTTTCCTGCTCCTGGGATGCTGCCTGACCTGCTGTGCTTTTCCAGCACCACACTCTCGACTCTGAACTCCAGCACCTGCAGACCTCACTTTCTCTCCAGGATGCACTTTGTTTAATGATGTGTTATGGTGTCTAAAATCAAGTGGATTGTAGCAAAGATGAAATTTGCAATCAATTAATTTACAGCATTGAAATGTCTTGCTGTGTAATCAACTAACTGGAGGAAAGCAAGTTAATACATCAACATCCTTTTAAGGATCACCCTAATCCTTCCGTTCATTCTCACGCCTACTTAAGAAAATGAACATAAAAGGCGTTCCCTTTACACACACGCGCACAGTCCTTGAAATTTCCGGAAACCGATGTTGGGAAATCCGACAGGACAGATCAGAAGCAGGAAGCGCAGACAGCTACCGACATATTTCATGCCCTTTCTTTATTTTGAGGTTTGACGAGGAAAGACTGGGTGGTTAATATATTCCCATCCCGCAAACCAGAAAAAAATGGTGAAAATCTCTCTCCCTGCAGCTCTGGGGCAGAAGCCGGAAAAGGCAGAAAGTGAAGCGGATAAAACCGAGATCCTCATCCCCCAAGATGTGAGTCGCTTTTAATGTTGTGCAATGACATATCAATCGCGTCACTGCTGTAAACATCGCTCTCTCCGGGTTGTAGCTCCAAATGTGTCCATGGACTGACAGCTCCGAGCTGTGCCTTTAATTTGCATTAGATACAAAAAGAATCGGACGACAAACAACCAAAGAGAAGGGACATGAATCGCAGTGACAGTGTATCTCGCTGTGTCTCGCTTTGCCTTCTGCATTATTGGCAATGGGGTTGTGCTGGAGCAATTCAACATTGATTTTTGTTGTGCTGCCTGCACACACTCAAACCTCCCCACCCGCACCAAGAGCCTTTGTTAGTTTGTTTACTTGGAAACATTTTAGTTAATGCACAATAGGGTGAATTTCGATCGCTGGAATATCAATATAAAAATATCCCTACGCGAATGCTTTTTTTTCCCCCTGTAGGAAATTGCTGCTGCATTTTTTTATATAAAACAAAACCTTTTCTTTCCCCTCAGTGTGTCGGAAATAGAATCAGGATATGCTGGAGATCTCAGCAGTCCTGCCAGCATCTGCGGAGAGAGAACTAAGAGTTAAGGTTTCGAGTGCGATGACCCTTCTTCAGAAATGGCACTTCCTGATTTTATTTCAGATCTCCAGCATCCGCAACATTTTGCTTTTATTTGAAGTAGCTTGAGTTTTAGCACTACAGAGATTATAATAGGTTTGATACTCCATTCGCTTCTCCGCTCGGCATTATTGGAGAACGTTCATTCCTGTTCAACCTTTTTTTTAAAAAAATCCTACTTGTTAAATTAATGACCAATTACAAACTTATTCAGTTGTTTAAAAATAAATGCCTTTCGTGATGATTGTGCAGAAAACCAACAACATGACCAACTATTCAACTTGCAGAAGGCAAAGATCTGCTAATGCTGGAACAAATCTGAAACTAAAACAAAAACAGATTAGATTAGATCACTTACAGTGTGGAAACAGGCCTTTCGGCCCAACAAGTCCACACCGAATCACAAAATCAGTTCTGAACAAGTCACTGGACTCGAAAAGTTAGCTCTGCTTTTTCTCCACAGATGGTGCCAGACCTCCTGAGTTTCTCCAGCAAAAGAAAATTCTACAGCAGTGGAAAGCATTTTGATTCAAAAGCTTACCAAAACACAAACTATTGCTTAATCATTTTGTTTTCAAAACCTGCAATGTTTTATAATTGTTTTCCATTTAAAATAACTGCACAGCAGAAATGTTTAATGTTTAAAAGAAAAGCTTTTGGTCTGAATTGCAGAATTGGTGATTGTTAATTAGGATAGAGACTTGTACTTTGGCAATGCTTTTCTCCATGATATTGAAATCCAAAACCACGTATCCAAATTGAGTCATTCAGATGCAAATATCCGAACTGAATATATTCTCACTGCACTGCTCAGGTATTTTGTTGATTTATCAATGGAATTAATAAAGCCCAAAGGCAGTAATTTCCAGCATTTCTCAGGTTATGACAAATCTTCATAAAACATTGATTTGGCCTTAATGGGAATATTTTCCCAACTTTGGGCTCCATTCTTTAAGAAGGATGTGAAGACTTTTGAGAGGATGCAGAAAAAGATTATGGAAATGATTCGATGAATGAAGGATTTCAGTTAGTTGAATAAATTGGAGAAGTTGGGACTGTTCTCAGAACAGAAGGTTGAGAGGAAAACCAGAAAATATTGACTTAAGCTGATCAGGAAAAGAATGAAAGGTGATAAGATGCGTTTTTGTGCAGTGAATGGTTAGGATTTAGAATGCCTGGCCTGAGAGTCTGGTGGGGACAGCTTCATATCTAGCTGTTTAAAAAAAAAATTAATTTTTAAATAGTACCTGGAAAAGGATCATGGGACCACAAAGGGCATGAGAGTAGTGCCAACTACTAGAGTATTGCTCTGAGAGAGCAGACACAGACTCGATTGGCTGAATGGCCACTTTTATGGTGTGATGATCCTATGATTCAATTTTCTATATGAGGAGACAAGTTGTAACACTTCCTCATTGACTGTAATGAACCCATTTCTCTCAGCACTGGAGTAGTCCTTATTGTTTTACTGTTTTAGATGACAGGTTAGATAATTAGATAATGAAGGAATACATTCCTGTAAAGGAAAATCCAATCTTATTCAGCTATGATTCCAGTAGATAAGGTGTTGTCAAAGTGGCATAACCCATACTAAATGGTTTCTCCCGGTGACCTCTGAAAGTTATTAGTTTTGCTTTGCTTATCTGCAACACTAGTAACGTGTTGAAAAAAAATTATTTCATTGTGATGAAATAGGAAATTTGTATTGGTTCAAATCAATATATTGAATTGAATTGAATTGTCATGAGTACCAAGGCACAGTGAAAAGCTTTGTCTTGTGAGCATTACAGGCAGATCACATAGTTAAATAGCGTAGATAAGTAAATAATAGTTAAACAGTGGCAAAAACCAAAACAAAAGTACAGGCGGATGCTATGAGTTTGTGAATCCATTCAGCATTCTAACAACATTAGGGTAGAAACTGTTTTGAAACCAGCTGGTGCATGTGTTCAGGCTTCTGTACCTTCTCCCCGATGGTAGAGGTTGTAGAAAAGCATTGCCAGGGTGGGATGGAGAATGCTGGCGGCCTTTCCTTGACAGCGGGCCTGGTAGATGGATTCTGTAGATGGGAGGTTGCCTTTGGGGTTTTCCAGGCTGAGTTCACCACTCTCTGAAACCGTCTCTGATCTTTAATGGTACAGTTGCCATATCAGGTAGTGATGCATCCAGACAGAATGCTATCGATGGCGCACGTATAAAAGTTGGCAAGGGTATTCACTGTCATGCCAAAGTTTCTCAGCTGCCTGAGGAAGAAGAGACATTTTTGGGCCTTTGCAACCAGTGCATCCACATGAAGAGTCCAAGAAAGCTTGTTGTTGATGACCACTTCCAGGAGCTTGACTCTCTCCACTCATTCCACCTCTGTGCTGTTAATGTGTAGGGGTCATGAGTAACATCCTGCTGAAGGTCAATAATGAGTTCCTTGGTTTTGCCAGCATTGAGAGCTAGGTTGTTCTCAGTGCACCATTTTTCCAGGTCTTCCACCTCCCGTCTGTAGTCTGTTTCGTCCCCATCTGAGATTCGACCGACTATGGTGGTGTCATCAGCGAACTTGTAAATAGCATTAGTCTGGTATTTGGTAACACAATCATGGGTATACAGTGAGTACAGTAGGGGGCTAAGTAGGCACCTCTGGGGGACTCCAGTGTTGAGTGTTAGTGAGGATGAAATATTGTCCCCAGTCTTCACTGATTGTGGCCTGTGGCTCAGGAAACTGAGGATCCAGTTGCAGAGAGTGGGGCTTAGTCCAAGATCACTAAGTTTAGTAATCAGTCTTCAAGGGGATAATAGTGTTGAAGGTTGAACTGTAGTCAATGAGTAGGATTCTTACGTAGCTGTTCTTGGTGTCAAGATATTCTAGGGAGGAGTGAAGGGCAAGTGATATAGCATCTGACATGGATCTTTTGGTCCGATAGGCAAACTGGAGTGGGTCAAGAGTAGTGGGGAGGCTGGAGTTGATTAATGCCATGACCGACCTTTCAAAGCACTGAAGTTAGGGCCACTGGGTGGTAGTCATTGGGACATTCTGCGTGAGCCTTCTTAGGCACAGGGATGATGTTGGCCCTCTTGAAACAGACACGGACAGTGACCTGCTGCAGGGAGAGGTTGAAGATGTCTGAGAAGACCTCTGCCAATTGATCTGCCCATGCTCTGAGTGCACGGCCTGGTACTCAGTCTGGTCCTATCGCCTTCCTTGGATTCACACGGAGGAAAACTGATCTGACCTCTGATGCAGTGATTGTTGGGATCAGTTCATCAGGACTTGTTGGAATAGGTGTTACCTCTCGCTGAAATTCTGCTCAAAGCGAGCATAGAAGGCATTGAGACAATCTGGGAGGGGTGTGTCATCATCTGCTATCTTGCAGTGTATCTTTTTAGAACTTGTGACGTCATTCAGTCTTTGCCGTAGTCACCGTGTGTCTGTCTGAGTCTCTAGTTTGGATCGGTATTGGTCCTTGGCTGTCTTAATGGCTCTGCGAAGGTCATACTTGGATTCCTTATATTTGAGTGGGTCTCCTATACTGAAGGCCTCACACTGGTATTTCGCAGGTTCTGTACGATCTGATTCGTCTAGGGTTTCCTGCTGGGGAACACCCAGATTGACTTCCTTGGTATGCAGCCCTCCACATACTTCCTGATAAAGTCTGTGATGGTGGCTGTGACAGTAATTTTAATTTGCCAATATGAGTTTTCTTTAGACTAGAAATCCAACTTATAAATAAAGAGAAATTCATAAGAATTATTACCTTGTAGGGTATCCCATAGTTATTAACAGCCGATCAAGTAATTTTGAAGGGTAGTTACTATTATAATGTTGCAAGCATTTTACTCAATTTGCCCACAACATCACACAAACAACAATGACTAGATAATTTATTCTATTATCATAGAGACATGGCTGCAAGGGGATCAGGCTAGGAACTGAATATCCAAGATGCGCACCCTATTGAAAGGACAGGCAGATGGGCAGAGGTGGTGGGGTTCCCTTGTGCATAAGAAATGAAATTAGATCAGTAGCAAGAAGTGATATAGAGTCAGAAGGCATTGAATCTGTGTGGGTAGAGTTAAGGAACCACAAAGGGAAAAAGATCTTGATGGTAATTAGTGCAGGCCTTGTTGCAGTAATCAGAACGTAGGGCAGAAAATAAATCAGGAGATAGAACAGTCCCACAATAATCTTGTGGGAATTCAATATGCAGGTGGATTGGCGTAAGCAAATTGGTAGCAGATCCAAATGAAAGGAATTATTTGAATGTGTACAAGCTTTTTTTTTGACGCAACTTGTGGTAGAACCCATTAGGGAACAGGCAGTTCTGGATTTGGTGATGTGTAATGAGGCATACTTGATTAGTGAGCTTAAGGTGACGTACATCTCAGGGGACAGTGATTATGATATGATAGGATTCACCCTGCAGTTTGATAGGGAGAAGTTGGGATCAAATGCAATGGTATTATAGTTGAGTAAGGGCAATGATAAAGACATAAGAGAGGAGCTGGCCAGAGGGTCATTGGATGGGAAGCCTAGCAGGGAAGACAATGGAGCAGCAACAGTTGGGGTTTCTGGAGATCGTTTGGGAGGTACAACAGAAATTCATCCCAAGAGGAAACATATTAAGGGGAGGACAACTATGGCTGACAAGGAAAGTCAGGGACTACATGAAAACAAAAGAAAAAGCATACAATGTGGTTAAGGTCAAAGGGAGGCCAAAGTATTGGGAAACCTTTAAAAACCAGCAGAGGATAACTGACAAAACAGTAAGGGCAGAGATGAAATATGAGGGTAAGCTAGCTAGTAATATAAAAGAAGATTGTAAGAGTGTTTTTAGAGCTATGAAAGGTGAGAGAGTGGATATTGGATCGCTGGAAAATGAGGCTGGAGAAGTAGTAATGGGAAACAAAGAAATGATGGAGGAACGGAATAGGTAGTTTGCATCAGTCTTCATGGTGGAAGACACCAGTAGATTACCAGAACTTCAAGAGAGTCAGGGGGCAGAATGAATGTAGTAGTCATCACTAAGGAGAAAGTGCTGGGGCAGGCTGAAAAGTCTGAAGGTTTATAAATCACCCAGACTAGATGGACTTCGCCCCAGAGTTCCAGAAGAAGATAGCTGAAGAGATTTTAGAGCATTAGTGGTGATCTTTCAGGAATCATTGGAGTCATGGAGGGTCACAGAGTATTGGAAGAAGATTAATGTAACACCCCCATTTAAGAAGGGAAGGAGACTGAAGAAAGGAGGCTATAGGCCAGTCAGTCCCATGTCAGTAGGTCTGGCAGCATCTGTAAGGAGAGAAGAGAGCTGACGTTTTGAGTCTAACTGACCCTTTGTCAAAGGGACAAAAGCTTTGTCCAGCTTTGACAAAGGGTCAGTTAGATTTGAAACATCAGTTCTTTTCTCTCCTTACAGATGCTGCCAGGCCTGCTGAGATTTTCCAGCATTTTCTCTTTTGGTTTCAGATTCCAGCATCTGCACTAATTTGCTTTTATCCTTTATTTTAGTCCCATGTAAGTTATTGGTAAGATTTTAGACTCCATCATTAAGGATGAGATTACGGAGTACTTGAAAGTACATGGTAGAACAGGGCTGAGTCAGCACGGTTTTGTCAAGGGGAGGCCATATCTGTTAGAATTCTTTGAAAAAATAATGTGTAAGTTAGGCAAAGGAGAGCCAGCATCTGTTTGAATTTCTGGAAGGCCTTTGACAAGATGCCACACAGGTGCTAATAATATAAGAACCCATAGTGTTAGGAGAAAGATACTAACATGGATAGAGGATTGGCTGACTGGCAGAAGGCCAGTGGGGATAAAGGGGTCTTTTTCAGGACGGCAGCTGGTGGTTAGTGGAGTTTTACAGAGGTCAGTGCTGCGACCACCACTATTCATGTTATACATTTAAACATCTGGATGAAGGCACTGAGGACATTATTGCTAAGTTTGCAGATGACACAAAGATAGGTGGAGGGACAGATAGTGTTGAAGAAGGGGGGGAGGCTGCAGAAGTATTTTTCCAGTCTAGGCGAGTGGGTGAAGAAGTAGCAGATGGAATACAATATGGGATAGTATGATGTTATGTGCTTTTGCAAGAAGAATAGAGGTGTAGACTATTTTTTAAATAGGGAAAGGCTTTGAAAATCTGAATCACAAAGGGACTTAGGAGTTCTAGTTCAGGATTCTCTTAAGGTTAATGTGCAGGTTCAGTGGCAGTTATACAGGCTGGAATACAAGAGCAAGGATGTACTGCTGAGGCTGTATAAGGCTTTGATCAGACTGCATTTGGACTATTGTGAGAAGTTTTGGGCATCGAATCTAAGAGCAGATGTGCTAGCCTTGGTTTACGAGAATGATCCCAGGGGTGAAGGGCCTATCGTATGAGGAGTAGTTGAGGACTCTGGGTCTGTACTCAATGGAGCTTTGAAGGATTGGGGTAATCTCACTGAGACTGACAGAATACTGAGAGCCCCGAATAGAGCAGATGTGGAGAAGATGTCTCCATGATTAGGAGAGACTAGGACCTGAGGGCACAGCCTCAGAGTAAAGGGACAACCATTTAGAACTGAGATGAGGAGTAATTGTTCAGCCACAGAGTGGTGTATCTGTGAAACTCATTGCTGCAGAATGCTGTGGAGGCCAGGTCATTGAATTCTTTAAGGTAGAGAAGGATCAGTTCTTGATTAGTAAGGAGATCAAGGCAAGAAAGAAGGCATGCGAATGATGTTGAGAAACATAGCAGCCATGATCGAATGGTGGAGCAGATTTGATGGGTCGAATGGCCTAATTCTACTCCCATATCTTACAGGCTTATGGTCTAAAATCAGAAACTGCTGATAATCAGTCAGAACATCATGCAGCATTTGCAGAGAGGAAACAGTGATTATGTTTTAGGTTAATGATCTTTCATTAGAAGTTCTTTTAATGATGTTAGTTGGGATAACAATTGAGTCAACTATGTGGGAAAATTTCCCAGCTTCTTGTCAACTGAAGACAGGGGATCTTTTGTGATCATTTAAAAAATCAAGGAGCTTTCAGTTCAGTACCTGAAAGACAAGACTCCTGACAGTGTGATTGTCCCTCCATGGAGTGCTGGAGGATGTGCTTAGATTTTGTCTGTGGAGTGAAGCTTCAGCTCCCAACTTTCTGACCTAGAGGTGAGTACTAATATTGAGTCTGACTTTTTCCCCGTCACAATAGCTGAGGAGCTCTATGATGGACAAAGAAAACTGAAAATAAAAAGGAAGAATTCATTGTCCCAACTATGCACAGTTCTTCTTTAAGGCAGTTATCTAAAGGCCTTTGTATCGAAAATCCTGGCCTCTTAATTATTGTGTGTAACTTTTCCAATAGATGTTGTGCTTTACCAACATCCAAAGAATTTTATATCATCAGCAAAGACATCATCTATGATCCATTCCTGGTTGCATTGAGAAAGTAGTGAACCAGCTGTAATGTACTTTGATTTTCTCTTTGTTCCTAAAAGATATGAACCTTGTGCTGGACACTGATGGATTTTTATGCAATATACTTTGCTGTGATGGGATTGAATATCTTGTTAAATAAAAAAAAATCCTCAATTTCCATTATCATTTGAAACACTGAGCATTTTATTCTTTGAAATTTGATTTAGACTTTTTTTTGTTTCCCTGTTCATGACATGTCAAATGCCTAACATCCATCTCTGCAAACCCTCCCCATCCCCCCCCCCCCAATCCGTGGAGGGGAAATTATAGGCAATGGTTTGATCTGTTTCTAAAAAGGAGAAGGAGTAGAATGATAGCGATGGAGAGTTTTTAGGGAGGGAATTTCCAATGCTTAAGCCCTTGGCAGCATAAAACATGGCTTGCAGTTGTGGAATGGTTTAAGCTGGCAGTGTGGAAAGGCCAGAGTTGGTGGAGTGCAGATATGGGGAGATTTGTAGAGCTGGGAGAAGTTACAAGGGTGAATGTGAAACAAGGACAAAAATATTCAAATTGAAGTGTTGCTTAACTAAAAAATAAAGTTGCCATAATCCCAGAGGGCAATGGGCAAGGTTGAGGAGGTGGGACCTGGATGATAACCTCAGCCAGTGCAGGAATTGACCCCATGCTGTTGGCGACACTCTGCTGTCATACAAACCAGCTGTCCAGCTAACTGACTCCCTTAATTAAGGAGCTTATGTACATCAGTAGACATAAGGATAATAGATGCATTGAATTTAATGTTGATTAATATATAGTATGCAGAGTCTTGCATAAACTTCAGATTATGGACAGTGGCCAGGGCTGAGTTGAAATACTCAAGTCCAGAGGTAGCAAAGACATGGATGAGCAGCAGCTAAATTGTGGTGGATTGATGATAATACTGAGGTAGAAATAGTCTAGTTTGTGGCTTGAATGTGGTCGCTTGGTTAGTTACGCATCTTTGGGTCACGTAAAGTATCAAAGTTGTGAACAATTTTGTTCAACCTTTGTTATCCGGGAGAGGGAAGAATTTGGTGGCTCAGGACTGGAGTTTGTTCTTCTCAATTTAATATGGAGGAAATTTCTGCTATTTCAGTACTTGATGGCAGACAACAGCCTGACGATTTAGCGATAGAGGGTTTGAGAAAAATGGTGGTGAGTTGAAGATTGGAGTCATCTGCTTATGTGTGGAAATTGAAGCTGCAATTCTGAATGATGTTTTGGAGGTGTAGCATGTAGGTGCAAAATGGCTGAGAACTAAGAATGACCCCTTGGATGACATCAGGGGTAATGATGCTGAAGTAGAAAGAGAGGTCTTTGAAGTTAATTCAGTCACTACGATGGAAGTGAGAATATAACCACATGAAAGCAATCCCACTCAGCTGGGTGGATGCCACAGAGAGATGTGCTGGCAGGGATGGTGTGGTCAATTTTGTTTGGGTGACTCAGTAATCCAGTAGTTATCACAACGCCCGGGATCCAGGTTCAATTCCAGTCTCTGACGATTGTGTGGGGTTTGCACATTCTCCCCGTGTCTGCGTGGGTTTGCTCCAGGTGCTCCAGTTTCCTCCCACAGTCCAAAGATGTGCAGGTTAGGTGAATTGGCCATTCTAAATTGCCCATAGTGTTCAGGGATATGTAGGTGAGATGGGTTAATCCGGGGAAATGTAGAGTAATAGGGTAGGGGAATGGGTCTGGGTGGGTTACTGTTCCAAGAGTTGGTGCGGACTTGTTGGGCCAAATGGCCCAAACTGTAGGGATTCTATGTCTGTGTTATAATTTTGTCAAAGTCTGCTTTAAATCTGAGAAGGATAATAGTGGAACACTTAAAACTGTCAAAGTCACCTGCGAGCCATTGGGACTTTGAAAAGAACTGTTTTAAAAACTGTGAATACACTGATTTACATCAACCATAATATATGCCTCTAAGGTGTACAATCACCATGTGTCAAATGTAACTGCAGTCTTCAGTTCGTTTGCAAGCTTCTGGGGGAAAGAATAGTGAAAGAAAAGTAATGATTTAACTAGACTAAAAAGTTTGGTACATTGTAATTCTTTGAAGAAGATTCAGAACAAGACTTTTATAGCTGACTGGATTATCTATAAGAGACAGCTGCACTATGTTATATGCTGCTAATCTCAAATAACCCAATCGATCAGGACACTACTGCAATGCATATTAGTTTCCTCATGATTAGGGCATTCAAATAAAACTTGTTTCTTGAGAATATTTTTTTATTAATGGTTCTGCAAATCTGATGAGGCCTGTTTGTAATTAATAAATGTGAGTTAATGTAATACTTTTAATGATGTGTAGTCGGGTTGCAAAATAAGAAATGCAACTCTTGATGAACAGCTTCCGTTTCAGCCAATTTAATCATAAAGAATTCTTACACTTAATCAGTGTCCAGAAACAGTGGTCTTCCAAGCTTATACTTCGAAATAATTTGATGTATGGACCAGTTTCGAACACACCCAATGGATCAATGCCTATAATGTTCATGTTGTGTAAATGCAAGAATTATATTGGCCTCTGATAACTCAGATTATTGAGCACATACTAGTACCATGGAAAATAGTAAGATTTCCATATTGATGCCTGATTTTTATTGAGATTGATGATTGCAACTTTGCAGGAATAGGGCTAAATTTGGCTACCACATCCTTATGTCAGGGTAGGAAAAATTGCCTAGGATGCATGGTACTGATCACCAATCAGTGGCCTCTTTTGGACATAGATATCTAAAACCAAAAAATACAATTTCAGACGTGGCTGTGAAGTCCTTTTATAAATGGATACTGTGCTACAGTTAAGATGCAAGATAACATGTTTGAATAATGTCACTTGGCTGGCGTACTAAAGTATGGTCACCATCCCAGCAATCATATCCAATGAGAAAGGTAAAGATTTGGGATGATGAAGGAGAAAATGCTTTGACATACACTGAAATCTGCCATAATTTGATTTTTGTATGTTTCTGATCTAGTGGTTTCTAATTTTTTTCATGCAACATGGGTATTGCTGGCTAGGCTAGCATTTATCACTCATTTAAAATTATCCTTAAAATATTGGTGGTGAGCTGCATTCCTGAACTGCTGCAGTCCATGAGTAGGTACACTCAGTGTTGTTAGGGGTGGAAGTTCCAGGATTTTGGCCAGTGACAGTGAAGGATCTAGTTCCAAGTCAGGATAGTGTTTGCCTCAAGAAGGGAACTTGCAGGAGGTTCACCACTACTTCTGCTGCCCTTATTCTCCAAGGTGGAAGTGATTGTGGATTTGTAAGGTTTTGCTAAAGGAACCTTAGTGAGTTATTGCAGTACATTTGGTAGATGATACACACTGTGCCTTAGTTTGGAGGGACTGAATGCTGAAGGTACTGGAGATCATTATCCGCTACTTTTATGTTGTGAGAATTTTAGTTGTCGCTTGTTGGCCCAAGCTTGGATGTTGTGCAGACTTTGATAGGGATGACTTTGGTATCTCAGAAGTTGCAATTAGTGCTGAATGTTGTGCAATCATCAGTGAACATCTCCACTACAGACCTAATGGAATGAGGGGAGTTGATGAAATAGCTGGAAATGATTGCGCCTAGGACATTATCCTGAGGAATCCCTGTAGTCATGTTTTGTGTTTAAGATGATTGATCTCCAAAGACTACGACCACCTTCCCTTGTCCTTAACAGGTTTTCAACCAACAGAGAGTTTTCACTGATTCCCGTTCATTCCAGTTTCGTTAGAACTCCTTGATGTTATTTTAGGTCAAATTAGGCCTTGATGTCAGAGGGAGTCACTCTCACCTCACCTTTGGAATTCAGCTCTTCTGTCCATGTTTGGACTAAAACTGAAATGAGGTCAAGGGCTGAGTGGCTCAAGCTAAACCCAAACTGAGCATTGGTGACAGTTTCTTGCTAAGCAACTTCTGCTTGATAGGAATATTGACAATCCCTTCAATCACTGATGAATATGAGTCACCTGATGAGTTAGTAATTGAATGGATTTGATTTGTCCTTTATTTTAAGGACTAAGCTGGGCAATATTGCACATTGGTGGGAAGATGCCAGGATTGGAGTTACACTGGAGTTACATCTTGGCTAGGGCGGCAACTAGTTCAGGAGCATAAATCTTCAGTACTATTGCCAGTGTTGTCAGGCCCAGAGCCTTGGTGTATCCAATACTCTCAGATTTATTGAATCATGTACAGTGAGTCAAATTGTCTGAGGACTGGCATTGCTGGGGTCGTCAAGACAAACCTGAGATAAGTGATCCATTCAACTCCAGAGGCCAAAGATGTTTGCAAATGCTTCAGTCTTATCTTTTGCACTAATGTGTTTGCCTCCACCATCCTTTGATGTTAACGAAGTTGCATTCTCCTGTTGTTTCATTGTCCACCACCAGTAATGATTGGAGGCAGCTGGACTACAGAGCTTATATCTGATCCATTGATTGAAGAATCCTTTCACTCTGTTTATTATAAATTGCTTCCACAGTCTGGCATACAAATAGTCCTGTTTTGTAGCTTCACCGGGCTGACACTCCATTTTTATATATGCCTGGTTCTGCTTCTGGCATCCCTTCTTCAGTGAACCATCATTGGTCCCCTGTCTTGATGGTAACAGTAGAGTGGGACATGCTGGTCCATGCACTTACAATTCTGCTGCTTTTGATGGCCCAAAGTGCCTTGTGCATGCCCATTTTTGCATTCCTAAATCTGTTTGAAATCAATACCATTTAGCTTGGTGATTCTGCCACAGAGCATGATGGAGGGTATAACTGAAGCTGAAAAAGTGCACTGTCTCTACTGTAATGCTCCACAGGTCATGATGTAGAATAAAAGTACTGCTTCCTGTTACCAGGAAAGCCAATATCTTATCTATGATTTTCAGTAACAAGATCTTGCAACCCAGTTTCTTAATAAACACAATCATCAGTTTATAGCAAAGCTTATCCAATAAATATGCAATAAATGGTCAACATATGCAGTCTCTAACATAGAAGTATAATTGCTATCTCTCTAAATATCACACATGAAAACACAAGTGCATGCTGTTAGGGGAAAAAAGTCTTTTGAGAAATTGACTTTCTCAAAACAAAAATGCACTTTGACCAATAGGTTATTTTTGAAGGTTAAAGGATAAAGTATAGACTATCTTCAATGTTCTGGCATGTGTAATCAAGACTAAACACACAGTTGTTTCGAAACTCTTGCAGGAACAAATTTCAAAAAAAACAAACAGATTGAGCTCAAGGATTTTCTTTTCACATATTGAGGGGCCAGGTAGACAGCTTGTTCTCACTTGGTTTTCCAGCAACTCAGCTTGTTCTGAGCAGCCTTCCTCCAATTCAGCTCATTTTTGGGCTTCCCTCCAACTGAGTCAGATAAAAGCTAGCCCTTAATTCCAGCAAGCAACATTTAAATATAAAATGTCTTTGCAACAGTATCCACAATGTGAAGGCAAGACTATATCTCCACAAGGACTGTTTTCTGGTCAGTTCTACAATACTGGCATGGACAGATGCATCAGTGACAGGTAGATTAGTGAGAATGTGGTCAAGTAAGTTTGTTCCTCTTTTTGGCTATCATGACCTCCTGCAGGCCAGCAATATTTGAGGTTGGCTAGCTCAGTGAATAGGAGAAAGTGAGGACTGCAGATGCTGGAGATCAGAGATTAGAGAACTGAGTCCTTCCTGATGAAGTGCTTATGCCCAAAATGTCGATTCTCCTGCTCCTCGGATGCTGCCTGACCTGCTGTGCTTTTCCAGCACCACACTCTCGACTCTAGATCAGTGAATAGTGTGCTATCGGGCCATCCTGAGTGAGGGACATTGAAATCTCCCACCTAGAGTATATTCCGTGCCCTTGTCACTCTGGGTTTCTTTCAGTTGGCGTCCAACATGGAGGAGTACTGATTTCAACAGCTGTTGGTAGGGGGAGTGGCAGCTGTAAGTGGTAATCAGCAAAAGATTTTCTTGCCCATGTTTGATCAGATACCATGAGAGTTATGTGGCCTGCAGCCTTTGTTAAGGAGCCTCAGAGTATCTCCCACTGAATTGTATGTCACTGTGCAGGCACCTCTGCTGGGGCAGGACATACCCAGGGTTGGTGATGGTGGTATCTGGGACATTATGAGGCATAGTCCTGTGAGTAAGATGTCAAATGTTGCTTGTGTCTAGTCTCTAAGGTAATGCTCCAAAGTTTGACCCGTACCACTAGCTATTAGCCAGGAAGATTTTGCAGGGTTGACAGGACTGGATTTGCCAATCTCAGTTTTGGTGCATAGGTCGGTGCAGGATGATCTATACAGTTTTGTTCCTTTTTTTAAGGCTTGGCAATTGTTTGATACATCCAAATGACCTTCTGGGCCATTTCAGAGAGCATGTAAGAGTCAATCACATTGCTATGGGTCTGATGTAGGGACTGCAGATTTCCTTCCCTAAAGGACATTAGTGAACCAGATGGATTGTTGTGACAACATCTTTATGGGCTCCGTTAGACTAGATTTAATAAATGAATTCAGATTCGGCCAATTGCCATGATCAGATTTAAAGGCCTGTCCCAAATCATTAACCATGGCTTCTTTGGTACAGTGACGTTACCGGTTTGTCAACTAATCCATTATACTGGCTGAAAGGGAACATATCTAATTAAATGGGATAAAAAAATTTGAAGGCCCATGTATATGTCAAAGAAACTGACATTATCATCGCAGAATTCTGATTGAGACTGACAATTCAGTTTTAATAAAAGATGAGGAATTATAAGTGAATAGGCAGCAGTGTATTGATAATATCAATAGATTAGTAATACAGGACCTGGGGTTAATGTTTTGAGGACATGTGTTTTAATCCTGCCATAGTAGATGGTGAAATTAGAATTCAATAAAAAGCTGTCCTAATAGTGATCACGCAACTACTCTCAATTGGTGAGGTTCGGCCTACATGTGACTCCAGAATTGGCCTACATATGCCCCTGGGTAATTCGGGACTGTCAATGCCGACATCCCACAAACAATAAAAAAAAGTAATTAATGTATCATTGCTGGATTGATGGTAAAAGATAATTGGAGGAATCCCATTGCTATGTGCATGGCCTATCCTTACTTTATTAGAGACAAAAAAAACTGTAGATGCTGGAATCTAAGGTAGCCAGGCAGGTGACTGGAAGAACACAGAAAGCCAGGCAGCATCAGGAGGTGGGGAAGTTAACATTTCGGTAATAACCCTTCCTCAGGACTTTATACTATCCTTACTTTATACTCACTTCTGTTTTTTTGTGGTTTAAACTGATAGATGTGAGATTATAGGTAGATTGGCCCTGTGTTGTACAGTAAACCTTCAAGGAGAGTTTAAATATATATTTACATATGGAGACAACATCCCTCTGTTTTACAACCAGTCCCTATTTGGAGTATGAGGTTAACGCGATATCAGGAAGGCAGATTTGTAGAATGGCCAAGAGATTTGTTTCATCAGAAATGCAATTAGCCAGAATGAAACTTTTTATTCACATTTGCTACATCTGTGTTGTGTGGTTATTATCAATTGAAAAGCCAGGTTTTAATTTATCTGTTTTTAATCACTGGTATGGTTATAAAAAGGGCCCTCATTATTAAAATTAGTTGTGTTCCACTTAAGGTCAGACTATATTATTGATAGCCTTCATCAGGAGCAGCTTTATCCAGTGTTGTGTTCCTGTGTAGCAATCCCAGAATTCAGCTGTGTTCATCATTGTGACTCTGTACTGATCTGTAAATAGACTTGCTGTACCATTTTTCTTTATCCACATATTGCCATGTTGTCTGATGCTCATTTGTTAACTACAATTCCACTTACTTGCTGTCCTTTCTAAAGCTGAAGTGTAGTTTGATTAAAAATGTTGTCTAACAAACTAATAGCTGGACAATCTCTTTGTTAAGAACTGTTGAGGGAAATGTACTTAAATTTAACTCTCACAGGCTGTTTAATATGCATAAATCCATAATCTGCCATATCAACTACATGTAGCATTTTCAATATTGCACAGTGTATTGGGAACAGTAGCATAGTGGTAATTTTATTGGCCTATAATTTAGTGACATGGACTAGTGGAGAAATGAGTTCAAATTTCATCACAGCAGTTGAAAGAACTTGGGTTTGGTTTGTTAACCTGGATAAAAACGCTAGTCTGTGTAGAAATTGTGAAAGTATTGAATTGTTGTATAATCCCATCTGGTTCACTAATGTCCTTCAGGATATCTGCTGTCATTAACTGGTGATTGCAGAACTACATATTAAGTGTGACTCGTAATAACCCTCTGAACAACTCTGTTGTCAGCAGCTAACCATGGCTTGCTCAAGGATAGTTCGAAATGGGCAAAACTTACTGGCTTTACAGTGAAGTTCACATACCAGGAACAAATTTTTAAAATCCCAAAATATTCCAAAGTAAAGTAATCGAGCAAAACGTCACACAGAACCACTTGAGAATATGAGACTGTAAATATAGAATGGGTTTAATGGAGAGTTGTAAAAGAAACAGGAAAAAAAACGAGGTATGGAACACATCATACCCTGTTAAAACTGAGATCTCAGAACTGAGACAAAATGTAGAGAATGTGCATTCAGTCAGACAGCATCTGGTTTGCAGTTTGGGTGAAAGGTATGTTAAAGGTTACTAGTTTGACCTTGGATACAGGGGCTGTTAATTACTCCTGAATGATCTGAGCATTTTGTGTTTGTGTGCCCATACCACCCAGTATCAAACTTTGAAAGAACATAGACTGGATTTGTTATAGTAATGTACATTGAGGCTGGTAACTGGTTGTTAGTGTATTTCACATGTATCCCCATGTGCATTGCTACAAGCATTTTGCAAGCCTGGTGGAGAAGATACTTAGTCAGATGGAGCCTTGATGGAATTGTTAAGCTGCTTATCTCACAACAGGAAAACATACTGATTCACAGTTAAAATTAACTTCACTCAATCCAAACAGTACAACTTGTCTTTGTGTATAAAGTAATGAGTAGCTTCTGTATCTTTACAACAATAGATCATGTTGCTTCACTTAAACAAATTAATTTCTAATCACTCACCTGTATTCTAATCTTCTGAATCAAGTAAATGGATGCCTTGTGCATTAATGCTGAAAATGTTTTCTGATTCTGACCGACTTTTTACTTTTTGAATTATAATCCACAATTCTTTAAATGTTATTAGTGCACAAACAAATAGGACAATAAAATTCAGTTCCCTTGCACTTGTAGTTTCAGCACTATTGGTGCCATTTTGGTATTAGTGCACACATTTGATGTGGTCCATGCTCATCTATTTTGTTGAGAATATTAGAAGCAGGCATTAAAGGTATGTGGAGTAGGAAGAAGTGACATTTATCAGTGTGTAACACTGAGTTGATACCAAGTGCTGCGATTTTTTTTAACCTCCTCACTGTCTTGTTACATACAAAGCTGGACCTAGTGTTCAGCAGCACAAAGCAGCCACTGTGTGACATCCTTGATCTCAGCATCAGGGTGAAGCAGAATGCCATCATCGAATCACATGTACGACTACAGAAATGCTTGTCTGTTCCCAAATGAATGAATCCTCCACCACCTTTGCTCTTTCGTTCTTCTTCCTGCCCTCTCTGGCACCACAAACATGGCTCAGAATGCATTCCTTCAAGGAACCAGCACCTTTGTCAAATTTCAAATGACAAATGATTTGTGAGCAGGATATTGGAGGTTTCCTGCAATATCTGCCTGATTCTGTTGGACTGCATGGTGGTTTCCTATTTTCTTTCCACCTCCAGACTTCAAGTTTCTGCAGCTGGGCAGCACTTCCTGTTCTAGTGTTATCTAGGATACCGATACGGTCCATGATTTTATGCTCCTGAAGAAGGGCTTATGCCCGAAACGTCGATTCTCCTGTTCCTTGGATGCTGCCTGACCTGCTGCGCTTTTCCAGCAACACATTTTCAGCCATGATTTTATGCTCATCTTACACTCTACACATTACACTCGACCCTCGACCAAGTTACTTGCTATGTCTTAACTTTGCTTCCCATAGGTTAACTTTTATGGTTGTTGAATACTTGTATGGGCCTATTTTATTGGCCCAACTCTAAGTTGTTCTTATTATATTGATTGCCAATTTGTTTTGAATAAGTATAAATATGACTTGATATCATTAGCAGTGTTATTTTAAAATGCATGTCCATACACTATCCATGTACTTATTAATAATGTAACTAATAAGTAAACCAATAAATCTTTGGTTAAAACCAATTTTCTGAGGCACATTTTCACTTCCAAGTTTTAATTCAGAATTGCAATACTCTCTTTTAAGTGTTCTTGTTTTCTCTCCATGCTTCAGTTTTGACCCCCCCTCCCCACCCCCACTGCCCCACTATTCACAGAAAATCCAGACGCCCTGAACCACTAGAAGACCACTCAGGGAAGATGTAGCCAATTGCCACAAGTAGAATTGCAATTAAAATTTAAATTTAAATTTAAACTCACAATTAAAATTGTGACCTTGCGATTCAAGCCATTGCCCAGAAACTCAACTCCTGCCTTGATAGATCTATTACTGTTGGTATCACAATCATTCACAGTGCATCAGCTGAAGTCATTAATTGGGCTGTGAACCTTGACATTAAGCTATAACTGCTTTCCTAGCCATTTAGTATGGCTGCCAGCTTTCCACAGCTTTGAGTCTTCTTGGCCTTCACCTCAATGAACCTGCCGACTTTCTTTAGTTGAATAGGCATTGCCGAGGTGGCTTCTTCGTTAGCCACCTCTGGAAGACCACCCAGATATCCTGAATGCAGATGATATCTGAGGTAGACACAAGTAATTGACAAAGTATGTGAGAATCTTTTTTGAAGAGCAGAAGATTCTGTACAAAGAACATGGATCAGAGCAGTGACAGCAGCAAGAACATTGCCATTTGCTTGTCATTCACAGATGGAGATTTGTGCAGATAAATAAGCAGAAGGCTACTAGAAAAATTGCAACAGGACAGTGTTAAACCATTTTACTGGACAGTTTAAACCTTCCAAGAGAATTAACATGTACTGTATTTTAGATGTAGTGTTACAGAGCTGCTACTTAATGTGTCACTGTTTCCTTTTCAGTTTAGTACTATTGATTATAGCCATCGCAAGCTCTTGCTGTGCAGGTACATGCCATTTTTATACATATTTTCTAACCATAATCTAAATTATTTAGATTCTTATAAATTGGATTTCATTGGCAAGTCCTAAATATTAAGTATGTCTGGCCTTCTCCATTTACATTAGATCTTGAGTAGAAATTACATTTAGATTCATGGCTTGTGCTATACCTCCATAGAATCTCACTTATTCTTCAAAGCAATAATGAATCATCTTCTGACTCATTTTCAATTTAAAAAGAATCAAAATAAATTAACTTACGAAATATGAGCAAGAATATTAGTCACGTGCATGATGTAACTGCACGTCTAGAGTAGACATTGTAGTATTATGTTGAAATAGCAATTTGTTTTTGTTGTTGGCTTGCAGCTGCGATTTGAAACAACACCAGCAAATTCAGGTGCAAGAGTTCTGTTCTCTGTGCATATTCTGATTAAATATCTGACTTTCATCTTCGCAATGTCAATCATTCCTCCATTTGCATGAGGGTTCCATTTTGGAGCTTGTTTAAAAATATAGAATAAAAATAGGTTCAAAATCGTGGATGTGCAAGTTTGCCCACGGATATTTAATTTTGCTGCTACTTACTTTTTGGCATGGATAGGTGAATTTGTGATTTGGGAGTTTGCAGGTACAGGGGATTTACTCTATATGCTTTTTCCCTATCTTTGAAGCTTCCCTAACTTAAGTTAACTATGGTTGGTGGGTCCTAGTTAGAATTTTTTTGTAGGAATATATACAGAGTATACACAAACATCCTCTTAAATGTCTGCCACTGTATCTCTGTTGATCCATTCTTTAGTCTAGTACACCTATTCACTTCGACTCACTCAGCTTTCATGCCTACATAGTTGAATTTATTTAGGTTTAAAGTACTGGCCTAAGCCCCCAATACTCTCTCTTTCAAACTGGATATAACTCAAGCTTATTAGGTTTGCAGCTCCCAGGAGGTGACTTTACTGTAATGCCATTAATTAATCCCATTGCATTACACAATACAAAGTTTAATATAACTTGCTCTCTGGTGGGTCCCAAATTGTGCTGTTCTCTGGAATTATTTGAAAAGCATTCGATGAGCTTCTCAACTAAGCTTTGACTATCAGTCCGAGTTCTCCTGTCTATATGTAAATTAAAGTCAGCTATGATTACTGTTGTCCTTTTATCATAAGCACCCAATGCTATTTTTATACTTTGTCCCACATTATGATTATTATGGCTGTAGCTGGAAGGTTCGTTTTCATTTCGTTTGAAAATGAACCTTCCAGCTCAGAGCAAACCTACATCCAGAACCTCAACCTGAGCTACAAATCTTCTCAAAACTCGCTAACGTCTATGGTTATTATTTGGAGGCATGTAGATCATTTCCACTAGGGATTTATTTCCCTTAATATTCTTCATTGCCACCCAAACCAACTCTATATCCCAAACTCCTCAACCATAGTCATCTTTAACTATTACACAAATGCCATCCATGAAAAACAGTGCTACCTCTCTACCTTTACCTAGCTTCCTAATCTTCTTGAATGTTGTATCCCCTCAATATTCAGAATCCAATCTTTGTCATCCTGAGGACATATCTCTGTAACAGCAATCAGATTGATTGTGTATACTGAAGTCAATAAAAACAATTTGTTTGCTTTGATTCAGATACAGAGCCTCTGGCATTTTGTTTTGTTATTTTTGTACCATCTAGTCTTGACTGTTGGTGTATTCATAGGGTTAACTTATTACTGGGTCTCTTGCTTCTCTTCTCTGACCCTCATTTCCTGTGTCACTATTCTCCTATTTTACCTTGTTTTTAATTCGTTAATATTCCATATCTTACCACATTTGATCCTTTGACTGCACTATTTAGCTTAAAACCCTCTCTACTTCTGTCTGCTTTGTGAGTCTCAGCACAGTTCAAATATAGACTATCCCAGTTTTACAGTGCTCACTTTCCCCAGTATTGGTAACAATGGCTTGTGAACCAGAGTGCCCTTCTGACACATCAATCTTTGAATCATCTCTCAAATACTGTGTACCCTGTGCTAAATTACATGTGCCTCAGGTAATCATCCTGATATTATAATATTTGAGATTCTGGTTTTTAATTTAGTGTTTAGCTTTTCATAGTCTCTATGGAGAACCTCTTTCCTGGTTCTGTTTGTCCCAGCACTTGAATGGTTTCCTACATCGTGGTGCCATGGTTAGTTTGCTCATCCATTTTGCAGTCTCTGCTCTCATCCAAGCAGGCTGAGAGAACCATAAACTTATTGAACAATTGCAGAGGCTGACTGATTCAAGAACAGCTTCAACCCTGCTGTTATCATCCTTTTGAATGGACTTCTTTGATGTTAATGTTGATAGCTCTCTCTGCAACTTCTCGGCAGCTGTCACACTGCAGCCTTCACTCTATTTTGCTACCATGATGCACTTGTATCATATGATCTGCCTGGAATGTAAGTAAGACAGCAGGTTTCACTCCATCTCGGTACACGTGACTGTGATAAATCCAATCAAATCAAATTCTGCACTCATGCCCTCAGGGTACCCTCATCCTGATGAGACGAGATGGTTCAGATGAGGTGATGGAGAGTTACTGATTAGCTAGGAAGGATTTAAAGAGACAGTTAAGAAGAGCAAGGAGAGGACGTGAGCAGTGTTTAGCAGGTAGAATAAAGGAGAACCCTAATGCTTTCTATAGGTATGTGAGGAATAAAAGGATTTCTAGGGTAGGAATAGGGCCAGAAGTGGGAAGTTGTGTTTGGACCCTGTGGAGATCAGAGAGGTGCTAAATGAATATTTCTCGTCGATATTTACTCAGGAAAAGTAGGATATTGTAGAGGAGAAGAATGAGATACAAGATATTAGACTAGAAAGGATCGAGGTGTTATCAATTCTAGAAGGAGTGAGAGAAGGACAAGTCCCCTGGGCTGGATAGGATTCATCTGAGGATTCTCTGAGAAGTTAGGAAGGACATATTGGAGCCTTTGGCTTTGATCTTTGTGTTATCAATGTCTATAGGTTTAGTACACAGGACAAGAGGATTGCAAATATTGTGTCCTTGTTCAAGAAGGGCAGTAGAGATGACCCAGGTAATTATAGACCAGTGAGCCTTATGTCTGTTGTAGGAAATGTTTTGGAAAGGATTATAAGAGGTAGGATTTATAATCATCTAGCAAGCAACAATTTGATTGCAGATAGTCAACATGGTTTCATCAAGAGCAGGTCATGTCTCACAAACCTTATTGAGTTTTTTTGAGAAGGTGACCAAGCATGTGGATAAGGGTAGGGCAGTTGACGTGGTATACATGGGCTTCAGTAAAGCCTTTGATAAGGTTCCAAATGGTAGGCTGTTGGAGAAAATGCAGAGGCATGGGATTGTGAGTGATTTAGCAGTTTGGAGTAGAAACTGGGGCCACTGCTGTTTGTCATTTTTATAAATGATTTAGATGCAGGCATAGGTGGATGGATTAGTAAGTTTGCAGATGACACTAAAGTTGGTGGAGCAATAGACAGTGTTGAAGATTGTTGCAGGTTGCAGGACTTGAATAACCTGCAGAACTGGGCTAAGAGGTGGCAAATGGAATTCAATGCAGATAAATGTAAGGTGACTCACTTTGGGAAGAATAACAGGAAGGCAGAATACTGGGTCAATGGAAAGATTCTTGGTAGTGTGGATGTAATGAGGGATCTTGGAGTCCATGTAAATAGATCCCTGAAAGTTGCCACCCAGGTGGATAGTGCTGTTAAGAAGGCATACAGTGTGATAGGTTTTATTGGTAGAGGGATTGAGTTCCGGAGCCGTAATGTCATGCTGTAACTATACAAAACGCTAGTGTGGTCGCAGTTGGAATATTGTGTACAGTTCTGGTCACCCCATTACATGAAGGATATGGAAGCTTTGGAAAATGTGCAGAGGAGATTTACCAGGGTGTTGCCTGGTCTAGAGGGAAGGCCTTA